>NC_134312.1:57432681-58032681 GCF_964195595.1 Calonectris borealis
CTCTGGGCACCCCATCAAACCATCTGCTAAGGAAGGGTGGTAAGGGTGAAGACATGGATCTGCCTCCTCAATGAGCTGAATCAATCCAATACAACCACAGGCCAGATCGTGACTACCCATCACTGGCAAACTTTGAGCAGACACTGGCCCAACCAGCTGCAACTAGTGTCCTCCTAGATCCCTTCTCCTCTGCATGGTCTTGTCTGCATGGCCCAGGCTGCACGTGTGGGCTGCACGTGCTCTCTGGATTGCATAATGGTCCCAAAACAGTCTCTTGGCCCCAGGGGGAGTCTGCCCATGGCCCCTTTCTCCACGAGCTCCCTCACACCCTAAGAGCAGGGAGATGGATCCTATGCCTTGACAGGCTTTGTGTTTCTCCACAACACCCATCACCGACTCAGAACTTTGCCCTTCTCCTCTCCCTTTTACCCCAGGGCAAGAAGGAATAGCCAGCACATGTAAGCAGCAGCCCTGCAACAGGCACAGCCCGCAGGGTTGCAGAGGCAGCCAGAGAGGCATGCAATGGTCCCACGAGTGTAGCACTGCTATGCAGAGCCAATGCTCTCCCTGGCCTTCTATGAATTCCCCAAAAAAAAGTCATCCATGCTGAGACAGAGATCACAGCTTCTGGATCCCACCATTTCCTGAAAGCACACACACCCAAGCCCAACTGTGTCCCCTTCCCCCGCCAATACTGGTAACGAACGCCCACGTGCATACCAAAACCATGCATGTTAGCACTCATGCACATAGGAAACCATGCACTTGTAAACATACACTCCCACCATCTGATTAAGTCCCTGCAGCTTATCCCAGCCACAATAGAAGCACGTACTGCAGGGAAGATGCTTCAGCTTCTGTGGGCCAAGCCAGTGCAGTGTTGTGGGGGCAGGGGGCAGGAGTTAAAGAAAAAAAAAAAAAAGGAAAAAGAAAAATCAGCTTTCTCCTCTGCTTCCCATGTGCCCGCTCCAGGATTGATAGAGCATCAGGGCAAGACACAGCCCAGGGCAGACGCATTAAGCCTGCGGGAGGAGGCTGCACCTTGGGAAGAACACGTTGGAAGCAAAGGATTTCCCTTCCCCAAAATACTCTTTAAATATAGAGGTATACAAAAAATAAACACATACTGAGATGCTTTTGCACATTCAGTCATCCAAAAAATGCCTCTGACACACATCTGCACACGTGACCACTCGCATTGTGCCTGCTGACTCACACGCTCACTGAATAGCCCAGGCTCGCATCTGTGCTTGCTCCAATCCACAAAGGACGAGGGTGGACGGGAACAGCTGCCCTCTCTTCCCATGGGACCCTTCCAGCCTCCCCCGGAGGAAAATCCGCCAGCTGGCTGCAGAGATTCTCTCCAGCCAGCAGGAGAGGTCTGGGAGATGCAGGAAAGTCTTTATGCTACTGCCAGAGTAGGTCCCCAACATCTCTCCTCCTCCTGCCCAGGCCTCCCTTCACATGACTGAGGAATTCATGTCCCCAGGCGTCACTCTGGGAAGAGGGGAAAGAGAGAAGGAAGGGAGGGAGGGCAGAGACCCCGGGAGAAATGGCACACCCCACCCAGAACCAAAGAAAACAAAAAAAGAAAGGAACAGATGAAAACACCCGACTCTTTCCCTTTGTTGTGAAGTTCTGATTTCCCACACGAGCCCCGGTGGCCTCACCCAGCGCCCTCCGCTTTTCGGTAGGGGTTCTCCAACAAGTAGCGGAACCGCTGGTAGTTCTTGAGCAGGTACTTGGGAGCGTACATCTGCTCCTTGGGGTCAGCAGGGGGATACTCCTGTGTAGTACCATCAAACCAGCCACCAGTCCGGATCAACTCCCGGATATAATTGAGGTCTCGTTTATCCTCGTAGTCACCCCAGCGGGGGAAGTCCCCGTTCTGGGCTGACACCAGTTTGAAGTAGATCCCCTCTGGGGTGAAACACCAGGAGCAGTGCCAGCCAGCAAAGTGGAGGGGGCTGCCCAGCGACCACTGCACCAGGATGTGTCCTGTGCTGTTCTCATACTGCCGAAAGCCAGGCATGGTGTAGTACTCGCGGCGCCGCAGACGGATCCCGTCGGTAGCATAGACAGCCTGGAGCATCCCCATGGTGCAACCCGAGACCACTTCCAAGGTGCCTGGTTGCTTCCAGAAGAAGCCATAGAGCGACTTGCGCATGTGAAAGGCAAAGGGCTCCGTCCAGCCGTCGTAGAGCTTGAGGAAGAGCACGCCATCACGGGCCGGGATCTCATCGGCATCATCGATAATGAAGACGTCGTCCGGGCGCAGGTTGCGGAGGCGAGAGATGCCGTCCCGGGTGAGAAAGGTGCGCAGGTAATCGTCAGCAATCCAGCCGTCCTGGCGGCCGCCGGGGGGGAAGTGGTCCAGGAAGACGTAGAGCACCTTGTGGCGGATGTAGTCGAAGGAGCCGTTGAGGAGCATCTCGCGGAACTTGAGGGGCCGCGGCTCTCCGTAGGCCGTGAAGTTCGACTCGCACACCACGAAGGCGTCCACCACGTCTCCCAGCTCGTGGAAGCGGACGTCCAGCAGGTCAAACTCATGGTTGACGTTGATAGCGTTGATGACCCGCCGAGGGATCTCCCGCGGCACGAGGCGGTCCTTGGTGGGCAGGTTGGAGTACTGAACCACAGTGGGGACCCCGCAGCTGGGGCCATGCCAGCCCGGCAAGCACACGCACTCTACCCACTTGCGCCGTTTGGTCCCTCTGGCGCTCAGTGGCTTGCGAGCCGGCCGCCCCGAGGCTGCGCCATCCGCTCGCTCCTCTGGCCGCCCTCCCACCGGTGGCTTCTCCAACACCTTGGTGCCTGGTTTAAAGCAAACGCCGCCAGCTTTGGTACGAACAAAATATTCTGTCGTGTCTTCCGGCAGCACAAACTCGACTTTGTGCAGCTCTTCGCTGGCTCTGCTGGGAGGCAGGGGCTGGAGCAAGGGGGAGTGGGAGTACAGGGGTGTGCGGAGGAGCTCTGCACCCCCTGGCTCAGGGCTGACCTGAGGTGTGACAGGGGCATTGTTCCAGAAGAAGCTGGAGACGAGGTTGGGACTAAGCGAAGCCAGCTCCCGGGGGAAGGTGACATAGGAAAGGGCCTTGAGGAAGTGCAAGAAGGAGATGAGGCAGAGACCAGCCATGCAGAGAGTCAGAAAGAGCTTATGGCGTCTCATCTTCATCCTGTGGAAAAGCCATGAAAAGGAAAGTCACATTCAATAGGTACTGAGGTGTGAAAAGTTTACCACTGGTAGGAAGACAGGTTGGGGATGGCAGAAAGCTGGTCCAAATTCAGCATGCATTTTTCGAGACTTGAATCCAAGAACTACTCCCCCCAGCCTCTGCCACCTTCAGTGGGCCTTTTGCCTCAGCTGGGCTACACCAAGCTGAACCTCTTCTAGATCAGTCACAGTCTTATAAACTCATAAAGACAAGGTGAGGGGGTAAAAAGACAGGAAATCCAGAATAACAGGAATTCATGATCTAACGAACTCACTGCACTTGGCAGATTTGTCCCTATTCATTGATGGAAACAAAGTGAACGTAGGCCTCCTCATGCCCTGCATCACCAGAGGATTGGGGTAAGATGAAGAGAGAGCAGGAGGAACGAGAGGGAGTAGGGGATACACGGTTGAAAACATGACTGGTGTAAGAGAGGCAGTTTTAAAGGCCCAAGATAATTAGCCAGGCTGCCAGAGCCAGGAAAACACCTATGCTCCCCAGACCTTTTCAGTGTTTGCTCACACGCCCTAAAAACCACCCTTGTTCCTAGGAAATGCTACCCAAGTTCACATGGGGAACAGGGAAAAAAAAAAAAAAATTAAGATTCTGTCACTTTTACTCTTCTCCTATCTTTCTCAAGTCCACGGTATCAATAAATGTTGCCCTTTGCTTTTCATTTTCTGTGGACCAGATGCTGAGGTTTTTTTGCATCTGGATCAAGGTGGCTAAAATAAATGCCTAGCTGTCTCCGCTGGTAATACTGTGCCATCGTGACAGATCCATGTCAGACCAGCAAGAAACCAGCAATGCAGAGCCCTTCCCTCCAAACAACACGAAATATTGCCTTCATCCTCTCCCTACACCACCTCCTCTCCTCCAACCCAGGCAGGGAGCACAGAGCTGCTGTCAGGCAGAGAAGTGATTGAAGACTACAATCCAGAAAAAGGAAGAAAAAAAAAAAAAAACCACCAGGGAGAAAGAAAAAAGTTAAGCTTACCCAATGTTTTGCCAAGGAAAAGGAGGAAAGGCGCTCGCCTTCTGCAGCGTAGGGAAGGGAAGGTTTGGGCAAAAGTGGGCAGGTGAACAAGGTCACCCAAAAGCCCTTTGCAACGCAAAGGCTATCCTCTCCTCCCTGGAGCATGAATCCCTCCATGCAGCGGCAGGCGAAGAGGCAGAGACCCCCTCCAAGCCCCACGCATGTGATACGCACTGCTGTGCCCCCTCCACAACGCGCTCCCTCTTGGTGGCTCTCCGCCCCGGCACCGTCCCCCTCCCAGGGCCAAAGTTCCTGAAAGGCACCACACATCCCGTGCTATCACTTATAAACCCTCCCGCCCAGCGCGCAACGGTGCCGGCAACACCTTCGCAAGAGGCAGTCCCCCCTCCTGGGGGGCACGGGGAGCCGCCCCACGCCACCAGCCCCACGCCGGGGCTGTCCCGGGGCTCCTCACAGCCGACACGTGTCCTGGGGCAGCAGTGCAGGGAAGAAGCACCCGGCCCACTCCCACCGCTTCGGAGGGTATTAAGTAAAATACTGCGAAGCGCGTTTACTGATTAACCTGGAGAGAATTTAATACTAAAGTGAAAAGCCATAAAGCATTTAGACAGATGGCAACTGCCCAAAGGAAAACGTATCTGGCTCTCTACAGATGGCTCCGATATGGACTTTGGTAGAGGGGTTGTCTCCAGTTATACCTTACAGCTCAGTGACAAGCGTTCCTGGACATTTTACAGTCACCTTTCAGTGAGAAGCACTGTCCACCAACGCCATCTCCCACGCTCGGGTGGCAGCGTGAGGAGTCCCCCATCAAGCTCTGAAGAGGGGGGCTACAGGCCTGAAGCTGGCAGAAAAGTTACAGCATTGCCATGAGAGGGAGAAAAAAATTAAAAGAAAAAAACCCAAAGGGAGAGCGTGATCCTGTTTGTTAATATTTATTACAGTTTTTTTATATACTTTGACGTAACACAGGTCAGCAGAGGGACAAGGTCCTCGCTTTGTGCACCCCCAGGAGGCCATCTTGTCAGGCGGGCTGGGAAGGAGGAAATGGCGGCTCTCCTCAGGGGACCACACCGGGGCAGGCCCTTGCCTCCTGCACTCACCTGCCATGGCCCCGCAGCCTGGCCTCACATGCTTGGTCATGGCCCGGCTGTGGTGGCCCAGCCATGAAGGGGCTGGATGCTTTCCTGCTCAAAGCCATAAAGGACCATCCTGGGGCTCACTTTCAAGCTTTCTTCATGGGGGCAAAGCAAGGGGCCCCCCGAGAAGCATCTCGTAGTGTCTGGGGTTTGGGTTTGTTGTTGTGGTTTGTTTTTTTTTTTTTTTTTTTTTAAGGCTCCGTTAATGTCTTGCTGGAGTATCCAGTGCCTTTTCCTTGCGTGTCACCAGTTTTTGCTCTGTCTCGAAGTGTGGGGAAGAGAAGGGCACAAGAAAGCTTGAAAACACTAAATTAGCAGCGACTGACTGTCAGGAGAAAATGTCCCTCGCTGGTAAATTAGTATAGCTTTCTCTGATCAGGTGTCCTGCGCTTTCTCTGAGGCATTACCTCCAGACATCAGGTCGCTCTCTCAGACGCTGAAACCTGGGCAAGATGAACGGCTGGCCTGCTCCAATAAGGCAATCCCAATGGCTGCCAGGTAATGCTAGTTTCACTCCAGTTCCTACAGGACACACAAATCCAGGGCAGCCAGCTTCCTCTGGGCCAGCCCAAGACAGAGGACAGGTGTCACATAAGGCACATCTCCATCTTCTTCCCAGAGGGCTGTGATGCTTTGTGTGCCACAATAAATTCCCAGACAAAAGGTCATAACTCTTGACATTCAACAAACTCCTTCACTTTCTGGGATGTGGTGTGCCATGTCAACATAGCAGGACACATGGTTTTAGGAAGTGAAGCATATTTTCCTCACTTGACATTTGCATACATCAATATCTGTCAGGCTCAGCACACGGCTCTGCAGCTTTTCACCCACTGGCAAAACTCAGCCCGTGCATGGCTGCGTTGCCTCCCTGTTATTGCAGTCTGCGCCTGGGAGAGCCGGGCTGGTGCGCGCAACCCTCCCCTGCAGCTCTGCCAAAGCAAGCTGGCCCTGCAGTACCCTCTGCTGTTTTGCTGCTGACATGTCCCAGGAGGCAATTTTCACTGCTCAGTTGCCTTTGTTAGGGAGTGGGAACATGAACACATTTCCTATCCCCTCCTAAAAGGAGGGAAGCAAAGAAACAAGCTGTATCCTCTTCAAAACCTCTTCCCTGGGAACCACGTCCATTCTCACATGCCAGGGATTCCTCTGCCAGGGAGTGGACAGCACTCATGCACCCTCAGGTGGGCTGAGGTGCTAAAAACCATCAGTCACGTATCCCTCCCCATATCCTTTGATCAGCGCTGCAGTGAAAGATGTGTCTTTGAGTGGTAGCTAATTAGAGACAAAGGCCAGCAGGGGAGGAAGATGTTATTACCCACCTTCCCCATCCAGAACATTTACATGTGGTGGAAATGAGAAAGGAGGTACCAGTCAGGGAGACACCTCAGCTTGTCATAAAAGAGCCCAGCTGCTCTGTCACAAAGCAGCCATCAGTTATCAGGAACACAGAAAACAGCAAGAAGAGATATTTCCCTTCTGACAATTTCGAGTGAGGAGGGGGAAAAAAGTCAACTTGATCTCAGGGAGAGTGATCAAGTTGCTGTCAGGTTAAAAACAACAGCAAGAAAAGTTTTAATGTTCAAGTAGAAGAAAAAGCCAGAAGGAGTATGGACAGTCAGCTCCATTAAGACAAAGCTCTTTAGGGAACACGCAGTTATAAACCGCTTCAGCAACATTCAGTCTCGGCAAGACCAGCTGAAAGCTTCTTTTTGTAAGGGATCCCTTTGATATTTCCTTGCTTGAAGTTATGTCTCTACCATGCAGGGGAAGGGCTTTCAGAGAAGGAAGAAAGCTAGAAGTGGTATGGATATGAGTTATCCCCAGGCACCTGTTACCGTTTTACTTTGCCATTATATCAAGTGACCAGTTGATTTATACCATCCTGAAATCATATCCTGATTTTTCAAGGAGCTAGAGAGAAAGATATGCACCGCTAAGAGCTGGCGGTTCACCAGCCCTAATGTTCTCTTCTGGAGGACACTGGCAAGAGGCCATGCAACAGGCCGCTGGATGCACGATACCCCACACTCCATCTCGTTAGGGCACAGGACTCAAAACTCCCTGGACCTCCCCCGTGGTTACAGGAGAAAAGCTGCTGTGGAGGACAAGTCAGAGTGGAAGCTTCTGTTTTTTCCCTGATACAGAGATGCTCATCTCCTCTGCCTAAAGTTATCCCATAACACCCATGCAGTAACATATTTGCCCATCACTCAGATACTTCAACACAAAGTAACAATTCAAATTAGAACCGCTTTCACACAGCAGATTAAAATCCAGCATGACTTCCATCCCCCACTCCACACTAAGGGCCAAACTCTCTCTCTCTCTCTCTGCTCCAGTTAGACACAAATGAACAGGCTCCACACTTCTGAAGTACTAGGTCTACCTGCCGTCCACAGGGTACAAGAATCACAACGTGCATCGGGGTTACAGTACCTCAAAACATTCTAAAATCTCAAGTTACTTTTGTCCTGCAAACACCCACAGAAGTAAGGAGAAACTCTAAAACCTACTATTTGTCTACAACTGAAATGTGACTAGCTCAGGGACAGCAGGACTGCGCTTTGCTTAAGGATAGGAAGAGAAGATTATCCTACAAAGCTGGACAGCAGGGAAAGTGGAGAGAAGTGGGATGTACCAGAAGGTAGCTAGGGCTCAGCACTTCTCTCACATGAAGGATGCCATGGTGTTTTCAGGAACTGCAAGCTAGGAGGATGTCAGCAGGAAGTTCTGGTGGAGTCACAGTACAAGGTGGTTTGAATGCAGGCAGGTCCATATCTGCTTCCGTTCAAGTTTCAAGGACAGAATACAACATTCTACTGCGACCTTCATCAAGAGCTGCTGCCCACAGCGCTAATGCAAAACAGCAATACCTCATGCTATGCGTTTCCTTTGCAGCTTCAAGGCAACTGACCACAAGGTGCCACTGACTTGCTGCCAGCATAACCAGCTGGAGCAAGCCACCCCCACAGTTACTCTCCAAGTAAGGTCAGGCTAAGGGAGAGCCAGGCTTTGTCCTAAGCATTTTCCCTCCCTTTCAACAGGTATGTGAGCAATGATATAAGGTGACCACTCTCAACAGGGTGCCACCATAGCATCCATTTGACTTCCAGAGCTGCCATCCACTCACCATTCACGGGTGTCATCAAGCCAGGAAGAAAACTGGATGCAGAAAAAAAAAAAAAAGACAGCTAAAGGGTGAATCTACACAAGGCTAAGGTGAGGTTGGCCAGGGAAGGGTGAGAGCACAGCTGAGAAACCAAGGCATTGCCTTCCCCTTCCTACTGAAGGCAGACACATGATGTACATCATGTCAACCGCAAGCCTCAGGATTGTGTGCAAGGCCTTGCTAGGCCTCAACTGACCAGAAGCGTCTGTGGTCGAAAAGAAAACAGGTGTCTTCTCCTACACACTCTTGTAGGAAATCAAAGTGCTCCTGCCAGCAGCTATGATCTGCTGCATACAGAAACTAAGATGGATGCAACACAAAGCCGCCAGCTTTTTAAGTACTGTGGCTGCTCACCTCTTCAACTCCTGGAAGCACAGTACCTTTGGACTCCACACTTTCCATGGGCTTTCACTGTTTCAACTGTTCTCTCAAGTGTCTTGTCCTGCTCGTTGGTGGACTAAGCCTTAGTTATTTTAGATGCCACACTTCCAGCCACAGCAAGATAGCTGTACACTCTGGGACAAAGCAGCTCTTAACCCTCCATACAGAGCACACGGGACCTGGACATAAAGTGGTCTTTGTTGACAGGATTTCGGCTCAAGACTGATCTTCCAGAAGTCAATAGAATAGACCAGCATCTGAACACCTTCAGAGTCCATTATAAAACCCTCCACTCGAACAGACTGTTCTTACTATAACTACCATAATACTAATAGCAGCATAATTATATAATTCTCCAGCCCCCGGTTTAAAAGAAGATCTGCTCAGAGAAGACTAGAAAACTCTACTGAAATCCAATAATGGCCTATGAGACACCAATTTAATTTTATTCAAGAAGTACTTGGACATCACAAGGGTACAGTACTGCATGCTAAAGAAAACTTCAAGCTGGATTTCCAACTCCACTGGAATCTATCAAATATTCTTCTCAGTATCCTTCAGCTGTAGTGGGCTCCCTTGTAACTCATCTCGTCTCTCCAGCTAAAGCCAGCCTCATCATAGGAATTTCCATGGTTCCAGAGATGCCTCAGCACACTCTGATCCTTCAGACACTCTCAGAAGCCAGTTTTAATTTCTCAGCACCACGAGGCTAGGCGCTCTTTCCGCTAAAGGAGAAGCGGCACTTCTCCTATCCTCTTCTTCACTTATGCCTGATATCCTGGAAGGACACTTCCTCAACCCTGCTTACTGTCTCCTCAAAACATCTGGTTCCACGAAGACTGCTGTGATGGCCCTGGAGATTGCCTCATCACTTGGCTCCAAGATCGGGTCTCTCAGGACATCAGAGGGCGAGCTGAGGCATTGCTCATTGCACTCTGCAGTACACACACACACCAAGGAGGCAAGGCCTTTGTCTCAGCCAAATACAGTACTGCTGCTGCTCACTGCTTCAAGTGTGCAGCGGTTACAGCAGTGCAAAATGGAGTTGGCTAGTTCTTTGGCTTCTTGACTTTGGTGTCTTACAGGGAAGGAATGCTCCATCAAGAGACAAGGAATAGGAAATGAAAAAGGGACAAAACTACACAAAAGAGCAACTTATGTCCTCAGACAGGCCATGGGGTAATCAAAGTAGTGTGCAAGAACTCCCAGCTAGTCTTGGTGTCTTCCAGAGAGAGACAGGACAAAACCATTTTGTCTGAGGATAAAAGAAAATGGCACTTTCAGAAACCTCAGGTGAGGCGTGTGGCAGCACAGGCTGTTGTTTCATAGGTTCTCTCCCCTCACTCACCACCTTCACAGCTCACCACCCCTCAGTTGTCAGTTTTATGAATTCAAGTTGTCAATCGTATGAAAGTCTGCTTTGTAAAGCCAAATCAGCAGCAGATCTAACTGGGTTAAAAATAAACTTCAAGAAAAGTGCTTAGGCATGGGAACAAGCAGCTAACCAGCAGAAACTTTCTAAGTTATTTCACCAGTTCACTTCTCACCAAAACCGTGGTATCATGTAGGTATGTCCTCAGACACTCAAAATTACAGGACTTTTTTAAGCACTGTTCAACTATCATGACCTCACTAACTCACTCCCAGTAGCATCAGGGAAGGATCCCTCAATGAGGGATCTGGAAGAAGCAGCAGCAGGTAACTGCTTTCAAAGCAGACCCTGGCAGGCAGTCCATGTACGCCAAGCAAGTGGAGTACAAGTCACAAATCCTGAGAAGAGCACGAAAACGGACTATCAAGATCACCCTCGGAGCTGAGGGCCCATGGGTGAAGAGCACTTGGCAGACACGTGCCAGACCATGCACATAAACCCTGTGCAAAGGAGAGTTCCTGGGGACCAGCTGACAGCGCAAGCAACAGGGAGAGCAGCCCAGAAGAAGGTGAGGTGGGTACCCCGTGGGCCCGGAGTGAGGCGGTTAAAGAAAGAAGGAGGCAAGAAGCGCTTGATGCCATGGTGATGGGTAGAGTGCACAGACCCACGCAGGCAGGCAGAAACCACGTTGCCTCCAGCTATTTTTGAAGCGGGTGGCAGTTGTTTGTGCATCCCTGGGATAAAAGCTCTCCAAGACGGATCGAAGAGGGGAGTAATTAAACCCCAGGAAGACAATAAATAAAGAGAGGCCATGGAACAGCAGCAGGATCCTAGCAGCCATGGAGAAGAGCTGGCCCTCCATCCCCGCCCTCTTTCCTCCCCCATCCATCACCAACCACTTGGGGTTTGGCAGTGCACTCACTTTCCCACAGTAGCCGATCTATTACTGTTTGGAAGAGCCTTCCCAGCCTCTTCCTTCCCCTCCTCCCCTCCTTTCAGGCCACAGGGGTCCCGCTTGGCAGCCCCCGGATCCCCCTCTTCTCTGAATGTCTGGTGACCAGCCAATCCCATGCAAAGAGCATTAACCCCTCTTCACCAGGAACAGCCAGAGAAACCTGACTCCATGCTGAGAGGTTTCTCTAGGGTGTCTCTCCCTCCTTCTCTCCTCCCCATCCCCGACCCCCCCCTCCTCATTCTCTCGCCTCTTTCTCCTTTCCTTTTATTTCTCAAAAACTAATTCCAGCCCCGGGAGTGTCGTGTCTTCCCGAGAATGTTACACGAACCCATGGGAATTTTTCTTGGACCAAGAACAGACCCTTATTTATTTGTCTCTTCTGCCTTTGTTCTTCATTTCCTCTTTCAAGACTTAGGCAAGACCTCGACACAGTGCCGCCTGGATCCCCCGCTGCCACTTCACTTTGTTATTATTTTCGGAAAGAAAGCGCTGATAGGCAGAGAGCTCTTCAATGCCTTGCCCGAAGGCAGAAGTGAATCAGCCCGGACTCCCACCTCTGGGGTGGACAAAGGGCACAGGGGCTCTACAGAGCACCTCGGGCTCCGGCTTGCAGAGTCAACTCCCTGCTTATGTAATCCTTCCGATTGCAGCATCACAGCCCCTCGGATTAAATCCATACGAATCAAATCTTCAGTAACGGCTCTATGCTGGTAACAGGCATATGGTACCACGAAAAGGGGCAGTTTCCCAGAATGAAATCAAAAGCCTCCTAATGCACTTAACTCAGGGTCACATAAATCTCTCTTCTGCCTCCCACAGACGGCTGGGATCTTGTTTACAGGCATTGCAGCAGGCCTGGGTCTCAACAATATGTTTACTTCTTCTATACAAACATTCCCTTTCACTAAGCAAAGCAGTACCCCGATCTCCGGATTAAACCAAGCAGAAAGGACTGGGAGCAGGTCTATGGGGAAGGAGGGAGAGAGCTAGTCTTCGTCAGTGAAATCAAATGCCATCCTGGACATCACACAGGTTTTGGGACCATTTGTCTTCACATTCTTCCCTTAGATTGCCTTATTTCTTGAGAAGGATGAGGAGGAATTTTGCATTTAGCCAGTTGCCAATGTCCCTGACAAGTAGTAAAACCATTCTATGAAAGAATGGGTTTTGTTTCAGGGTGAAGAACCCAGGAACCAGGCCAGGGCCAGGTGGGACAGCATAGCTTGTCCAAGGGACATCTGGTGATTGGCCAACTCTTCCCCAAACGCAGAAGCCACAAACTGACACTGTGCAGACAAAAACAGGGAAACTGAGCATTTCTGCTCAACAGTACAGTAGACAGCAGTTTACTGCCACAATCACTTGATTACAGGCCAAGTTCCTTTCCCTCTCCACCCTCAGCCCTTTCCCTCCCCTTTCAGGTCTTCAGTAACACAAACATTTATATTGAACTCTGTTTCTGAGAAGTCAGCTGCCACAGCCAGGTCAGAAAAAGAGGAGAGAAGGAAGACAAAACTAATGTGTCAGCACACCATGAAAACTGGTGGTGAACGAGAAGGATGTGCAACGCAGGAGGGGAGCCATGGTCATGTTGAAGTTTGCCAGGACCAGCAGGGCAGGAGCAGGACAACCCATCTGCATGGTACAGCAACCTGCCACAGCGAGGCAGAGGGCCAAAGGGCGTTAAGCTCATACGTAGCTAGGCTGGGTGCTCAGCCCACCCAGCTCATCTTCACAATGCCCCTCTGCTGCAAAAGCGTGTAAAAAACTGCCCCAGTCTCCCTCTGCCCTCAACTGGTTGCTCTTCAGGGTTTAATCACTGAGAAAGGATGGGAATTTCAGCTGCATAGTTTGCTGCTCAACCACCTGATCTTTCAAGTCTTCAGGTCCTGATGATCTCTTCTAAAGTCCAATGGACCGTGACACGCCAAAGCTAAAAAACACTTTGGCAGGACAAGATGGGCCTTCGAAAGAAAAAAATGCTCTCAAGCATCTGAATATTTTAGAGAGCAGTCCCGATGATCCCTGCCCCAGATGCACAGCACAGTACTGTAATTGAGTCAGGGACCAAATCCAAGCACCAGATTCGCTGTCTCCAGCTTGACACTGTCTCTTTACTGCAAAGACGAGGCTCCAAACTCAGGAACCTCTCGCACAGTCCCAAGCCATGGAGATGCTCTGCAGTACCACACACCTGAGTGATGTGGAAACCAGAACTGGATTTTCAGGGCAGTTCAGCTGTACAGAGGCAATATGGGCTGAAAGGAAACCCACAGCACTTCCTCATCGCTAAGTGATAGACTCTGGATGCCTGACAAACTTCCCTCTCCGCCAGCGCTCACGGGAAGTGAGAAGACTCTGTTCCAGAGCACAACTGCACTATAAATAATTCAAGAGACCGCTAAATTATGCAAAAGCAATCCCATCGTCCCCCTGGCCAAGCTGAATGCAGGTGTGGTCAACCCCAGCTCCAAAAGTTGCTGCTAGATAGGGATTTCGAGGCCACAGAGGCTCTGTGCCAATAGCACATATCTGAGAGCACAACGGCCACTTGCTAACAGTCAGGCCTGCACCAAACAACAGCACGACAGGAGGTATTTGGGGACACAGGGCTGATGGGGAAACAGCAATTCCTTTAACCCACCTCTTCTCCAGAGACCTCACATGGCCCCAGAAGAAAAGCAGCAAATCATGTCCCCTTCAAGTGAGGCTGCTTGGTACATCTTGCCTCCATCGATCGTGGTTAGCTGGCAAGAGCTGCAGCTGGACAGCACTGGCACAGCGAGGAGGGGAGGAGAGGACTGCTGGGGCAGGTGGGAAGGAGAAGAGGGAACTGAAAGTGCTCTGGAGGCAGTAAAGAAGGAACAGTTTTGCTAGCGCAAATAAGGTACAGGGAAGGCTGAGCTGAAAGCAGACAGAATCTCAGTCTGCTTCTCTGCCCCACTCCTTCGGCTTCAGGAGATATTGTCTCCCTGAATATCAGGGCCACCGAGGTTTCCCTCGGCAATAGGGTCATTAAATAACAGCATGCAGCTCACACTGATCACGCCAGGGCACTGTTCTCCTGATTTACCCTGCCCTTTGCTCTGCCTCAGAGCCGGCCCTCACACTACAAGCTCCACGAAAACAGGACTTCCTCGTACGCAGCAAGCACCATCCGCTCTCAGCCCCCATGCAGGCAAACCCTTCTTCCAAAGCCCTACCTTGCCTGGCTCCCACAGCCTCCAAGATCTGTCTGTGCCCAACATGCTCAGTCTGCACAGGCCTCCGTCCTCCTCCTTTTCCCTGCTGCCCAGCTAGAAGCATTCTTGCCAGGGGAAGGAGAAATCTAAAGCGCTACCATAGCCCTCTCTTCAGCCTCAGCACAACCAGCTTAAAATCTCAGGGCTCTAGCTTACCTTCCCCTTCTTTCTTAAAGGGCTCAGCATCTAGGAGAGAGACTCCCTTTCATGTCTCTTTGCCACGCTCTCTCTTTTGCTTTCTGTTCAGTTCCAGTATCTGCATGCCAAAACGAGGGATCCTAACGCAGATAAAGTCAGCATAGCAGATACCTGCGTTTAGATCACAGGTTTCACAGTTGCTGAAGCCGTTATGCAGCGGGTCTAATTTGCATTAGTCTTTCGATATGCTTCAAATCTGTTTGCTGCAGCTTTGGTATCACGCAAGACACATGCAGCAATATCCCGAGATAAAAATTATCCCAAAGCCTTAAAGAGATGACAGTCAGATTCTGCTCACTAACCCTGGCCCAACCTGTAAGGTTTCACATACCGATGGGAAGACTGCACTGCTAGGGAAAGGCAGCAGGGAGCTGGGATTATAGATCAAGAAGGAGGCGATATCTGCAGTGAAAAGGGCAGCAGGATCCAAGCAGTGACTAGAAAGTTATCGACAACCCCTGGCTCAGCACCCGCACCCAGCCGTTCTCTGGGACTTCTGAGATGGTCGGCGGCAAAGCAAGTACGGGAAGTGTCGTGCGTCAGTCATTGCTCTCCTGATGAACCCCTGAGTGTGCCATTGGGCACATTGCAGCCTTGCTCCATGCCTCAGTTTCCCTGGGTGGGAAATGGCAGAGACACTTTTCTACCTCCAGGTAAGGGACTTGCCTAATTAAAAGAAGCTTAACGGGTTGTTTTGAGGCCCTTGGAGACAAACCTTGCCACAAAGTGCAACACACTGAGATGATCCTCAGAAAGAAGAGTAGCCTCTACTGCCTCTCTCCCTCTGGACAGCCACATCCACCTCTCCTGCTGCTTGCAGCTGGTGCATTACAGGCCAAAAAGACTGCTGGCAGAGCTCAGTTTGGCCATACCCCACAGCCACGGCTGATTATTTTTTTTTTGGGGGGGGGGGGGGGGAGGGGGAGGGCGGCGGATGTGGAGGCAGAAGGTGCCACAGGCGGGAAAGCGCCTATTTAGACACAGGCCTAGCTGGGGAAACAGGGAATGTTAACTGAGCTCATCAAGCTGCCTATTCAACCGGGGGGCTTATCTTGGTATGAAAGGCCAAGGCCCCCACAGCGAGCAGCTCAGGTAACTTTTGCTATCCTGAAGCAGGAAATAATCACTTCCTAAATCACAAGCCCTCACTTTTTGTAAGGCAGCCAGTTCCCTTCATGCTTCTTCCCTCAGCCTGCCTGATGAGAGCTCGGAGCGCAGTGCTATACTCCCTTTCACTGATCAGCTTTACCAGGCAAGTTTCTGAGCAGAAAAATACACCTGCCCTGTTCCAGGTGTTCAGAGGTTTGAAGAGCAGGAGGTACCTGTTGTGCTTCAGGAGGAGCTCGAGGGAAGTAAAAGGGTTTGCACTGCAGGCAGCACAAAGAAGTCAGAAAAGGAAGGTAAAGAAATCATGTTTCTGCCTTCCCGAGAGCTGCAACCAGAGTCTATTTCACACAGACAGAGGCATGGAGTGCTCTTGCGCACCCTACACCGCTGCTCCAGCACACGGCATCTCTTCCCACCTCCTCCAGGAGAAGGTGGAACTCAGCAGCTCTGTGACTGCAACTCTGCCCTAGCCCCTGGGACAAGCACCTCATCCTGGCACCCCGCACAGCATGGCTACTGCAGCACAACCCTGACCTGCACAGCCCAGCCCTAGCAACACACTCGCCTAACTCTATCAAAGCACCCCAAACCTGACCCAGAGCTGCCCACGATCCCAGGCTTGCCCCCTCCACGCAGCTCTGCCAAGGCTCCTCAAGGCCAGCCTGCAGCACTGACCTGACAGCACAGTCCACGTGTGCACTGCAAATGTGTCACCTCCTTCCCAAAAACATCCAGGATGGGGAACAGCGGGCATCCCTCAGACGTACTCCCATGTCCCCTTGCATTGCACTGCCCCATGTGTCTACCTTCCCCAAATTTCAGATCCCACTGTAACGCTTCATTGTAGTACCACAGGATGCCATCCTGTCATCAGGACAAATGCAATGCAGCCTGACCTTTTGTTGCAGAACTGATGGGGGACAGTGACAGTAGGGAAAAGCAAGCGGGGACAACTAGCCACACTCTTCTACTTCTACAGTCAGGGCTGATAATGTGAACCAGCCCTTTGAGACACCTTATGCTGACCTAAAGATATGAAGATGCCTCTTGTGCCAGTCAGTACCCCCTCCACCATCCTCTCTGCTGGAGTCACTGTCAGCTGTACCAGCCCTCATTAGCACCACCTCCTCCAGCTACATCCCACTGATTGGGTCACAGATTCCAACAATATACAAAGGGCTCATTTTAGAGCAACTAACCCCACCTAAAACCTAATCAGCCTTTAGGAATGAATGCTGGCCCAGCTTGCCCCATCTATCCATCACCAAATTCCCCCACTTCCTTCCTCCGCCTTTATGATCCAATGCAGGGACAGGGGGGAAGATGTCAATTTGTGATAGCCGGTGCACCTTAGAGATGCTATTCTCAAGACAGGAGGAAGCTCGGACACAGCAAGCTGAAAACTCAGCTACAAGCCCTGCCGTGAGATAGAGTTTATCTCTGCTTGGTGGGAGGTCAAAGCAAGGGAGGGACAGAGAGAGAAACTTGTCTGTCCTACAGTGCCCTTCACGTACTGAACATGCACAATAACATCTACACGCACTGTCCTGAACAACTCCTGTACCCATGACTGCTTATGAACGCCAAATTTATTGTGGGCATAAACTCTACAAAAGTCCATGCATTCTATGGTAAGTGCACCCAGCGAACACCCACCCCACATCTGTCACACAAGCATTCCTTAAAGATATGCAATAAGCACGTTACACCAACCTGGCAGGCCACAAAGTCACACCATGCTTAACCAGTTGCGCGTGGGAGAAGGAAGAGAAAGGTAAACACAAGGCATACGGGAAATGCATAAGCACACAAACTTCATAGGTACACTCCCCAGGCAAACACACCGAGTCTATCTGTGCTTGCTGCCCTGCACCCGGCCTGGGTTAAGCAGGCTCTGTGACCACAGAGCAGCCCCAGCAACCCTCCAGACCAGCTATCCCTGTCTCGTGTTGAGCACAAGTACTCTAGATAAATGTTTACAGTTATGAGCATCCCCTGAAGCTAACATTCGTGCAAATACACACACTATTTTCCACCCCCTCCTCTTGACCTCCTTGCCACGCAGGCAACTCTTTCTTTTTCCAAACTTACCGGCATTTGCAGGGACACAGCAGCTCAGCCCCTGAACCTAGTTTGGAAATGGTCCCCCACGCTCTGGGCACCTCCAATGGCAATGAGCACTGGCAGCACCTCAGACCAAAGGTGTGCCAGCACAAAAAGCAGCAGCGGGGTCACTGCATTATGAGCAGGGCAAGAAAACTCATCTGCAGCCAGCCAGAATCCCTCCCCTCTGCTAAGGATATAATTGCCATATCCAGGGCATTAATAAACAAGCTATGCAGGTATAACCAAGAGTCCTCACAGGGAGGGAACGTTATGCCTTGCAGTGAATTTCTTACCACTACTGCAAAATCACCTGAGGGTGTAAAGGGGCTATAAATCTTCCAGAGACTTTTATGACATGCAGTGGCAGAGTCGCAGCTTCACTCCCGTTCTGCAGTTTGCAATGGCTTTCATTCAAAGTCTGCTTTATATCGCTACAGGGAGGTTGGAGGCTCCCCAGGAATAGCTCACAGGACTGCTCTTCTCCCACCCCAGCTTGGAGGATGTGTTCCCAGCACTACTACCAAGGCTGAAAAAAACCAACACAGGTACTATGGCTGTATTTAGGGGTGCTTTGGAAACTGGAGGTGTGCTGGAGGGGTGGGGAGCCTATTGGTTTTCCTTCCCCTCCAAGATGGCTCTCTACTGTCTGAGGGTCAAGCAATGGCAGGTCCTGCTTGATTTCAGCTCTTCCCAGAGGAGCTGGCAGCAACCAAGCTTCAACAATAGGGACTTGCAAGTGGTTCCTAAGTCACAGGCTCCAGCTGGACTCGAACATCACTGCTGCAGGTGGGATCTACAGAGCATGAGAGCCACCTTTTGGGGAGGGGACCTGAAGAGTTCCCACTGACTCACACCCTGCTGGGGTGGGGAAGACAGGGGCAGGAGTAGGCAGGAATCTGAAATTCAGTTTGCACAGGGCTGGGGGTTCCTGGTGACTCAAGTCATACTTGTTAGCAGTGTTTTCACAAGCTTGAACTTCCCACTCGAGGGGAGGGATTTGGAGTTAACTGGAGGGCCATTCTCTGGGAGGGGAGGTGCTCGGCACCCACGCTGTGTGCTGGAGACAGGGCGGGCTCTCCTGACCCAAGCTCTGCCCTAGGGTGGAAAGGAGAGGTGCGAGGCCCCAGCTTCGGCTCCGGGAAACAGGCAGGGCTCCCGAGCGACCCAGGCGCAGCTCATGGAAACGCAGCCTGCGGAAATCCCCAGAGGAAAACCACAGACGGAGGCATTGAGAGGAGTCTCTCTCCATCCCGCTCCACGCTCCCTCCCTTGCTGAGCTGTCTGAGCAAGTCTAGAGCTGCAGCAGATGCTGTGTTCCCCATCACCCTTGTCACGCTCACCCAGGGAGCAAAACTCTCACAAGGACAGAGCTACGCCAGCCTGTGCCACTCCAGCAGGACATACAGCTATTTCCAGCCCACAAACAACCCGACAGCCCTGCACGAGCGGGGAGAACTTGGGTGCCCCCGTCCCTTTGCAGCCAGCCCCCGACAGGGGGATTGTAGCAATCTGACATGGAGACAGAGCAGGGGGAGAGGGGACGTTTGATGATGATCATACACATATATTTGTATGTATGTTTTCCCTCCCACACACACACTCCTGTTACTCCTTCTCTCTTGCTGCAGGCTTGGCAGGCATCCCCAGCCCGTGCCCTCCTCGCAAGCCGAGCATGGGCAGCTGATGGGCCTTCGCTGCAGTGCCCCGGCCGGAGGGTGCCTCCATCCCCGGCGAGCCCGCATCTGCGGGCAGGGGGCTGGCAGCATCGCCTCCCTCCTCCCCATCGCCGATGCTCCCTAGCAGGGGATGCCGGGATTATGGGAGGGGGTGGGGGGGGGTGGTAGGGGAGAAAGAGAATAAAAAAACCCACTAATATAAGTAAATAAGGAGCGGGAAGGTGGGGGCTCGGCGGGGAAGCCTCGCCGGCAGTGCCCGCAGGGGATGACGCCGCACCCCCGGGCCGCGGCACAACTTGCAGGTGGCGGCAGCGGCGGCTGGAGGACGGACCGAGGGGGGTCCCGCTGCCGCTACCCCCAGCGCCCGCCGCCCCGGGGCGGCTCCACCGGGAGGCTTGGGTGTGCGCTGCCCCCCGCTGCCCCCAGCCCCGCCAGCCCGCCCGCCCGCCCGCCCGCCCGCCCGCTCACTCACTCACCCCCGGCCGGCGCAGCGTCGGTGCCCGCCGGGCCCCCGGCGGGGCGAGGCTGCCGCTCGCCCCCGGCCCGCCCGCCGCCCCCCGGCATGGCTCGGCGCCGGCCGCAGCGAGGCGAGGCAAGCCCGCAGCCCCCCGCCGCCTTCCTCCGCCGCGGAGCGGCCCGGCACCTCCTCCCGGCCGCGGGAAAGGATGCGATGCGGAGCCGAGGCAAGCCGAGCCCGGCGGGCAGGGCTGCAGCAGCCCCTTTTGTGCCGCCCTCCCCGCCTGTCTCCTCCCCCGGCGCGCCCGCCCGCCCCCCGGGCTGCCGCCGCCGCGGGCCGCCGCCGCCCGCCCCCCCGGGGCACGGCACGGCCGCCCCCCGCCTCCCCGCACAAAGGAGCGTCCTGTAGCGGGGACTCGGCGGGCGGGGGGGGCTCGGCGGGCGGGGGGGGGCCGGCGGTCTGTGACAAGGCCGAGGGTGCTTTATTGAGCGGGCTGCGGTAGCGAGTGCCGGGCCAGGCGGTGCCCCCCAAGGATGCTGCGGGGTCGCGGTAGAGCTGCGGTGCCGCCTCGCAGCCCTACGGCAGAGCCGGCCCCCTCCGCCGGCGCGGCAGCATCCCTCCCCGTGCCCCGGCGGGCGAGAGAGGGCAGGAGCATTCGTTGTTCGGCGGGAGGGAGGCAAGGCGAGGTGGAGATGTGCGAGCTGCCTTGCCCAGCGACATCCAGGAAGTTTGGCTGCGGTGCCAGAAATAGAACCTGCATCTGCTGACTGCCGATCCTGCGCCCCAACCGCAAAAGCTGCCTTTTCCTAATTCAACTTTTCCCTGCCTTCTTCCTCATCAGGCTCATCTTTGGAAAGGAAAACAAAGCCAAGCCAAACCAAAACAACCCCCCGGCCGAACGGCACCGCTACAAACATGCTGAAACACAAGCGTGGGACCTCACCCTTTGCAGCCAAGAGCTAACGAGAGGTCAAAAGGAAGCAGAACCAGAGTACACCCTTCCTCGCGATTTGATGGGAATTTAGAAAAACAGCGCGTTAAAAACAAAGCATCAGTGCCAACACCTCTCCAACCTGCCATTTATCAGATGGGCGAGCTGGGCGGCTTGCTGAGGAGAAGGGGAGAAGCGGCTCTGTTAAACTGCCGCCGCCTGTTCTCCTGAGCAGTGCTTGCGGCAACTCAATAGGGATGCACAAGAGACTGCCCTACGGACTGATCTTCTGCCTGTTCTCCTCATCTTACCTAGCCGGCACCAGAGAGGGCTTCCTTGGGAAAGGGCTGTCCTAATTTTGAGTTTTAAGGCCAAGATGGAGACCGTGTCAGAGCTCAGGCAAAGAGACAGCATAAGTGAAGGGGAACTTTCCCCGCTGCAAACTCAGCTAGAAGGATAACTAAAGACAGCCAGAGGTCAGCTGGATTCAGAAGTGCCTTGGGGGTATTGCAGAAGTACCAAGGGAAAGGAATGAGGACGGAGGAGGAAGACAACGATACAGCAAGTGAAGTTCTCACCATATGAGGGGGGTCATTTTGTGGCAGAACACAATACCACACCAGCACAAGTCCTTGAGGATACCGAAAGGCTCCATCTCAATGACAGCAGTAGCATATCAGTGGGAACATGCTGGCAAGACAACAACATTCCCATCTCTGTAGGTCTGGGATGAAGTCACTCACCCACAGGATGATGCTTTCCAGACAGCCATGGGTCCCCAGCAGAAAACTGGGCTTGAAGGGAGCCCTCAGCTCCTGCATCCCCAGGGGGAATTTGGCAGCCATGATTCAATCTGCATCAAGTCCACAACTGCTTTTTTTTTTTGAGGGCTGGCAAGTGACAGCGTTAGCCTTGCTTGTGTGGGTGATTTCAGCTCTGGGAGTATAAATCCTATTAGGGATGGGCAGCAATCACCGATTCATTTCCCCCGGCCAGCGAACACCCATCACAGAAGGGGTGGTTGGCACTAATGGGAAGAAAACATCACTATTTTGGACCTCCTTCACTTGCAAAACGTTATCCCTTTGCCTCAGATATTATCCCTGGAGCAGTTTGAAGACAGCCAACACTTTTCTATGTTAATGTGATAAAACTAAAGGCTTACAGGCTCACCCAGAGATTGCAAATGTTCAGGAACATCAGACCACAAATCTAGAGGCAGAATAACATCCTTGCGCATGGAGAGGCAGCTGCAATACCACAGCTCCCCTGTCCTGTGACAAACGGTGTTTGCCATGCCAAGTAGTCCTAACTAGAGAGACAGGCTCCCACCGTCTCCGTGGAGGTGTTTGCCCCTGTATTATGCCCTGCAAAGATTTGGGGGATTTTTACCTTCACCTTTCAATCTATGTGTGAGGAAAGAAAAGATTTTGCTCTTCTTCCCCAGGCTAACCCCAGAGCAGAATGATGCAGAAGGCTGTTGTTTCAGTGTGTGCTAGTACTTTACCAGCTGCAATAGCATGCTGGTACCTCCTTCACCTCAGTGCAGCCGTATCTGTACCTCCTCCCAAGTGGGACCTTGTTTCCGGACCTGTGTGGTTCTGGGTTTGTGGGCCCAGACAGCAGAAGTCTTTTTTTTTAATTTTTTTTAATGGTACTATGTGCTTTGATAGCACCAGACTGAGACTGTAGGCTTAGACGTAGTATCCAAGCACCTCATGATTTCTAATTTACTTAGCCATTGTACCCTCTCCAAAAGGTAAAAACCCCAAACCTTTGGCTCTGTTTTACATAAAAGGAACAGAGGATTAGAAAAATTATGTGATTTGCTGGAGGCGAAACAGAGAGGCTGTGGTAGGGAAGAAATTTGACTGTGGGTCTCGAATTAGCACCCTAACCATTGCTGTCTGTGTAGTGTTTTCTCTCTGCTTTCCATACTTCAGTCTGAGACATGCTGGACAAGCTCCCCTGGGATAAGGAGTCATTTTTAGCCCATTTCTTACAGAAATGAAGCTCTCGCAATCATGTTGTCTATCTGCCTGTCTATCAGCCGCCCACGGTACGGTTTGAATCCACCGGCCAATTTCAACCGAACCCAGCAGCAAGGAAGGGATCTTACAGCAAAGCAATTCGGATGAGCTCCATGATGAGCAGAAATAGGGGAGGGAAGAGAGAAAGAAAGCCGAGCATGCCCCCGTATGCCTGCAGGCCGTGGGGCGGCTGGACACCGCTCCTGGCATGGCGCGTGATGTTTCCTGCCCCTCTCCGGGGTGAGAGAGAGGAATTGAGCTCAGGGCATGACGTGCGGGGCTGACGAGGCCAGGAAGGAGCTAAGCACACTGCAGGGATGGCCTGGGCGTGCAGCGACCCTGGGCACGAATGTGGCAGAGACCGTTCATCCTGCCGCTGGCAGAGCAACTTCTGCTCTCCGCACTCCCTAACCCCAGCTGGCTGCGCCTCCGGGAAAGCAGCCGATTAACATATTGCAATGAGTTAACCTTAAATGGTCTAAAAATCCAAACCTCTGCATGCAAATGAATTCTGATGGAAGAAGCGAGATAAAACACCGCCCAGCTACAACCCAGCTTGTTTGCTAACCGAGACACTTCTGTGTTTGCAACTGAAGCCAAGGTGATCTCCGGGGAGATGCCCTGTGACAATTTGCACCTCTCTACCCCAGGTGCAAGGCTTTGAAGCAAAACATTGTCCTGTGGCTGGGATCTGTGACGTGGCCCTATTTTCTTCCTCTCGGGCAGCACCAAATGTGGGTGGTGTGGGCAAGAGCCTCTGGGCAGGGTGTCCAACGTGTGCTGGGCTTTACCAACCCCAGCGGAGCCAGGTAGCTCCGACCTGCCAGCCAAAGTCAGGGGGTGGAAAGGCGCTTCTCCATTGCTTCTGGGTGAACCTGCTGCACATCCGAGGGGCTGTGCCTAAGGGTTTGCTGCTACAGAAAGAGGTAACTCTGCCAGTCCGTTTCCTAAGAGGAATTATAAACACTTCCTGCTCAGTCGCTATTATGCGATCTTTTTTTCACCATGTGGCTATTGCTGATAAGTGATTCTCGGGCTCTCTGTGTGCAAGTCATTTGACATTTGGTTAACTTCTTCACACTGAGTTACAGAGCCGAGTTAATGGTCGCAGAGCCGAACTTTCACTGTCGCCCTTTCCCCAGAAGATCACCAAAAGGTCACCTCTTTTCCCCCGCTTTGGGATTACAGTCCTTCTAACGCCCTTTCGAGCTAGACTCCGCAAACAAAGTCCTCCTTTGAGCCAACGGGTCTTGAAATCCGATGCCCTTGTTCATTTTGCAGTGCTGGTGGCAAGGAGGAAAACAACAAAGTGACATTTCTATCCTCTGTCACAAGGCAAACAGTATAAGACAATGATATTTATCTCCTCATTGAGTGCTCTGAGGCCTCAGATCTGAAAAAAATTACAGTCACTGGCAATCACCCTTTCCAGCAATCAGGCTGTAGTGGAGCAAGTGGGAAGACGAACAAGTGCTGGTACAAATACTCAGGGACTAGCCCTAATAACAGGATCCGCCCAGAAAAGATGCCTTGTGTGTAACAGAAACAAATGCCTTTAAACTTGCACTGGTGTTAAGTAACATAAAATTTTGCCAGATAAGGATTGTTTGCTCTCACTTAGGGGTTTCTGGCAGCCCTGCTCCTTGGATTATTTGCTGAAATGCATTTGGCTTTTTTTCAGTTTGCGATCTTAAAGGCAAAGCGATTGAGTTTCATCCTCATCTCCTACTACAGAGCGATTCTGGGCAGCATGAAAAATCCGATCTTTCCACAGCTGGGAGGGCAAAGGAGGGCGGCAGCCGTGGCACAGTTGCCCTAGGTGGTGGACATGGAGGTGAGGGTGTCTGCTGCCACCAGGTCATGCCACTTGTACCTGCTAACACCGTGCCTCTGCCTCTCCAGCCTGCAAACTCTTTAGCATGGCGCTGTATTTTGCTATGGTTTTAGACCATTTCATGTATCAGAGCTTCCATCGCTTCCTCTAAGAACAACTGAAATTTAAATAAGAGCAAGTCAGTGGTGGCTTGTTGGAAGAAGGGTGAAGGAAAAGTTGAGCAAAAATGTGGCCTGGCAGCAACAGAGCATGTTTCTACATAAATTTGATAAAAAAACCACCATGCAGTCAAGAAAAAGCACATGCAGAAGTGGCTTCAGAGGCATTTCTGCAGCAAGGCAGAAGAGGTCTGTAACAGCAATCGCGTATAAGCAGTGGAGGGCACTGAGTCCTGCTGTCACTGGGTGCTCTTATTCTGAATCATCTGTTCTGAGTGTGACAGCAAACCCCTTCTTGCGGAAGAAATGCTGCCTGGCTGGGAGCTTTCTGGTGTCTTCCTCTCAGGAGCAACGGCAAACAGAAAAGGAGAACGTCACCTGCCTTTGTTTCTCTAGCTCTTGTCACTGCTTGAGCTCAGGTTAGCCTGCACCCTCCAGATTGCAGGGGGGTCAGTACCTGCCAGCTCTCCCAGTGATGGACACATGAGCCAACAATTCATCACCATTCAGCCTTGGAAACCAAATAAACCAGAGGATTTTTTTTTTTTGCAGTGTGCAGAATTGTCCAAAACAAAGATAAAGGAGAAGTCAAAAGGAACGCATCTCTACAAGTGATGCGATGACAGGGGGTGAAAGGACCCTGAGAAGATGCTGGATGCACAGATTTGGGTGCAGCAGCCCTCCTTTGGGGGTGCACAGGGCTGTTGCTGCTGTCAAAGAGAAGCAGGTGTCCTCCTGGAGGGAGGCAGTTTGCTTCTTCCTTCCCAGGGCTGAGTTTCGCTCTTCACACTTAAGGGTGTTAATTTGGTCTTGCAAACATAATTATCACAACATGAGGGGAAAAAAATCCTGGAGAAAAATGAACCACACTTCCCTCTCCTCCTCACACACAGCACCCCTCAGCTATCACCTGTCACCCCCCTCCAGACCCCAATTCGCAGTGTTGTAGACACCTACATTATATTTCTTCCCGCTTAACCAGGCTCAGGTCAAACTGATCCACCTCCCCGCTTCTCTGAGCCTGCTGCCTCCCCATCTCGTGTGCCCCTCGCATCTCACCTTGCTGCGGTCCTGGCCTGCTGGGAGCTCCCAAGGGAGGGCTGAGAAGTACCATGGGGAAAGCAGCGGCAGCACGATGCAGCAAAGGGGGTTTTCTTGTTTGCCACTTACGTATAGTTTCCAAATCCCCTAAAATGGAGCTGTGCCTACACATCAGAGAAGGAAGCCCTGGTCCCACAGGGATACTGAAGGGGAAGACAAGACCAGCGTGTGCGCTCCCCAGCCTTACTAGCCTCAATCCTCACCCTAGGGCCTATTCCAGACCTAAGTTTCAGCATCTCCATGTCACATTATTCACCAAACGCGGTGTCTCCAGGCACATCATTCCCTCCCAGAAGTGTCCCAGGCAATAACCGCAGCCAAAACAAGGATATGTTGAGAAACACCTTCCTCTTTCAAAGGCCCATCCAGCGCAGCAGCAGCTGTGTGCTTGGGCATACTGAGATGTGGGTTAGAGTCACTTTACCAGCATGGGAGGGAAGGAAAATGGCACGCTGGTGTGTTTTGTCTGGTGGCCACAGTTTGGAGGGATTTTATTTTGTTTTTTCCATTCACTCCAGATGAACCTTCACCTCCATCAGATTCTGCGGTGACCCCTGGTGCTGCTGATGCTGGCCATGTCCAGCACCCAGAGAGGAGGAAAAGCCCCGCAGTGCTATGCAGGTCTGAGCCCCGGGGCTCTGACCCGGGGCCGGGGGCCGATCTCAGTGTTTAACGCAGTCAGTAGCTTCTGGGGCTGAAGGAGGAAACCTGGGGAAATGCGGGAAGGTGCCGTCAGACTGGACATGGCCAAATCCCAGAGCCCACATCCTCCCCGTTACGTGAAGCCCGAGTCATAGCAACACTCTTGCGCGTACCTGCAACTCGGCCAATTAGCCACAAAGCCACTTGGCGAGCAGCATGCTCTCAGCCTGCAGTCAGAGAGATGCGGAGAGTTGCCGGAGCAGTGAGCGGGTGAGAAAGCGGTGAAGGGATGGATGGCATGCAGTGCAAGCTACCGCAGGAAACTCGCTGTGGCTACAGCGAAGCAGCACTTAACTCCTTGGTGCGTGCTGTAGGGGCTTGAAGTGCTTGCCAGCAGCACAGAGAGTGGGAGGGATTTGCCCTGCAGCACCCAGGAAGGGATCCTGGGCTTTTTCTGTGGGAGTTGGCGCTGTTGGCCAGGACCAGGTGGGCTCACCTCAGCCAGTGGATTTTCTC
The DNA here is from genome assembly GCF_964195595.1 of Calonectris borealis. Taxonomy (NCBI): domain Eukaryota; kingdom Metazoa; phylum Chordata; class Aves; order Procellariiformes; family Procellariidae; genus Calonectris; species Calonectris borealis. The sequence goes on from NC_134312.1 coordinate 57,459,911, forward strand.
TGGCTGCTTGTTGCATGGGGATGGTGCCAACGCCTCTGAATTGTGACTTTTCCTCCCACGAGTCAAAGGTGGGGAACCACATTAAACCACAGCTGTGCCCATCTGCTTGCAGAATTGCTCCTGGGCTGGCGTTTTCCAGAATTTGCTTTGAAGTGTTCCCTATGGCGTGGTTCCCACCACAGCCTCCCTGAAACCACGTCCTTGCCTTGGCGGTCTCAGGTGAGGCACCAGTCCAGCTATCCCTTCTGCTTTCCCTTGCCCTCCCCTCTTAGCCCTTGATGCTGATCTGAGGCTCCCTCAATTCAGCATCTTTTTTGGCATCTTTTCTTGTCTCATCGGGATTACATCTATCAAAAAGCCACAGGCTGGACTTTAACCCACCCAGCCATGCAGAGATATGGCAAATGGATTTGGAGAGGGGATGAGGGTAGGGCCAGGAGCACTGTAGCCCCCCCGTGAGCACAGCCCCATGCAAGGAGAGCCTGGTTCACATTGCAGCCGACCTCCCCTGGGAGCACAGTGGGCACTGCCGCCCCTGCCTTCCCTTATCCGACCTCTGACACGGGCAAAGGTGCAGTGGGATTTGCAGCCGAATGAGTTAAAATGCTGCTGAGAACACGCTTCAACTGGGGCTGGATTGATTTCCCCGGCCCCTGTGACCGATACAAGCATGTCCAGCCAGCGAATTGTAAAGAAAATAGGCTTGAAACCAATTTCATTGCAACCAGTGCCAGCTGCATGCGTTGATAAGGCCTTTGATAACATTGTGAAGATTTAGCGATGTTGGAAGGGGCTGTCTTGTGGCTACGGCTCCCTCACTGCTGGTAGAGGGGAGCTGGAGGCAGATACCAGCAAGCACTTACAGCACCCGAAAAACATCCCTTGCAAGAAGCGAGCAGCCGGGGCAGCCCGGTGCCTCATGACTGGGCTGGGGCCGAGGTCAGGATGAGGAGGGAGACCTCAGCCTGTCCACACATTGCTGGTGAGCTGCTTGCCTTGTCCCTGCTTGCACCTGGGTTGTATTGACTCACTCATGGCTCCTCCACCCCAGGAGAAGATGTGGATGTGGAGCAGAGGGCCATCTCGGAGGGACGACAGCTGTCTGTCCCTTCAAAGGGGACCCCGAGGAGGGGGCTGTTGTCTATGTGTGGCGACTATCACATGCATCATTTGCTCTCCCGTTGTGTGCCTGTCCTGTCAGGCCCTCATCTTATTTTATTGCTCTTTTCTGAAGTACCTGTAAGATACAGAGGCTTATCAAAGCATCCCAGAGATAACCATTCAGACCGTCTCGGAAGGGGTGACAGGCACAGGCGGGAAGGCCAGTGGGATCACCGTCAGCAGGACTGCCTTGACCCCACAGCCTCTTATTTGGTAAAATTTGGCTGCGTTGGCTTAACCGTGGTGCTCACCTTGGCTGCAGTGACTGAACTACACAGCTGGGTCGTGAACCGGGTCGGCTCTCCCAGCTCATTAATCTAACTAAACTGTTAAACCCTGCTCAGGGTGACATCTTATTGCAGGGCTAATGTGGTTACACTGCAGCGAGCTGCTCGCTCTGCCTGGCATGGCACGCTCTTGTGGGGACCCATGGTCCGTGCCTGTGTGGGGGCTTCGCAACCCCCCCCAGCTCGTTGGGGTGCTGTGAGAGGGCACGGAGCCCTCGCCAGAGATTTACTTATCTTCCAAGTCAGGACGGATTCCTGATAGCCCAGAAATGCACAATTAGAAAAACACCCTGAAAGCAAAATGAGACCTGGAAAGGAAATGACACCTACAGGTCTGATCGCATCTGAGCTGCTTGCAGCTGAGCGAGGTTAAAAGGTACCTGAGCCTGACTAGCTGTCACCACCAGCCTCCCTCCCAGGCACTTCCAAAATTACTGGCTCAGCCTCCCCGTAACCCATTTTGCTCAAGTGACTCAGGTTAAGTGTGACCATTTCATTAGCCAGCTTCCGCTCACCCAGCTGCCGGTGCAGGCAGGGCTTCGTGTGAGGAGGGCGGCCAGGAGCAGTGCTGTCCTGGCCGGGGGGGAGGGAGGAAGTGGGGACTTTTTGTCAGGGCGCAGCTGCCAACAGATCGAGTCCTGTGGGTCAGTGAGGATTGCAAAGGAGGCCTTGGTAGTATGTGGGCCCCAAAGTGCCACATGGGCGTACGGGAAAAAGAAAAAAGGGCCTGGGCACAATCTGCTTTCATTTTGTACTGCAGCAGAGCTGGAAGGGTGCAGGGAAAGCGCCCCATGAGCCTGTCGTTAGGAACTGTGCAGCCTTGCAGCCAGGGTCCAGCCAGGCTCGCTCCATCTCACCCCCCAGATGCATCACAGGAATTAAATGGTGTGCTTGGGGCCACCTGCATGAGAGCAACACCTAAGTGGGTGCCGCATGTTACCCCTCCAGCTAGTTCCTGAAAGAGGGATACCTGGCCGGGAGCTGCCAGGTACCCAGCTGGCTCCCTGGTGGGGATGAGCTGGGGGTCAGGACAGCAGAAAGTGCTCCATGAAACCACTGGCCCTCTGGGTGCAACGTGCACTGGCACTGCCGGGCTGCCGCAGGGCCAGGAATACCTCCAAGCCTGAAGTCTAGTCGCCAAAAAGCTCCGGCGTTTGCAGAAGGCTGCGTGCTCCCGTTGGTGGTGCTGCCGCCTTCCCTGGAGAAGGGCTTTGAGGTTCAAGGACAGCGCGGTGACAGCATTGTGGAGGCATGTACACGGGGAGTGGGGCTGGTGCCCTGACCGGGTGTTGGAGCAGAAGAGGGGACTGGTATCGTCTCTGGATGCAGCACCATGTAACTTTAGCTCCGGGCCATTCCTATTTGTCTTTGCTTCTTGCATGTTGTGAATAGATATTAGCTCAAGCTCAATGGGCTCCACGCAGGTCTTGGAACCAGATGATTCAAGCTGGGATTTGTTCCATATCTCGGGTTTCACGTGTTTTCTTTAGCTGCATTTTAATTGTGGGGTTTTCCTTTTTGTTTGGTGAGACGTTCTACCCGGGTGCTGTTCCTTTGCAGCTGTAAATATCCCAAACAAGTATCCTTCCCTGCTTATGCAAGGGCGAAGAGGAAATGCCCTACAACATAACAGGTTAGGTTTTTATCACAGCTTTTCGTCTGGAAAGCCATTGGGAATGTGTCCACAGAAAATGTCTGGCGCTAGTTCGGAAAACAAGGTACAATGTCAGCAGAGCCCTAGAGAGAGGAACGTAACAGTTAAACAAAGCCTGGATTGGGTTTAGCTCACCTTTATTTCCACCCTGAACCACCAAACCTCTCCTCTGAATGCAGCTGAGCTCAGGGCCTGGGGATGGGAAATAAAATTCTCCATGCTTTCCTCGCTGCCTGATTTGCGGGTCGGTGCTGACAGGCTGCAGTAACCCACGGGCTGTTTTATACATCCTGAGCCACAAGAGGCCAGGAAGAGGCTGGAGGCCAAAAACAGGGTGGTCTGGTCCTATGTGGACCCATCAAACCTCATACAATTAATTCCCATTTCCTGCTGCTTCCTGCCTCAACAGCCGTTTGTCCCCACCAGCAGCAGCGGTTGTGTTTGGGTCACGGAGCAGGAGAGGGGCCGGCAGGTACCTCCAAGGGGGGTCCTGTATTTGGAGGACCCCCCCCTCCAAACTAGCACCTTTTCTATCTGCAGGTTGGTGTTGGGAGACCTGCCCGGCGAGAGGTCTTGCCCTGGGAGACGAGGATGTTCGGGAGAGCTATTGACTCCTTCCCTTGGTTGTTGTCCCGTGCCAGGGCCGAAACTGCTCCCTGTTTAGGGATACAGCGGTGTGCTTGAGCCACCAGCACCAGCCCCATGTCACTGCATGGGGTCTACATCCCATCCCGGAGCTTGCCGATGCCTTGTCCGGGCACGTACAGGCGTTACCCGCACTATAAGACCTTTAGGAGGGACTGGTTTGACAGGCCACTCCTGCCTTTTGCTAACTCCCCCTCCCAAATTCATCTGGGGCAAATCGCCACGGGTGGCCCCATCTCATGGGTGCCCCAGAGCTGGGTTTCCCCGGTGTGCTTACACACCATCGGCCGAGGGCCAAACCACTCCGTGAATTATTGCTCTCCTTGCTGCTGGGCTGTTTTAACACCATCTGACATGATATTAGAAATGTCACAGCCCAGGAGAGTGAAGGATGGTCCCATCCCCACAGGTTGCCCCAGCGCCGCCCATGTGATGGCATCTGGCTTGGGAAATCAAGGCTGGAGTAGAGGGCGATGCATTTCTGGGGTGCTGGGGGGGTGTGCGGTCCCCTGCTTCGCCTACCCTCGCTGCTGTGCCTGCTGCGTGGATGAAACCCTCCTGAGGAAAGCACTGAGCGAGGAGGGCTCTGCATCTCCCCATGCCCGCGGTGCCCTTGTCAGCTCACTGGATCCCAGCTGATGGATAGCTGCAGGCGGCAAATTTGAGCAGTGTCTCGATGCCAATTTAAATAAATAAATGAGTCCGAATGCTTCGCCTTGCAGAATGGCATCTCATTCAGCCGTTCAAGCATCAAATACCTCTGGGATTCTTTGGGTCTCAATTTGCAGAACTATTTCCCTTTCAAGTGCTCTTTTATTTTTCTTTTTGCTTATTTAAACCTGTTTTTCCTGTAGTGAACAATCCTTGCAGGTGAAAGGAGGCAGGTTTTAGACGTCGGCGGAGCTTTCCTCCAGATTTAAGAGGGATCAGCGGACTATTTAAAAAGGTCTTCCCCGGCTCCTGCTTCCCCAGTTGCAGCTGGTGGGGATGCAGAGGGACATTCCCATGGTTCAGTTTTAGTTTGCGTCCCCCCGGGCTGCCGGATCGCTCGCGCGAAGCCCATTGCTGGCAGCCAAGGCCAAGCAGATGTGCTGGTGCCGGGGGGAAGCGCTCGCCCACCCGGGGCCAAGCAGCAGCTGCGGGAGCTACTGCCGGCCAGGGCTGCAGCCCCCTCCCCAGCCCCTTAAATGGGTCTCGGGAACTGGAGGATGAGAGGAACATGCATGTGTCCAAAATACCACAGATGCCTTAAGGACAGAACAAGCTCAGGCCTGGTGAAGTTGCCTTTAGCACCAGTGGGACAGGGGAAAGCGCCGAGCTGGGGAGGAGGGCGAGGAGGTGATGTCCCCCGGCTGCAGCCCCCCTGCTCTGCCCCTTTCACTTTTCTGGGAGCTTCGGGCCATGGGGGTTGCAAAGAATCACCTGGAGAAGCTACCCGAGGCACCTCAGAGGCTGGAAAAGCAGAACATAAATGGAAAGGAGCTGGTATTGTTTTCTTTTTATTTTAAGCCAAACACAAGAATATTAAGGGATCTGCTTCATGGTGTTTGGACACCTGGGAATGATACACAGCAGAGCCTTGTCAGAGACAGGAGATTTTCCTTGCATATAATCTAAAACAAATGTCTTCCTAGCCAATCTTTAATCAAGGCCTTATGGATCAGTGAATAAATATAGGGGTTTAGTAAAATTAGCAAGATTCATGGTGGTGGTGGTGGTGATTTTATGGCTACCTCATTCCACCAACACACCCCCTTACGTAGATCACCCTCTCCTGCCGTCAGGTATCTGCTTAACGCAGTGGCCGGGTATGGTGTTTTGCAGATATTTGGGAATAAGCAATGATGTTTTGGGGCAGGACACGCACGCAGGCTCAGGGTCCTGTGAAATAGCTGAGAGCAGTTCTCCGAGCGCAGTTTCCCTTTGCTGGTGCTTGCATCCTCGTGCTTTTGCACCACGCTTTTGCGTGCAGCAGTGCTGCTCCTGTACAGCCGCAGTGGCCTTTTGCACCGGTGTAGGAGGAATGTGGCAAGCAGAGGGTTTACGCTGGCGACCTCTCTAAGGGCGTCTGGTCTCTTTCTACTAGCGGTCACTGTGGTCAAAATTTTGTACATCAGCCAGACCATAAATAAATGGTTTGGCCTCATGTTTTAGGCATGTTTAGTAAATGTAGCGCAAACTCTGCTGCATCCCTTCAGCTCCTCCATCTTCCTGCCAGCTCCCTGCGAGCCCTGGCTGCCTTCCCCACGCTGCAGATAATGGAGAATTGACTCTATTCCCGTTGCCAATCCTCCCCAGGAGCAGCAGGTCAATGCCGTGGGGAGGATACGCTCCCCATGGGGCTGAACTCCCTTGGTCTCTCTCATTTCCAGCCGGCCCATGCGCTCAGCGTAGCTGGAGCAAGGGGGAGCGAAAGCGTCTCTCTGACATGCCTCGGTTAGCGAACAATGGCGCTTGCTCCCTCGTGGGAATGCCGCTGCTGCTGGAGTGATAAACTAGAGGTATTGGGGGATTTTAAAGGAGAGCGAGGGAACCAGGGATGAGCAAGACGATGCTGTACGTCTCTGCGAACAGACACAGCCAGGGCGCAGGAGCTGAGAAGTTCAGGAGACCGGGGAGCCCTGTCCTTGGCTCTGCAGAAACAGGGGCACCACTGATAGGGTGGTAGACACATCTTTCTTTGGATCTCAGCTGTTAGAAGGGGACTGAATCCATTTTATAGTCCTCGACCTGCCAAGCCGATGCTAGCACACCGCAGCCCTCCTCAGCTGCTGGCTGCCGGGCAAGCGCTGGCCCTCGGAGCTGTTTGATGGCAGGAAGCTCTGGGCACCTCGGCCACTGCCGCGAGTGGCCGGCAACAGGGCGAGCAGCGCAGACAGTCACTCGGGCCCTCCTCTGCAATTTGTGCCCACGTTATCCCTCTCTACTCTCCTCTTTTCAACCCTTTCCTACCCTCGAGGTAGCAAAATCCAGTTTTGCCCACATCACTGCCCTGCCATCACCTGTGCTGTCTCCTCTCCAGTTTCCCCGCTCCGCCGAGGTGTGTATCTCACTCTGCCTCCTCCTGCCAGCGGTCCCTGCAAGGTACCAGCTTGGCAAGGCTGAGCGGAGTTTGCTGCATCTTGCTCGTATTTTCCAGGCCCCCTTGCACCTCTCCAGCCTGCCGTCCACAGTACAACCACCGCGGTAGGAATGGCTCCAAAACCGAGCGCCGCAAGCAGCTCGATTGCACGTGAGTCCATTCACCAAGCCCAGCTGAGGAACTGATCTGGCTGAAAAAATAACTTTTTTTTTTTTAATTTCTTTTTTCTCCTGGGTTATTTTTTAATCCAGCTCAGCTCCTCGACCTGGTTTCCTCTGGTTCCTCCAAAAGAGCCAAAGGGCAGCCCGGGGGCAGGCAGGAGGACAAGGATGCTGCAGAGTTCAGCCCACCGGTGATAAAGCTGCAATGTCAGCGGTCCGAGGCAAGTTCAAATACCAAACTTCGGAGCCGTTTCCTTCCCTTCTTCCCCGCAGACCGGCAGTGGCACCTTCCTGCAGAAGGGCCAGTGCCCCGGGGAGTGTGGCTGCTGCTCCCGACTAGCAGGAGCTGGCTTGGAGCGGAGATTCTTCCCCTCCGCCGCTGCAGCCCTTTGAAATGTGTTTACATACCAGACGGGGAAAAGTCAAAATTTCATTGGTGTTTGGCCAGGGAATCATTCAGATTTGAAAACACTTCTGTGACTTGTTTTTTTTGATCATGCTAGCAGAAATAAATAGAAGGACTGAAATGGGCACTGAGCGATTAGTGGACCAGGCTGCTTGGACAGCCCAGCTCCATAGGGCTTTCTCACCGGAGGCTGTCTGACGCAGTGTGTCCCACCAAACCCTTTTGGTTTCAATGCCCATTGTATTTTCCTGATGTTTCAGTGGGTTGTCCCCACCACGTCCACATGGCACAGCCTGGTTTTGTGCTACCTCCTGGCCACGTCCCTACCCCAGATGGTCCACTTAATGCCTCTTAGTGAACGTGCCTTCTAATGAGGCCTCCACTACCCCGCCGTTGCTGCCCGGGGGAGTTTCTGCAGCAACACTGCTGCAGCTCCTGCCTCTCAGAGCTATTTTCCAGCGTGGGGACTTCACCAGCCCCAGATAAGTAGGGAGCCTGGAGCAGCTCCCTTTGCCATCCTCCTTTGAACTCATCGGTGAAGATGCCAAGACTTGACTAGATATTTAGTTCGCTGGCGCTTCCTTAGGCCTCTATGCCCTAAATAGCACTCAGCAGTCATTTATCATTGCAGTCCGGGTCCTCCAGGCAACATGCTTTCACATGGCTGTATTTATAGCCATGCCAATTCTCTTTTTTTTCCCCAAAAATACAGAAATACTTACATTCTCTGCTGAAATTTCCTGTCGAAGCTGCCACGCTCCTGTGGTTCAACCACCTCTCAAACAAAGTTTGTCACAACATGCTCTTCTCTCATCCCTTGATCTCCGCTAGCTGTGGCTGCTCTTCTTCTGGAAGCTACCCTCATTTCTCTGCTACTGGCACAAAGTTGCCTTTCCCGGTGGATGCGGAGCCTGGCTAACGCTTGGACCTCACATCTCTCCCCTGTCCCACATCTTGGTTTGTGTCATGGGGTATTGGCTGCCCTGAGAACCACAAAACCGGCATGCGTCTGGCCATGGGGTGTGGGAGAGCCTGCGGCAAAAGGCTCGGTGCGGCAGCGTGCCTCCCAGCTCCCAGCATGGGGGGTCCTGCTAAGTCACATCCGTCCCTCGCCCGCAGCGGGTTTGGCAAACAGCCTGCGGAGCCGTCCCTTTCTCCAGGAATCACAGCCCCGCTCCAATGCCCCGGTTTGCGAAACTGGTCTCATTAGAGGAGAGTGAAATGCTTCTCCTGCTTGGAGAGCCGCAGGTCCCCAGCGTGCTTAAAGCTCCGCATAAGACCATTAGCGCAACAACGTGTCTCCCCAGAACTACGCATTTGCTCGCACGCTTGGCAGGCGGCCGACCAGATGTAGCCAGGCTGTCTGGAGGTGCCAAGCATAACAATTAACAGCCGCTTTGTGGTGGGATTGGCAATGGCAGCTGCAAATCGCAGGCACGTTCGGCCGCCCACCTTGCTTCCAGGCGCAGCATAGTCCTCTTGCACCCCTCCAAGGGGCACTGCCGGGGGTCAAGGAGATGACAGTGCGGGTCCCTTGGTGCCAAATGGCTGCAGGACCTCGGTGACTTACCGAAAATGAAGTCCCATGGTGAAGGGCAGCAGTTGACACGCATCTCAGCTAAATCATTGAATATTGTACCTTACTTCTGTCAAGGTGCTGTGTCTGTTTGGGTTTTTTCATGCTGACTCAAGCTGCAGTTCTGCAAACACGGAGTAACTTTATCCAGGTGAACAGCCCTGTGGAGTTTGGGAGGGATGCTGCCACGTTCCTCGCTTGCAACGGCAGGCACAAGCTGCTTTATTAGGTCTTAATTACTTCCTTGCTATCCAAAATTCTTAAATTTGCCACTAAAGGCAGATAGAAATAAAAATGTTGCACTTTTGCAGCTCAGATATTTGCAGCCATGAATAATACAGTCACACACTCATTTACTAATGGATACACTTCTCCTCTAATTTCTTTCCCCCTCCAGACATTTGCAAAAGCTCTTTTCATTCCCGTCACACCTTCAGCGAGCAGTAAGCCATTCTGTGTTTTGTTGTTCTTATCTCTTCTCTGAAAGCTTTTATTGACTGCATGTTGGTTTTCTCTCTTCACCTTTTCCATTTCCCATCTAGCCTTTCTTTTTTGCTGTTGTTGTTTCAAGGCTTCAGATCTCTGAGAAGTCCCTTGTGGAGCTATTTTGGATATTTCTCACCGCAGCAGCTGAGAACTCCTGGAAGAGCTAATGACAGGAGCAATAAGGAAAAGCAGAGTTGGCTCCAGAATATGTTGGGATTGGGGGGGAGTTCAGTAAATTATTGAACTACCTGGATGAAGAATTCATATCCAAAAGCTGTTTCACCTTAAGTGCCTGATTCTCATTTACATTTAAGAGCTATAAGTGTTTTAGGGATGAGGTCTGAAGCTGTTTCTTTGCATATTTCTTGCTTCAAACAGAGGGAAGAGCCTTTTCCCTTTTCATACAGCACATGGCTGCAGATAAAAAATGCTGTGGGTCGCAGGAGGGCTGGGCTGGGGCCTGCCTCCATGCCGAACCGACAAGCAGTGCCCAGCGAGCCCGTTCAGAGATGAGTTTTCGTTTCTGCCCTCGTGCCGGTGCCGCGGCGGACACCCACAGCAAACCTTTAACCAAGGCTAAATGGGTGACCTGGCTGGTTTGCTCCACTTTGCCTAAAACTCGGCACAGAGGCATCCCTTTCCTGACACGGGCAGCTGGTGCCCCTTGCACGGGGATTGCAAAGCGGGTCTGGGGTGGAGATTTGGTCAAAACAAGGCACCGGGGCTCTCCCCCTCCCTCGTACAGTCCCCTCTGCATGACAGCAATGTGAAATCACCCTCTCCCTGGCCGTGGGAGGGAGACCCTGCCCAGCTGCCTCGGAGGTGATGGATGCACCAGTTTTTTGGCCGTTTCGCTGAGCAGGTTTGCAGCCAGGACAGGGGTCGAGCGGCTCAGGCACCGGCGAGGGCAGGAGGAGCCGGCAGCGCACAGGCAAACGAGAGCGGCTACCTGTTTTGCTTCGACTGCCAGTTGCCGTTGGCTGGAGCAAGGGACTTTCCGAGTTGCTGATGCATGAAACCACTAACAGCTCGGCTTTGATCCCCGTACTTTGAAAGGAGTCCTGAATTTTCCAAAGCAACCGACTCTCATCAGAGGTCGGAGGCAGCCGCGTTTGCCCAATTTCGCTTCGGTTGGGAGCTCTGAGCTGCGTGTTCGGAAATGCCCAACTACCTCTAGGAACTTCAGTTTTGGATGACTGGGCTTGTGGCTGCTTTTGGAAACAAACCGCAGTGGCTTCCCGAGGTGTTTTGGTGGCTGTTGGCCGCCTTAGTGCCACGGTAATCAGAAGGGTTTTGTGTAGAAGCGTTTCTGCAGCCCTTCCAGAGCCTCTGGCTCTCCAAGCCTTGCCTTTCCTTGCTACCACTCCTTTGGACATCAAAGCAGCTGGTTTGCTGAGGACCTTGCTCCGCAGAAAGGGGCTGGTGTTGCTCCCCGCCGTCGCTTGGTTTTTGTAAGGCAGAGAAAAGCTCTTTGCCTGGCTCGGGCAAAACCAGCAGAAGAAATGCAGAGTTTCTAGGTCACGCTGTTCTTGAGAGATAAGGCAAAAAGAGAAAACAGGTTAGGAGACTCTCGAAACACCTAGCAGAGAGAGGGCCAGCCCCAAGCATTGCCCAGCCCAGAAGATCGAGTCCTCTCTCGCGCGCCTTGGAAACACCTCGTCCGACCTGCCTCCTGCTGTGGCCACGTCCCTCCTCACAGGGCTCTTGCTGTTCACGGCCCAGCGAGCCCGTGGTTAGGCTGCTGCTTGTTTGGGGGAAGCAGAGAGGGGAAGATTCACCTCCGAGCAAGAAGCCGTAACGCTGCATCCGTCCTATCTGCCCTGGCTCTCTGGAGCATTCCCAGGCTTTTTCTTTCCATGCTCCACTGGAGTCTAATCCTGCATGTAGAAAATTCCTCATGCTTTTTGCTCTTATTCCTCCAGGGCCTCTGTTTTCTCTTCCATTCTGTCTGGCTGCTCAACAGCCTGAACTCAGTTACTCTAATCCCTCCATCTTCAGTGATGTTCTCAGCTCCACATAATAAATATTAACAGCTTACATGTATCTTGGGGTTCTTATGCAAGGACTCCAAATAGCTTTACGGTTCATATGCACATGGGGCTCACTTTATTCGCCAGCAAAATACAGCCACCGATGAGACAGCAGTTGTTTAGCAACCTACAGCGACAACACACAATAGTTAAGATGGGAAGTGAAGATAAATATCGAATCCATTTGAAACTCCAGGAGGGGATTGAGTTGGCAGATTATAAGTACTCGTGCTGAATTTTAGCCAGAATACTCTGAATAGCATTCCTATGCTTACAGAAAGAGCTATAGGATTTAAAATACCTAACCCATCCCTGGTGGTTTATTTACAACTCACATTAACAGCACTGACGTTTTAGGATGCCAGCGATGCTCTTAACTGGAGAAAGGCGAGTCACTTGAGTAATGAACTACACAGGATTACTCTAAAGCCCTTCCTCAGAATTTCTAGGGAAGGAAAAAATCAGACTATTATATATAAACAACTATCTATTATCTATCAAATTAAAAAATATTTATATATTTTAGGCAGCTTCATCCTTCAGCTATGGCTATCTCTGCCCCGCAACGACAGGAGGCCAATTGCAGCATTTTTTTCAGTGGTGCCACAAACCCTTCTGCTGTCTCCTAACACTCTCAAAACCTTAATGTGGTGAAAAGAAAAGGGGAGAGGGGAGAGGGGAGAGGAACGCATTCCTTCCTCTTCAGAGCGTGGCAGCTGAGGGGGCAGAGACTCTGGTCAAGGATGCTGCATTTCCCTTGCGTGGTCCAGGGAGCATTGGTGGCACCGCGTGACGCTCGCTCACGCGTGCCTCTTCCCTATTGGAAAGTCCAGGTGTGCCAAAAGCAACTGAGCATGAAGTAAGAGGTGAATGGGAACAAACCAGCCCACGTTAGCTTCAGCTGATACCTCGCTGCTGAAGAAAACCCAAGCCCTGCGTGACTTGCCCACAGACCGTGTACCGGAGCTGAGCACTAACTGCCGGCCGTGACCCTGCCTGGCTATCCTTCCGCTATTTAAAGATTTTGTTATAAATGGGTGTGCTGCTCGGCTAATGGAGAGCTTAAAATAAAAAAGTCCTCGGTGATCTTTCAGTGCTAGAGACAGCGAGGACCTCAGTTTTAGGTGGCAACGAAGGGCCCCCCACGGCTGCAAACCCCCACACCCCAAGGCAGCCTGGAAGTTTCTTATTTCCACCCCAGGCTGGGGTGGACACAACCCTGCCAAGCATTTTTTGGAAATCACCCTTTCCCAGTGCTGAAGAGGCTCTCCTGCTTGGCCTGGGACTGCGAGATGTATGGGGGGGCAGAAGGTGCAGGCAGCTGCCAGCAAGGGCATCTCGCCGAGCCCCCTCCACCGGCACTGGGTGCTTCCCATCGGGCTGCTGGAAAGGTTTCTCAGGGGAGGAGAAGCAAGGAGGGACAGAAAATTAGGGATGGGAGGGACGATGGGGCATCTCTTGTCTCCCACCCAGGCACCTCCACCTGGTGAGGTGATAACGGTGGTTTGGGGAGGAGCAAGAGTGCAAGTGGAGAGAAGGCTTTTGGGGATGGCTTAGGACAGAGGCACCACTTCGACTCCAGAACAACGCAAGCCCCAGCTTCGTACTGAAACCAGCCCTGACATGGCCTCCTCTTTCAGTCAGCTCTTTCTGGAGGTCCTCAAAGGCAGCAGGGAGTCTACAAAGCCCTTTCCAGTCTTTGCTGGGTTTTCTCCATGCCCCTGGCACGCAGCGAGGCACATATGGCTTCGGTTCTTCCCAAGGGCATCTGAAGTCTTTGCATCATCTTCGGCCCTGCCGAATCCTCACCACATCGCTTCGGCTCGGTTGCCCGCTCACCTCGCTGCCTGCCCGTGAGCGCTGGGACCGGGACCTTCTCCCAGCCTGTCTCACCAGCCACAGCCTGAGCATCTCTAACAAGCCTCAGCCAGCGCCCGCAGCTCAGGGACACGCGGAGCATTCCTGCTGCTCCCGTTCCAGGGACAGGGCTTCTCATTTCTACCCTTGTCTCGCAGGGGGATAGCTCTTGAAAAATAAGATTAGCTGCCTTTACGGCAAACTTATTCTGCATATTCAGATCTTAATTTGCCAGCTCCTCTCCAGCAGTCTTGTGGTGCATAGCTGCACTGTTTTTCTCCCTTTCTGCCTAGGACTTTACATTTCTAGTGGTTTTGAATTTCACTACACTGCAAAAAGGCCCCTGCTCTTGTTTCTCCAGATCGCTCTGGTTCTGTCCTCTTCCATCCACTCCTTCATTTTAAAGGGGCAGGGGAGAGGAGGTTTTTCCACTGTTGTTACAGCCTGCATCTTCCCATCACTCCCTAAGGACAAATACCGACATTCGCTCACGAGCCTCCTTCCCCCATACACAACGTTGAATCTGTTTCTTTGACCTGGACTCCTAAGCCATGGCTTACATAGCATGTACAGAAAACCTGTTTTCCTCATCTTTTTTCCAGTGGCTGTACAGACTCAGCTTAGTGTCATCCACCCGCTCCTACCCACTTTATTTTTTCATACTTCATAAACTGGTAATTATGCCAAAGGATAAGTTTGTTTTGCGTGATCTGCTTTATATAAGTGCGTTTGGCAATTCTCAAACTTTTATCTGGAGCATCCACACGCTGGAATATTTCCCATTGGAACTGTTCTCGGTGTAAGTTAGCAAATACCATAGATAAATGGGATGGAGGAATAAGCAAGAAAGACTTGTTTATACAGCTATCGAAATCCGTGCCAGGTTAGGGAATGTCGAATAGGATAAAACCTCTTCAACTCCGTTTTAGTCTGTAGCAGGATCACACCATCCTGTTAAATAGCCACACAACAACCTGGAGGAAAGGATAGGATCCCCAGGTCAAACGACATTTCGGAGCAGTCCTCGACAAGACCAGGCTGGGCTCAGATACCTGAACTCCCTGCTCCTCGCAGGGCAGAGGACACAGGTGAGGGACTGCCAGCCCCTGCCTCGGGGGCAAGGCACCAAACCTCACACAACTCCGCTGCCTTTCCCTCCACGCCACTGAACGCCGCTTCCCTGGCAGGGTTGGAAGGGTCTCGACAGAAGGTGCCTGTACGGACACGTTCAGCACACCCAGCCTTCCTGGGAACTACAGGAGGGCAGGGAAACGCGAGCTTCTGCAGGCAGCCCAGCAGCCAAACGCCCCACAGGATTCCCACAAAACCCCGCAGGGCAAAGCCATGCCAGCGGGACCTGGAGGGGGCAGTGGCAGAGAGCCACCCACCTACATGCGAGGGATCCCTCCGGTGCCTTCTGAGCAAACGGGCGCTTCTCACCGCTCTGATCCTGCCCACGTGTTTCTCAGTGAACTCGGATCTTGCCTCGGGGCACTCGGTGCTATTTGATTTATCCAAAGGGATAAATCCTGCTCCGGTCCTTTCTAAGCTGGCACACCGCAAGTGCCTTGAACCTGCATGTGCCAGGGCTTGGCTACACACTGGCCTTGGCTGGGGCATCCTCTGCTACTTCATCCTGATCCCTTCCCATTCTCCTCCTTCCTAAGGTGACCAACCTGGAAGCAAAAATATACCCAGGAAGGAACCCAGGCCAGTTCCCTCACTTGCCTTTTCTCCTGTAATCTCCTCTAGCCTCTCTTGGCTCTGCCTGGTGCCTTACCACAACTCCCCACGGAGGCACCAGGCGCTGTGGCACAGCGGTCACCCCCGAGGCCTCCCCGTGTTTGCTGGGGAAAGGCTCCTTCCCCAGGGAGCCAGCGAGGCAGGCTGAAGGAAAAGGCTGGAGCAGGGAGGGAAGAGGCTTGCTTGCCGCCTGCCGTCAGAAGCCTGAACTGAAGAGGAAGATCACCGTGATCCCGACACCTCCGCCTGCTAGTCCAGGCCTCAGCTGGCCTGACGCGTAGCCAGGGGACAAACAGGACCCCTCCTCTCCTCGCGGCCACCTCTCTGCTCTGGCACCAGGGTGCACAACTGCATCTTCAAGGCAGCCGCATCACGACACGGTTTTTGTTCTATCCACATGTGACTTCCTGCTGTGCATTACCTGTACAGGAAAACTGCGTGACAAACTCCACCTGCCCTCTCTACAACCTTCCAGATGGCCTGCATTAAGGGAAATGATGTGCATTTTGCCTACAAAAACCAATAATCTGAATTTATAGTTTAACTCCAAGCCATAATCAGTGCCAAAGCTCAGCAAATAAGTAAGCATGGGAGAAAGACCTTACACTTAAGTCACCTGCAAGGGCTCAGGCCACTTTTACAACAGCAGCTTGCCTGCTGCAAGGTGCAACCCCCTATTCTGGAGGAATAGAGGGTTTCACCAGGAAGAGCTGTCACACCCACACACAACATTGTAAGGAAGAGAGAAAGCCACATAGGTGCCAATGAGTGTAGCTATAAGTTATTTATTCTGCAAAATAGAGGTATCTTCTATGGCGTTGAACACTGGAATCACAGCATTATGAATCGAGTTGTGGAAACATTATGACAGCACACACACACGCAGGCACACACGCGTACACCTACACACGCGCACACACGCAGCCTTTGTACAGGCCTCTACTCTTGCATTATCCAGAGGGAGCCCTCTCTGCATCTTTATTTGCAAAAACCTGCAGCGAGGGTTGCATTCAAGACCCCTTCCCCTATTCACAGGGCTTCCGAGGGAACGAGGTTGGTCAGGTTGGGCACAGGCAGCACGTCTGTAGAGAGCGCTGCACGCGCTCCCAGCCCAGTGTTCAGCACATCCTGGATAGGAGCTCACTCTCGGCAGAACACAGCCCTTGGTGGAACGCTCTCATTCTTGCCTCAGTCTTTGCTCACGCAGCCGAGCACAGGGTGTCTGGAGGAGGCAGATTTCCATGTTAGGACACAGTCAGTGCTCCCTGCTCGCCATGGTCCATGTTCCAAAGCCGGTAAAACTCTGCAAAATCCACGTAAGGCTCCACACGCCCATCTTCATCTGGCTGGAGCGAGTGGGTGGGTCGGGAGCGGAAGAGACCCCCGTCTGAACTTGAGCTGCTACTCTGCGTGTGAGTATTAGTCGACTGGAGCGTCACAGTTGGGCTTTGGCTACGGAGAGAAAAAAAGAGAACACAAGCATCTTTATTTTTCCCCATCTGATGCTTTGGACAAGAAAAGCACCAGAACAAGTGCCAGCTTCTTCACAGATCAAGCAGGTAAAAAGTTGCAGCCTCTTGCTCTATCAGAGCACTAGAAAGGTTGAGAACTGCTTGGAATTGATGAATGATGAATGCCAAAGATATCTGATTCACATTTAACTGGAAGGCCTTAAGTACAACCAGGCATCTGAGGAACAGAGGAGAGGAAGCAGGAAAAAAAAAATTGAGGAAAAAAAAAAATAGTAAGAGGCACGCACTCTGCTGGCCTCCCCATACCCATACAGTATGAGCTTTACGGGAAGAGTCTGGCAGCAAGAAAAGCTATTCTTGCGTGACCTGCGTTGCAGCCAAAGCAGTTCTAGTGCGTCAGCCTCATTGTTTCTGGAGCTACCAGAACACAATAACCAGAGAGCTTCTTCACTTTGCAGCGTCTACACACACCACCCTGTGCCAAAGGCTCAACCTAAACCAGAGCCACTAACTAGCATGATCCTGCAAAGCGGATCCAAATAGGATCCAGTTCTAACCTTTATCCTTTTTTTCTACCCTGGCCTCTGCCTCCGAGCAAGTCAACTTGTGCAGCACAGCCTCGCCAGCAGCCTTACAGGTGACCTCCATAGCCCCTTTTCCTTATTAAAATGAAGGGCACCCACACTCCCTCCATGCACAGCACCCAACACACTTGGCACCCAAGATCCAGAGAGAAGGGCTGCTCGCTGCCAGAGTGCCCTCGCGAACAGCAGCAGATGCTGCTCCCAAGGCATGTTCCCAGAGCTGGCTTCAGAGCTGCTCGCTTTACACATTCCCACTCCTCACACAGTCGCTTTCCAGCTAACTGTCAATACTGCAGTCAGGAGGGCCACGCTCCAGATAAGGGAATGATTGACAGGTAACTGACAGGTGTCTCTCTGCTTTTCAACCAATTCACACAGTGTGAGGTGCAGGGAAAAACAGGGTAGCAAGAGAGCAGGACTTTTACTTAGTGAGGGTGGGGGTGGCTTCATCCAGAGTTGAGCTGCTGTGGGCACCATTGACCATCTGGCCTTGGGAAGGCATGACAAGAGACAGTGTGACACTCGTCTTGCTTGTGCTTTGGGAGCTGGAATACGGCACAGAGACTGGGTAGACACGGCCTCCTGGGAAGGAAGAAAACACGAGTTATAAAATGCAGTTGAGACATGAGTAACTGGGGGTGCACAGCAGCAAAGAAAGGCCAAAGAACCCAAGAATTTATATTGAACTGCCTTTCTTAGATGCTGTAATGTATTCTGTCAAATTGTCACAGACTCTACAGCTCAGAAGCCAATAATCCCTTTAATAAGAAAATTCTTTCTACACCGAGTATCTCCTCTCCTGATGTTAGATCACTGCTGGATTGATCAAGAGATTTTATCTTCCAGCCTCCATTTTGTTTCATTCTCTCCCCAACATACCTTGCGTTGGTGTCAGCGTGGGCTGGCTCATCTCACCCAGGGGGTACCCAAAATTCCTCACAAGCAGCGTCATGTCTTCATGCCGGGGACAGAACTTGGACCGTTCCCCACCACTGGCAAAAGTGTCGCAGTGGATCCGCTTAACCCGGTCCACTACTGCTTGTGCCACAGCATCCAGCGATGTCTGCTTGGCAAACTCTGTGGCTATCATGGCTGCAATTTCCTGAGCAGAAAAGGGAAGGAAAAAAAAAAAAAAAAAAAAGAGGAAGGATGTTTAGGAGATTTTGGAGGAAACCTCTTCCTGCCATCTGATCTAAGACTTTTTACAGCAATTCATCCAACTGTCGCTTGCCAGTCTCACCTGCTGATGTGTGCCCTTGTGCCTTGAATCATCCCATTCCCTTTAACGGGCTACTCCTAAGGGACAGGCAGCTGCCTAGAAGAATTGGCTTGGCAAAGCAGCTCCCATATTATTACAGACTGGAACGGGGTGGCACAGGCATTCAACCTGGCCAGCACTCACAGGAGAGATGCGGAAAGTCTGTATGAGAGCAGCTGACACTGCCAGAATGAGTCAATAGCCAAGGGGACGTTTCCTGCGTGAGCAGGCTCACCTGGTTGGCCTGCCCAGGCCCATGAGCTGCCTCCAGCGCTTTGTAGAGCCCTTCAGACATGAGCACCAAGAAGCCAGTCACCCCATCCAGCGAGTGCCCTCCGTGGATTTCAGGCTCTGCTATGATGGGCTTAGATTTAGCAGCACTGGAAAGAGACAGTGTTATTTAATGGTGACATAGTAGGTGAGAATGGAGGGGTCATGAAGAAAAGGAGGGCTTGAAACCACAAAGTTGAGTTTTTCTTACCTGAGCAGTTCAATATCAGTATAGCCATATTTGACTTTGTAATCTCCAATGCGCCGAGTGCTTTCCTGCCCTCGAATAGTTCCCACTTGTTTTATTTTCCCTGCATCCAAGCCTGCCAGATTGAAAAACAGAAAAGTTTGACTGACTTTGAGAAACTTGCAGGACTTCCTTTGCTTACACTGTCAGGAATGAGAAAAGAAATATCCACAGCCAAAGAGAATTTTAAGAGAAAATGAGATGCCAAAGAATCATCAGGAGCCCAACAGAAAGAAAAGGAGGAGCTGTTTGCTCTGTTCCAAGGGCCACCTTTTCATTAGTTGTAATCTGGGAAGGAGAGAGAAGGAGAGAGATGCACACAGCCCGACATGCGCACTCTGAATGCAACGGCTGGCCCAGAGACAAAGCCCACATCTTGGTCCAAAGCAGCTGCAGCTGGCCTGGGCGCACAGGCATTCGCTGAAAAGGTAGGGGAACATCTGCGCCTGTCAGCTCTGGACTGTGCGATGGGAGGAGAAGGCAGGAAGGAGAAAAACATACGTGAAGGATTCTGCTTTTTCTTCCGCCTGTTATTGATCCCGGCTCCTAAACTCCACATGACAATTTCACTAATGCGCTAGATTGCAGAGGGAGAAAAGGAGAACTATCTACAAGAGGCACTGAATTTGCTCAAGTGCTCAAACTGATGTGGGCTACTCCTAAAATAAGGACAATGACAAAAGAAGTATTTATTTAAATAAATTTAAGGGGCTATACCTCTGGCAGGGGCTAGGAAGGAATCCCATCTCGAAGAAGGTTCTAACAGGGACCATCTGGGTGCGGCTACTATTTGAGGCAGGACTCAGAGCAGATGAGCCACTTACCTGGTCTGTTCTGGCAATTCCCCTTTCCTGGTTATACCTAGAGCTAACAGGCAGAAGATGTTATTTTGAGATTTTATCTAGGGATGACTGTCCTCAGTACAAGGTGAAGGCAGGGGTCCAACTGAAACTCTCCCTCTGAGTCAAACCAAGCCTCACTGCACAGATGGCTCCACACCTACCCCAGCAGTAAGACACAACTCTGCCATCTGCTGCAGACCAAAGCTGACTCACCAACATGGCCTGGCTCGGTTGCCAGCTCCTGGCAGGGGGATACATGCTATCGACAGACACAAACACAGGGAGGCTCGCAGCAGGCCGGAGAGGTGGTGTCTAAATCACAGCAACTCTCCTGGAGCACTGAACAAGCTGCAATGCGCTGAGTGAAGAGCCACGAAGGCATAAGATCTCTCCCTTCCTTCCCCCAGGAGAGGTGCGACACAGGCACCATCACAACAAACGCTATCCCCATTACCTCTTATCACTATGCTTCAACCTAGCCCTACAACAACCTCCTTTGGGCCCCCAAAACAGCCTGTGCACACTAGCTTGTTCCATGGGCTCTCCCTCTGCTGGGATTGCCAGCAGGAGAGCCACTGCTGCGCCACGTTAAGGTTGGTATTTCTAGCAGATCCCTGTTCTGCTACGGACTGCAGCTAAATTCTGCATTTTTGGCAGTAGAAAGGCAGTCAAAGGGTCTCTTTCCCTGGATTCTTGTATTCAGTTTTCTGTTTCATAGCACATATCCCTACTGCAGGAGTATAAGTAAAAGAGGAAAGGAAAAAAACCAAGACCTGGCCGCAGAAAATTACCACCAGATCAACAGCCTCACCAGATAAGAATGTATCTACCAGGCGAACCTAATGAAGAATGCAGAGTTAGAACTACCTAAACAAAGGTACAGAACGTAAGTATCTCAATAAGAAGAATTCAGTACTAGCAATCACACAAGTGGTCTGGGCTAGTTCTAGACAAAGGAAGAAAACATGTCAAACACTGTGAACAAAAAGGGAAATTGCCTAAAGCAAAATGTCAGCATTAGAGTTCAGTAGTTACTGATGCGAGAGCAGTAAATGCCAGTGCTTGGCCTGGCTCTGTCTGAAGCATAGCTGCTTTTTTTGCAGCAGCTTGTACAAAGGCATATTGAAACGCACCATTCCGAGGGTGCAGCATCACACAGAACTTAACCCAGCATAACTGTGGTTTGCCTCCAAAGGAGTAGTCATGTACTGTCCATCCCGCTTCTACCCTCTGGCTACGTGCTTCCGTTCCTGCCTTCCTATCGACTCCAGCAATCACACAGCTGGAGGGCAAATCAATGTCAGTTTGGCAGTCGGACACAAAACTAACTCTCAAAACTTCAAAAAAATGGACAGTTTTCTGCTGGTTCAGTGAGCTCAACTTACTCGCTCTGTAGCCTCACAATGGCTAGATATGCAGGAAAAGAAGGCACTGAACTTGTCATTTGAAACCACAGTAAGCTTCTTTTTGTGGTCATTTATAGTTTCCAGTGGCTTGAGTCATTCCTGGTGCCCCAGATAAATGGAGGCATACGATGTTCTCAGATAAGAACATGAAACCCAACACTCACCCAGCTGGGAGAAGCGAAAAAGTTCATCCTCATTCTCTGTCGTATGGTCCACGTTGAGCTGAGTCACCTGCAGCCCATCCACCGTGGACTTGCATAACAGTGCCCGATTGGTACCTGCAGTGGGAGCAGCGAGATGAGGCACCAGATAGCTCTGCCATTAAGAGGGAGAACATATCCAAATGGAAAAAGAACAGGAGAGGGGAATAAAGGCAGAAAAGAAGAGAAAGGCTCATGTACTGTCTCATCATGATGTCCAAAAAGTAGCCTTGCTAGCAGCACAGTAGGCCTGCTAGGCAGCTCTTCAGGCCTGAGCTGGTACCTCACAAGAAAGCTCTCCACTTCTCAGTGAATCTGCACTACTGCCTCTCAACCCATTCTCCCTCTGTTCTTTGGTCATACACGTTGCATCAGCCAACATCTGCAGAGATAAAGAGCCAGGCTGATTTCAAGCGCTCCTATAAGTAATAAGCATATTGCTCCTTGGCCACAGACCAAGAAAACTGTCCCTCACATTCAAATTTCTTTCACTTCCTAGAACCACAGCCATCCTCAGAAACGCCAAGACTGAGATGCTGGCAAAAAACAACTCACCCACATTGGCGATATAGAGCTTGTTGTTGAGAACAACAGCCACAATAGCCATGGCTCCTCCAGAGATCTCCTGCTCTACAGCCTTCAATCTCTCCACAATCTTCTGGTACTGAGGCGGCAGCTGGTGGTGAGGGACACCCTGGAACCCAAAGTGAGGGGGAAGCTTAAACATACAGTCCACAACACAGAAACCACAGCTGGAATCAAAATTCTGTAGGGAGGGGACTCGTCTTGGCATGTCTTAGCCTCATGCCAAGACTGTGCAAGACATACAATTATTTGTTCAATCCTAACAAATGACACGGCTCTGATAAGATTCTGGAGATGACAGTCCAGTTCACCTGAAGAACAGAATCCGCATCTGCCCAGATGTCATGCAAATTTGAGGGTTTGCCTCTCATCTGTGTCATATGGCTTTGTCCTGGAAGAGCCACATGTACAGGCTGAACTCCTCTCCATGGTATGCTCAGTTCCTTACTAAGATAACCAATGACGGGTCTAATTAGTGCCAGTATGAACAGTGGGAACTCTGGGAAATGGATCAAGACGCTTGCTTTACTTCACACAAGCTCCCAGAAGAGAACCACAGAGAAATAATTTTCAATTACAGTCTCCCTTGGACCAGACTGACTAATGTGCCCAAGACTCATCCAGCAATCTCTGTTCTTAAGGCTACATTACCTCTGGTAGCTGGGACTGCAGGCTGGCCTTCTCTGCCAAGGCATCATCGATGGACTCCAGGAAACTTCTTTCTACCACATCAAAAGCCTAAAAAAAGGCCATAAAGAGAAACTAAGATCTTATCCAATACCTACAGACTTTGAGGCTACCCGTCCCCACCTCCCTAAGACTGGCTTGTAGTGATTGGTCACTGTACATACAGACATTCAAGGATCACTGCGTCGCACTGAAACACAATTATTTTAGCGCAACTAGTTAACAGCTTGTAAAAACAATCTGCAATTACTCAAAACGGGAGACAAAAACATAAAAGTTACATTCAAAGCAATGTCAGAGACCTATCTGATTTTGTGGGTTGATTGTAAGAGCTTGTCTATCACTCAAGAAAGCCCACTCACAAATCCATCTCCCCACATATTAACTTCCCCCTTTCACTCATTGTCATCTCCTTCACAGGCTGACTTGTTCCTACATGTCCAGTGAAGGCCAGCTGCAGCTTCCTGGAGGGCTCTCAGCAGTGTGCTGACAGAGCCAGGGGGACAGATGGGTATGAGGCGGAGGTGAAACAAAGCTCTACAGCTGCTCAGGATGAGTGCAATCGCAACCATTGGCAGATGTTTCCAACCCCCACAGAAACAAGATGCTGCTCCCCTGGTGGCAAAAAGAGGAGGTGGGTAGTGTGAGAAGCAGGAGCCATTCCCAGCCAAAGCTTCTTTACCTGCAGCAGAACTCGACGCACATCAGCATCGCTGTGATCTGCGTGTAGCTGGCCCAGCAGCAATTCTGCAGAAAGCCTCTGACCCACGAAGTTGGTGACCCGATTGCCATCATAGCCATTGAAGACACCATAGAGGTAGCAGTTGTTCTCACTCCTATCAAAGAGGGCAGAAGCAAAGAGACACAGACATACGTAACAAGTTCCTCCAGATATCTCCTGCATGCTCGCGCCCCACCCTCTTCTTCCAAGTCCTGTATCACAAACTAAATACCACTTTTATCTGCTCTTGTGTCTGCAGGAGTCTGTGCAACCCACTTACCTGAATTTTAACCAGTTATCTTCCAAGGGGTGACCTTCTGTCCCTTTGCCATCTGCACTGTAGGAACGGTTTGGAGCTGAGCCCACCCCAGAGAGATGGCATGATGGTAAGTCGTCTGTCCAACTGGGCTGCTGCTCCTGGGAGACAGAAAGAGACCATGTAAACCCCAAGCAGCCTGAAGTGAGGATCCTGGTCCAGTACGGGTTACAAGTCCATCTCCACCCTCGTCTCAACCCTTCTCCCTTTGCTAAAAGGGTAGCACACCACCCCAGCCAATAACTTCATATTCCCTGCTGCAGAACTGGATCACTTACCACTTCCTTTCCCTCTGAAGCTGAGCTCTGGCTGCACCTCCAGCTCTTGCTAACAAGAAACCAGAAGTGAAATTTGCACCCGAGTTTTACACTCGATACAGCACAGCACTAGCTATTCATTTGGTGAATCAGACCCTCGCGCATCCGTGGCACGGGAGTACAGGGAAGGCTCTGGTTCCCCCCTGGAGTACACACGCCCAGGACAAGGGACTGGGGCCCTGCTGCTGCCAGCAATGAGAGAGGCATCCCTGGGGCCGCCATCTCCCTGGCGCACGCTGCCTGTACACACACACAGCCTGCAAACGCCAGCTGCCCCCTCACGCAGCGGAGCCCTCCAAGCCGGCAGCACAGGCACGGCCCCCCCAGCCACCTGCCGCCCCCCACCAGTCCCACAGCGCTGCGGAGCGGCAGGCCAGCCCAGGGTGCAGATCGATGAGCACGCAGGACCACCCCCCAAGCTGGGATCCCCTGCCCTCAGGCAGCAGAGGGAGCGGGGGGCAGCAACCCACCTCCCCACCGAGGGGGGACGCTCCCCGCCCTCGCCGGGCCTCCCCCTTCCCACACGGCACTGCGGGGGGGGCGGACGAGGAGGAGGCCCGGGTCCCCCCTCGCACCCACCTGGGGGGGTGCGTGTGCACGGAGGGGGGGAAGGTGCCACTCACACTCTGCAGCAGACTCCTCCTCTGCGCCGCCATCTTGGAGCAGGAGCGACCTCCTCCTCCTCCTCCCCCCCCGCCCGCGCTTCTCCCCCAGAGCAGCCGAGTCCGCCGGATAGAGCGGCCGCTCCTCAGGAACCCGCCTTCCCCCCCCCGCCCCGCGGCAGCGACCGGCTCCGCCCACCTGCGCGGGATGGCCACGCCCCTACCTCACCTCTCCCCACCCAATGGGCGGGAGCGGCGGGTTGCGCTCGAGCCCAGGCGCATGCGCGCGCATGCACCGCGCCCCCCTCCCCAGGCTCCGCCCCCCACGCTGAGGCGGTGTCGCGCGGGCCGGGCTGAGGCATCCGCGGTTCCCGCGGCGCGGTGTGGCAGCCCCGGCGCCGCCATGGCGTCTGCGCTTGGAGGGCGCTTGAAAACGTGGCCTGAGCGATGCTGTGGAGTCCTCTGGGGCTCCCTAAATGATACCTTGGAGAAGCGCGCACCCCCCTGCAGGCCCTATGGTATAGAGGAGCCCGCGGTGGTGCCCCAGCGCTTGGGTGTGTGGCTGGTGGAGAGAGCGTGGTCAGCGCACCTCGATGAGGAGAGAAATCCCACTGTTGTCCAAAAAGCGGATTCGTGCCCGGCGTGCAAGTAACCAATTCCACACGCTCAGGAGAGATACTGTTTTATTCAGGCCTGGGTGCTCGGTTGACTTGCCACAAATCAAGCACGCCTGGTCTAGTCACCTTTCTGTTTATATCCATGCTTCTCATACATATTTTAAATTTCTCTTTTACATAGTCATTACATTTCCAAGAACTAATTATAATATTACATCATCTTAAACACATGCGCACTAAAGCCTTTAGGGTCTCCTTGAGGGTCTCGAGTGGTCTCTGGTGGTCAGCAGGGTAGTGAACTCTTCGTGAACTTACTTCTTCTTTACCTTATAGGATCGCAATTTGTCCCTGAGCCATGCTTGGACCACGTTTGTTTATAGTTTCCAAGGTTATTCTTCACTAGAGTCTAACAATGCTTCCAGGATACACAATTTAGACTAGTTACAATTCTACACACCTGCAAACACAACGCCTGCTAGTTACCTAACTTCTAAGCAACAAGTCTTCATTGTTTAGAATTACAGAAGCGAACAGTAGAATTACAGAAGCAAACAGTATGGAATAGTAGATACTGTACCTACTACATCAATACCTTGGAGAAGCGCGCGCACCCCCTTGCAGGCTCTATGGTATAGGGGAGCCCGCGGTGGTGCCCCAGCGCTTGGCTGTGTGGCTGGTGGAGAGAGAAAGCGTGGTCAGCACACCTCGATGAGGAGAGAAATCCCATGGAAGTGATACATAGTTTAAAATTTCCCTGTTGTTACCCCTTCCTCTTGTCTAGGGGAAATAGAGACATCTCCGTTTCTTACCTTGAGGCCTTCAGTTGTGAGAGAAAGAAGCACTTTTCGGCCACTACTGCAAGCGTGTGTGGCGGGGGAGGGAAGAGGGGCAGGGGCATGAGGATCCTGTGAAATGAGGTTACCTTGGACGCCAAAGAGCCCTGAGGGAATCTGGTGTTGAAATGTTTTTTTTTTAGCACCACGACCTGTTCTGTGCAACCTCTAGGGAAGACCAAGCCTGGGAAAGCCCAAGATAGCAGCTGTCAGCTGCACTGCTGCTCTGTAGACACCAGAAGAGGCCTCTTCATCTCAGCTTGGAGCCCGTCTCCCACCTAGGCGATCCGCAGCCCTTTTCCACTCTCCTTTTGCAGGCTATAACAAGGATGTAGTGGGACCATGCCCTCAGGCCAGCGATGGGAAGGTATCTAGAACAGCTGACAGGTGGTTCTCAATACCCACCACAGTTTAGAGCAGTCTGTGGTCATCTGGAGTCAGGCACAAGAGCAAAATTGCTTGTGTGCCTGCCTGAACAATACAGACAAAACCAGAGATAACTGATTTTGCTGTTCTTTAAGAATTATTCTAGGTTGAGGTAGACTGTTTCAGGAGGGACAGTTTCCACTGAAGCAGCTCAGCTGGAGCAGGAGGAAAGACACAAGAATCGTTCCCACTGCTTTCTTATGTTATAAGTCAGCGGAAGAGCCCTCCAGGTGTGTGAGTGGCATATCTTGGAGCGAGTGATGGCTGGCAGACAGGCTGCGGCAGCGGGGGGCTTGGGGAAGAGCATGTTTCCCTGTGTGACTTGAGGCTGAAGGGGCTCCCAACAAGAGAGATGCGCAGTTTCAGTCGTGTAGCAGTGCAATTGTGGTGAGGGTGGGAGTGTTAAAGTCTTGACTTCCAGCAGTGGCTTGATGCTCTTTTAATGACATCTTTGTAACAAATATATTAGATTCAGATGCACTTCAGAAATAATTGCCAGTTAATTAACCTTATTCTATGGAACGATGGTTTTTACTGCAGGGGATCCTGCTGGAGGATTCCAGCTCCCTTTCCTGTAAATCCTTTGTCAATTGTTCTGTTACATCTCTTTTATCCAAATATACAAAGATTTCAGATCCTTCCCCTTCAGGCAAGGCTCACAAATACTCAGCCATTCAAGCAGACTTAGGTACACAGGCAGAACTACGTTTTTAAAAGTTATATTGGCCAAAGATAGAAGAAAATGCTAAATTTAGAACCTCAGTCTACTAACAAGTTTCCACATGTTTAGCTTTATGTATAAGCTTGGTCTCACCGATGTCATTTGGAGTATTCCTGTGGGTAAAGCTGTGAGTGGGTACAAGTAATTATAGGAATGGGTCTCGAGTCTACATTAAAATCAAAAGTAGTGTAGTCTAATCAAATCCATATGTTTGAGTTAGCGTTTAGGTTACATTGACATTGTTTATTTTAGGGATTAGATGCACCAAGGGTGATGAATCCCAGGAAGGCTCTGGTGAGATAAATGAGGAGGTACATCCTTGAAACTGGAGAAGAGCTACCAATTAACCTATTGTTTAGGAAAGCCCAGCAAATTCCTCTAGAGTAGTCTGACCTATTCTGACCTTATCTAATTAGCATAGTAAAAAACCCACCCCTGGGCAGGAAAGCCCCCTACCGAACAAAGCCCCTTCCCCACAGAATATGCGCAGTAAAAAGAGAGGACACTGTGACTTTAAGTGAAGACGAGGCATTACAAGAACCAATAGAAGCAAGGATGACTAAGTGTCGATGTGAAAGTACTGATAACTGTTGCTCGGAGTATATAAAATGCTTACCGGGTGTTAACTGAGGTGTGCTAGCTTTGTGGAGTTGCCACCTAGCACCCATCTCTGCGCAGACATGAAATAAACAAATATCTCGACTCTGTGTGTGAGATTGGCTTATTGCACACAGGGTAACGAACCCCGCTTGAGGGACAACAGTCGGATGGACAGATTTAGTACTAATAAAGATTTGTTTTCTCACCAGTATCAAGACGAATTCCCAGTGCTGCAGAAATCTGTGTAGAACAGCATTGTCCATGTCATTAAAAAGCAACAGGCGAGTTTCTCTGCTTTAAAACACGATGTCACTTTTTCAGCATTGCAGCAGAAGCTTATGCCTATTTAATGACATTCAAGGTTGCAGTCATGCACCTTGATGAGCACAGGCAGACCCTGTCCTTGCTCAGAGCGCCACTGAAATCAGCAAGGCTTTGGGTGTGCTCAGAGACTGCCAGTGTGTATCGCATTGCGGGACTGAGAATTCGGGAGTAATTTCTGTCCATACTCACTTATATCCATAAGTGAGTCCTTCTGAGACTAACGAGCGAGTCTGTGTGGGTGCAATAGGGCAGAACGTGCTCTCGATGAGAGAATAAAACTACTTTCCTAAAGATACGAGATAGAAAAGCTGCCACTTCCTTGTTTGTACAATGACTAGTCACCTCTTGCAGTTTAAAATGTGCCCTGTTCATAATTTAAATGTCTAGCTTCAGCACATAGTCACTAATCATTGTCATTCTGGTTTATTTTTTTCCTGCCCGTTTGGGCTGGAACACAGACCTGGTGCAAAACATTTTTTTCTTGGTGAAAATACTTGTGCCAGATTCTGTCTGGATATTGCTGTGGTTCTGTCACCGAGCCTCTGCCCTAACCTTGAGCGAGGCAGTTAACTACTTGGTCTGCAAAAAGGTAATAGTAAGATTTACCAAACGAGGCTGCTTGCGGTGCTAAACAAATATTTATCCAGCATTTTGCAGCCCTCCAAAGGAAAGTGCTACCAAAGCTTGTGTGCTGCTTCATGAATACCTGCTCACAGAGACCAATAGCTTTATGCAGCACTTGCAAGATGAAATACTGCACCAACAGTTTTTGTTGGCTGTATTGATCAAGCTTATTTTTTCCTTTGCTTTAGTTATGCTTCAGCAAATCC
Source organism: Calonectris borealis (assembly GCF_964195595.1). NCBI lineage: Eukaryota > Metazoa > Chordata > Aves > Procellariiformes > Procellariidae > Calonectris > Calonectris borealis. The sequence continues at coordinate 57,488,857 of NC_134312.1, forward strand.
TCTCAGAAATTACCACACTGTATTCTCATACAGCCAAAATCTCCTCAAGAATGCAGGATATCGGTCACTGAACCTCATCATCCATGCACCAATAAATGAATCATATGATTCAGTGGCTACCAGATCCACAGCTCCCTCTCTCATGTTAAACTCCCATATTTCTCATTCCTCCCTCTCTCTCTCCCCTTCTCTCTCTTTGTATATTTATTGTTTCTCATTGCTTCTCTCTCCCCGTGCTAGGGATTATACACACGGTATTTCAGGTGCCAAGCTGTACTGCTGCCTTCCCGTTCTTACTAATGTTTTCTCTGTAGAAAGGGAAGAAGCATGATCGCTCTGCTGGGCTGCTGGGTGAAAGATGAACAACATGATTGAACAACGTGCCGTGGGGAGCAGGGAGCACAGGGCAGCCCCAGCGCAGTGCTCCTGTAGGTGCTCGGAAACCACACACAACGGGAAGCAATTACAGGATCGCTGGCAGAAGCCATCACAACCTTTAGTTTCTCTCCACTGATCACAAGTGAGACATGTTTAGGGAGATTTTTTTTGTGCCTTGTTTTGATGATAATGGAGGCTGGGGCTGGAAAGGAAAGTCATTATTTTTAGCAAGGCTTGCATGAAGCGATATGGAAAAAAAGAAGGGTCTCTCTGACAGAGCCAGCTTGCTGCACTTGCTCCGCTCCTACGGCAGACGGTTGCAGAAAGGGATGGTGGAGGGGGTGCCATTGCAAGCCCTCACGCAGCTCCACCCTGAGCTCTCCCCAGCTACTGCTACCAACTTCAGCCTGATGCTTCCCACAGACGCAGATGCCCTCATGCTCCTCGCTCCTCTACAGGCAACTGTTTCCAGGCAGGCTGGAAAGGCAAAGAAATAGAGATGGAGCAGTAGAGAGAATAAGCATTAAGGAAAGAAAGAGAGGTGGAGACAGAGAGACAGCAGCTTCCTTCCCCCAGCACCCTCCAGAGAGTTGGAGAGCCAACGTGGAGAGCTGCTGCCAGGGCAAGGGGGAATGGTGACGGAGTGCTGATCCCCCCAAGAAAGAGCCAAATATCGCTGCAAAACAGTTTATACAGAGCTTTAGGCCAGTTGGGCTTTTGAGGAAGGGAAATGGGGTGGTTTCAGCTGTGCCAAAGCATATGATTTTATTGAATTCTATGATACACTAAAGAAAGTCTCATCTCCTCAAGTCCTGGGATTATGTGAACTTTTTTTTAAAAAAACTTCATAATGGAATTATGTTTCTAGATGACATGGCTGCAGGGAGAAGCTTCAAAACATGACTCATAAGAGCTTGAAATACCAGAAAGCAAAATTAAAGAGATTTCAAATGATTAGAAGAAACAAACTGGTAATGTTGGAGTCTTATTCATCTTAAGTGCTTGCTTTTGGCAATGTTTTGTCTCACCAGTTTTTAACTTTATCTGTCACCAATACAGACATTTGCCTTTCTGTGAGCATGGTATCTCCACAACACTTCCACCCCAAAAGCTGGGACTGTAGGAAGGGTCTTTGTCCAAACAAAGATTAATCAAGAAACAGATGGGTATGTCAACACTTTTGCATATAAACTGACATGAAGCTACAGCGTCTGTGTGCTCAGTTGTGTCCCCCAGAGGGGAGACAGTTTGGAGAACTGGATGCAGCCCGCTCGCCATCATATGCCTCCGCTTACCATCCTCAAACTGCACAAGGGTTGGGAAATGTGATACTCGGGTACTCTGGTGACGGGCTCATTAAAAGGTGATGAGAAGGAAGCTTTACCTAAGCATCAGCAGGGGATGGGATTTTGAATTTTATTTTTATTGCAGAGCCAGTTGAAATGAGATCCTGTTTAACGGTGGGCTATCAGTTACTGACACCCACTGTCAGCAGTGCCCTGAGAGCTCGTTTCCCAATATTTGATCATGTTTTGAAAATGTGTACTATGCTAGACACCCGAGCAATGGTCACACATAGATGAATAGAGGTAAAGACACATCAAAGGAATAAACAGATCTGCTTCCCCAGGCGTGGAAATACTGATCTTTATTTTCATATAGGTTTGTAACCTATATTCCTGTACGTCCCCCATCCACACCTCCTATAGCCATATCCCTTTCACAATGAGAGTCCACTTCTAATATGGCACGTTAAGCTCATGTTTTCCTACTGATTAGGTAAGAGACACTTGACTCTGTGTGTGTGATTTGAAACTTGGGCCAAGCAAAACACGCAACCATTAGCTCCCCCTGAAATATCTCAATAAGGGCAGTTCTTCAGGTCTCTTTCCTCCATTCAAGCCACTGATTGTCACTAAACTTGCCGGCCGTGCAGGAGCACAGCAGCCATGCCCTCATAGCAAACCCAGCTTAAAAAGCCATCCCTCCACAAAGAAGAAAATCCAGACCATTTTTTTCATATAGTTTGGTTATTTTGAACGTCATAACTTTATTGAGACACCAGTAGTTACCACCTTCACTTTGTTAACCACAAATATATAGGACATTGTAAACACAGGTGCCGAGGTGGCGGGGTTCGCTGTAGTTGGATTTCGGAACGGACAGGGGCAAGGGGCAGAGGGGGAGGAGGGGTGAAGGGACACTCGGGCTTAGACAAGACCACTCAGGGGATCCTGTATGCGGCAGGCCATCCATGAGTCATCATATATACGTATATATGTATAGCTTTATATTATACATCTTTTTAAATATATATATATAATATATATACTATACACAGGCAGTAATGTGGCAGGGGAAGGGGCAGGGCAGCCCAGGTGGTGTTACAGATGCCACGCAGGCAGCAGGGAGTTGTCTGGATGCATGGTTTGGACTTGCTGCATGAGGTGGCCTCGCTGGGCTCCTTGCCTTGTACCTGCTCTGGGGACCAGAGCCAAGACTCCAGTGGGAACCACCCCGCAACGCTGCCTTCCTGGGTCCTCCCAAGTGCTTGTGAGGGTGCAGGGACAAAGACGCCTCCTCCCGAGGGAACTGCCAGGAATAACGTGGAGGGGAAGGGTGTGTGATGAGGTGATGAACAGTGTGGTGGGGACATGGGTGAGCCGGGGATGGGGACACGTCAGGAGACTGAAGCTACAGGTAGAACTGAGGCAGTTTCATCATCCCTTTGCCCCTCACAGCCCCTACTTCTACAAAATGGTCCCTTACTTGGGGGCTTCCTAAGATAAGAAGACATCAAGGGGCTGTTGCTCCCAACAGGGGATGTGTAATCCTCTGTAATCCGGACAAATGGCAGAGGGGGAAGAAAGCTGCCTTATCGTTTTGCTCATACAGCCTTCCCTCTGATCTCCTAATCCCTAGAGTGGGGCTGATCTCACCCACGTTTAGGATCTAAAAGGGACATGTTCCAGCCAGCTGCTCAGGTCTTGCCTACGATCACCAGAAATAGGCAGCACCTTATCAGAAGTGCCTAAGATAAGATAACCAACCCTTTGGGTAGGTCTGTATCTCTCATCAGCTGCAGAACCAGCCAAATGCCACTGGAAATTGCATTTTAAAGAGCTACATGCAAACAAGGAGAGTCCCACCCCCAGGTCTGTCACCACCAACCTACCACTGCAAAGGCTAAAAGCAAGTCAACCCAAGGACAGTATGCCTTCTCCCATGAACAAAAGCAAGAAGTTGCCCAAGTATCATCTAGTTTATAGTGTCCCCTGCCACACCAATGCCTTTCCTATGACACAAAGCAGGGAGGAAAGGGACAGAGAGATGGGCAGTAACCCAGGACGAAGCCACCTGGCTCACCTCTCACTGAAGTGCTGGCTCTGAGGGGGAGGCTCATTCCTACCTCAAGCCCACCAGAGCCCATCAGCTGGTTACATGAGGGAAGCAAGATAAGGATAAAGAAAAGCTTGCTCATTAGTCAGCCCCAAATGGTGTTCAGCCATCTATGTAACTCTGAGGGGAGAAGGGGCATGTAAGATGCTTCTGTGCTACATGCCAAAACAGAGCCCCAGGTAGACCCCCCACGTATGGTCCGTACCTCTCCTCATGTGCCTGGTCCCTCACCTCCTCACCCCGAGGAGGGGGGACAGGTGATGGGCAGTTCCTCCCAAAAAGTACAACACATTTTTGAGCTGAGGGCTGGTTATTTAAACCCTCCTCCTCCTCTTGGTTCCCTCCACACACCCAAAATGAAAGCATGAAGGATGACACAGATGAGTCTGGGTGAGTACAACTAGTTTTTCTCCTCCTCCACCTCGTCATTTGTTCTCTCCTCTCCCCCGGCAGAAGAGACGGACTGGAGGCAGTTCCCCCCACAGCTACAGTCATAATGAACCTCTCTCAATAAAGTAACCCCCTCCCAAGCCTAAATATTAGGCTAAGCCCACAGAAAAAGAAGCCCAAGGGGCTTCCCTCCAAAAAATACCCCTCCTATTTACAGTATTGCTTTCACTCGCAGCCACAGAGCAAGGGATGTGTGCCCAGTCCCTCCTGGTGCGTCCACGGGGCTGGCTGGTCCCCTTCTCCCATCCTCACCAGTGGTTAACCACCAGCAAGGGGGGGGCAAGCCATGGAGAGGACAAGCCATGGGGAGAGCCACCGGCAGCACAAGTCTGCTGGTAGGAGCAGGTAGAAACGGTGCCTATATACAGCAAACAACTGCCCTCTCTTCCCCTCTTGGGGCCTGCAGCTCTACGTTTTTCTACCCCTTCCCTATCGTTGTGGGAGAGGAGTTGTACTGGGAGGAGGGGAAGGACTGGTAACCTCGGTGTCCTCCAGATGAGATGTTTACACAACCACAGGGCTGACCTGTGTCCCGTCCTCCTGACTCCTAAGGGTGCTACAGGGAATAGGCTGGACGCTCAAGGGAAGCACCTATGGATTTTGGATCTGCTCCTGATCTCTGCTACTGGGGCCAGCGCTGCGTGGAGCAGGGTGGCTGCCCGAGGTTGGAACTCCTCACAGCTGCAAGGCCTACCCTGCTTCTTGTGCTCTGAGATGTCTGGGCTGGGGAGAATTGTCCAGGTGGCTATTGCTGAATTATTTCCCTTTAGGGATCATTTTCACATAGACACAGATCGTCGACACATAGACATTACTTCTATCCTGGAATAAACAGTGTGCTTCCAGAGCTGTGTCTTTACTTGAAGCAGGATCATGAGGAGTGTGGAATGATGTCCACACGAGTTCTATCTGAGAGTCACTACTGCCACCTAGGTGAGGCTTTAAAGGCAGCCAGGACTTGAGATGCTGCAGAAGACGCACTTACAGTCTGTGGCAAGTACAGCAAGACCAGTTTTCAGAGAGCTCGGTCTGGTCCCAACCAATTCTCTGCACACTAAGACCTCCTCCCCATCTGAGTGGGAGGCAAAGTGCAGCCGCGCGGGGCAGGACCCTTCCCCGCTTGGTTGCACCCCTGTGCAAGAGCCAGACGCACGCTGGCCATCCCAGCAGCTGTATTTCTTTCCAGAGGGAGTCCTGCTCCATTCCTCTGTGCTACAAAGATGGTGTCAGCAAGAGACTTTGCACTGTGGTAGCAGAGGAACGGAGGAGGGTTCAGCAGGACCTGAGGAGTGAAACTGGCTTTCTTCTCCTCCTCCTGCCCAGGGTGAGATGGCAAAGCCCTCCTCTCCCCCTCGAACCAGCCCAGCTGGGGACGAGGGCTCTCAGGGCCCCCTAGAAGCCCACCTCCTCCATCCTTCCTTCCACAGGGACTGCGCCTGGGGGCCAGGGTCTGGGCACAGCTCCCCTCCTGCCTCACCAAACACTGGTCTGAGAAGAGTGGCGAGCAGGGCGTACCAGTAAGGGGAACCACCTCCCCCTCAATCCAAGGGGGCTGGGGAAGGAGTGACTCTCGTGGCACTGCCCCTCTGCTCTGCCGAGTCTCTTGTTGTAACCTACAGACGTGCCTGTGGTTTTTGATTGTACCTGCAAATCTTCCTCCTTCCCTTCCCATTTTATCTCTTTCCGCTCCCCCCCCGCCCAATACCACTTCTCCCCAAACCCTCTAAAATTAAAGCACCCCTCCCTCACTAGTGGGTGGGAGAGAATAGCCCCTCCGTCTTTGCACAGGGGACACCATTCCAGCTCCCCTCCACCCTTGCACGCCTGCATGCTAACTCCCAACACTGTCCCCCTCCCTGAGCCACCAGGCCCTCCAGCCCAATTCGGATGCTCCCACGTCTACTCCAGCCTTAGGCGACACCGTCTCTTCTAGGAAGGTCCCCGTTCCCTCTCACCCTTTTCCTTCTGCCTCCAGCACCCTCTCACCTGGCCCTGCTGGTGCCATCGCCCTTCTCCTGCCCGCCGGCCAGACTCTGCCCTCCGCAGCAAGGCAGGAGGGAGAGGAGGGAAGGGGGAACCTTCCTGTCTCAACGCGGTGACAGATTTTGGAAGAATTTGGTTCTGGCGGGTAGTTTTGGGGGGAGGAGAAGGAAGAGGTGATGGGGAAAGCTTTTTTTCTTTTTTTTCCTTTTTTAAAAACGATAAATAAAAACAGATGACCCAGAAGGCTGGAGCATAGCTGAGAGCCACCTCTTGTGCCACTACGCACGTGTCTGGTTTGTGCCTCGGCTTTCTGCCGGCAGTGGGAAAGGGGGCAGAAGGGAAGGGGGCAGGGAAAGGGGCATCGGTGGCTCAGTAGTTCTGCGTTTGGTACCCCTGTGTCTCGGTGTCGAAAGCATCTGCCGGAGGGGGCTGCTGGTATGTCCCCACCGTGTCTGTAGCATCCTCCTCGTTCGTGTAGGGAGCATAAGGCATGCCGGAGTCCTGGCTTGGGTCCATGTAGTCCTGGGAGAAGAGGGCCGAATCGGCACCCAGCCGGAAACGCTGATACGCCAGGAATGCCTGGCCCACCTTTAAGGGAGGAGGTGGAGGGAAGAGATGGGAAGCAGAGAGGGGAGGGGGGAAAAGAGAGGGGGAACGTACCGAGAAAGAGAAACAAACAAAAGTGGGGTTAGTAGTGGTTACGGATTAGTGTACGAAGCCCGCCTGGAAGATCACTGGTGAAAAACCCCCGAGAGCATGGAGATTCAGGCTGCCCCACAGAAAGGGCAAGCCCACCCGGAGAGAGGAGGGCTGGGCAGGGACGGCTGCGAGCCCAAGGCTCCCTGCTGCCTCTGGGACACACTGGGCACCTCCTGCCCGGTGGTGGGGTTTCACCGACATGGTGCAGGTCGCAGAGGCTCAGACAGCCTGGGGTTATCCCGTTCAGATGCTCCTGCCCCTGGGAAAGGCAACCTGCCTCAGGTCCACCGCAGAAGGTTTGTCTGCCGGGCTGGATGTACGCAGCCATTTTGCCTGCAGAGGCCAGGAAGGAGAGCAGGATTTGACCCGGAGTAGCGAGGTAGCGGTCACCTCCTGTAACCCCTTCACCGGCCAACATCTGCACGGTGCAGCACAGACCTTGGGAAGGAGCAGCAGGAGGCAAGGTGGCTGCTTGCCGCGTTAGCAAGCGTACTGCTGCCTCCTGCCCCAGGCACTGCAGGCAGGATGCCCTTTGGTGGACTGAGGGAGCCCGGGCACGGGGTTCAGCATCGCGGACCCCAGCAGGCACCAGAGCATTCCTGATAGAGATAAGTGGTCTACTAGGTTAGAGGGTTTTGGAGAATGAGGGCTGGGTGAAATGGAGGAGATGATACAGTGGTGGGGGCAGAGGATATCTCCTGGCTGAAGTATTAGGTCTGAGCAGTCACCAAAAGAAAGGCACAGCGGTGTTATGCAGCATTAGTTAGGGTACGGGTGAGGGAGAGAAGGGGGCAGAGGAGGAGGAGGAGAAATTGCCAGTTCCAACTCCCCAGAGGGAGAACCCCCGTTCAGTGGACAACCTGGCCCACTCTGGTTCAATGGCCCATCTCTTCCCACCCCGTGCCCTGCCGTGACCACATATGGACACCTGTGGTCAAGGCATTGGAACCGTCTGTGCTCAGTAACCTCCTCCAGCTGCATCCCCCCACCTCTTCCCCCAAATTCCCCCATGAGCGAGGGGCACTAAGGCAGCAAGGACGGGGAGTTAGGGAACAGGGTGTTGTATTCTTCCTGAAAAGTAATGTCTCTGAGTCTCCGGAAAGCCAGAAACGTGAGGAAGCCCTGTGAGGAGAGAGAGGGGTGTGGGGAGGACAATCAGTAAGGAAGAGCAAACCAGAGCATTTGATTGAAATAAAAACCCCAAGGAACTGGAGGAAGAGGATTCCTATTTGGCCACTTGCAAGCCCGTGCATTGGGGAGGACCACTGCAGGTGGTGGCACCTCAGAAAGGGTCCAGGGGGACCCCTTGCAAAAGTCTCGCTCCTCGTCACACTTTCCGCTGGAGCTTGCAAGAGGCCTTCGGCAGCGCTCGAGTGCAGGACGCCGCTTGTGAGGGGACACGCATGCTGCTGTCCCTTGCCCCCACTTGGCGTCACCTTGGCGAGGGTGCTGACCGCACAACCCTTTGCAGTCCCCCTTCCTCTCTGATAGCTTCGTGGTTTTAGGGCACCCTTCCTACCTGGCCCCCACCCAACGTTAAGGCCCGTAGGGAGAGGAGAAGGTAAAGCCACAAGGACTTATACATGGAGACCGGCCTAAAATGCTTTCCTGCCTGGCACTATCCTGTCACTTCAGACAAAAATCACTCGGGCTTGGTGCTTTCAGAGATGGGAGGAAATTGTGGGGGATATTTATATTGCACACCACAGCTTTTCCAGGAAACTAGCAATAAAGAAGTGCTGGGGAAAGGGCAGTCTTAAGAGACAGCACCATCACCTTCCTAAGAGGCGACGCAGTGCGGCGGCGCCGCAGTCGTGGGTGCAGTCGGAGAGCCCGGAGGGACGCCGATTGCAGCCTCCTGTGGCCACTGATGACATTTCACGTGATGGGAGCAAAGCAGGGAGGGAGATGGGTGCAACCCCTGGCCTGGAGCTCCCTTCTCTGCTTAGAGTCTACGAGGTGAAAATGCTGTTTAAAGTCCTCTGACGCACAGGGAAAATGATGCTTGGGGAGCTGGCTCATCCAAGGTCATATTAGAGGTTTGTCAAGGACAAACTCCTTACTGGGATATGGGACCCTCTTTCCCATTGTGCTTGTTAATGCTCTAGCACCTTCTTCCATATAAGTTTTTGAGTCCTTGTTTCCCAAGTTTACCTCCTAACCATCTCCCCTCCTGCTTTTCCTTCTCAGAAGCCATGTGAACTGAGATCTCAGAGGGAATCACCCTTAGCCAGTCACCTTCCGTTCCCCACAAGCTAATACAGTGCAGAGGACACCTGATCCAACATCACGGCTGCTGTACTCACCCAGGTGAAGATGGAGAAGAACGAGAACGTGATGGCTGCTCGGGCTGCATCCCCTCCCTCATTCATTGGGTTGTCCTCTTCTTTTGAAGCTTGCCACTGGTTGGTCAGAAAGCAGAAGCCAACGAACCACAGGAACGCCCAAAAGGCTGGGATGGACCACCACCAGCATGCCAAAGGGGAAGGGGAGAGATATCAAGAAGGTATGTGTGAACAGAACATAAACACATCACATTTCTCTGGAAACTTCAACCCTACGAGACCCACCAGACTGGGCCAAACTCTGACTGCGCAGCCTGTCTAAGCCCAAGCGAGCTGGCAGGCTCGCTGACGGCTAAATCGTCAAGGTGACTATAGGTGTCTGCAGAAAGTACCTCAGGAGAGTTCATTTGCTTGTGTTTGGATTGATCACAGGACTTGCATTTGGCCTTGGGAGAGAGCCTGTACAGGAGAGATCACCTGGGCTCTCTGAAACAGCCACTGCTTCGCAACCCTGTCCTCCAAGGACAAGCGAAGAGCAATTCCTTCCAAGGGAGCTGCAGAACAGCGGGAAGCAGCCGGCCTGCAGTTGCACAGAGACCGGCCTTTGCTCAGGACAGCACAGGCTAAGGGACTCACGCCGAGGAAAGGTGCTGAAAGATCATTAACATGCTGCACCCCCGGGAAAGGGGTGAAGGTAGGGGGGAGCCCCGAGTCCAGACTGGCAGCTGGTGGGGAGGAGTGGGACTCACCCTCTCTGCCAGGTCAGCCAGATACCCAGCAGCGAGGGAAACGGGCATTCCTAAATGGCAGCAAAACAGGGCTCAGTCCTTCCCCTTCCCCTTCTCTTGTTAGCTCTAAACAGGACTGCTAGGCAAGGGGCTAACCGTGAACAAACTTGCAAGCCAGAAGTCCAGTTCAGATGCTGCACCTGATCCTGTTCCCACTCCACTCGTGGCCCCTTTGACAAACTGAGGGGGGGACCCTGACGTGGAAAAGTTTGCCTGTACGGCCGGAGTAAGCCAAGAGAGCGATTCAGGATCGCAGCCCGAGCGCAAAGCACCTCTTCACGCTGCTGCTGACTGGCTTTACACAGGCACACACACACGCACCATCGCTCTGTCTGTCACTTCAACACACTGGGGATGGAGAGGTCTGACTGTAAGTTAGAATAAGCCTTGGGGCTAGATGAGGTCCTGCACAGCTATTCACCTGGGGAATGCCAGGTAACCTAGGAGGACTAGTTTAGTCAGCCTAAACAGTTTAGTCAGCCTGCGTGAAATCCTCAACCTTTTTTTATGTTAAAATATATGGGGTTCAATCACCTGGAGCTGGAAAAGAATGAAATACCGTCTCCAGAGGCATCAACACTTGGCCTTAGCAAGCACAAGCATGCAGGGAGGCAAGACGTGCTGAGCCTAAAGGGCACCCTGAGCTACGCCTATGGAGAACAGCAGAGAGGTATCAGCCAGATTGGCTGAAAAGAAGAGAAAGGGAAAAAAAGGAGAGAGAGAGAAGGCTTGAGAGAGTAAAGAACCCAAAGACCTCCCTGCTAGAAGGAACCTGGCCTGCAAGGCAGCAGAAGCTCCCTCCCTCTCCCTTGCCGGCGGAGGAGAGGGGCACTATGGCCAACCGGCCAGGAAGCTCACCCGAGACTCCGATGTCCGAGAGCACTGCCTTCTTGCGGTCCTTGACGCTGCTGATCTGCGGGAAGTAGGCATCTAGAGCCAGGTAAAGAAGGCAGCTGAGGAAGGCGAGGACACCCACGGTAATACCATAGTTGCAGGCATTGCGATTGCGGTTGAAAATGCAGTGCTCTGGTGTCTCCTCCGAGGTGTTCACGTACCCTTCATTGACAATGGAGCCAAACACCACGATGGAGAACACCTGGTGGGGAAGGAGGCAGGAGACACGTCAGGGCAAGCCCCGTCTCTAAGGACCAGCACAAAGGAGCTGAGCTTTGCGCAGGACAGCCGCCCTTCGCAGGCACCCCTCTGCTCTGCTGAGCTCCCGTCCCGCTGCCTCGCCTGGGCTGTAGCCACGGGGAATTTACTGGGGAGACAGTCTCATTTTGTTTCTGAGGATTAACTTAAAATAGGACCACTCAGATTGAGCCTTTTTATCCATCTGATCTAAAGCAATGTAAAGCTGTGGAGTAAAGGTGGCTTCCCACAGACACACAGGGAGGCGATGTGGAGTGTAAATTGGGATATGGTTGTGGTGCGGGTGCCTGCGTACAAGGGCTCCAAGTAGCGGAAATCCTCTTAGTCTGCTCTTACTTGCCCACCCACTCCTTTCCCTTCTAGGAATTCATTGTTTCTACCACGCATTTGTTCACTAATTTTATCTATTCAGCTACTACGCTCTTTTTCCCACGCACCCTCCCACAATCTGCAGCTCTGCGGCTCCGTTCTGCCGTGCTCCTGCTCTCCCCATCTCCCTACACATCACACACCTCTCTCCACCAGTTTTCCACCAGCCCAGCCCATGACACCACCTGTCCTTCTGCCCACTCACCCGTACGCCAACACCCTCCAACCTTCCCCAAGGATTTAATGGGCCAAACATCCCCCCTCCAGGTCCGCCTGGCAGGGCCATCATAAGTTCCCCACCCGTCCGGGTAGGGAAGCGGCCACTGCCGCTGCATGTTATTTTAAATCGGGTAGAATTAAGGATGAGTCCAGGTAGAAATGCCATAATCCGCAGTTGCCAGTCTAATCTTTGCTCACAGGCTTAGCCTTCGTCACCTGCCACAAGGCCATCCCTCTTTGACACAGCAGGTTCACCAAAGCAGAGAGCTATTTACAGCAGCCCCAGTCCCGCATCTCAAATAAACAGCTTCCCCTCGCAGCTGCGGGAGAAAGAGGGGAAGATTAAGGCGCACGTACAGATTTTTCTTTGCAGGGCATCTTGAGAGCCTTGGTAGGAACAGCTCGCCTGCAGGCTGCCTGCGAGGGCCCCAGGCCGACGGGAAATGGGACCTCAAGCATGGGGTGAACATACGTATGACGTGCACTAGGACGTCACCGGAGCACTCGGCTAGCCTGGGAGTTGTCTGCGCAACAGGAGCCTGGCACCCTTGGAACCACCACCCAATCCCCCAGGAGAAACAGCACACAAGAAGATGAGGTGGCCAAGTCTCCTGCAGGGAGCGGAGGTAGGTCTGAGGGTTTACTAGGTCAGAAGGACCCCAGTACCGCTTAACCCGACCAAGCACCGGGAGAGCACACGGCAGACAACCTAGAAAGTGGAGAAGCAGCTTTGTGATTGCAGGGAAAATTAACTGTTGATTAATATCAACCTGAAACACCATCTATCATCAGTAGGGTTGGATGCCACAGCACAGACCTCTGCTGTTTGACCTGTGGCATCAAGAACCAGAGGAAAAACCTTACTCACGGTCCCCGACAGCCCTTGGGCAGATACTCAACACTGACCACATTTCAGCTGCCGAACTCTAACAAGTATCTACTGACACCGATACTATTTTTTCACCCCAATGCTCATAACTGGGTTACACTTGGGTTGCTGACATTGGGCATATTTTTGACACACTAGAGCAAGCCAAAAAAATCTACAAGCCAGCGCTCCTAACTGTGGGGTCTGTATGGGTTCTCTGAAAGTTCACAAGAGCTTTTTAAGCTTCGAAGTAAAACAACTGATTTGTCCTCCTCCTTCTTCTTGAAAATAAAGATTGATCATACTTTGCAGAAGTTACCCGTGAAAACCAAAATGAAACAAAAATCTCTTCTGCCTGAAGCAAAGGTTTGGTCTTCAAAATTTCAGCCTGCATGGTTGGGAAAGGCAGCAAAATTGCACACAATTACAGCAGGCTCTTTCAGTGGGAAGTCTCGCACACCGCCTCAACAGGCTGGGCTGACAGGTCTGCCTAGGACCATCGGCAGTAACACCATGTTCCTCTACCTGAGGGGGAACTGACAGACTTCTTGAAGTGACAACCCGATGTGAGGCTGTGACCAGCACCAATGCTGCCACCTGAAGTACCAACCTCCTTATATTGGGATTACAAAATGGGTGCCCCGTTTTCCACAGCATTAGACAAAAAGCTTAGTTTCTCTTTGGAAGACGAAAAACAGCCTCAAAAGTGGCATAGCCTGCTGCTCAGTTTTGTTGTAGGGCTCAAAACTGGTAAAATGTCAATTCCCTGAGCCAGGTCAACCCTTGCAATGAGCTGTATTGCGAGTCTCTGCTTACTCATTTGGGGTGAATGAACTTCGGTAATGGCCTCTCCCCAGAGACACCTCTGTTTACTCTGCTCATATCCTGATACACATCCTCCCTCTGCTCTTATCTTTGGGTTTGCTGCTGGCCTGTAAGGGCTCTCGTCTGCGAGTGAAGAAGCAGAATCATTCCTTTTTGCATTTGCCCCTTTATACCTATCTATCTTGGCCCTTCGTGAAGACACATCTCAGAGTCACGAGATCAGAGGGACATCTCCCTCTCCCTAAAATTTCAAGCAGAGGTGGCATTCCTAGCTTCCTTTCTCCATCTTTAGTCAGCCAAGGTGCCACAACTTCTCTCCTATGAAAAGAAACCTGTTTTACAGCCTGGAAGTGCCCAAGGTATGATTTACTGGCAAGCATCTGATCTTAGGAGTTTTCTGGGGAGATTCCACTCAGGGTATTCTCACTCGTGAGCAGAACAAGTCACTGAGGATCTTCTATATCCTGAAACAGCCACCCCAAAGTACTCTTTGTCCTTAGGAAAGCCTTCTACAGACCAAAGCACAGTAGCTTAAGGGATATCTCCTATCCGTGTTTTCCTCACTACTGGTATCAGCTCTGCTCCATGCTCCACTCCCTGGTGCTGCAGAGAAGACAAGGTTAGTGGCAGTGCAGAGGATTTGCTCCCTTTGCCAGCCTGCCACTGCCCTCGTAGCACAGCAAAACACCGTGAGGATCCACCGGGCACAGAAGCCTTGAGCTGGACTGGATCACAGAGATTGGGCAAGAACGGGCAGGCTCAAACCAGAGGTTTCAGACTGACAGGCAGAAGAGGCGATTGCTGCTGCTGCCAACAGGCAGTGTCACACATTTTATCACCGTGATGTCTGCACCCAGAAGCTGTTGCGATGGGTGCACAGACAAACAATTTTCTAGAAAAAATAATAATTATGAGAGCCCGGATCTCGCAGCCCTCAGGAGAAACTGTTGCACACTTAATCCATGGCAGCTACTTCTTGTCGCTAAGGGGGCGGGTGGGTGGAAGCTCACTGCCGTAGCAAGTCATCTTAGAAAGAGCAAGTATTTTTTTATTTCCTTGAATTCACAATCCGTGCCCGTGCAAAGATGATTCAGGCAGCAGGTGCAGTATGAATGCTGCCTGGATTATAAACAAAGCACCAAGTCTGCAAGGATGAAGCATTTACGTTCCCATTCCCATCACATCTGCAGCACTTCTGAAGAAATGCCAGCTCCCAGCAGCACTGGCACAAGCCTCTTGCCCCTCTGTGTTACTGCTGCTTGTTCCTTCTACCCGCTTGGCATAGCGAATCCTCGCTGCACAAGGCCTTGCCTACAGCCACTAATAAAATGGTCCAAAATATGCATCCAGCTGCGAAGAGCAGGCGAGGAGAAGATGGCAGGAGTCTTCTCCCGACTGAGCACTGAGCAGGGAAGTGACTTGTCCAAAGGCAGACAGGAGGCAGGCGCAAAGCACTGCATCCCGACGCTCCCAAAAGCAGCCCATCCTCCCACTCCGCGGAGGGAGACCATTAGCCGCTTTCCTACGCTCGGCGACGAAAACCAGCCAGCCATCCCCAGCTTTGTTCACCTCAGCAGCCTCATTTCTTCAGCGAGGCTGTTTAGTCAGTTAACAGGACTTGAAGTAAGTAGATTTTTAGGTTGAGAGGGTTTCCTTAAGCCTCCAAGAGCAACATTAATTAGGCAGGTGTGTGGCCTGTCTGGAGGTGTGCATTTAATAAGCAGTAATATATTTGGCTACACTCAAAAAAATGGACAGAAAACAGCACATGGAGAAGATCTGACCAACTCAGCGTTGCTGCTGGGACCCAGCTTTTCTTGACTTCATCGTTCCTTAAACATCGCATCCACACAGGTTGTTGCAATGAATTCCTAGACTTCTGTTTTCCTCAAAGAGCTCCGAGACATCAAGTGAAGCCCAGAGCCAGGCACTTCGCAAAGCTGGCAGAGGCAGAGCAACTTGCCGAAAGACGCAGCGAAATGAACGTGACGCTAAGCACTGCGGGGAGGAGACGGGCAGAGGCTGAGAGCTTCCCTGTCCTGGTTTCTCAAGGGGCTCGTGCTGGCCACTACAGGCTTGTAAGGGCTCACTACAGAGAGAAAAGTGCAAATAGGCAAAAGGCTGCATCCCACCATAAAAGACCTTTTTTTTTCTCTCTCACTCAACTGGGTGATCTGATTTTGCCAGAGGCAAAGGCGAGAGATGAGCCCTCAGAGGAGAGGCTCTCCGGTCCCTCCCCACCTCCCCGCTGCAGGCTCAGCCCCACAGGAAGCCAGGCGAAACCTCCTGAGCATCATGTGAGGCTTTCCACCACGCTGCCCATCCCCAGCCGTGCATCAGACGCTCCTGAGCATCATGTGATGGATGCACAGCACGGCCAGCCTCCGGCGGTGCGCTAGGATTTTCCTGCACCTCATCCCAGGAGTTTGTCACGCTGCCTCCTGACTTCATCCCCGAGATCCCCACGATGGTCGTAGCGGGGATGAGGCTGAAGACGGTTTCTGTCGAGCCGCCTGCTTGGGCTCGCTGCGGTGCCCTCCGGTCACAGGCTCTGTTGCACTGCGTGTTGCCTCTCCCTCTCCCAAACACCCTTCTTATTCTATTATAGAGAGGAAATAGTTTGGTGACATAATATTCCTCGTGGGACTTCAAATCAAATCCACCTTGGGCAAAATGAAGCAATAACTCTTCTGTGTCTGATCTGGTAATGACCAGGAATAAATCAGTTTGAAAAAAAAGCAAGAGCAGGGGAGAGTGCAAACGATAAACTGGCAGAGATGATCTGGCTTTCATTTTCATTCAGCCACTCGCAAATGAAGTCTCTGGAAAGCTTTGGAGAGCCCTGCACAGACACGGATTATTATTATTATCATCATCATCATTAAATCTACTTGTATTTAGTTCGTTTTGAAGAAAACATACGCAGCTTTTGATACGCATGGGACTGGCAGCTTGGAAACAGGCGGCCTCTATTTATTCCCTCCAGCCGGCCCCACGCAGGCAGCGAATGACTCCTGCCCACGGTCTCGATGGCATGTCTGAGCCCTGTGCGGGTGCTGGAGGGGGCCAGCCGCCCCGTACCCATTCATACCCGTTTCCCCTGAGCATGGGACGGGGGAAGAGCAGGGGTACACCAGCACCTCCCTCCCAGCTCACCCCCTCTGGCCACCAGCCATGTGGCACCAGCTCCCCAGCCGGGGCTGAGCCGGAGCAGGTGATGGAGGGGAGAAAGGCTCCGCATCCCTAATTCCTGCCACGGGATCTGGGACAGGCTTTCCTGGCCAGCCGGCTTTTTTTCACACATGGCTTGGCAGCTGACAGGCTGGCCATTAACCCTTCCGCCTCCTGCCAGACCTGTGCCCGGGTCAATCTTTACCCCCACAGCAGCCCAAGCCCCGGGTGATGCCGGCGCACCCCAGGAGCCAGCAGCCAGGAAGCCTCCGACGGCAGCCATGCCTGCCACCCCGGGGAGGGAGGAAGAGCTTTGCCATGGGAAGATGCCCGCTGGTATAACAGGAGGCTGTGTCCCAGAGAGCAACTTCAGGAAGCTCCAGCCAGTCCCGCAGGTCTTACGCTCTTCTCATGGTCAAATAGCATCTTCTGTCCCACCGCTACTAGTGACGACTCCCCATGGCCACACCTCCATGGTGGTATCCAGGTGCTTCTGTGCTTTCTAGATGGTCCCTACATTGCCAGGTTGCTGCTCAGCAAAGTGAGCACCCAAAAGTTGCATCTTTTTCCATGAGGAAGAGTTCAGTTTTCTTTCTAGCAACACACCTCTGCCTTCTTGGCTTGGCTGTGCCAACCTAGGGGGAGGACTGCATCCACTGCCACTGCATCTGCTCCTCTCACAGCCACACTAGTCCTCTCTGCTGCCTTGTCTTGCCACAAATGTTTGCCTTAGCCATTCTCACCTCCATACAGCTTCTCTGCTCCTCACCTGTGTGCCTCTCGTGTTTTGAAACAGCAGATTACATACGATTATCTTATTTTTTGCTCATATTTCTGACTGCCTTTGGTCCTTATATGCTATTTCTCAGATTTTTATCTGCAAATGCCATTAACGAGAGATTTGTTCCTGCTCCAAGATCTTTCCTGGAAAAGCTATGCTGGAAACAACGCGACCTTCTGTATCCAACCCCGAATCACTCCGTGGCTCTGCACATCTATTGCTCGTCTTCCAACGTGGCCTCTCACCCAATCCCAGTGACAGCGATCCCCCAAAAACCCTTCTGAAGCTGACCCAAGAAAGGGGATCCCATGAAGAACCGCACCTAGGGCTTGACCGAAAGCACGTGCTTTGAACCACTGTGTTTCTTTCATCGTGCGCTAACGTATCTCCCAAGCACGCAGCCAGTGAGCATCGTGGCTGGGGCAAAAATCACGTGCAGGAGCAGAGGCAGAGAGCATGAGCTATGGTCCACGAACACAGGGAACATCTCAGCTAAATTTAGCTGGGACAGAAAGAAGGTGGAGGTTGCAGCTGGTTTCAGACTAACATGGCCCCTGAGCTCTAAGGCTCGGTTTAACTGCCTCCACAAGTTCACAGCGGGTGTCATTTCCATACAGCAAAGGACAGTGTGGAGGGAAGAGGCAAAGGATGTCGTAAGTTGGGTGTCAGCGCAGTGAGCCAGGACCTGCCGGCAGGGCAGGAGACGGGGCTCCCTGCCACGCCGGGGCTCGGCCCCGTCCTCCAGCTCGCAGGCGCCAACTTGTCGTGGCGAGGCCGGGGACGCGGTTCCTGTCCTTCACCTGCCTTGTCTGCTCAGCCGGAGTTGCCTGGGATGTGCCGTGCCTGCAGAGACAGGGGACAGCGCTTCTCATCCCGGCTCGAAACATCTGCATGCTCCCACCAGACAGGGGACATGGTGGCAACGGCAGCGGGTGATGGAGGAGGAGATGGAGGGGAGGCAGCGGCTCTCCTCACCAAACCTCCCTGCGGAGGGGCAGTGCCCTTGGCATCAGAGAGAGATTTTGTGTCTCAATCCGTGTGGCAAGTTTTAATGGGCTGCTTTGCCTGCATGGCTGTGGCTAGAAATACGCTCACTCAAGCCACCTAGCTGGGCCTGCCTCCAAAAAGCAAGTTACTTTTGCCTTGTTAGGCTTTTATATCGAGCAGTGCTTCAGTTTCTCCAGCGAGCAGGTTTCCAAGCAGTCAGGAGCGCCTGGAACAACCTGTTTCAATTAGCATTTTACTTATTTATGGAGCCAGTGCTACATCCAACGCCCGCGGGTTGCAAAGGAGCCTCCCAGCTCCCCCGCGCCGGCTGTGGAGAGCACTGCGGGTCAGGGCGCAACGGGATTACGCAGGGATGTGCCCACACTCGCCTGCTTTATTTCAAGAACGATCCTGGAGCTAGGCACCGTAGCACAGCTCTAGCTCGGTGTGGGTCACCCAGCTCCACTAGCTCCAGCTGTAGCACCACTAGCTCCAGCTGTTGGGTCACCTAAGAAGGCTGAAGGCAGGTCTACATGTCAAGGTGGTAAAAAACCTACCCATGCACCCATGTCTCGTCTGCTGTGAGGCACCAGTTGTGCGATGCCTCTGTGTTGCAGCCAGCGGCAAGCGAAGCAGCACGGCGTGGAGCAATGCCTTGAAAGACCAGGACTGGGAGTAAACCCCAGCCACCCATCACAACAGGGCGAGTTGCTTGACTTCTCTTCACCGCCGCTGGGAATAGGGAGGGAGTTCTGCCCTTCCCCACAGAGAAGTGAGGAAGTCTCCGGGATCTTCCAGAAGCTCATTGCTTTCATCGGCAAGCCTCAGTCCAGCCAAATCGGACAAGTCACCTCACTGCAAGATCCACATGCCCTTGCAGGCATCCTCAGCAGAGATGCTCAGGAGGTACCGCTCCGTAGGGCTGCCTCCCTGCACTACAAGGTGCTGCTTCATCCAGGCAAGCGCATCTGGGGCAGGCAGCAGTAGGGAAAAGGCTCACGCTGAGGCTGAACATCCAAACCTGACATGGGTGCTCTGCAGGACCACCACTGCTTGCCAGCACCCATGCCAGGCAACCTTTCTGTAGGGAGATGCATCCTTACTCCGCTGTGCCCAACCTCCAAAGCACCCAAGAAACCTGAGCTGCCTCACAACACTGTCACAGTGGATAGATGCTCCAGAATTGCTAACCCCTTTCCATAGTTTAGCATCCTCCTTGTCAAACCTATCCCATCTCCTCCTCAGCAAGGAGCAACATAAATAATCTTTGGTCACCCCATCTGCTCCTGATCCTGCAGCTCTTCCTGGAGATTTGCCGCCATCTCAATTGGGCTGCAAACTCCCTGGGCAGGAGCCAGTTTTGCTGCCTGTTGGTAAAAAGCCATATGCACCTCCGTGCCTTCATAAAGTCTGCTAAAAGACAGCATGACCTGAGCACAAGGTCACTGCCTGGGGAAGCAATCATGAGAATTTCTGCTCTCAGTGAAAGCTCATCACGTGAAATGGGCCAAAAGGAGTCTCCAGTTTGCCCTGGGGAGACAATGGACCACTCACACCATGAGCAGGATAAAGGCAAATGAGATCTGAGGAGATGGCAGGCAAGGTGC
Source organism: Calonectris borealis (assembly GCF_964195595.1). Classification (NCBI taxonomy): domain Eukaryota; kingdom Metazoa; phylum Chordata; class Aves; order Procellariiformes; family Procellariidae; genus Calonectris; species Calonectris borealis. The sequence continues at coordinate 57,508,818 of NC_134312.1, forward strand.
TTCCAGTGCGTGCAAGAGCAGGTGAAAGGAAGGACTTTCACAGAGACCACGGGGCGGGAGAGCCCTTTGCCACCAGAAGAGTTTGGCTCGTAGAACCTGGCGATAGAAAGGCTAAGTGCGGATGTGATCGCGGTCTATAAATACACCCAGGGGAAAACACCAGGGAGGGAAAAGCACCATTTAAACTGAAGGGCACAAGAGCACAAAAGCAAATGGATAGAAACCCAGCCACGAATAGATTTACAGTGGAAAGCCCTGACCGTTGGAGCTGCTGAATCCTCTCCCAGAGGGAGTGAGAAGGGCAAAAAACCCATGAACTAGTCTTTTTTCAGCGAAGTTCAACCAATTTATGGAAGGGGCCATAAAGGATGTGATGCTTGTGACAGCCTGAGATAGGACTTCAATGCCCATGAGGACCCCTCTTGGTCTCAATTTAAAAAAAAGATCAAAACCACAACTAAATATCTGGGGGTAAGCTTGTGGCTCCCTGGCTTTGCAGAGGGAGAGATGCTCGGGAGGACAGACAAGACCAAGCCGGTGGAAAAGCAGGAGAAGGAACTCGTATTTCGGGAGAGAAGAGGTGCACGCGTAGTCCTGCGCCACGATGGCCAGGCCAGCCTCCCTTGCTGGACCACTGACCTGGAGCACCTCCAGCTCCTGCACAAGGACTTTAATTTCCACGGCCAAGTGAAGTGCCTGGGGTAAATCCCATCCTGTCCTCTGTCAAGGTCAGATGGGCAAGGGGAAACCATGCGGGGTCCCAAGGAGATGCGAGTCCCCGGGAAGCGCTCCTTGCCTGGGGAGACCTTGTGGGGCATGGAGCTGAGCTCGGCGAGCCAGCCAACAGTGTCTGAGAAACTCCGAAGCAGAGTAGGTGCCTAATTAAAATATAAACATATTTCCTGTTCTCTCTCCCTCACCTGGTGCCTCTGGGAAGCCAAAATCCCGCAGTGCTCAGATGAGGGGGAAAAAAAACCCACCAGACCGACAGGGAGAGAGAGAAAGAAAATTCTGCCACAGAGATTAGCAACGGGAGAGCCTTTGTAGGTCACATCACGTCCATCATCCCCAGGCACGCAGGCTGGCTCCGCTCCACCCTCCCCGGACCGGGGGGTGCGCGTACCCCATCACCCAGCACCCAGCGGCAGTCCCGGCACGGCCAGCCTGCTCCCGGCATGATATGCTGTACTGTAAACAAGCTCGGGCAGATGGACGGACGGACGGACCGCCTGCATTAATCACGTCCTCAGCTGTCTTGGGGCTCTCCAGCCACCCTCCGAGTCACGTCACCCAGAGGGGACATCACCCACCCACCCGGCCAGGAGCACAAGGGCTGCCTCCCCACTGCTGGCAGCAAGCCGGGCCACCTTCCCTTTCCCTCCTCGTTTCCCCCCTCCTGGCACTGCTTTTATTTTATTTTCCCAAAGCCAGCCTGACGTCTCTCCTCCCAGCGCCGGTGCGCATGTGTCTCCTCCGCTCTCTCCCCCTGCCCTCCCTTCTCTGCTCCCGGCCGAGACCTCAATCTCTCCCCCGCCGGCTCGGTGCTGCAGCTCCCGCTCCCTTAATCCCAATGACCTTCTTGCACAAACCCGCAGGCCCCATGGGCAGCCATGGGATCGGCGTCACGGGAGGGAGGGAGGGAGGGAGGGAGGGAGAGACCTTCCCCCTGGCACCCCGCGCCTCTCCACCGCCCCCGTTAGACCCCCTTTTCTCCCTACCCCCTTCCCCACAAATTACGGAGAAGAAAGCATTATAGGGAAAGGAGGTTGGGGGGCTGAGAGGATGAGGATAAAACACAGAGTGACGTCCAGCCCCCATAGCCCCCCCAACTCGCCCTGGCACGGCCAGAGCCTAGTGCCCCCCGAGCCCCGGCTCGCTAGAGAGCCACACCAGGACTGCAGCATCACCCCCAGCTCCCCCCCCGTCACCCCACATCCCGCTGCCTCCCCGCACCCGCCATAAACCCACCGGCTTGGGGGGGGTGGGAGGTGGGGGGAGAAGACCCCAACACAACCCCCAAAACAGCAGAGGTGAAGATGGGGTCACAGTCCAACCCAGCTCACCCCTTCCCTCCCCAGGGAAAAAAGCCCAAACCAGAGTGCTCTCACTCCATATGGCTCTATATCTATATGGCCCTATATCCATACACACAGATATGGCTGTATATCTGTGTGTGCACACATGTATGTGGAGATATATATGGAGATATTTACATATGGAGATAGAGAAACCCAGTGATAGATCCATATATCGAAACATACATGCATACCTACACGGAGATATAGCCATAAATGCTTATATAGGCGTATACATATATATCTCTGTGTATGGATCTAGATGTGTGGAGACATATCAATGGACATATGCATATCTACAGATGTGGATACATATCCATACACAAGCATATATAAAATATATAATAATAAATATAGAATACATAATAGCATACATTATAATAATATATAATGATCTATAACATATAACATAGTAATTTTACATATATGTATGTATGTGGAGAGGTCGGGGTTGGGGCCGGTGGTGGCCGCCCGCCCCGGAGGGAGCCCCGCGCCCGCGCCCCCCGCCCCGGTGCCGGTGCCGGTGCCGGCGGCAGCCCCCGGGGGCGGCGGGGCCTTACCCAGGAGAGGAGCCGCAGGAGGGTGTGCGGCTGCCGGATGAAGGCGTGCGGGTCGAAGGCGCCGCCGGCTTTCCCCGCTCCGAAGGCTCCCCCGTCCATGGCGGCGCGGGGGTGGGCGGGAGGCGGGCGGGGGGCTCGGCGGGCGGTGCCGGGCTGCGCCGAGCCGTGCCGGGCTGCGCCGAGCCGCGCCGAGCCGAGCCGCGCCGCGCCGAGCCGTGCCTGGCAGCCCGGCGGCGGCGGCGACGAGCCGCGCGCTCCCGCCCACGGGGACGCGCCGCGCCGGGAGCGCGCACCCGCCCCCTTCGCCCCGCCGCTGCCGCCGCCGCCCACGCCGCGTCGCGGGGGTGAGGGCAAGGAGTGGGCACGTCTGGGGCGGGAGGCGTGAGGTGTCGGTGGGGCAGGAGTGTGAGGAGGGGGTGCTTGGGGGCGTGTGTGGGGTGAGGGCACGGCGGGTGCAGCATGGCGGGGTGCTGGGGGCGGGGGAGGGTGGGAAGACCTCCCCAGTACAAAGGCACACCACCACCACCACCACCACCACAAAGGGAGAGGGAGGCAGGGGTGCTGCCCCGCTTTGTTTTGGTAGGGCCTAGCAGAAGTGCGGGGCCAACCCCCCCACCCGCTCACACCCTGTACCCCCATCACCCCTCTGCCACGCAGCCCAACGTGTTTCACCGCTTGCAGCCCCCATAGAGGAGTAAGGCTGGCCCCCTTGGGTGAAACCCGGTTATCCACAGGGAGCCGTCACTGGTGCTCCCTGGGTGCAGGCGGCTCCCTGCACCCCCGCCAGGCGCCTGCTCCCAGGCAGAGGTGCCTGGTGAGCCTCAAAATCGCACTGCAGCAAAGCCTCCGGCTCTCGTTTCTAACACCCTCACCCTACAGGCAGCGTGTCCCTGGGAGGGGGCGGCAGGAAAAAGGCCCTTCGCGAACATGGGGAGTCCAGATTTTGGGGAGACCCCCTGACTCCGGGAGGCAGAGCCTGCAAGAGACGCACCTCGCATCCCTGACGCTGCGGCCTTGAGAGTTACTTGGGCTTCCCCGATGTCCACAGTACCACCATGAGCACCAGTACAGCCAGGAGGGGATGCCTGGGTAGAAGCCATCCACTCTTAGGGGCGGTTCAAGCTCCTTGGCCCGTGCCTTTTGCGCAGCGTAGCTGCGTACCAGCAGTCCACTGGCTTCTGCAGAGTCCCCAATAATTTATACTAATAGGACTGAAATTAAAAGCAAGCCCTTGGGTTGTAACGTGGTTCCCTACTCTCGGCAGCGGAAGCCGAAACTGTTTTGAGTCTGCTTGTCCACTTCAGCCTGAACACAACTGAAGCCCAACTGCTCAAATGCTTCACCTGAACAGAGATGTTCTGCACTACGTTTCCACCAGGCATGCCGCGGGACATCTCTAGCTCTTCATTATGGAGATATTCAACTCAAACCAGGCAACAGCTTTGCTGGAAGCAGCCAGCCGAAGGGCAAGTGGGAATGCTGTGAGCACTCTGTAAGGTCTTAGAGCGCCAGGACACCTTTGAAGGGCCCAGAAATACAAAAGTCCCCACGTTGAAAGCTAAATCCCCATGAATTGGGGGAGATGAATGAAAGAGAGGAGATAAATGAAGAGGGGAGAGGTTTGGTTTTGATAAATAGGTGTCCGAAATGCTCCGGTGTTCTGGATGAACAGAGTTTGGACCTGGCCAGGTACGCAGCAAAACCAGCTGCTTCTGCTCCAGACCCAGGCGGAGTGATGGTGCTGCACCCGACCATCAGCACGGAGGCTGACAAAGCAGAATGACCGGCTGGACGGCTTATGTCCCGCTCGCCTCCAGGCCACACCTATGCAGGGAGTCAGGTTAACAGCAAGGGAGCAAAGGGCAGAGCAGTGGGATGGGGAACGTGCTTGACCCACCTCTAGCACCATTTCATTCTGCCCGAGTCCGAATCCATTTTCTTGGCAGAGTCTACAAATCAGCTCCGTGACTCGAGAGTTCAATGCAGGAGCTAGAGAAAAATGTATGGGGAAGATAAAAGAGCACCCTTGGTCACTCATTAGGAGTAGCACCCTAAAAAGTCAGCAGCCATCCCTTGGCCTTTGTGGGGCACCTTCTGAGGGGCAGGTTGGAGGTAGGGGATGGGCACTCCCCTATCACATCCAGCCATAGAATGCTTTGGGTTGGAAGGGACATTTAAAGGTCACCTAGTCCAACCCTCCCTGCAATGAGCAGGGACATCTTCAACTAGTTCAGGTTGCTCAGAGCCCCGTCCAACCTGACCTTGAATGTTTCCAGGAATGGGGCAGCTCTGTTTTGGGAAGATAAACTGCAGCGCCAGCACAGGTGGACCCTCAGCCCTCCAGTTCATACTGGTTCCCTTCCCACTGTCTGCCAGGTTAGAGCACGCGATGAAACGTCCTCCAAACAAAGCACTTCTCGGTCTGTACGGGCTTTTTCAGGCAGATTTGCACACAGAGTCCCTCCAGCAAAGCCTCCAGCCTTGGGTTTTTACTTAACCTGCAGGGACCAGAGTTGGGGAGGGGAGGTGGAAGGTCTCTGGGACTTGATTAAGCGTGTTTGACACTTGGATATTCCCTCCTTAATTATTTCATGCTAGCTGGGTAACCAGCCTCCCCACGGTGAGTGGCTTAGCTGTGTTACACCTGTGCAGCTGGCAGCGGGATTTGGCTCTATAGGTAGGTGTTTGCTTGAACTGTTTAATTAATGTTTGCAGTAACTTGATATAACCATAATGTGCAGCACTTGCATTGCATGTTACAGGTCAGCATCCCCGCGGTGGGAATTCTGATGGCTTCCACGCGGTGCTGCGGTCCCTGGCAGGGAGGGAGGAGGCAGGGCAGGAGCCATCCCTGGGGGCACCAATCTACCCACAGTGTTGTGTCTGTCAAACACATCCTTCTCTGTAAGCCCCAGGAGATCCTGAGGGCAAACTCCGAGTGCTCTGTGTGTGGGAAGCTCCAGCCCACCCAGCTCTGGGTACCATCATCTTGATGGCCTTGGGTTTGCATCCCCTTTCGTACCACAGGCAGTGGTGGATTAAGGCCCATGTTCCTTATAATAACACAAAATTGTCTACTTATTCCCAGTTTATTCAGCCTCTGGATGTGGTGGGGGTGGATCTTACCATTCAGCAGCTTGGTTATTTTCCACAGATAACCTCGTGGATATATCTAATACCAGCTCAACCAGCCGGCAGCTTCATCTGCTTCCTCGCTTTCCTCGCGTCCTGCATCCTCACCCCAGAGAGGGGCTGTAGGTAGCAGGATGTGGCCATCAGCTGAGCTGGCTGGGCTCTTAGGTTTACCAGCCACCGGGATGCCGCGCCAGTTACCTCAAGCCTGGGTTCAGCCTGTGTTACCTCAGCTGAGGCTCTCGGGCTGACCCAGGGGCAACGTGACACCCCAACATTTTGAGCGAGCGGCCAGGAGTCGTTCCTCCAAAGGGAACAGAGCCCTGGATGAAGCCCTTGGTTCTCCCAGCCGCCGGGTGCGCATCCCGTGTCTCCAGCGATGTGAAAAATGGGGTACGCAGCTCGTGAGGCCGGGAGGGCGTCTGTCCCTACGCTAACCCATGGTGGTCCTTGGAGGGACCACGTCTCGCAGCATCGCTTTCTTCATACCTCCTCATCTGGTCTTCAGCCCAACTGGGCAGGAGGCTGGGCAGAGCGGGCAGCCCTGCCCGGCCCCGTTACCCTCCTGTCCCACAGATGTGGGTCCACCCCAGATCCTTTAGGGCGGTCCTCCTCCCCCCTCCTCGGCCAGGAGGTGCGGGATTTCTGGCCGAGGACCGGAGCCACTTCAGGGGACGTTTCAGCCGGAGCCGTGCTCACGTCAGTTATCCCGCAAGGGTGCTTGCGCAGTTCCCAATCCAGGGAAGTCTGAGGGAGCTTCTTCAGCCGGGTCCTATCTGATTTCCTGGCATCGATGGAGGGAGAGTGAATAATTTATCTCCTGTTCCCCAGCTCCCTCCCTGTTCAGGTTTCACCTCAGCTCTGCTTCGCCCCTACCCTGAAGAGACGCTCCGGTGCCAGCTCCCGCGTTGGCGAGTTTCCGACGTGGGCCAAGCCAACCAACATCTCCCAAAGGCACGTCTGGTCCTGGCGGTGCTTATCCGTGTGCCGGATTAGCAGTAAATGGAGCAAGAGAAGTAATAGCATGAACAACAACAGCTCCAGACAGGTTCCACAGAAAGTCTTATTTTCAGTTCCTCTTTCACAGCATAACTTCAGCATCTGCATTGGTTTTGTTGTTTGTTATTAATTCAACAGTAGCACACAGAGGCCCTGATTGAGTTTGGAGCTGCGCCGTACCGAGCACCGTGGGAATACACAGCAGGATGCAGCCACTGAAGAACACACTATCGGCCCGAGAACGTGTCCCTGCATGAAAGAAGAGAAGTTATTTGATGTCTTTTTCTATTTTGAGAGATATGCAAAAGTAATGGGTGCCAGTGTTAGCAGTGAAACCTATTTTATCTTACTAATTTTTTTTTTTTTAATTTCTTCTTACTGTGTTTCTTCACATTGCCTAACATCTTTTGCAAACCACGATGAAGATTTGTCGAGCACCTTTTGACTCAGGGGTCATTACAGCTTCCTGTGACCGCGGAGCTATTTAATAAAAGCAGTTAAACACTACACTGGGATGCTCTGTCGAGGCAGGCACTCACTCCCAGCTTGGAACAAGCACATTATTTTCGTGGAAAGGAAACATCTAGCCTATTCAAGGAGGAAGACTGCAGTGGGACACACTTGCTGACATTATATACATTTGAACGATGACACAGGGACATCATGGTTTTGCATAACGTGATACAGAACCACAGCTAAATATTTATGTACGGAGTTGCACGTATTTTATTACGTTCTTCCCTTTCCTTTTGCATTTTCAAACTACAATCTAACATTATCTCTTATGACCTGTACGCGTAGGCACTTAAATTCCCAAGGAACTCGGCCAGGTATTTTGTACGTGTTTCCTCCCGTGGCCCAGCTGCAGCAGCGCAGCCCCAGCGCACACTTCTGGCCCCGCTCCCCACCCGTAGCGCCACGCGCGGACCGCCCCCCCCACCTCTCGCGAGACCGGCGCTCGGCACACGCACCTGCGCCACGCGTCAGCGGGGGGCGGGGCGTCTATAAAAGCCGCGCGCGCGGCGGCTGTCGGCCCTTCCGGCCCGGCGCAGGGACAAGATGGTGGGTGCTGCTGGCGGTGGCGCCGCCCGGGCCCGGCCGCGACATCCCTCGGGTATCGGCGCCATCCCGCCCCCGGCGGCTGCCCGGCCCCGCTCCCGCCGCGCCGGGGCCCTGCGGGAGACGACGTGGGGCTTATTTCGGGGCTCGGCCGCGGCAGGCGCCGTGGACGGGCGAGGCTTTGCCTTGGGGACGCCGGCCGGGCCTGTTCGGCGCCTGGGGGAGGGGGTGGCGGGCGGCTGTGGGGGCTGCCAGGAGGGCGCTTTGCCGGTGGTGGGGTTTGCTGTCCCTTTTTTTAGGGGGTGGGGGCTCTTCTCTAGGGAGGCCGCGGCAGGGGTGCCCGCTCGGCCAGGAGCGCGCTCGGAGTGAGGCCGCTGTGAGCGCTCCTGCGAGTGCAGTGGGGCCGGGGGGGGGGTGCGAGCACCCGGAGTAGTCAGTCTCATAGCGGAGGTCACCGCCTTTCATCTGTAGCATCAGCTTTCGTGTTTGATTGTGTCACTCGTACGCGAAGGTGGTGTGCTGGCAGCCTTCAGTCTTGCGGAGGTGTCAAAATTTAGTTCTGCTGGGCCCTGCCGCAAGATCGGTGATGCTAATGAAAAGCCCTTTTGGGGGCTGGTAAACTTGGTCTGCTTAAGGCAACTTGTGTGGAGTATTTTTCAAAAAACAGACATATTTCTTAGCTGTTGGTTGTTAGCTCCATGTTTAGCTGTACAATATTTTTCTTAAGTTTGGATGTGAGGCTGGGTGGGTAATTCTTTGCTGGGCTGAGAATTCTCTGGATAGAACCCAGCCTTCCTTGGCTCTCGGGTTGCAGAGGGAGGCCACAGGGCTGGAAGTTGAAAACAGATTAGGAAAAAACCTGCATTTCCACCCAAAGTGACTGACTCAAAGGTGGATGTTGAAATGCTGCTTTACTGCAGCTTTTCAAACAATTTTTTTTAATAATGCTTATTTTCGTAGTGTTAATGATTCGTTGAAATATATTGTAAAGTTGTCTATGCTTCTGCGTTTTCTAGGCTTCCAGGGTGCACTGAAATTCTGGTGGCATGCTGTGGCCAAACTACAGCTTGTGTGGTTCCCTAACTAGAGTGGGACTTGGTGGTGTTTTAAAATAAGCTTGAAAGGGAGGGGACATTGAGGAAATCTAGGAAGGACGTGGTTGGGGCGTGAGGATTATGTTCTTACAACATAATGGAATTCAGAAGCCAAATAGCTGATACTGAGAAGAATTTCTAGAATGCAAAATGTCTGCTATATACATAGTACTCATCTTTCAAGGCAAGAGGAGAATTGGCGTTGGCCCTGAAGTGGATATAAGTGAATCTCTATAGCAAGCACTAAATGTTTATTTTCTCTCTCTAGTCTCACCGCAAGTTCTCAGCTCCGCGGCACGGGTCTCTGGGCTTCCTGCCCCGCAAACGCAGTAGCAGGCACAGGGGCAAGGTGAAGAGCTTTCCCAAAGATGACCCCAGCAAGCCTGTCCATCTCACTGCCTTCTTGGGGTACAAAGCTGGCATGACCCACATTGTCCGTGAAGTCGACAGACCTGGATCCAGTATGTATTAATGTTCTTCTGAATAGAGGAGGTAGTTTTCTTTTCTTTATGAATGGTGAAAGATGACCTCTTTGGTAGTAGCTCTGGATTTTAGTCCTGGCTTGACATCACCCTGTTCAAAGTCCTTGAGTGGGTGGGGTATAAAGCACCCAAACCCCTCCCACTTCAATGTGAGCGACGTCCCAGGAGCAGGACTTCATGTTCAGCGGTGGCTGTTTTGTTAATGGTCCTGTGTCTGAGATGCGCAGTGACCTGGTGATTTGGTTTAGCTGTACTGTAACAGGCTACTTATGATGCCCTCTTCTCGATGGGCAGACATAAGTAATTCACCTTTGTTGTTTTTTTGCTGATTGTCGAGTCCTGAATGTAGTTCTGTTACTCTCTACTATCTATTTTGCCTATCAGGCTTTGTCTGTGCTTCCTACTGAGCCAGCCTCAAATTTTTGCAAGGCATAAAATGTAACTTACGGTTGGTCACTTTACCATGCGTCGTCTTTGCCTTTGTGAAAAGAACTTGAGTGATTTAACCTTTCACGCGAAGGATTTGTGAATGAGAAAGAACAGATAATGTTTAGTAGCTGATGCTGGTGTTAATTGCTGTGCTGTATTTCTGTCTTCATCCAGAGGTGAACAAGAAGGAGGTGGTTGAGGCGGTCACTATAGTAGAGACTCCTCCCATGGTCATCGTGGGCATCGTGGGCTACGTGCAGACTCCTCGCGGTCTCCGCAGCTTCAAGACCATCTTTGCTGAGCACATCAGCGATGAGTGCAAGCGTCGCTTCTACAAGAACTGGTAAGAGAGCAGGGCTTTTGTTGCCTTAATCTCATGCCATGGTTTACTTTTTCTGCTGGGTTGCAGGTTATGTTAGTACAGCTTTTTGAAGAGGCTTTTCAGCAATTAGTGTTTGGCCTTGATGAACTGGCCTAATAACAGGATAGGCTGTAGGAATGGCTCTGGGAGGGTAACAGCATTATGTTAGTGCCCTTCTTGGCATGGGGGTGACGGTGTTGGTTTTTGCCTGAGATCTCCTTAACAGGCTACACGTGATGATACTTCGACGGGCGGACATAAGGAAATCGCCTCTGGCGCTTGTTGTTGAGTGTCGAGTCCTGACTGTAGCCCAGTTTTCTCAGGAAAGGGGAAGACAAGTGTTCCTTCTGATTACTGTTCCAGGCACTGTTGTTGTGATCCAAAGTATGCGCGTTTGCCCAAGTGTGGCTCCAGCGTGTCTAGAGCTTACAGCCTGTTTATGAACTCTACAGGCTGAGAAGACGTCAAGAGTAGAGCAATAATGATCTCAAGGGTGTTACAGTAACGACCTTACTGTCAGGCATAGCTTGGGTTTACGGGGGGGGAAATTACGGTATTCTGAAGCAGATGGTAGTCATCTGACAATTGCTTTAAAGATCTGTTTTTTCTGTTATTGTTCAACATCTCTTTACAGTCCTTTGTCTTCTGTACTGTGAATGTTAATGTGCTTTGGAATTCATGGCAGCTCCGCTCAGCTCTGGCAACTTTGCCTCTGTCTGATGAGCTCCAGGCTCCGCTTGCCAGTGGTAAAGAGAACTTAGAAGCTGGCAATGAGCCGAAACCAGCTGAGGTGGCAGCTCCTTCCGCTCGTCCCCACTTCCTGGGGGATTGATGAAGGGCTTAGCCAAACCTTGTCTCTGCTCTGCTCCTGAAGGCACAAATCCAAGAAGAAGGCCTTCACCAAATACTGCAAGAAGTGGCAAGATGATGAAGGCAAAAAGCAGTTGGAGAAAGATTTCAATAGCATGAAGAAATACTGCCAGGTTATTAGAGTCATGGCTCACACTCAGGTAAGTGCCTGCAGGACTGAGGTGTACAGTGGAAACAACAGAGAGCAAGCATCAACCAACCTTGATCCATCTCTGTAGGGAGATTTCTGCCCTCCCCTGCAGCCTCATGCTAACTGTTAGGCATGATACAAATACTAGTACTCTTCGTTCTGTACAAAGCGTGTGCTCACAGGATGCTTGAGGAGCCTTGAGGGCAACCGCTGGCAGTCTTCTGAAGCAGTGTTCAAAATAGACTGCACCATAATAGGAACTTCTTGGACTCAGTCCTGTGCTGATACCATGTGGACCTGGGCACTCATCATGTGGTCAGCATCATTTCAGGCTGCGTTCTGTAGGGACTGCAGACACTCGCAGGCTTTTGGTGGCTTCTGTTGCTCAGCTGGAGGAGGTGTATTGCTGAGTGGTGTGGTGGTGCTTCCCTTAAACATCAGTGCTCTGCCAGACTTTCTTGGGAGATTTAATTAAATCTTTGGGTTGTTTGTAAGTGCAATAAGTCTAGTTATGTCATTGCTAATTTTACTAGAATTCGTTTCCCATACTAGACAGCAAAGGTAGTATTGCAGCTGCTGTTGATACTCATATCAATCCCTCTGTGCTAAATATAGTAGAAGTGACTGTAAATGTGACCCTACCCAAAGTGTCCTTCACTGTAGCAGGCTTTTATCATAGGGGTTGGAAGGGACCTTTAAAGATCATCTAGTCTAACCCACTGCCGTGGGCAGGGACATCTTTCACCAGATGAGGTTGCTCAAAGCCCCATCCAAGCTGACCTTGAACACTTGCAATAATGGAGCATCCACAACTTCTCTGGGCAGCCTGTTCCAGTGTCTTACCATCCTCATAATCAAAAAAATTTCTTCCTTATGTCCAATGTAAATCTACCCTCTTTCAGTTTAAAACCATTGCCCCTTGTTATCTCCCGTCCTTCCTGGATGGAGTGTGGCTGGAGGCTCTGGGGTTAGAGACACTTGTTAATTCTGTGCTCCTGTGGGTGGTGAATAACTTCCAGATACTGTGAATTGTCATTTAAACCACAACACAGCCTTTTCCCTTAGTGTAGGGCCTTTTACTTCAGTAAGTTCAAGTTGTGTGTCTTGGGAAATGATATGGTTAGTTAGAAAAACAGATTAGGCCAGGACTAGAACGATACTGGGCTAGTTAATGAGGTCCATCTTGGAAGAGCAGGAGCTAAATTTTATCCTTTGTTTCCTAGATGCGTTTGCTTCCCCTGAGACAGAAGAAGTCTCACCTGATGGAGATCCAGGTGAATGGTGGCACTGTTGCTGAGAAAGTGGATTGGGCCCGGGAGAAGCTGGAGCAGCAGGTGCCTGTGTCAACTGTCTTTGGCCAGGATGAGATGATAGATGTCATTGGAGTCACCAAGGGCAAGGGATATAAAGGTAAACACGTGGAAGTTCTCCTCTTTGTGATTGGGATACAGATTTTAATGAAATCCTAGCCTTGAGTTTTCACAAGTGTGTGGGCTAAGAGCTGAGGAGGTAAATCTATACTGCTGTCATGGTTCAATGATGAGACCATGGAATGAGCGCTGGGCACAGCGCCTGACATCCGTGAGGAGTCATTCCATGCTGCCTTCCTTCTGAGAACACAACCCAGGGACAGCTGGGGAGGGAGAGTGGGTGGTTCGGGGGCAGGGTGCTTCACTGGGAAATGTGGTTAATTCCTGGGATGCTGGGTCTGGGCTTCCCTTTTGTTGCCCAGGGACAGCAGCTTGAAAGGTGGCTTAAACTCTAGTTAAACAATTCGGTGACATCTCAGCTTGACAATAGTTAGCAACACTGCTTTGGTTTCTTTCAGGTGTCACCAGCCGTTGGCACACCAAAAAGTTGCCCCGCAAGACTCACAGGGGTCTGCGCAAGGTGGCCTGCATTGGTGCATGGCACCCTGCTCGTGTGGCTTTCTCTGTGGCCCGGGCGGGTCAGAAGGGGTATCACCATCGCACTGAAATCAATAAGAAGGTTTGTGTCTCTGAACTGCTGGGAGGAAACGAGAGCTGGCCAAGGTCACCTGCTGCATGACAGTGAATAGAGTGGAGAGTTTTGCTTTGGTAGTTTTGCTGTGTTTGTTTGAATGTAATCTTGGGGGCAATAACTATAGTCCATTATGTTGGATAACCATAAAATTCTTGTATGGCCACGGGTTTTCAAAGTGCAACAGACATTTTTCTCCAATCCTATGTAGAATCATTTGCATTTTGGCTGTTGACAAGCCCTTTCTCCTACCTTTTGCTAAGTAGAAATTCTTGACATTTTTAGATCTACAAGATCGGCCAGGGTTACCAAATCAAGGATGGAAAGCTGATCAAAAACAATGCATCAACCGATTATGACTTGTCTGACAAGAGCATTAACCCTCTGGTGAGTTGCATCTCTATGGTGAGAGTCTGGTTGCGAGCTGCAATCTTGAGGCAAGTTGGCCTGGTACAAGATGCAAAATGATTGAATGAAGAGCTCTTGAGTTAAAACTCGGCTGCTGTGGGAGGTGGTGTTGCTTAGTCATTCTCAGTATTGACTTGTGTAACTTGCTAATTGTGTTCAATGTGTGGCAATAGTATAGAGGGATGTTACAAACCTAGAAATTATACTCGTAAATAAGGACTAACTTAGCAGGGAGAGCAGCTTTTGCTGTGTTGTCAGCCTCTTGTTGCTGCTGTTCTTGGCGAAAGTCTTACAGCACCAAGTAAATCGTTGTATCAAGAAACTTGACCAGCGAAAGGTAATACTGGAAATAGGATTTTAGTGAATGTGGGAATGGCCAAGACCCAGAAGTGAGAACATCAAGCTGTAGGCAGATGCGATGACTGGTCCTGCTTTATACAGAGCACTAACTGTTCTCTCCTTGTTCAGGGAGGCTTTGTCCACTATGGTGAGGTGACCAATGACTTCATCATGCTGAAAGGCTGTGTTGTTGGGACCAAGAAGAGGGTCCTAACCCTGCGCAAGGTGAGTAGTGCAGCCTGCTGTCAAATGGACTGGAACAGCTTAAGTTAGCTGCACTGCCTCTGCTACAGGGGTTGCTTGTGGGGATTCATGGAGCCAGCTAGAAAGAAAAGCCTAGAAGACTGTTGTTGGACCCACGCACACAAACCCACCTCGTATTAGTGACCTCGGGAGTAGTGTGAGGTCCTTTCCCTGGTTAATTCAGTCCAGGTCAGTTTGTAAGGACGTGCTTTAGGTTGAGAATTCTCGTGGGCCGTAAGGACACTGGCAGGCAGACTTGGGCTCGCCTGCTGGTGTGAGCTGACCAGTCTTCAGCCTTGAAGGCCAAAGGTGTGGGCTGGCTTATTGGCAATTGCTCCTTGCACGTAATAGCAGCTGAAGTGTGAGGTCAGACTGACTTAGGAGGTGATAAGAAGTAGCCAGTGTACTGGCAGGCTGAAAAGGTGCTCACCTGGCCTCTCTCTTGTAGTCCCTGCTTGTGCAGACCAAGCGCCGGGCCCTGGAGAAGATTGACTTGAAGTTCATTGATACAACCTCCAAATTTGGTCATGGCCGCTTCCAGACAGCTGAGGAGAAGAAGGCTTTCATGGTAAGGACACTTTCTGAAGCTGGCAGCTTTGTGTTGTGTATCTGTATTGTCTTTCAGCTAATGGCAGTTGGTAGCTTGACCTTTGGGCTGCCATGGGGCCAAAATTTCTGTGAAACAGTGTGCAGCTTCAGTCGAGTGTGTTCATCCTGCCAGCTTGGTTATAACCACAGAGGGGGCTGGGGCCTCGCTTCCCCTGTGACAGCGCTTCATGCCTGAGGGGTGTTGCCATGTTTGGGCACAAGTCGTTCAGTGATGAGGCGTGGAACAAGCACTGAGCAGTATCCGACACCCGCGGGGAGTGGCTCTGCACAGATTTCTTCTGAGAGCAGCTCCGGACGATGGTGCACGCAGGGGGCTGTGGGTGGCATTCTCAATTTGTCACTTGCTGGAGAAAGCGAGTCGGGAGTCCAGGGTGCGAGGCCCTTGCCGGGTCAGAGAGTGGTTCAGCTGCTTGGGGCTGCACCGGAGCTTCCCCACAAGGTGGCACCAGCATTTCTCTCTCTTACATATGAAGTCATCGATTTGGTGCAGCGTGGCTGCACCAAGTTCAGCTTTCCCCTGAAACCTGCAGCTGTGGGGATGGGGCTTGGGATTTCCAACGGGCTGCAACATTGAGGGCTTTTTTTGCCTTAATTTCTTTGCAGCAAGAGGAGAAGAAACTACAGCATTGTAATTGGGATGTGATGTGGTCTTTGGTGCGGACTGCTGTTTACATAGTTTCTCTTCATTTTTTCTTTCAGGGACCACTCAAGAAAGATCGTATTGCAAAAGAGGAGACAGCTTAATGTGTGGAATGGTCTTGTGTCTTGTGGCCTGTGTGCTCTCAGACCAAAAAATAAATATTTTAAAGACATTAACTTTGCCTCTTGGTTTATACATAGCTGTGTCAAGTCTGGTACTCTCACTGTGGGCCCTACCTGTGGGACCAATCAAACCAAAGAAGCAAGTAAAGCTCAAATTCATGAGCATCCAACTCGTAGCAGGGTTCCTGTAATGAGAAAGAAGCTGCCATTGCTGTTTTTGGAGAGCAAAGGTCTTGGGGCAGAGCAAGGCTTCTCTGTTTGGTTGTGTGAAATAGTAAAGCGGCAGGAGCCCTAAACGTGTTTGCAATTACTGAGGTATTATTCCACATGTTAATCCTCTGCTGGGCGGCTAGAGGGCTCCTTTGAATCAAACAGGTTTTGAAATCAATGAAACTACGTCAGGCATTTGAAACATCACTAAATTTTAGGTAGGTGGCTGATGCTGGCTGTTGCCATGGAAACCCTCCAGTTTCTGTATGACGGCGGGGATGTAACCTGCGCACTGTTTGCGAATGCAGTTACTGTCCTTGGGAGCAGCAGGAGGCAGCAGGTGACGTGACAAATTCCTACCTCGATTCCTGAATCCATTTCCCATCCCTGCTAAGGGCTCTGCCTGGTGAAAGGAAACGGGCCCTCCTGGGAGGGGAGGAGGGCGACTCCTGCATCCCACCCTCCAAGGAGGAGGGAGAGCTGCGAGTGCCGCTGGTGTTGCGTTACTGCATGGCTCAAAATACTCCGTCGGCTCCTGGGTAGATGGTTTGGCCGGTGTTCCCAACGGAGTCCAACGGTGAAGGGCAGACGAGACGTGGCGCCTGTGCGTGGGACCGGCCCCGTGTATAGCGCCGGTCCTGGCTGAAGCGTTGCAGTTACGGGAGCTGAGGCGTCGTACCAAGAAAGGCAGCGGTGGCCCTGAGCGCTTGGCTGCCTCCAGCCGCAATAGTGAGATCACTCGCGCTTCGGGCCATAGCCTGGCTGAGGCTCGTGTACATTTAGATAACTGGTGTATCCTTCGCTGACCATAATTGGAGACGCGGCAGCCATGGAGGCAACGACCCTCAAGATCTACACACCGACGGGTAGTGCCGCTCTGAGACGGACCCAATTTGATGCTATTCGCTCTAATTGAAATGGGGAAAGGTGGATGTAGAAAATATTTCCTGTGGTGATGTGTAAGAACCTTCTAAGAGTTAAAAGGTGGCAAGAAGGAGGAAAAACATTTACCTTGTTTCCCTAGAAACCAGACTCGATGACTGCACAAGCTGGCTGGCTCCCTGTCAGCCTCGTTTAACACATGAACCTGCTGCCTGATTTCAGCCAAGTGTAACAAGAGAGGTTTCACCCACTAATTTTATTTTCTTTTTTTTTTTTCTTTCACAAGTCTCAAATTAGTGGGTATGTAGGGAAGAGCCCTAAATTAGTATTCCCTCAATGCAGGAAAGCAGAACTTCCAACCTCTGTCCATCTTGAGGCCATGGTTTTATGAGCAGCTCTCAAGACTGAGGTTTTCCTGCCCATTAGGAAGCCTTGGGTGGTCTTTTTGCTTGGCTCCGAGATGGACATTTTAAACCACATATGTGCTAGCTGGCTACCGAGTGCCCGGCTTCTAGCCAGCCCTGTCTGCTACTGCCGCTTCAGTCAAATCAGTCAGGGGGAACTGGGATTATTGGAATAAACGGTGAGGTTTTGGGAATGAGCATCCATGACGACCTATGTGCCACCTTGATGAAAATGTGTAAAAGCACCTCATTTTACCAAATCAAACCTTGTGGTGAGGGTCTCAGTGGAGGCTGGGGAGCTGGTGAATGTATTTTGAAGCGGCAATGGTAGCGGAGGGAATTTTTAGTCAAATTAGCACCTAGGTAGAAGGAAGCAGTCCTGAAGAAATGCTATCCTTGCTGGAGATGCTCGGCACAGTGTCTAGCAGGAGGAGCTGCTTCAGCTTGGGACCCAGTGCCAGACTTGGGTTTGTTTATTCTTGAAGTGATGGTTGCTGACTGATAAAACGCTGGATGGGGAGGAAAAAACCCACAAAAGTGGTTTTTCATCCTTTTCCATCCTGGAATCCTGGGGACAAGAGGAGACCCAACGTCAGGAGGTGGCGCTCCTCCCTCTGTAGAGGGTGTGTGGGACACTTGTCCCCAAGGGCTTGCTGGTGGGGCTGGCCTGGAGAAAAACTCTCCTTAGCTGAGGCCAGGTCACCCGGGGCTATGTGGTCCCTCTCGGTCCCTCCAAGGACTCCCTGAAGCCCCGCAATGTCACCCGGGCACTTTGCTGGGGAGCTCCTGGGATTCAGATTTGGGAGCCAAGCCATGTGGGTGGGGGGTGAAGCCAGGGGATGCCGAGCTGGCTTCAGCAAAGCTTCCCGCTCCCAACGCTTGGGTCCGCCCAGCCTTCCCGCTCCTGCAGAGCATCCGTCCTCTGTTTTGGGGACAGTCCCCAGTGCAATAGGCAGCAATCAGTGCAGGTCACACATCAGTCCAGCAGCTCCCAAGAGCCCAGAAACTGGTTTTAGGGTAGCTTATGGTTTTTTTTAAACCACCTTCTCTTAACATTGAACTTTTTCTCTTCGGCACGGTCGTCTCACCCCCCACAGCTCCCCAAGTGCCGTGGTGGTGCTGCTTGAATGCATCTTCCCTGCTCCAAAATGTCCAACATCCCTGTCCGCTCAGAAAAGATCCCGCGCCCTGGTGATGCTTGGACCAACCCGAGAGCTGCGGGAGGACAGGCACAGCCCTGACCCTGCCGAAATAGTGCTAGCCACCGTGGGAACGTGTCCCATCCCAGCTGGTGCCGGGAGGGCCGCGGCTGGGAAGCGGGGCCAGGTTTCACCCCCAGCACCCGGCGCTCCCCAGCTGCCAGTGGTGCAGGGGCTGGGACCCGGCGCTCCCGGGGGGCGGCTGCTTTTCCAGCCTTCCCGGGGCGCATCTGGCTCCGACGCTGCCTCTTTCTCTCGCTGGAGATGAAACGAGACGCAGCTGCGACGCTGGAGCGGAGATGTTAGAAGCGTGTAAGGACGCCCGGGGCGGGGAAAAAAAAAAGCGGGTTCAAGTTGGAGGTCTTGGCTCCCGCAATCGGCTTCACAAGTGGCCCAGCTGACACCCCTGCCTCCCGCCCCGGCCCCTGCCTTTGATCCCAGTGACAGGCAGGGAGCTTCAAGTATGCTCTACGGGGGAGAGGGGCTGACGAAGGTGCCTCGGGGGAGCCGCGGCCGGGTTCACGCACCGCGCGGCGGCTTTTCTGCCGGAGCAGCTCCGCTGGGCTTTTCCGAGCACGGCGTGCGTTTGATTTGCAGCCCTCCCAGCCCGAGAACTGCTTTCGTACCTGACAACTCTCTGGCTTCTCACCAACCCTTAGAAGTGCCTGCGGGACCCAGGGGGGGTGGATGCGGCGGGGAGATGGGTCCCCATGGAGGTCAGGCCCTCCCTGCATGGGGCAAGGGGGTGCGGGCAACCCTGCTCTGGGACCGCAGCCCCGTGGGCACCCCGAGCTCCCGGTGCCAAGGCAAAGCCAAAGCCGAAGCCCGTCCATCCCCATGGCCACCACGGCCTCCCCGCTGTTGGGTGTCAGTGGTCCCAGTGCAGCGCTGCTCCCCGGCCGGGCACGGGGCTTACGGGAGCCCACGTGAGTTTTGAGAAGTCTTCTCATCTCCCCCCCCAGCGCGGCGCTGGGGAATCATGTGTTTCTGCGGCGGACGCCGCCAGGCACAACGAGGAAGACTAAATTTATCTCCTACCACCTCCCAACTTCCCCAAAATGCGGCGAAGGGCTGCCCTCCCCTCCCAGTGAGGACAGCCACTGTGCCAGGGTGCCCAGGACTCCCAGGTGCCGCTCGAGAGGCAGCGCCAGGGCTTGGTCCCCCGCAAGCCCCAAAGTACCCCGATGCCAGGCGGCACTCTTGGTAGCACGTGTGGCACCAAATTCAAACCCAAGGATTGAAGCAGGGTTCAATCCAGCTTGATCAATCCAGATTGATCCAGCCCGGTGCCCAAAGGGACACAGGGACACCTCTCCGAGGCTATCCACCGGGGTCAGGCATCGCTTCACGCCCAGTCACCACGTCACAGGGCTTCTTAATATGTATTTTTCAACTTCTTTATTGACACCAGCGGCGGTAGAGACTGAATTAAGCCCACAAGGGCCGTTCCTTCTGCGCACGGCTGTGCGTGCAGCCGGTGGGAGAGGCTCCCACGGTGCACATCATCCCTCAGGGACAAATCCCCCCCCAGCTTTGCGGCCGGAGACGGCTGTCGTGCGCTCCGCTCCTATCCGCCACCGCGTTCGAGGGCTGGATGGAAACCAAAGTTCATTTTTCCCCTTGGGAATCAGCCAGCAACCGGGGCCCTGGCAGGCTGGGTCAGTGAGGAGCTGTTGATGGCGAGAGGTATTTATAATCTTTGTTTGGTTCCAGCAAGGCTGGAAGCCCACTCCCGCTTCCCTCCATACAATAAGATCAAACAGCTCCGGGACATTTCCTCGCTCCTCGCAGATGAAATCCCTGCATCTGCCTCCCCGCTCCGCCCTGCCCGGGGCTGCAGCCTCTTCCTTCACTCAGAGACTTGGAGGGGGGGGGTCGTTGCTGCGGTTTCTTCTACCCCAAAATGGGGGATTTGCTCATTTTTCCCACCCTCCTTCATTTTCAGAGATGAGGGGTGCAGGGGGACAGGGCTGTGACACCTTCCCCACCTCGGCTTCATCCCCTCTCCCACTTCTGAGGGACCTCAGTGAGGACCCGTGTGGGGTCTGATGGCTCCCGTGCAGGGCGTGCCGGCTGTGCCCACGGATGACACTGCGGACGGGGGCGAGAAAGCAGGAGTATGCCTGCTCCTGGCGAGGGGATGATAAGAAGGTGCCCAGCAGGAGTTTATTTCTCTGTCCCACACCTCCCTCCTCTTCCTCAGTGCCCAGCCCTGGTGACGAGCAGGGGTAAGGGGAGGGCGAGGTCCTAGGAGCGCGGTACAGCTGTGATGGGTGGTTTGTGGGGATGCGGGGGGGGGAGACACCCTTGCTGTGGGCACCTGCTGCTGCTGACCCCACCCCAGCCACGGGCCCTTGCCGTGCTGCCGCGCTGGGGGCCTGCACAGACCCTTTCCCCAAAGGCCATTTTGCTCTGGGGATCCCTCCTGGGGGCTCGCCAGTGGGAGACCACCGCCACCGCTGCCAGGGATGCAGGAGGGACGGCGTGCAGCGGTCCTGGACAGGTGACACTGAGCACCAGCAAAGGCCGACTGTTCCCCAGGCTCTCCTTGGGGTGGAGCGGGAGCATCCCCCCGCACCCAGCCACTGGCAAGCAAAGGGGGCGGTGGGCAAACGCCAGCCCAGCTTCACCCTCCTCCCCTCCAAGAGGGGCTTCCCTGCAGGGCAGGAGCAGACCCCGGGGGATGCCGGTCAGTGGGAGCTGCGGCTGGCCATATCCCAGGCCGGGCTGTGCTGTCCTGTCTGACTCCTGAGCAGGTTCCCGCTCCCCTCTCCCGGCAGGCGCCTTCCCCAGGTGTCCCCGGTGCCGGGGGGGCTGCTGGCGCGGCGGGGGGCCCGGCTGCGGGTAGGGGCTGCGGCTGCTTTTCATGTCCCCCCCCCCCCGGCCTGGCTCACGCTCACTCTTTCAGCAGGTCCCTGTGATCTCGGGGGTAATTATGAGTGTCAGGTTCAGGGCAGCCAAGAGGGGATTTTGGAGGGGGGAGGTGGCAGGGAGCAGCCGGGGGGACGGCGAGGGCCCGGGGAAGGATGGAGCAGGGTGGGTGCTACTGGGATTTTGGTGCCGTTTCAGCTGGGTCCTGCCCTGCTCCATGTCGAAGTGCCGCAGCAGCCCTTCGCTCCATGCAGTCGGGTGCCGGCTCCCTGTTTCAGGGTCCGCGGCTTCCCTCTTGCAACCTTATGCAGCTCCTATGGAGACCGGGATGATCCAGCCCCGTTAATCGCAGCTCCTTGCACGCAGCCTGGCTCCCTCCTTTGCTGTGCACACACAGCTCCTGCCCGGCGCCGGCCAGGACTGGGGAGGGAGTGTTGTGAGGATACGAAAGCTGCAGTCCCAAAGCGGTTCCCTTCCCTTGGTGACATGTCTTTCCCCCCTCCATCGCAAGCTGCTTTGCTTCTTGCACCCGGACCTTCACAGCATCTCCTCCTGGAGCACACCAGGGTGTCAGGCTGTGCTTGCAGGGCTAAAATGCTAACACACACCCCCACTCCGAGCCTTCAGCATCCCTTCTTCTCCAACCCGAGCCTTCCTCCTAAAGGGAAACCCCAGGTAAGGCCCTCCCATGCCTCCCTCTGCCTCGCCCCAAGGTGCTGAGCTGGGTCTCCCTGGGGCGGGGGCATGGGATGGGTGCCAGGGGCTCAGCCGCTGGAGGAAACGGGGGAGACGGCGGCAAGGCAGGGGCCCAGGTGCGAACCCGTGCAGGTAGCAGGGCCGTGACTCAGCCATCCGAGAGAAAGCGCCGAGGTGCCCCAGATGCCAGCACGGCCGTGGCCAGGAGGGTTCCGGTGGGGAAACCAGACAAGCCACCGACCTCGCCGCTCACCAGCATTTTGCTCGGCCGCCCTGGGGCCGTTGAGGTGCAGGAGCGCTGAGCTTCCAATTTTAGCTCATTTGGTTTCCATGGGGCAAAGCACCTCTTTCTCTAGGAGACCCAAGAGACGCGTGTACCCCAAAGCTTTTCCTCCCCTCAGGCCAGACTAATGTCAGAGTCTGATGGAGTCCAACCATGGACACCCCTTCTCCTTGTAGGCAACCTTCCCTCTTCCTCCCCTTTCTCTGCAAAGAGTTAAATCTCTCTCTTCAATTCAGCACTTTTCCCCTCCCTCCTGCCCCTGGGATAATGTTTAACCGAGCCCATTGCTAATTAAATATCGATGACCTCAGGCAGGTTTTGTTATCGTCTGGAAACACCTGATGCATGTGTCACCAGCAGGAGTTTTTCTTGTCTCAAGTGCACCGGCAACCCTTGAACTCACATTGGCTTTTCCCTTCCCACCCCGCCGCCGGCCGCCCCTGCCCGGGGGCACCGGGGCTGACAGCCGAGGCTTCGCTGGCTGTCAAGCCGCTCGTGTGGGCTCCTCATCGCCGCTCCTAATTGCAGGGGACAAACGCGGTGGGAAGGAAGAGTGTATTCCTCCTCTCCTGTCCCAAAGCGTGGCCACTGCTGCCCACCGTCCGCCGCCAAGCAGGCTCAGCTTGAACTTAGTGGACCTTCTTATTCTGGGCTGAACCTGTGCTTTCCCACTCCGTGTGAGCACCGGGATAGCCTGGCGGGGAGCTCAGCTTTCCAAAATGTGTCCTGGACTTTCCCAGGGGAGCGGCAAAGCCCCACAAGGAGGGGGACGCCCTGTCCTCTCTTCTCTGTCCCCCAGGGCAGACCTGGGGCAACAACACTGGGCTGAGCAGGCTGGAACTGAACACCTTAAAGGCTGAGATGGAGAACGGGATAGAGAAAAAGGGGGGGCAAAAAAGAAAGACAGAGGGAAAGGGGAGGCTGGGGGGCAGGACGGAGGGCAGCAGTGTTGGAGGTGTTCTAGGAGGGCGTTATCGGAGACAAGATGGACTTTTACAGGGGCAGAGCCACATCCTAGATGGGTTTGGGACAACAGGCCCCCCCAAGCCGGGTGCGTGGAAGCGGAGGGGACTCCTCGGGAACCGCACGGCAGCTGGGGTTTCCTGCCGGCTCTGCCAGCCTTGCAAACAGCCTCTGAGTCTTGCTGCTCAAGGAGGTCTCTCGGCCCTTCAAAAATTCTCAGGGCTGGTTTTCTTTGAGGCGAAGAGCAGAGGTTTTCGCTGACATCATTTTCACACCCCACGGTATAAATAGCCAACCTGAAAAACAAAGGAAAACTCTCCACAAAGCCCATGTAAGGCAGAGCTACAGTTGCACCATTTATTTATTCGCTCACCGTAGCTATTTCCTGCCTCTGTTGGTCAGAGACCTCCTGTGTTGGCCAAAAGTCAGCTTTTCCTCCCTCGCCAGGAATTTACGGATCAGCAGCACTGCTGGTAACTGGGGGATTACAACCCCCTGGCCCTGGCAGGACAGACTCACGCCTACGGTTGGCCTCGTTCCCACCAGTTGCTCCAAGGTCCTCTGCATCTGCTGGGTAGGGCAGTGGTCATCTTCCCTTGGAGCAGCAAGGTCAGGGCTAAGGCTGGAGGGATCAGTAAGGCTGGAGACAGCGTCCTGCTCCTTTGCTCTGCAAGGCTGGCGTTTGCTGAGTGTTGCAGCAGGCAGGACTTCTCTGAGCTCCCCCATCTCCAGGACATCTCTTGCATTGCACCACCTCCAAGACACCCGCAGCCCCAGTGGGAGGCAGATGCCCTGTTGGGGCACAGCGGTGTGGTCTCCAGGCCATAAAGCCAGGGGGGATGTCACTCGGGTGGTTTTTGTCATGCAGAGTCAATTTTTGCTACCCCCAAGCTGCAGGTCGCTGCCGTGCGAGGCGAAGGGAGCACTCGGTTAGGGGTGAGCGAGCACCTGCGAGGGGGGAGGGCGGCGCAGACACTCGCCCGTGCACGGACCCAGCTTGTTCAACAAGCCAGTGTGAGGCTACAGACGCGTCTTCTTTGGGCTCCAGCTGTGCACCCGCGCTGCAGCCCCTTCCCAGCGCTTGTCGCTGCCTCCAGACCTGCCAGTGGATCGGTCCGTGCACGCGCTTCCTAGCTCGCTTCAGGCAACGTCAGCCGGGCTCGCTCAGGCCCCTTCTTTCCTTGCCTCAGCTGCGCCGGTCGGCTTTGCATGAAGCGAAGTGGGCAATGCTTCCCCCCATGGCTCCACCAGTGTGCTGGGAGGACAGCAGCTCCTCAGCAGGGAGCGGTGGTGAGCAGCCAGGGATGGGACCTCCTCCAGAAGCACAACTAGATCCAGGAGAGGATTTTGGGCCATGGGTGAGGGTTCCCCGAATTTCAGATCTCCATCTGGGATGCTAAGCAATCCCAGCTCTCCCTAGGGCATGCCTGGGGCAGATGGATGGACACTCAGGGCCAAGGCTACTGCTACACAGAAGCATGTTTGCAGGCATTATATCCCTCAGTCCTGCCTGCAAGCCAGAGCTGCCTTCACCTCTGCTCCCGGATGGAGCTGGATCGCAATTGCCCTTGGCTGCTCCCTGAAAATGCTCTGTCCCCTGGGGAATGAAGCTGGTTGGCAAGGGAGAGCACAGTGCGGTCCCTGCTGCTCTGCTGACCACAGGAGCTGTCATGGGGACAGTCGGAGCTGCTTTGCCTGGCCACCATGGCCAAGGTGTGGGGATGGACAGACCTGCCGGCGGGCAGCTGGTCACTCAGGATTTCCCTTTTCTGGCTGCTCACTCCCCTGCCTGAAATCCCCCCTATGCACCAGCAGCCTCAGGGGACGGGGAAGAGGGGGTGCCAAAGGTTGGCGTGAGCCGGCTGGGGCCCCTGCTCAGTCTGGCTCCGGGAAGGGTCCTGTCCAGCGGACTGTCTCCTTGGTCATTGTTATCAGAGTAATTCTCCAGCAGCTTGAATCCTGTTTTTGTGCCGGTGTTGCCTGGCTCTACGGGAGTGAGGGGGGAGAGAGAAACACAGGAAACGGCAGCGACGGAAGCAGAATCATCTCCTGGAGGGAGCGAAGAGCCGCTGACGCCACCGAGGGGAACAAAGACGGAGATTCAGAAGGGCTTATGTACGGGCTTGCGCTGGAGACGGCCCAGACAAGTCGTCTCAGTCCCAGCTTACAGCACAGCTCCCGCCCCTCCGGCACGCTCTGCCTCCATCTCCCTCAGCCCGAGCCCCCCGCGCCGAGCTCTGGGGTGCAGGGAGACCTGGGGGAGCAAGGGTGGGGAGAGGAGGCAGCTGTAAGCCATCACCAATGTTTTTGGCATGGAGAAGCCGTGGGGAGTGCAACCCAGGGGGAGTCCTCTAACCCGGCCCCCGCTGCTGGAGCTTCGGCTGGCGCGGCGGAGCGAGGGCGGCCATGGGGAGAGAGCAGCGCGCAGTGGTGGCGTGGGCGCCAGCCTCGCCGCCGTCTCAAAGTTCTCCCCCCCACCACCCCAAAATGCCAGGGGGGCTGTTCCCGTGCCCTGCGTGCACAACAGGCCCTCTGTCCCACCAGCACAAATGGAAACTTTGATTAAAAAGGCCAGAGGGCCTGGCCGCCGGTCTCACCCAGGGCCGGGAGAAGCGTGCAAGCCTCTGCCTTGCAGAGTCCCGAGCTGCCCCT
This sequence comes from Calonectris borealis, assembly GCF_964195595.1. Lineage (NCBI taxonomy): Eukaryota > Metazoa > Chordata > Aves > Procellariiformes > Procellariidae > Calonectris > Calonectris borealis. The sequence goes on from NC_134312.1 coordinate 57,534,531, forward strand.
GTCCATCCATGGCACCTTTTGGGTCAGCGCTTCCTCTCCTGAAAGCGTGGGTCAGCAGTGCGAAGGGGTCTTCCTTGACCCCAGCATCTCATCCTCAGGGAAGACCAGCCTCAATGGGACGTCTGTCTGCATGGCGCTGGGGCAGGAAACCCGCTCTCCTGACACGGGGCAAAGCCCTTGGGTCTCCCAGCCCCTGGCCCTGCGGGACGCAGGTGTCCCGACCAGGCTGGGCTGAGGAGCTCGCCAAGCCCTGGCCTTGTGTGTAGCAGTGGAGAGCGATGACAGTGGTCGCAGCTTTCTCCTCAACACACTTGTGCTAAGGAGTCCAGTCCCTGTATCCCTAATTCCAAAAAAAAGGATGTGTACCACAGCTGCCTGCGACGAAGACCCTCCTTTTCTGTGTTACAGGGGGCAGCACCCACATCTCAGACCCTTCTGTGGCTGAGGAGCAAGAGCCCAGCCCAGCCCCATCAAACACAGACCCCCTCGGTCCATAACCCCGTCCCCAGGGCACGTGCACCGCCTGCTCCAGAGCCAGCGGGGAGGATCTCCCACCAGTGACACTGTGAGGCTCAGTGCTGCTGCGGGGCACCGCTGACGCCTGGGAGAGCACCAAGGACCGTGGAGCCACGCGGGATGGCACTGCTGGGGGGAAGCTCACAGCACCCCTACCCCGCTGCCTGCGGCAAGGGCAGAGCGGCCAGGATGCTGCTGCTGCCGGCAGCGTCGTTATTCCCAGGGTCTGCCTTCGTGAGCAGTGTTTGTGGCTGAAACACGAGCGCCAAAATGTCATCGGCCCCTTATCTGCAACATATCCTTTTAGTACCCACTCAGCCTCCAAAAATAGCCCCAGCAGAGGGAAAGAATACATCCCTAAAATAGCAGCGCCACTCGGGCTCGCCAGCGCTGGAGCTGACACCTGGTCAAGTGCCCATCATGGCTTTGCAGGGAGATTTCAGGACTATTCTCCTGCACTTTCCCAGCCTAAAATAGCAGCCGCGACCTCACCGTGCTGCGAGGCGAGCAGGTGCTTTGCAACCTCTGCCCAAAGCAGCGCCGGCTGCCGCCCGGCCACTCCGTGCCACCCCAGGGCACCACTGGCGATTGCCCCGTGTGGGTCCCAGGCAGGGCCCCCGTGCCCATGCTGCCCACGCCGCCCGTGGCGGGGCAGGGAGGTGTGAAGCTGCGGAACGCAGCGAGGGCCAGGTGAGTCACCCCGAGGGATGCAGCCAGCGATGCGGGAAGAGTGGTCCAGCCAGCCGCCTCTCCCAAAAAGGAGAGCTGCCGAGGAGGAACAAGCCAGGAGGAAGGAAAGCCTTGTTTGTTCCCAGAGAGGCGCAGGAACTGCTATATGAGGAATTACCTGACCTCACTTACATCTCCGGATGCTTTTCACCAGCTTCACCCCCCTTCCTCGTTTGAGCCTCCCCCCAATTCCTGCAATCTTGCCCTTTGCCGTGCTGCTGCTGCTGCCTCTCCTCTGAGCCACCCCAGCACTGGCAGCTGGTTTCCACCAGGCTGTGAGTCCTCTTCCGCCTCCTTACGCTCCAAATTTATCAGCACCTGCTCTTCCTCCTGTTCACTCCGTGTACGTGGATCTGGGAGCCCGGCTCTGCCTGGCAGGCAGGGCATGGCCACAGGGCTCTGCCGACCCAGGGAGGCAGGGAAAGCCATGGCGAGTGGGGTGGTTTGTGGGCTTCCAGTTATGGGGAGGATGCTGCAAATGCAGGGTGACTTGTGGGATGCTCTGTGGGACCCAACTGGGAAACTGGGGACTCGGGAAGAAGGAAACTGGGGCTTTGCATCTATCACTGACACACGTTGGCCTTTCGCAGCACATTCAGACCCTGCATATCTCGGTTTGCTCCCTGTGCAGCCCCTGCCTCATGCAGTGTCGCACAGCCGGACTTCTCGGCATCCGTGAAGGATGAGTGGGTAAGACCATGACGCAAGGGTTTTATGCTCTTTGTAGACTATTGCTTCCTCTCTTGCCCGGCCCTTTAGAAGATCTGGGCAAAGATGTTTATGCAGAATACAAAAGGTTTAAGGATATGTGTTGGATACTGAGGGATGGAGCCCGGCACGAGATAAATGCTGATCTGGAAGCAGGATCCTGCACTGCTGCTCTTCATATTGAACAGTGCTTCCTGGGGCAGGTGGTGGAGGGGGGTGAGGCTGCTGAGGACAGCAGGGCTGGGAATCACGAAGCTAAGGTGGTCCCAGGGAGAAGGATACAGCCAGGGGCTGGTGTGTCTCGGAGCCAGGGATGGAGGCACATTTTGCTGCAGAACAGACCTGGGGCTGTCACATGTGGCCAGGAGCAGGGCTGGGAAGGGAAACGTGGAAGGGCTTGCAGAGGAAGGGGAGATCGGCAATGGCGTGTGCTGAATGGAGGTTAGAGCAGGGATGTTTTCGGACCAGGGAAGGCTTCTCTTTCAGGAACCATGCTGGGAAGAGACTAGATGCTCAGAGTACCTCCAGGGACAGAAGTGCCCCCAAATGCAAGCTTGAGGGATAGAGGGCAATGGAAATGGATTGCTGAGGTGCACCAGGAAAAATTGGAAGGTAGGGAGTGGCAAAACCTCCCCACCATGTGTAAAGCTTTGTTTTTCTCCAGGGAGGACCTGTTCAACTGGAGACTCTCCAGTTCTTTGCAACCTCATAGCAAACCCATCAACTCCATCAACCCATGATTAAATTAGGGGCTGAGACCCTTCCAGGCTGGGACAGAAGGAGGAAGGGGGTATTTGAGTCAAAGCAGCAAACATAGCACTCTCGAGGAGGCTAATTTCAAGATTGGGAAGGATCTTCTGAAATAACAGGTTATTTCTAGACTTAGGAAATGAACCAAGTAGCCCACTGGCCCAGAAGGGACCATGGGGAGGTCTCATATCTCTGAATTCAACAACACGTTGAGCGAGCTGAGGTCACCGCTCATTGCAGAGGACAGGAACTCAGGGAGAGGAAGAGGGGACCGGATGCTTGGCCAAAATACCTTAAGAACTGATGTTAAGGATATCCCCTCTCCTCCAGAGCCAAGATGTGACGGTACCTCCCCGGGGCTCCATGGAGAGCGGTGGTGAGGGAGTCGCTTGCAGCAGGTGTTCCCAGGAGGTGTTGCCCCACACCTCTTCCCACCTCCCACTGTTTCTCCTAGCCTTCCTCCACCTACAGCGCTTGTTTCCCCCTGCCCCCTATTTTTCATTTGGACACGAGAACTGGTGACCGGAACCTTCCAAGCCCAGGCAAACAGGACACATGTGGGTCAGGACTGAGCAGGGAGCGGTGTAGTGGCAGAGGGGCAAGATTGCTGACCCAGGAGAGGCCATGGGGACAATGCGATGGGCTTTGGGAGGCTTGGAAGAGCAAACAGGCTGGTGTTGCGGCAGCAGGAGAAGCAAGAGGCCAGCTTGAACACCATGCCAGGCCTTTCTCGTCTTTGAGGGACCTTACAAGCACATTAGCCTGTCCAATTCCACTGCCCATCTGAACAGGAGTTTGCCATTGCTCAAGTCAGCTGTGAACCCCAGGGTTTCCCAGGGACAGGGAAGCCCTGCCAGCGCGGAGATCAGAAGGGGAAGCTCATGCTTCTTGGCCTGCCTCTGTCTTGCAGACAAGTCACGGCTGAAGGACTCAGGTCACCTTGTGCAAGGAAGGTGGTACAGGCCCTTAGGGTGCCTCCAGTCGCCCGACGGACAAATGTGACTGTCTGAACTTTAAAATCCTCAGTGAACTGCTGATAGTTATCCGAAGAGGCGGGGATGTGGTCATGAGTGGGGATGTGGCAGAACACAAGGAGAGATGCACAGCTTTCCTGGTTCCTGGGAAAGAAAGCCACCATCTGTTACCAGAAAGAGGAATACCAATGGAAGAACAATTTAATTAGATAATGTATTTAATTAAGACAGGTGACAGGCTGCAAATTTCACTCCTGGAGAGACCTTTGGAGAGACCTCAAGCAAGGATGCTCCTGACCTTGTCCTTACAGCCAAGGCCAAGTGCCAGAGCACGAGGAGGGGCTGCAGGTCCCCAGCACCCTCTTCGCTGCTCCCTAGCACCTGACCCCACCGGCTGCCCTCCCATCTGCGGGGGGACAGATGAGACACGGCCCCTCAGTGTGGCCAGCTGGCTGCAGCTCTGCGGGGGTCAGGCTTCTGAGCTCCTGCAGCCCTCGCTCCCTTTAAGTGCCCTCTCCTCCTCTGCACTTGGCTTTCTAGCCCTCCCCTCTGCTGGGATGGAGATGTAGTGTTTGCAGATCAAGCCATGGATTGCAGCTCTCAGTGGCCAGGTGGGACACCTCTGCAGGCCTGGCTGGTCATCAGCACCTGGGGATTGTGGGAACCAGTAGCCAGACCACGTCCTCAAAACAAAGCACCCCTTATCTAGGACCGAGGGATCCCAACAGCAACAGGCCAGGTTATGTGCAAACCTGCTTTCCCTTGCAAGTCAACATCTGCTGAAGGCCCAGCTTACTCAGGCTGTGCTTAATCCCAGCGGCTGCGTCATTCTTCCCCTCTGCCCACCCCCTTTTTCCCCTGAAGAAATTTCTAAGAGATTTTTTTTTTTAATTGGCATTGTCCATTTGATCCCTAGTTCCTAGCCAGGCAAAACAAGGCATGCATCTTACTGGAGACAGGATAGAGGACTCTTGGAGTTAATCGTTTTCTCCATTGTCTTTCAAATGTGTGCTGAGATGTCCGTAGCTGGGGGACCCATTGTGCTGCCTTCCTGCTTGTTTTTCCAACAGTCTCCAGTGAATAAAAGCAATGCAGGGCTTGTAATACACTTTCCATGACCTCTAATCTTGCTGTACGATCTATCTCAATTGCCAGGTCGCATACAGTATTCATTAACAGCAGTTCCACCTCCATCTCACCTACTTCTCCAAAATCCAGCCCCAAGTTTTCCCTGGCTGGCTCCAGCTTCCCTCGTCTGCACCATCATCTCCACTGCCCACATCCATACCTTCTTCTCCCTTCTCCCTTCTTGTTGCTCTTCCAAGTGGTCTGTCTCTCCCCTTTCCCCTGAGCATTTGGTCTCTGGAGGTGTTGGCACAGGGGTGTGCTGTGGCAGGGAAGTGACTCTGATGCCGTTGAAGAGCATGCTTGCTGAGGACCATCCTACCCCTCGTTCCACCATGAGTGGGTTGGGGCGATGCCGTGGCACTACTCATGGTGGGACGAAGAGGTAGTAACTCAGCTACCGGCGTCGGCAGCACAACAGGGAGCCAAAGCAATGGCTGTAGGGGACTTCAGGGCGGACAAAGACTGTGGGTTTGCCTTCCCACCCTGGCTATGAGCTCACTCTGCCGCGTGGGCTTGATGAGATTCCCAGATGCGGAGGCACACAATGCGGCAGGGAAACCCTTGTTCTCCTGCGGTTATTCCGCACGGCTCCTCTGGGAACGTTTGCCCTTCCTACTGCTTTCCTGCCACGCCGGAAGCCCTCAGGTGTCCCTCGGCTAGGACAGCCACCTGGGCTTTGAGGATGAGTCACCCCCCCTTCCCGCGCTCTCCTCAGTCTTCCCTTTGGCAAGGACCGGCAACAATCAGCAAGAATGAATCAGAGGCCGGGATGGCTGAGGGACCAGCAGCCCGCCCCTGGGCATCCCGGTATGTATGTCCCAGCCGCAGCACCCCCGAGGACAGGGCACTGCCCATTGCTGAGTGGCACGGGCTGATGACCCCATGGGACAGAGAAATCTCCGAGTCACCTCACTGGATGCTGTACTCAACAGTCCCTGCCTAAAAGGACTGAATTCCAGCTGCGGTCTTTTCCAGCACCGAGGGAACATTCCCAGATCCTGCTCTGGACAGAGCAAGGATCCCTCTCCCGCTCCAAGGGTTTGTGCCCAGGCCAAGGATAAAACACCAGTTCCATGCTTTGGCCTTCTTGCTCCATCATCCAGCCTTTTCTCCTTCTTTTTTCTCTCATTTGCTTCTTCACACCAATGGGTAGACCCTGGCCTGGATGTCTGTGCCCACCTTGAAGAGTTGGCAGGTTATTCCTCTTGAACTGCCAGAGCAAATGGCCAATCTCCCCACTGTTGGCAAGGGGGCGTAGGCAGGAAGGTGTGGAACTGGGGCACCACCACAGCCCAATTCTCCAGCCAAACTGTTCGTCAGTCACATCTGCTGAGGAGGCAACCTGCAAGCCCAGTCATGCTCTGGGATTCCCGAGAGCTGTGCAGCTGAGCCTCTCTTGAGAAAATTGGCAACAGGCTGAGCCTCGCTGGGTCCGACCGCTTGCAACTTTTCTGTCTTCTTCCCGTCTCCCACAGAGCTGCCACTGAGCCCATAAACGTGCTTGCACCTCATTGTGCCACATCGCTAGGATAGGTCACTGGAGGCATCGCAGCCACGATAACATGGGCTGGGGGAAAGGCTTGGCAAGCAAGATTTTCTGGACTGTGTCATGCAGGGCAGGGGAAAAGGGGATCGCACTAAGCAGTCAGAGTGGTCGTCGTTGGATTTAGCAAAGGCAGCTGGAAATCAGCTGCTTCTTCTGGAGATGGTTCAGATAGATAGTTACAGAAAGGACTCGTGGTTTGGTAGGACTGCTCCTTTGGGCCTTTCTTCCCAGAGCTCTGCTCATTTAAAACCCACTACATCTGTGGAGGCAGGAGATGGACTCAGGGCCTCTGAGAATTAAGAACGTGCCTCGCTAGGCAAAGATTGCAGGAGCCTCTGCGGGGTGGTAGTTGGAAAGACCACCATCATGCAATGCAGCTGGGCGTCTCAAGGACGTTGAGAGCCAGAAGGGACTGACTTTCCCAACGGTGTGCATAGCCCAGGTTGGAGACAGTGTGGGCAGGCGTTCAGATGTTCCTCCCAGGTAGGTAGTGCCGCAATGAAATGCTACCCAAATATTCTGCCATCTTTATCAGCCTTGGCTTTACTGCCCATAATTCACTCCTCTTTTCCGAATTGCTCCTCAGGTTACAGCTCCTGATAGTAATCGATGGGGCGTCACACAAGGGGACCTGAGGACACTGGTCAGACAGGGGAGAAGAAGCGGAGGCCATGGTCAGGCTGCTCCAGTGGGAACCCACTGAAGAGGGTGGCAGGCGTGGGCGCGTGCCCGGGGGGGCGGACGCAGGGGTGTCTGTGGCTGTCCCTTCTCGTGCTGGCAGTTCGGTGTCCCGGTAAGCTGCCTGAGACTCGTGTTATCTCTGATGAAAGGCAAACAGAAAGGGGAAAGTGAGAAGGAATTCCTCATCTGAGAGGGCTCTTATCGCCTTTCCGCTTCCCTCGCCCCGGAGAGATACAGCAGCTCAATGCTCTGTTGTTCCTCAGGGGGCCTCTCCTCCCCTACCCCCGGCCGCATGGGGATGCGATGGGGGCTCACGGCCACAGCGCTCCCTGCCCCGCAGCTCGCCAGGCACCCCTAAGCACGTGCTCCTCGTCATGCCTGCACCTCTGCCCTCACCTGAGCGCCCACCGCAGCACCTTTGGGTTTTGCACCCCTCATCAAACACACCGGAGATCCCCCAGGGGATAGAGAGGCGTTTGCTTTGCTTTAGGGGTACCACGGTTTCATGCCAGTCCCAGCACACGCTCAGCTGGGCAGCCAGCACGGGCAGTGCGTGGTGGCCCCAGCCACGTGACGGTGATATAACTCACCGCAACCTTGATCAGCGTCATGTAACTGAGGCCGAGAAATAAAACTCAGGCTCTTATCAGCCCTGCAGTGAGTCGCAGCACGCTTACACAGTGACCAAAGTCAATTAAATCTCCAGCAGAAGCAGAGCAGGTCAAGCTCGCTGGCTGAGGATGGGAGGAGGTAGCCGCAGGTGGTTAGATGCCTCTATAGCAGTGAGGTCCTCAAGGGCAAGTAGAAGAGCTGAAATAGTCTGTGCCACCGCATGTGGGAGAGGCAGAGATGGCGGAGACCCGTGCTCCATTCTGGCGGCAGCAGGAAGAAACTGCTGGTCAGCATCATCATGAAATCTCAAGGCTCCTTCCACCCATCCATGTAAGAAGAGCACTTGGGAAAGATTTTATGCAGCACGCCAGCTGCCAGAAATGGCGAAGCTATTGATCATCAGGTTACAGAGCTACAGCATAAAATCATGTGAATCCAAAGAGTGAACAGATGGCCAGCCTGAGCGGGGATGAAATTATTTTGTTGCAGAACTGACAAGCAGCTCGATTCAGTGTTAGTGCAAGAACCGGATTTGATTTGGCAGCAAAGATAGGGGGCTTGCGAGGCTTGGTAGTGCCACATTTATTCAGCTTTTGGATTTTTATTCATCCTGAGGTTGTTTCGCTCAAGCTGGGGATGCACTCGCAACTCACTTAGCTGTGAGTTTGATGCAGTTGCCCAAATATTGGTATCCAGTTTCATTTTAGATGCAGTAGTGTATCCTGCCTGGCCTCCAGCTGCTACTCCAGACGGGTGCTGGTCTCCAGTAAGTCCCGTGGCAGATCTGTCAGCCCCCTTCATGTGTTTCAGATACCCTAAGACATCTCAAATGGCTCTAAACAACTTCATTTTGGCAACAGGATCCCAGGATTATGGATATATTGAAGAAAATACTTAATTTTGCTGCTCAGTCCTTTTCTGATAGTGCTTTCAGTCCTTTTCTGATAGTGCTTTGGGGATTTTAGGTAGCACAGACAAACCTCTGAAGAAGTGGTCATAAGGCGATCAAAATAAAAGGGTCTGTTCAGCACGGGGATGGAGGACAAAATCTTTGTAGCGCCAAAGTCCAAGAAAGTGCAAATATTTCCACTCTCTTTTCTCATGCTGGAGGTTGCAAGGACCCTTCTCTCGGTAACTGAGGTCTCTCACATAAGCACGTCTCTGAAGGTCGTAAGAATTTAGAAATGTCTGTGGCCGGCATGCTGATTTGGAATAAAATTGACCAGAAATCATAACCGGACTCTGAAGAAGAAATCGGCCAAAGAGAGGAACTCTGACCCAAATAGCAGCAGCCACCAACGCTCCTTGCAGAGTCAAGCCTGGCAAAGGCAGAGGGATATTCGTGGCTGAGAACAGTCCGTTCTCAGAGCTGTCTCATTTTGGTACCACTAAAGTAGGATGCCTGGGAAAGTCCCCTTATTTTTTCGTTGAAGAGGAGCCGGTGCCAACGTACAGAAGCCTGGCAGAACGCAAGGGCAGGTTCAAGCAGGTTCAGCCAGGGGAAGTCAGGCTCTGGAGGCTTCACCGGCTTGGTGCAAGCAGCGCTGCACAGTCTGCTCTCCCGGGGTCTCCTGCTGGCAGCGTGCTTTGGTGGACCTCCTTTTGCAGGCAGAGTTTGGAAAAGTAGCTCTGCCTTCACCCCTTTAGTCCCTGCCCAGCAGAGGAAGGACAGGGAGAAGGCTGGGAGGCGATAGTTTGGGAAGAAGGATCCCAAAACGGAGGAGCCTCCTGGAGATTTGCAGACATATCCAGGGGCACAGCGAGGTTCCACAGGGTCTGGGGCAAAACCCAGGTCTGTGATCTTTCCTAAATGAGGATGTCTCATAATGTAATGAGCCAGGCCTCTCTCAACAGGTACCCAGGGGCAAACCGCTCTCACTTTTCTTTCTCCCCTGCCGCCCTGCCCACCCTCCAGCTCATCCTGGGCATGTTAAATGAATTAAAATTAAATGCATCTCTAATTTATCTCCATTCTATTCTCCCTGGAGAATGATTGTCCCAGGGTGATCCCTCCGATAATGAGAAGAGAACTGCTTTCGAAAATTAAAAAATACTTGTTACAGAAACCCCAAAACTAAATGCCCTGAGATTAGCAAGGAGGCTGAAAACCCCAGTGAATGTAAATTTGCGGAGATTAGCAGCTGTTCAAATGCAAGATGATCACCCAATGGCATATGCTTCCAGAGCATTGACTAAAGCCCTACAGAACTATGAACAGATTAGGAAAAAATGCTGGCAATTGCTTTGACTTTGTGAGTGGTTTCATGGATATCCTCGCAGGCAGGAATTGGTGGAGGCAGACGCCCACCCTGGGCTGGTAGAAGGCGTGTTACAGAAACCAGGGTGGGACTCACGGCCCAGACATCTGATCGTGAAATTGGAGGAATATTTGTTAGTGAAATTCCAGTGTGTTTTCCAGAGAGAGGGGATGAGGGGAAAGAAAATGACTGCCAGGATGGCTCCAGCCCCGCTTCTTTGTGAAGCTTCAGTAAGAAGCACAAAATGACCCAATGCTAACAGGTTGGGGAGAGAAAGTCTCACTGAACAGGCGTAAAAATCCCCAGCGCTGAGTACACAGCACCTCGTCGGGACAACAAAGGCGAGGGGATCCCGTGCAGAGAACATTCCTTCGTTATGTCACACAGCACAAGGTCAGACATACTAAATCACAGCACTTGTCTGGGGACCGAGACGTGTAAGAGGAGACTAGATGATGTCTCTTGTAGGTGTGGTGCTAAAGACATTAAAGCCCTGCAAGCGCTGTGCTCAAGATGGGAAGAAAAGAAAAACGCAGCCAGTTATGGGAAAAGCAGATTGCCTAGGAAAGCCTTGAGCTTTCTGGTGTTAGACGTTTCCCAACAAGGGTCCATGTGCTGCCCACACAAACGCAAGCTTAACCCTGTGGAAATCCTCCGATTCCTCCCTACGTATGGACCCAAAACCTCCCCCAAGCAGGAGGCAACCCAGACCTCCTCCGACGTCTTTGCCCCTTCCATCCCCTCCGTCCCCTCTGCCCTTTGCCCCCGCTTCCCTTCCCCGTGATCGGTTGTTCCAGCAGCAGCCTCCACGCTCGCTGCCGTCTGCGTGCCTGGCTTGGGTGACCTTTCCCCGGGACAATGGCTGCTATTGAATCCGGGCAGGCATAGCCGGCGATGACACGGAGCTGCAGACGCCGCGGTCCCATCGCTGCAAAGAGGGTCCTGCCCAGCACAGCTGGGAGCGGAGGAGGCTGGCCTGGGAAAAAGGCTTCAGCCACGAGCCTGCCTTTCATTGCACTCGGTGGCTCATGCGTCACACGGATGGCTCCATGGTTAGATACGCTTCTTAGTCCATTTAGTCCCACCGCGAGGTGCCAGAGCCTCAGCACTGAAAATTAAAGTCCATAACATGACTTCAGGAGCTTCCAGTGGTGGTAAATGTCTTCCCATGTGCCCACACACCATAACAGCTTTGCTAGGGAAAAAATCATCTCAAATAGTTTCAGAGAGACGGTTACTTTGATTCACCGAGTCCTTTGTGGCTGGGGTACCATGACAGGGTAGTCGTCTTTTAGTAGACGCTTATCACGCAGAGTCTTGTGAACGTGGAACTAGAAGGCAGGGACCAATTTATCGACTAAACCCCACTACTGGCCCTCTCCGCAGGGCTTGGGATGTCTGCTTCCCCACATCTGCCATGGGCTAACAATTCCTCCCTGTCTCACCAGGGAAAATAAATGAGTCAGTGCACACACAGAAATTGCAAGATGGAAATTGATATCTGAATGCTGTGATGATGATGAATATTACTATTGTTGCTATTATTGCTAGTGCCAGACAGGACTAAAGGATCTGTTCTGTATAATTCGTGCTCCCTCCCCCCAGCCCCTTCCAGTGTGCCCACATTTTTACAGAAACATCAGTCCGAGTTTGGCATTTCTACCCAGCACCACTTCTGGGCAAAAATCACAGGTCTTTATGATTCAGAGCCCATGGCTGCATCCCTGCCTAGAGCTAGAGCAGGACCAGAGAACACCCCACTGCCGCCGGCTCCTGACGCACCCAGTCCCTCAGCAGAAGGCAGCCAGCATCGCTCTGGATCTGGGATGCAGTAAAGGTGCAAATGAGGGGGAAGCCTGTTCCTTTAGCATGCCAGCTTGAACATAAAAGGCAGAGGGAAAGACTCCTCTAGCCCCACCATGAGCTAAGCTGCAACCCCTCAATCCAGAAGAGGCAGGAAAACAAATACACAGTATCAATATACTAAGTCTTTAGATCAGTCCTAAAGGCAAAAAATGTCTCTGGAAATGTGTAGAGTCAGGAAGGAATCTCAGGGCAAACCTCGAATGAGGAAAGGCACCACATTAGAAAAATACACTGATTAGTCCAGCATCAGCAGGTTTTAAAAGATGTTCCCCACCCCTGGCTAAGCCGGCAGTCGGAGTGGCCCTGCACTAGCTCTGTTCCTGGGTAGAAAAGCTCCCGAAGGAAGGGAGCAGCCTCTTTCCAAATCCAATGATTTCTTCCGAGCCACACAGCCAGGTCACCCTCCAGCCCACCAGCGAGCCAGCCTGTCTGGGGCCAGCAAACACCTTGCCAGGCTGTGCCTGAAACCTCTCACGCCTTTACCAGCCACTGCCCCGTTATCTGCTGGTGCCCTGGGGGTGGCTGTCTGTTGGGTAAGAGAAATCCCAATTACACAATCCCACCTCTCCCTCCCCCTCTTCCTACCATCCTCATCCTCAGTGAGGGTGGTGAGTGTCCCTGCGCACACATGTGCAAGAGGGTTTAAAGGTCCGTGCCAACCAGCCCTCTCCCCGCAGGCCACTCCAGCCCGAGTTCCCACACATGTCCTCGGGAATGTGCCTCCTGCGGAGCGGATAACAGATACCCGGGATTTGCTTTGCCCGCTGGGATGGTTTCCCTGCAGAGGGGGGAGAAAAGGGGGGTTAATTCAGGGTTTCATTAACCTAACAGTTGATTGCAACAGAAACTTGTCCTATATAGGAATTGTGTCAGGAAACAGGCTGAGGAGGAGGGGGAGAAGACAGTGGGTTACAGCAACCCTGCTGCTTCTTCCAGCCTCGCTTCCCTCAGCCGAGGCCCAGAAGAACGGAGCGGCTCGTGTGGGTTTGGCTCCCAGCTCTAGGCTCGTCAAACTCCATGTGGGCGAAGAAAAGGCAAAGCTGTGCCGTGGCACACGGCCGCCTCACATAAGAAACACAGATGATCCCACAGGCACGGATATGGCAACATGCACGAGCCCATAGAGAACCTCCAGGCTACTTGCAAGGCATTCATTCCCATGCAGGAAATTATACGGCAAAAATCTCCCTGCACACGCTTATGTGACCTTCTGGAGATGTGTGGAGCATCCCTTGAGTGGAGGCAGAGCCATAGATACATACATCCCATGTAGCCATAGGTATACTCGCCAGCATGAAGAAAAAGAAGGTCTTGGAGTGAGTGGTTTCAGGATTGGTTTCCACTGGTCTAAGCTTCTGCTGCCAGCAAAAGGGCTGGTGCCTCCATCCTGGCCGTGCCTTCTCCAGCTTCCTATGTCAGCATGAGCAAGGAGGTGGCAGGGTGGCAAGCTGGAGCTGATCCGGCTGAAAACCATCCCAGGAAAACGAACAAACCAGGAAAAAAAAGAGGGAATGCATAGCTGGAGGGAGAGGGGAGAAGACAGGAAAGCCGCTTTCTCCAGAAGCTTTTTTCCAAGCAACTCACGCCAATTTTGAAACCACACCCTCAGTCACAGACAGAGATGTAAATACGTCTGTTCCCAAGCAAAGCCGCATCGTGGGGACACCCCTCCTCCCCAAAAGCACCGCGTGGCTGCCCTGCACGGTGCGGGCCAGCCAGGCTGGGGGAGGAGGGCGGGGGGGGGGGTTGCCCAGGACCTTCTGGAAGGCCCTGGGAGCAGCTCTGGGAACGTGTGAGAGCTGCAGAGGTGGAAGGAGGAACAGGGGAAGGAAGGAAGGAGCTATTGTCACCGGAGAGGGCTTTGTGCGACTGGCATTGCTGAGATTCCCGCAGCCCCGCAGAGGATCCCGCCGGGAGCGAGCAGGGGGGAAGGAGAAAGAGAGGGCAGACAGGTTGACAAGAGGGGCCGCGCCGTTCCTGGGGCTGTGTTTTCTCGAGATAAGTCTGACCTATTCGCAGTCACTCCGGAGCAGCGGCAGAAGCCCGCCTTTACGTCTGACTTGACCTTCTATTGTGGCTCAGACACTGGAGGAGATTAAGGCAGTAATCAAACAACTCCCAAACTTTGAGGCATACCCGGCATGGGGCTGGGGCGATGCAGAGAAGCCCAGACTTGCCAACAACTGCCAAGTCCAAAACAGCCAGTTTGGCATGTCCTGTCTTGGACCTATGCCAAGCAGATTGACTTGGGAGGCTGGGGTGTCCGGAGAGGTCTAACTCACAGCATATGCATTCAGTGACCGTTGATCCCAAAATCCTGTAGGGCACCTCTCAAAGCAAGAGCCAACCACCTAGATCAATGGCTTGGAGTCAAGTCCAAATCGATGTGACAGACGAACATGCCAGAAGCATCCAGCATGCTATTATTTTCTGCTCAGTTAAGACAAGTCCAGATCCAGGCCATAAATAACTGGGGGGGGAAGAGAACGAGAAGAAGGATGGCAGAAAGATTGAAATGTGGCAAAGGTACCAAAATCCATGTTTCAAGTATCCCTGGTGGGCTGCTTCAGTGAGAAGGACGAGGTCTTGTTGCACCTTGGAGCCCATGCCCCTTCTCAGACTGCGGAGTGGTGGTTGTGCAGGACATGCGTGCGATGAACGCTGTCTCCTGCTGCCCACACAAATATCTTGGCAGGTTGGCAGGAAAGGGAAAAAAGGCGATGTGTGCTCCTTCATCTCTTCTGGACCTTAGGGACCAGGGCAGTCAGCCCAGCACCTTTCCTCAAAAAAGGGGACAGGAGAAGAAAAGTAATGCCTTCAGGGAATCCCTTCAGGGGGAACACGAAGAAAACAAAATGTTTTGCATGTTTTAATCAAATTTTCATCAGAGGTGTGAATAGGAGACTGTATCCCCTTGCCGTGCCTCAGGCCAATGAATGCATACGCTGTGTTAGACGATCCTAATGCGGTGGTGAAGTCCTCTGCCGGCGCTGGCAGCGCTGCCCGCAGCATGGTGGTGCAGGCAGCCCCGACCGGGCAGTGCAAGGCTGCGGGGAGCTCCCGGGCAACATTTGCCTTGTGTGAGGTCAGGAGAGTTGCCCGGGAGTGGCACATGGCCGATGCATGGGGAAGGGCTGGCCTTTGGGTGCAGAAGGTAAAGACCTGCAGGCTGGGCTTAACTTCAAGTCCAGCAAGAACTTGAGATGGCTGATATTTAAAAAAAAAATAGGTTTTTTTTTAACAACAAGAAAGCATTCTTGGATCCCAGCTGGATCCAAGGGCCTGCTAGACGTGAGGGTATATCTGTACCACACTCCCCTCTTTTATCGGGATTTTTCCATTCTCTGAGGTATCTCAACCCTCCCTCTGCCCAAGATAATGGAGAGGCAGCCAAAATGGCATTTTAAACTCTTGGCTCCCTCTACCAACAATTGGACAAAGCAAAGAGGCAGGATGGGAGAAACTGGCTTTCTGGAAACTTCTGTTAGATGGAGTGGGGTCACACCCCCTTCAATAGAGATTGGAGTCGGGGGTCATTTTACATCTGCCTTTAATGAAGAATGGTGGGAAGGGAAATTTAGCTCCGATGAGCTAATTAAATATATATATAATTTCCACTCTGTTAGCAAGGAAAAAAAAGCCTTGGAGCAGCTGCTAGGTCATTGTTTGTGAATTTAAAAATAAAAGTTTCTTGGCATAGATTTCAGAGATGGAGGCAGTATCTAGCGTTGTCATTCCAGAGGGAAAGGGAGAGCGAGCGAAAGAAGGATGAGGCCAGGCAAGGATAGTTCAGCTTGACTACGTGTTGCTCAGGTGTGTCTTGGCTTTCAAGCCTCTTTTCCCTCTGGCTGGTTTAGGTAATCAACATCCTGCTCAGATGGTGAGCCTACCAGGGACAGATTTACAGGTCCCACGCCCTGAAGAGCTGGGAATGTCCTGCCGTGGGGATGGCTAATGCTTGGCTGTGCCCTGAGCACATCGGTGGGGCTTAATGGCCCCAACCAGGCTCACCTGGGACCACCACCCCTCTGCCCAGGGGCTCCATTTAAGCTCAGATCCAGGTACCTGCTTCTGGCCTGAGCTATGTTGTAGGTGTACCTGTGCCTGGCCTTGTCCCTGGCTGTCCTGGTTTCCTGACTGGTTGTCCCAGATGGACTCCAGACCTCAGCTGGCAGTAGCTTTCTCTCCAGGATGCGCCTTGGACCTACGCTGCAGCCTTGTTTCCAGCCTTGTCTCCTGCTGCTCCTGACCGGACCTTGCCTTGTCTAGGGCTGTGACTGGAATCTGTCCCTGTTGTCACGTTGGCAGTGCTGACCGCCTGTGGGACCGCGCTGGGGTTGTGCTTGGCCCTGGGCCGGTCCCCCGTGTGGGGTAGCCCTGCTCCTGCTGCTTGCTGGCCATGAGCTGAGGTCTCTCCAGTCCTGAGCTGCGCACGATGGAGCCTGGTCCTCGGGCTGTGTGGGACCTGGCCCCACGCCTCCTCCTTGGACCTTGCACCCCAGTGCTCCCACAGCGACCCTAGGGCACTACTGCATGCCTTTTTCTGTCCCTGCGGCTCCTCAGCGCTGGCTCTCCCATGCCACCTACCACTACCTGGCCTCTCCGCAGTGGGGGCTTGGCACCCCTCCCCATGTCTGCCTGCCTCTGGGACCACTTTTTCATCTCTGTGTCTCTGAAGCAGATTCATGTCCCTGCCCTGCTTCCAAGTTATGATCCCAACCTGGCTCCAAGTCCCCTGTCCCCATACTGTGAGCCTGCTCTGGTTCTGTGCCACCATCCTGACCCAGCTCCGTGTCCCTGCCCCGGCTGTGGTCACCCAACCAAAAGCAACCAGGGCATTTCACAAGGAGCCGTTCATCGAGCCCAGACCTCCACAAGGTGTGAGAACATACCTTGATGGTTGTCAGGACTCTGAGTGCATTACTGGGCCTTATCTGTCCTGGCCAGCCTCACCTGGGACTTGCACCCAGACATCCTCATGGCCCAAGAGCTCCATTTAACCCCAGCTATGGTGTGGGTGTACCCATGCCCAGTCCTGTCTTCTGCTGTCCTGGCTTACTGGTTTTCCTAGATGGACGGATGTGCGGTGATGTAGTTGAAAACTGCTGTACAAGAATGAAACAAGGCATGGAAATATTTTAGGAAACAAAAATAGACTCACTTTGTAGGTCGCTTCATCCCAGTCCCATCTGTGTCTCTGCTCAGGTACTGAGGGACTGTACCCGGATCAGCGGCGTCACCACCTGGGCTGGGGTCACTCTGGCTCCTGGCTTGTCCTCTTTGTGGAGCAGCCCAGTTCTTGCTGCTCCCTCACACACAAGCCAGACCATGGTAGGAGGCCTCATCTCCAGTGGCCTTGATGCTGTTTTTTCCCTTCCCACCCTGCTACAGCCATTAGCCTGATGCTTTCTGGCAGCAGCTGCATGTGGAACGGGAGACCTGAACTTTTCCATTCCCCAGCCTCTGGCGCTGCCAATCCCTCCGAGCTGGGAATGGGCATTAAACTCGCTCTCCACCGACAAATGGCTCCTGGCTCTCCCTTTCGCTTCTTGACCCCACGTGCTGTTCAGCCTGGCTGAGAGAGAAGGACGGGGGACATTCCCCTCTGCCCCAGTGGGTCCAGCCCCGCTCGGCTTCTCTGCCTGCTCACACGATGGCGGCCAGGGCTGTGGCGGCTCTTCCCCTCCCTTTGAGCTCCTAGTGCTGCTCCTTCCCCGCTCCTATCCCACCGAGGGCTCTGGCACACTTGGTGCGCTGTCCTCGGCACACACAAACGTCATTCCAAAGAGCCTGCCTCCAAAC
Organism: Calonectris borealis; assembly: GCF_964195595.1. Taxonomy (NCBI): domain Eukaryota; kingdom Metazoa; phylum Chordata; class Aves; order Procellariiformes; family Procellariidae; genus Calonectris; species Calonectris borealis. The sequence continues at coordinate 57,552,101 of NC_134312.1, forward strand.
TCTTGGCAAAAGGAAAATTAATAATAATAATAATAATAATTTTAAAAAGACTCAGAATCCTCCCCCCGCCCCCAATTACGCAGCCAGGGAAAGAGAGCGAAGCGTGGGAGAGCCTGGCTGGCCTCAAAGCCCTGCTCCACCTGCTCGCCGACTCAGCCACCGAGCCGGGGAGGAGGCTCTCGGGAGACACTGGTCAAAGCCGAAGGAGGGCGGGAGGAGTTTTCCTTGCTTTTGAGGCAGTCCCCCAGCCCATCTGCCTGGATCCCGCTATCGGAAAGGACCTCTGCACCTCCAGACACCCCGCAGACGTGCTGGCAGGCTCCTGGTGTCCATCCTGGTGCAGAAAATACTGCTGGCCCACGCTCCCCTTTCCACTGACACTGAGCGGTGTGGTCAATACTCACAGTCTAGGCTTTTTTCCCTCTCCAGGAGCAAGACAGAAAGGCTTCCCGCGTGTCCACTTAAGACAAGTCTGTTCGTCAAGAGGTGTTGGCTCCCTCCTCACTGTGGTTATGGGAAGGCCTTTTTGTTTAAAGAGGAAAACAAATGAATAGATTCCCCTGACACCCAGCCTTATCAGGCACGAACCCGAGGGAGTCCCTTGTTTAAACATCAGGAGTACATTGCTGGATAACACCCCTCCTCTCCCTCCCCTCTTGGCTTTTTTTCGGTTGGGTTGGGCTTTTTTCTGCCTCTATTTGCTCTTTCTGAGCTGCTTGCTTCTTGCCAGACCTGCTCGGGGAAAGTGGGAGGACAGTGGGGGTCCTACAAGCCAGGGCTTCTGGGCTGGAACAGCACAGGGGCAGTGCTGCTCCGAGGACTTGCCGTGGCAGGGCTGGAGGCGAGGATGCTGTGAGCAGGTGGAAACATATGGACAGAGTGTTTGGGACACATCAGGGCCAGGACACGAGGAGATTGAAGTGGGAGAGAAAGTTCCCTCTCTCTTGACCTTAGGTTTCCCTCTCCTCTCTGCACATCTAAGCCGGTGAGGCAAAAAACGGTGTGCTCTCCTCCTCCCTGCCCTACAAAAATAGAGACTAGAGTCAAACTTGGAATTCCCCTCTGTCTCATCACTGGGGAGACAGGGTCTTGGTGGTGATCTCACCCCATCAGAAACCTTTCTGTGCACAAGGCTAGCAAGCAATGAAGAGGGAGGCTGGGGAGGAGGAGGGGAGTCATGGCAGGAAACCAAGAACACATCAGACACTCTAAATTTAGATCTTTTTATTCAGCTCGGACAATATTCCTTGATTTCTCATTGTTCAGGAGAGGGCAGAGGGCAGGGGATCTATTGAAAGGCTTTGTCCTGAGAGATGCCACTTTGTCTGGGTATACAGGGACGGAGGAGTCGCAGATTGGGTCGGTCTGGCGTGGGCGAGAGGTCCATGACCCATTGCTCCAAATAGCCTTGGGATGGGGTGGTGGGTGAGCATCTCTGAGCAGCCCTGGTACCTGCGAGGCAGAGCTCGGGGCTCCCCTCAACCCCGAGCACCCACCGCCATCTGCGGTCAGGGCGGCGGTAAGGACTGGCACACGGGCCCCTCGGTGAGTGGCTCCTTTGCTTTGGGGCAGGTCCCCATGCCAGTGGGGTGTCAGACCAGGGTGTGTAGGATAAATACACACCCGCTCTATACGTCTCGCTGCCTTTCCGGCATCGCAGCTCAAAGTCTATTTTTAAACTCCCTCCTTTATTACACAGGCCAGCAGATAGCGATGGCCTGCCTCCCGCCGTGCCAGGGGTGCTGCTCTCCCGCACGCCCCGGGGAACAGGGTGTCCTCCACACCGTGCGGGGGGCACCCTGCCCGGGGACGGGGATGGGGCGCAAGGTCGGCTATGGGCACAGACCCGCTCAACTCCCCCGTCACAGGCTCAGGCCACAACGGGTGCAGGCAAACCGGGATGCCCGGCTGCATTTGTGCTGTTGTAAACCAGCTGCCGGCTACGGCGGCACAAGTGTGCCGCAGGGCGTTTCGTCCCGCTGTATCAATGGCATGCCAGTTTTGCTCAGGGCCCACGGCTTACGGGAGTAAATGAGCTGAGGGTTGGGCACAGCGTCACCAAATCCGCCCGCTGCTGGTGTCAGCGCAACCGAATCGGCGCGGGCGGGAGGACCAGCTCTCACGGGTAGTGCACACGGGGCTTTCCACCTCGGCCGATGCCCTGACCCCTGGCAAGCAGTGTTTAGAGTGGGTTTTGCTTTGCGACGTGAGCAGCGATAGCAGGTGGGGGCGGGGGGGAGGGAGAGCCGCTTGCTTTTGGTTTTCGACCCTCATCTTCATTTCACATCATGAGTCATGTTACGTTCTGAGCTGAGTAACTGCTGGGGCTATTTTTACTCCAGCTCAGCAAGCTTCCTTCTCGCTGCTGCCACCGCCACCGCCGCTAGCCGTGGACCCAGGGGCAAAGGATGGGGAGACGGTGAGTGGCAGAGGCCGAGGGCAGGGGAAGCGGTGTTTGGGGCGGTGTCAGTGGAAAGGGGGACCGCTGCCCACCTAATCAATTTGGAAACAAAAATAGCATATGCCTTTTGAAAAACAACAGATGACCTGCGATGTGTGGTGTATCCACACAGACACATACGTATATATTTATTATACTGGGAGAGGGGAAGGGGGGAGGGAGAGAAATTCCTTTCGAGTGCTATTCACCAGTCTGGAAAAATAAAGAAGGAAAGCAGAACATTTTTTCCTTTCATCAAAACAGGAAAGAGAGGGGGAATGGGGTGGGGAGCAGATCCATAGACATAATGGATGGTTGCCAGAGTAAGGAAATTGTTCCCTTCTACCCTAAACTTGGGGGTTGGGGGGGGGGAGAAATACATGGTAGCGTGAGCAGGGAAGGCTGCATCCCCTCCTCCCCACCTGGCGTAGGAACGTGTATGCACACGGGAAAGCGCTGGGAAATCAGTCCCCCCAGCTTTGTCTTCTCTCTTTGAATCCTGCTCGAGCTGCACATCCGCAGAGATGTGAAATGCTTTTGCCTTCTTCTTCACCCCAAAGTGCGGGGCAGCAAGCTGGGGCCGGCGCGAGCCCTCTCCCTCTCTGCCGTTGTCAGGGTCCGTGCTCTGCCCTCTGCATGCTGCTGTGTGCTTGTCCCCCTTCCCCATCCTCTCCTCTCTGACGGGTTTCTGCCAGGAATGGCTGCGATGAAGGCGGTGAGGGGCTGGGGGAATCCCTCCGCTGGGGAGAGACAGGCAGCGGGGGGGGTCCTGGAGGAAGCCTGGCAGGTCCCATCGAACGCCTGCTCGCCAGGTGACACCTTCCCTTTCCTCTGGAGCCAGTTGCTCTGTGAAGGCTTTACTCATCCTTGGAAAGCATTTTCCCTGCCAGCACCAGGGGCGAGAAGGCGAATTATGCAAGCCCTGGGCACCCTGAGGCTCTGCCTTTCTCCAGCACCAAATATAACCAGACCAGGCTCCTTGCCTGCCTCTGTCTCCTTCCTTTGGTATCTCTTCTCCTTCCCTCCTTTCTTCCTCGGTTAAACCAAACTCAGCCATTAGGAAGTCGGGGCAGCTCCCGCAGCCGCAGCCTCTGGGGCAAATGGTGTAAACAGCAATGTAAGCTACGTACGACGACTCTGTTCTGATCGCTTGGGTCGGGATAAACCTCACACAACCGGGCGATGTGGCGTAAAACCGATGCGCCCACAGAACGGGCCTCCTGGTGTAAACTAGGCATAAAACTTACTCTAGGTGCTTCATTTCAGTGTCACGGCTGCTCCCCTCCATTGACGGCTGCGGCAGCCCCGCGGAGTAGGCGTAGGGATTGCTCATCGTTCTCCTGAACTTAGAGACCGGAGCTGGAGCAACACCTAAGTTAGATACCTTGAGTGGGCGGACTGACTACACGTTGGCTGTCAACACCTCCTAATTTCTTTCCATTGATTGTTTTTCAAAATAGGACTCATCATGGAGAGGCTGAGACATCTCAGCTGTTCAGACTGAGTCTTGCTTTCCATTGTAAGCCCTGTTTTTCTTCCTGCTGTTTCACAATTCTCTCCCCCCTCTAAAAAAATGTAAAAACAAACAAAAAAAAGAAGATATCGCCCCTCACATCGTGCCTCTGTGGATGGTGGCTAGTAGATAATTTTTTCCACCGACATGAGATGAGGGGAGAGCAGCCTTGCAGCAAGGAACTGCCTATTGTCCTCGGACACGTGTTGCCCTCCTCCCTAGTGATAAGAAAATAACCGAGGAGATGAGTTCAGCTGTCCACAGGTTAGAAAGCTGTAGTGGTGGTGAAAGTGTTTTAATAAGAAACCTTGCTACAGGCTCTTATGAAATCTCTGTTTTTGTTGCGGTTTGTCTGCAGGGCCGTTGCCAGCTAGCACAGATGCGACTGGACCTTGTCAAGTCGCGATGCTCTAACGGGATATTTTTACGGTCCAGCCGCTTCATGTAGCCTTGAAATATCTTCCCACATGTACAGTGGTGGTTTCAAACCCTTGTCCTGTGGCATCTGGGACACTGATAGCCCCGCAGGCCTCCACACCCACCCCACAGGCCAGGTGAGGGGAAGACAGAGTCGTCCCCATTAGATTTAGGGGTTTGTGGGATAAATGACAAGCTAATTTCACAAAAGCAAGAGAATCAAAGGAGCACCCGCCCGGCTCAAGGCACAGCAGTTTTAAGTGCATGTGCCCATATTGAACTGAACGCCAATGAGACTCAACGCCTTTAGTGAGTCTAAAGACCTCACTAGAGAAAAATCTGTCCCTGTCTTAAAAGCAGAAAGAGTAAGGAAAAGCGACTGAAGCCTGAGCGGCTTGAATATAATTTTGCTCTATTTCCAGGCAGGGTCATAGGTAGATGATTAATCAAATTCCAAACATCCTCTTCCTTGCCGTCTGGAGGTTTAACAGGGATTAGCTTTTTGTTTCTGATGTCGAGCTTCTAAAAACTGCCGGGCATCATCCACATGAAAATAAATAACTCTATTTCTATCCCAGCTTGCATGTAATGTAGCCGGATATTTAAAAAAAAAAACCACACCACACATAGCCCCCCTCAAAACCAGGCCCTGCAGAAGCTCTTGTTGCTACCGAGCAAGAAATTCGCAGCAATCCCTGCTAGCTTACTGCTGAGTCCTTCTCCTCTCCAGCAGTGATATCTGTCCCTGCTGAGGAGTTTAATCAACCCTCCCACACGCAGGCTGTTCTCTCCTGGCCAGGCAGCCACTATGGTGTGGGGGACCCCCTACACAGCTTGAATAAAGTGGCGTGAAGGTGGTGGAGCCACGCCAGGTTATTTGAGGGCAGAGATCCTCAAAGGGCACCTGAGCCTCCATTTACCCCTTATGAACTTTAAACACGTAATGGGGTCATGGACATTCGGGACCTATGAGCTGCCCTCAGCTCCCTCTACACAGATAGAAGGACTGGTTTGGCCATCCCAAATCTTTGGCTTTCCCCCCGCTGATCACCAAGGAGCCCAGGGCTATGGCGTTCCTTTGGCTGGTGCCATCTGGAGCGAGGTGAGATGGACCCTGGCCCTTTTAAAACCTTTTTTTGGAGCCTCCTACAGATCTCAGAAGGAGTTTCAGTGCCCAGGTAGACGTTAGGGTAGTAGCTCCACCCTGCCGGGGGGTCAGAACCAAATTGTCATCACATGAAATGGTTGGTATGCCGCTGGCAGGCCAGGATGGAGAATGAGGGGAATTCTAAGAGCGTCCTGAGGAATTTGGGGTGGGACAGGGCTAGCATGGCCGGAGCATCTAAGGTAAAGTCCTGTTAAGGTCTCTGGCAGTGGAAACAAGCAAAGGTATGCGTTGCATTTCCACTTCCTCCCACTTGAGCTCCAAAATTGGGACCGAGCCACTTCAGACTTGGTTTGAGGGACTCCCAGGACACTCCTTATCTCTGCACCCATGCACCTCAGATGGCCCGGGCTTTGGAGCTGGCATGGCTCTGATGAACTCCTCCCCTGTGGGGAAATCTGCCCGCTCTTCTTCTGGGTCAGGGTGAAGTGATCCCTCGTGACCCAAGAGCGTCTTGACACGCTGCCCTACCGTAGGACCTTTCATTTTGTGTTTGAGTTACCTGTCTCTGTGATGGGAGGAGCAGAGGAGCTATGCTATTTTAAGAAAGCTGTGGAGGACCCCCAGTCCTCCTTGTGTCCCTGTGCTTCCTGACCAACATCCACATCTGTGAGACCAAAGTCAGGTTCGGGGGTGTAGCTAGCCAAGCTGGGGGGTGTTGTTAGATGCCTACTACAGAAGAGCATTTGGTGGCTGCCTGCTGCTCAGTTCTGGTAGCTGCACCTCATACCCGGACACTTTGGATGGTGCAGACGCGAGTGCTGGTGCGAGACCGTGTGTTTTGGAGAGGGTTGGCTGCATGAGACTCGCAGGCACCTAAATAGTCTAAGGAAGCATGTGTGATGCTGTGAGCTGAGGCCACTGGTATGCCGGTGGGTGTATGTATGTGAGAAAGGAAGAGAGAGGGGGAGAATGAAGGAGAACACATGGATGCCCAGGGATGTGTGAATGAGACAAAATTTGCACATAGCTGTGCATGCGAGAGGCTCAAATAGAAGCGTGTGCGTAGCATAGAAAAAGCAGGGAAGATGCTTGGGATTCAGAGCGAACGCCTGCCGAGTGCCTGCGGTGCATGACGGTGCAGGAATGTATCGGTGGATACGAGCCTGCACAAAGATGGTGCAGAAACCCCTCCTGGTCGTGCCCGGAGTGTGCTTTGCGAGCGTGCAACTCCGCATCGGGAGATCGCTCGTACGTACATGAGAGGGCGTGCGTACGGGTGTTTTTTCAATAGGATATGACTCTTTCTTGAACTCACCTGTTAGCAGCCTTCCCCTCTCCATCCCTCTCCCCCCCCAGCAAATATCTGCTTGCTTAATTTCCCTTCAGATGTTTATTATATCGTGGAGATAATCATGCAGCAAAATACCTCCCGGTGCCACGAGCAACACCAGATTGTCTTGTAGGAACGTTTAAATTTCTCTGGCTTTTTTTTTCCCCTGCACACAAAGAGATGTAAGATATTAAAGCCATCTCTCTCCCCGGAGCTAGTGGTATAGCAGGGCAGGAAAGAAGGCGAGTGGAGCTTAGAGAAATGGGCTCCAGACTGCAATAGCGAGAACCCGGGGCCAAAAAAATAACAAACTACCGTGCCGGGAACTCCTCTCTTCTTATCTCTTGCCGAGGAGGAAGGAATTTCTGTCCCCATTCCTCACGCGATATTAAAGCCACATTATACGGGTTATTACAGCATTAGTCATTTTTAATTAATTTATCATTTAAATTAACACACTTTTTATTTTGTCAGCAATGGACTGCTACTCCCTCACTAGATTTTTCGCCTTGATACCCAGCCAAGAGGAGGATGGCAAGCTATGCTCCACCCATCTCCTCTCCTTTATAAAAGGAGCAGCCCCGAGTGCCAGTTTAGTCTCTCTTGCAGCTCGCAGACTAAAATAAAGACCCATCGGCTCACTCGCCTCCCCTTCAATTTTACCTTTTCTGCCTTTTTTTTTTTCCTTTCTTGTTGCAACAGAGCGCGGGAGGCAGTAGCGGCTTCGCTCTGAGGCTTGTCAAGGCTCAGCGCACGCACGCACGCACACACACACACACGCAACCCAGAGCAAAAACATTTGCTCTCACCTGTCTCCAAACCCAAAGCAAACCTCCCGTCCAGGCAAAACACCAACACTTCGAACGAGAAGGCACCCAAGCCAGAATCTAATGTAAGGGGAAGAAATTCAATGTGCAGTAGCAACTTTTCGCTAAAAAGCAAGCGGGCATAAGGAAGAGAAGGAGCATTTTAAGAAAAGGACACCTTAAGGAAGAAGATCTTATTTTTTGGATTTCACACCAAACTTTGGAAAAGTTTTTTTTAATTATTATGTTGTGCATCTTTTTCTAAGAACATTGAGTCGTTGTTACCTGTATGTAACATTTTTTACATATACGTATTTTAAAAAGGAAGAAAATCAAGAGGAAAAATAGCATGTGGACCTCCTAGCAAAAGGCAATACTGAAGCATCCCTTGCGGCGAAGGGGACGCACACCCTGGATGCGTATAATTTCGAGGGACTGCATTTTCTTTCCACCGGGCTTATGAGATAGCACAGAGGCAGGCGAGTCACCGAGAATTACTTCTGTCTCCCCTCACCACCACCACCACCTCCCCTTCCACGGGCTCCTGCAACTCTTCCACCAGCAGCCGGGCTCGGAGGCGAAATGGGAACGCGCGGCGCCCTCGATGCCTGAGGCCGGCCGGCCGCGGGGCTGTCTGCGGGAAGCGCTTCCCTCCCGGGGCTCGCCGTCCATGTGCCCGCAGCCGGCGGGGCCTGAAGTCGGGATGAATTTCGGCGTGGTTTTCGCGTTCATCCTCTCCCTGCCCCTGGCCCGCCTGGAGGTGAGTTTCCGTCGCCGGCAGCGGGCGGTGCTGCCGAGCTGCGAGCCCCGGAGCGGGTGGCGGGGGGAGACCGGCGGCGGCGGCGCCTCCCGCCCCGCAGGTGCGGCGGAGTGAAGTCCGGGGGTGGCCGCAGCGGAGCGGAGCTGCACGGCGGGGGCGAGGAGCCCGGGGCGGGCGGCGGCTTTCCTGCCCCTTTCTGAGGGAAGGGCTCCGCAGGCGCGCGGGCACGCTAATGGCGGTCAGAGCCGGCCGCCCCCGGCCCTGAGGGGGAGCGACCGTTGGGGCCGGTTTCCCGCCTCGCGGCGGGGGCTGCCCCTCCTCAGCAGGGGTCGCCTCCCCTCAGGACGGGCCGCGCCGGGGAGGCTTCGCGTGGAAATAAACCCACCCCCGTGTATGTCCCAGGCTGGAGTCAGCGCCAGGCTGGTGGGGAAGGGGAGACCGGGCTGAAGCGGTTAATGCGGGAGCAGGGGTGCTGCTGGGGAGTCCCGGGGAGCCCGCAGCCTCCTGCCCCGCCGGCAGCGTTGCCCAGCAGCTGTCACCCCGGGGCGCGGCGCCGGCCGGCAGCTCTGCCGAGCCTCTCGCTCCCTCCGATTATTTTGGCATCGCGGCAGCGGCGTGTGCAAGGCAGGGACCGAGGCCCGGTTGCCACCTCCAGAATAATGCACGGCGTGAAACCCAGCCTGGCATCGCCAAGGGGCCGATGGAGAAAGGGCAGGGGGGCTTTGAAAGGGGCGAGGACTGGGACAACGTGGCTAGAGACACCGACACCAGGGTGGCACAGTTATTCAGTAAGGTGTGTGTCTAGCCGGGGCCATGGGAAGAGGCAGGAGATGAGTGTCTCTGCTGCGCTTGCACCGTCACACAAACATCTTGTCCTGCTCAGGAGGAAGCCAGGGTGGGGGCCAGGTGGTAGAATTGACTGATGAACATACACCAGCTTTCTTTGGTCTCCCCACATGGAAATCAAAGCCTCTTTTCCCCCTGAGTCATGATTGAGGAAGAGGAGCCCCTGGCCCCCAAGTACTTTGACTTCTGCTGCCACGTTTTATCATCTGATTGTGTGCAGATTGAGGGGATCAGAAAGCCCCCAACATTTATCCACAGCGCTCGGTTCCCAGTTCAGCTCTATCCAAAGTGACTCTACCCATGGCTTGTATTTGCAGCTTGTGGATTGTCAGGGGCAGGAAATATCCTTCCACCAAAACTTTCCTCCCTTTGCATCATTTCTTTCTCTTCCTTCCTCATTTTCAGGCAGCCCCTCTTGTGGGCGGCAGGGAAGGGGATGGGTGCGAAGCATCGCATCACCTCCTTATGGGCCCGTTTTGCCCTTGCCCAAGCCACAAAGGGAAGCAGTTAGAGCTGTGGGCTGCCCAGTGGTTATGTTTGTTTTGGGCAGAGGATGGCATTTCCTCTGTGGGTGGCTCAGATCTCTTTCTGCCATGCAATGTGAAACATCAGCTATGGTTGGCGCTGGGGAAGGGTGAAGATGGAAGTGTCTGATCCCAGGGGCCTGTTATTCTGCACCGTAATCACATTAAAAGACTACACAGCTCCATGACAGCCTAGTAGGGTTAGCGTTCGGTAATTCTGGGTGTCGGTTTCTTGGGAGGAATCATGATATTCATCATTTTATGACCAGAGAACCAAGAAGGTTTCTGCTTGGGTAGATGCTTCTGCCTGCAGCCAGCCCCCACATCTACTTTGAGGGCAGTGTGTTGCACCTCTGCACCAGGCGCATACAACGTGACTCCTACTAGGCTGCTGAACCACAGTCATCCTCTGAACAGGGCTTGCACCTCCTCCCCAGCCCTGTCAGAGAAAGTGCACGGGGAACAGTAGCTCCCTCTGATCAGCAGAGGCCTGAGCCGGGAGATGAAGCCTCCTGAGTCCCTCTCCCTCTTCGATCACACCCATCTGGAGCTGGAGGGCCCTGGAGCTCTTCCAGCAGGAGGGAGTACGAGCCTCAGCGGGAAGGTATTTGCCAGTTGGGAAGCGAGGATGCTAAACTGATTTGCATTTGCCCCGCGGGCTGTAATAGTTGCCTTGCAACATTTACAGAGATGGGCTGAGCCCAGCGTGGTTGTGCTGGGGTGAAGCCCCACTGGCAGGGCTTTCTGGAATTCCTGAGGAATGGGGTGCGGCTGGGCGCTTGCTTATAACCTCGGCCCAGCTCCCCATTGCGTCTTCCTGGTGCAAGGCTTCCGGGCTCTTCCCGAGTCTTCCTAGCATGAGGCTGTGACAAGGACAACACAGTGGAAGCCAGGATGGATGACATGTCTGGGGTGAGCTCGTGGAAGGAGCCAGGCGAGTCGTCCCTGCCTCCCTCTCACCGTCAGCTGATGCGCAGTAGCAGGAGAGAATGACAGTGGTTCCTGCGCTGTTTCCAGTGCTGCCGGTACACAACCGGCCCTGGGGGTGGAAATGCCTCCAGCCCTCGCAGGGGAGGAGTGGGGGGAGCATGGAGGAGCAGGGTGGAGCAGCGGAGTCCCCCTTGAAATGGGAAAAGGGTGGGTAGGTCTGGCTGTATTTTAGGAACGTGGGCTAGATCAAACGTTAAGTTTGATTCTTTTAAGGGAGAAAAACGTAAGCCGCTGTCCCACGTGGAAGGGGCTCATGTGAGGAGGGTTGTGCCTGCTGCGGGGAGAGGCACGTGTGGTCTTCTTGCAGGCAGATGTCAGGGTCTGCCTGTAGCCAGGAGCGATGCTGGAAGGGTGGAAGCCCTGTGCCAGGGGAGCAAGAGCCCTCTGGGGTTCAGCAGGCTGGTGGCAGGTGCTGCTGGTCTTGCTTTCTGCTAGGGAATGCAGTGGAGTCTCCCCTCGGGGTCCTCATGTCAACTTCAGAAGGAATTAAAATATGCTGTTTGTTTGGGGTTTTTTGCCTAGCTGATCACTCGAGACTCTGCTGCCAAGATCCCCTGCTGCGGTCAGTGTGGAGGTGCTTGGGAAAGTCCTCCTCTCCTGGGCAAAGGAGCAGATGGGTGCTTCCCTGCCCTGGACTGGTGCTGCTGCTACCCTTCTGTCCTTCCGTGTGCAGTCACACATGGTTGTGTAGACACACGACCTCAAAAAAGAGGACTGGAGGAGTCCTCACCTTGGGAGTATCCTTGGCTGGTTTCTTTGAGCCCTGAGGGTCTGCCTTCCCTGCCAGTTGCACAATCTTTGCTCCCTCCTCCTCTGTATCTGCTGTGCTACCAAGAGAGACGCACCTTCAGGCGAGACTCTGAAACCTTGCCTGTGAATAGCCGGAGGGAGGACCAGAGCACAGCCCTGCATATTCCCTGCGCCACCTCGGCAGCGGCTGATTGCAAGGGGACCCTTTCAGCATCCCTGGCGCTCAAAAGCATATGTTGGCAGAAAGCTCCAGAGGCAGGGAGTGGTGGCATTAGGGAGGAGGCTGATTTTGGGAGACCGTGTGTGCGGGGAGCGGGTACGGGGGAATGTCCTGTTTGCAGGGCATTGCTGCACCTGCATCAGTTTGCAGTGGCCAAACAGCATTGCTGACATCTGGGAGGAGGGAGGCAGAGCTGACGTGCTGAGAGGCCCTGGCATCACAGCTGCGGCGCAGAGCGGCTGCCGGGCAGGCAGGGCCCCTGCCCAGGTGCTCTGCTGCCTTGTCTCAGCTGTGCTGTGGCTCTCGCCCCACAAGCGCCAGCAGCCGGGAGAAGGGGAGGGGACGTCCCTGCCAGGGGAGTGGCAGAGTGGGGGGTGCCCCTGCGGTTCAGGGGAGAGCCAGGCACTGGGGGCAGAGGGAGGGAGGGAAGAACAAACTTACTTTCTTCTAGGAATTCAGGGCCTCGCAGGAATACAAGGCCAGGCCTTGGGGCACTTGACAGCCAGCCAGGAGTCCATTGAGACAAAAGTCTTCTTTGATCTGCCGTGCAGTTAAAAAAGGAGATTGTTAACCTATGTTAGACAAATAACTCCAAAGGAGCTGCGAAGCAGGAAAAGCATGAGCTGCTTGGGCTGGTCTGTTGGGAATCCCACCTCCTGCAATGCTCCTCCACCTTCTTACCCCATGGGATCAGATGGAGGTGGCTGGTGGACCTCTGCTTCCCTGTGTCCCATTCCCACCAAGTGCCCCGAGCCCGGGTGTGTGCAGTGCCCTGATCTCAGAGCTTCCTAAGCATAGGGCTGGGATGGGGGGCCAGAGGCACGGCTGTTCCCAGTCACAGACCCCAAAAGGAACAAGGACAAGCTGTGCAGCTCCGGTCTGTGTAGCTGCTTTTAGGCCAGCCTTGGACATGGTTCTGCAGCACAAGAGGAGAGTAAGGAGCTTCACAAGCTTGCAGTTGTCACTGGCAGAGCTGCCTCACAAACCCCAGGAGGAGGACAGTATTATGAGCCGTGTGGGCTGGTGATACACCGTAGCCATGCTGATAGTATCTGCAACAAGAAAAAATTGGCACCTAAAACTGCTGCTGTGAGCAGGGAGTGGAGCTTATTCCTACAGGCAGTCCCCAGCAATCTGGCTCCTGAGGGCCTGCATTTGCAACCCCCGATTCGTATCTGTTCCCCCTGCTCAGTTAGCAAGGTGACACCTCCCAGCTCTTTTCCAAAGTCACCGAGTCTCGTAACACCTGCCCACGCTCTCCCCCAGCGAGTGCCGGAGTTTAAAATAAAGTTCCATTTCCTACACATATTAAGTGTCAGGAAGGACCAGGGGCATCCGTGCACAGCAGCATTAATACACAAATGCATTTGGCTGACAGGTGCAAACATTAATAAGCCTGCAATTTCACCACCCAGCGCTGAGCTCTGGCTGCAAGTACTGGGAATTGCAAATGATCCCTTTTCCAGTAAACGTGTGTGGCGCAAGGCAGGGAAGTGCTGCAGAGCCTCTCTGGCACTGGGCTGTTGGTCCCACTCTTCCTCACGCAGCAGGAGTTGTCAGAAGGCATCTTCATTTTGCAGCTATTCAGTGATCCCTGAATTATACAAGTCTGTCTCTTGCTGTGCATTCATCACTGATGCTGCTTCCCTCTCCCTCGGAGACTGAGGAAGTAATGCCTGGGGATGTAAAATCTGCTTTTTGCTGCAGGCCGACAGCCAGATCTGTGGTGAGATGTGACAGTGACAGTGACGGAGCGGGGCAGAGAGGCTCGATCTGACTCGAGCTCTCCGGTTGGTCTGGTTGCAGAGGTTTAAGATGCTAGTGTTGTCTGCTCTGCAGCTATCCCAGGAGGTTTCTGCCCCGTGACTTGGGCTGCAGCAGCCTTCAAGCCACCGTGTCCTAGTTTAAGTTATAGTGTTAGAGGGTGGGCTGGCAGGGCTGAGGAGGGAGCACTCCTATTGCCCTGTTAGTAGAGGCAAAGGGCGGATGGCCAAGGGACAGGCACACGTGGGAGGGTGCCAGGCTCAAGCAGCCATGCAAAAGTGGCTGCAGGTTTGGGCTAAAGCCCTCAAGGTTTAAAAGCCAACGTTTAACCACCTGCCTGGCGGTTTTCCTCGACTCCAAGCGGAAGAGAAATGTTCTGCCCTGAACGCGGGCAGGGAGGGAATAGCTGTACACTGGAAGGACCACACGCATGCCACCAACTGCCCATAAAAACCCACACGAAGATCCCTGCGTTTCACAAGCACACGAGCCAAGTTCTCCTCTCGGTTACAGGGGCATGTGTAGGGCTGTGGCTCAGATGACATCCAGCACCCGGCTGAAAGAGCAGCTTTTCCGCATGAGTAGCCCTGAATGAAGAGAGCTAGGAGCTAAGCAAACACTTTGGCCAGTACTTTCCTCCGTCTCTTTTTCTAGTCTTTCGGAAGTATCTTTTAATCAGTGCTTGCTTTCCCACACCACTCCTTTGTAGTCTTGTTAAGTGCTGTCTCTGGGGCCCATTCAAGCTTGGTGCCAGAGTAAAATTCCCAAGAGATTGATGGCGTTGCACCTGCCTGCACAAACCCTAAATTTGGCCCATCGTCTGATGTCTATAAACCTGCTTACTTAAGGTTTTTTGGCACTGGCATGCAATCACATCCAAACTCCCATGTGTTTCTTCATCCAAATCAGCTCCTCAGCGGAGCAGCCTTAGCTGCGAAGGTCAATCTTCCTCTCCAACCCCCACCTTTTTTTTTTAAAAGAGTATGCAAATTATGTATATTATTGGACCGCTGTGGTTTGAAAACACACGCGCATGCACACGCACATACACACGATATCTGACAAAGCCCGTGAGGGAGTTTCATAACAGAGGGAAATATTGGGAAGGTTTTATCTGATAGCGTAAGGGAAGTCTGTTAAAACGCCTTTACTGCAGGCAGCAGGAACGAGAGGCCACCTGGAGAAGTCATACAGCACCGGAGAAAGAAGCCTTGCTGGCTGCTTGCATAGTTTCAGGGCTCTGCTGCGCAGCCCGGGTATTTTTTGGCTTTTTCAGTCTCCTGACCGCTTTGTGAGAGGCAGCGAGAGGGGTGCTCTCGCTGTTGCTCAGGTTTCAGGCTCATGCCTTTATGAGGGCATGTCTTCGCATTTCGCCGGTTCTGTCGTGCCTCCTCCGTGCTCCTTCGATTCCCCCCACTCCCGCTCCATGGCGCTGTCAGTATTTGCAGATCTACTCTCTAACGCTTGTTTCTCCCCTTCTTTTCTTTTTGTCATCTGGCAGGGGGACCCCATACCCGAAGACATTTATGAGATTTTGGGTGGCAGCTCAGTGCGCTCCATCAGCGACCTCCAGCGTGCCCTGCGGATAGACTCCGTAGGTAAATCTCCTCTTCACCAAACACTCCTCTATTTTTTCTTAACTCTTTGAGGGGAGGGAGGGGATATTCTGTTTTCCAGCAGGCACACTATCAACAGACCTCACTATAAATATAGGAACCATTCAGGAACTATTTACACACCTAACCCCCCTGAAACCTGTGGGAGTTAGGCAGCTGGATGCCTTTTTAGATCTCCTCCTAGCTGCATGGTCTATCGAGGGACACTGGCTTCCAAAAATGATAGGAGTTGGGCAAGGTAAGTGCAAGGAACTGAGGTCAGCACTTTTCACCCTGGGAGACGCACAGGCAGCAGGGCTTGAACTGGCCAAGGATCAGTTTAGGAGGTGGAGAAACGTGAGGTGGAAATAGGGTGATAGAGGAGGAAAGGGCTGAGTGGATTCTCAGGTTTAACATCCACAAAAGGCCACGGGCTCCCAGAGGCTCTCAGGATGAGAGCAGCAGAGCACGTGTCCATGGGTGAGATACAGGACAGGGGCTAAGTCAGGGTAGCATCGCTTCACCTCCTGCCCGTAGATAAGAGCTCCGGGGGCTGCAGTGCCTCGGGGTCACTTGGCCAGGGCTGAGCGCAGCGAGCGGCAGGAGCGGCGAAGCGTGGAGGGGTCGGCACGTGTGGGAATTGGAGCACGCGCCACGGCGGCTGGGCTGGCCCAGGAATTTATTTATAAACGGTCTCTTCAGAGCAAATTCCTTTCTATTCTAACCCTGCTCCCGCCCGTCGTCCCCCGGCCCCCCCAGCTCGCCTTCTCTCTCGTGTTTTGTCTGTTTGGAGCTTTGTAATCCTTGCCGAGACACTATCTACGGGGGAACAGAATTTCCTGCTTTTGTTTCCTATGCCAGTCCAACCACTGGCGCAGTCTCAAAAGCATTCCCGCTGCCTTTCAAAACGGCCCTGGAGGGGCAGGGGGGGGAAAGCGAGGGGGAGGGCACCAGCTGCGTTCAGCTATTGTTTGCCTTAGAAAGAGGCGACGAGGCTCCCCACCACCGCCACGGCCGCTCCCTGCCCTCACCAGTTCCCTCCTCCTTGTCCACGAGCCACACAATGGGGCAACTTCCAAAATTAGCTGTGCTGGATTGTCCCAGGCTGGTTCCCCCACCCCAACTGTCTTCAGTGCTGACCCGGGGTGTAGAAGGACAACCTGGGGGAGGGAGGGACCCGGTTTTCAATAGGAGATTTGTTTCAAGTCAACAGTTGTTGCTATTTCCCCCCTCCCCCCCACCATCAACTCAACCTCTGCACAAAAGGCAGCCCCCACCCTCGTTTGATAAAATGCCAGGCGGCGCAGGATGGAGGGGTGGGGAAGGAGCGGCTGAGGAGATGCGTGCAGTCTGTCATGTCCCGGTGTCTAAGGAACAGATACATCTCTATCGCAGTTACTAACCGCCCTCACAGTTAAGAAATAAAATGGGCTTCTCTTGTTGGCTGGAAAAGCCCAGGGGTATGGGAGAAGGCTGCAGAGCTTTGAGTCACTGGTTTCACTTCAGGTCCCAGATGGGAAAGGCTGGTCAGGGAAACAGAAAATGGTGCTGTGAAGCTGTCTCTTTGTTGCACCCTGTGGCTCTCATCTGCTCCCAGGTAGTGACCGAGGGGCATCACCCCTTGCTTGCCCTCTTTGGAATGAGTGTATTAGCAAATAAGTGTATTAGCAAAATAATCCCAAAGCGGCTGGGGCTATTCCCTGCGCTGTCCATGCCCCATGTATGTGTCACACCTGCTGCCCTCCACTGACTGCACAGGGAGCCAGGATTAGGCAGCTCCAGGAGGCAGATGAACTGAGATACTGCTCCCCTGACCTTAGATGCTACTGTAGACCTTAACTGTGACTGCCCGCAAAGCAGGCGTGGCCATCTAAGCCAGTCATCCAGACACCCTCTGTAGCCCCCTGGAGAGCTACATGCCCTTCTAGAGCGTGATCCACCAGGTCTCATTTTGGGTGTCTGCCTCAGGGCGAGATGAGTGGTGTCCTAGAATTGATCACACCTCCCCAGCTGCTTTAAAGGGTGTCTGTCTGTCCACCTCACACATAGGTGTTGACTGCTCGGGCGCAGGATTCCTGCCTTGTGAATACAGCCTCTGTGCACCCATCCCAAATCCTTCAGCAATTGCTTCAGAGCTGAGCAGAGAGCAAAGTCCCTGCTCCCCCTACGCTAGAGCAGGACTGAGGAAGCGGGATGGGACATGATAGGTATGGGAAGTCTGCTCCACCGCACATCTGATAAACAGAGATCTTCCACTGGCCCCAAATTCCCTTTAAGAAAATTGCTCCCTTGATGCTGACGTCCATTCAGCTTCCTTCAGCTGCTAAAGCAGGTCAGAGAAGGAAAGAGCTGTGGCTGGGTGGGAGCTATCTCCGAGCGCGGCCATTGTCCGGAGCTCAGGAGGGGCTGCGTGTTGGAGTGCTCCATGGGGATTATGGGCATTTCTCTATTCAGCACTTCCTATGGGAAAAAGCAGTGGGGTGGGAGGGAACTGCTCAGCGCTGGCCTGAATGCTATCTGCCTTCCTCTCCCATCGCTGACTGAATTGCCTCCAGATCCTGCAGCTTACCTTGGAGTAGTATAGGGGAAAAATAATTTAAACTTTATTTTTCTGTTCTTCTGTCATAAAACTGACTCTAACCTAGAGTGGCTGCAGTAGGTTGGGAGAGAGAAAGCAAGCACCCCACCTCCCACCCATCATCCCCTTCACCTGCCCACTCACACCCTGATTCTCCCAGTCCCAAGCCATCCCAGCAAGGCACCGCAGTGTTATATAGCAAACTTTTTCCTGGTCCCATCTGGTCTTTGATCCTCCTTGCCATATCCTGGTCTCAGCCAGCTGATCTGGATCCCTCTGCTACTCCTCTCTGACACCAGGAAGCCCTGCCGTAGGCCTTGTCATTCTTGAGCTGGAGTTTTCCTCTCCCAGACCTGTCTGGGGCCCCTCTTTCATGATGGGCTTGTTGCTTTGAACTGCCTAGCCTGAGCAAAGAGCAAACCTAGAGTGTCCGTGCCCCAGCACAGCTGTGACCTTGCTGGTGGATTTACACCTAGGGGTGTACTAGGGGCCCTGGCTTATCCCACGTCTCTGCATTTTGCCTGGTGAGCAGAGCACAAGTGCCTGCTGTCTTCTCCTGCCTCTACCGAGTGCTATTAGGTCATGTCTTTCCCTTTGCAGAGGAGGATAGCTCGAGCCTGGACCTGAATGCAACTCAGACTGGTCAAAACCCCGTGGCCCTGTCTCGAGAGCGACGAAGCCTAGGTGAGTGGCGGGTGTTGCACCTTGTGATTGTTGGGGCACTCACCTGAGCAGCTGTGGGTGGGTGCAGGTGCACGTCTGAGATACATGTGTGGGGGTAGAGGTTATAGCGTGCATCGATGTGTAGACAGATGAGAAGGAGGGTCTGGGCCTCACGTAGGAGCTGGGTGTTACACCCCAGGAGGGCAGGAGAGGGAGTCTGGAGCTCTGCAAGCTGCTCTGCTTTAAATCCCGCTGGTGCTGATTGGCTTTAAAGAAGTGTTATCTCCTGCCTAGGACTGCCGCTGCAGTAAGAAGCATCGTTTTACTGGGGCCTCCTCCACAGAGCGCGGCTCTGTCCAGGGAGGGAGCTGGAGGGGTGGAAGAAGGAGGAAGAACATGTGTGTGTGTGTGAGAGCCGTGTGGGGTCTTTCTCTTCCAGTAGAGGTGGCTGCAGTGGGTTGGTAACAGCTGCAAAGCCCATTTCATCTCCCCTTCTTCTCTTGGCCCTCCGTAGATGCTCTGGCAGCAGCAGAGCCAGCTGTCCTCGCGGAGTGCAAGACGCGGGCAGTCGTCTTTGAAATCTCCCGCAACATGGTGGACAGCACCAACGCCAACTTTGTGGTGTGGCCACCCTGTGTGGAGGTTCAGCGCTGCTCCGGGTGTTGCAACAACCGCAACGTGCAGTGTCGCCCCACGCAGATTCGCGTCCGGCATGTCCAGGTAAGGGAGACGCATCCTGCTGCTCCCTCCTCCCTCAGCCCACCTCAATCCCTAGCCCCCAAAACCAAAACCAGAGCGGGTCTCAGGTGCAAGGCTCACACAGCTGTCTGTTCCCTCGCACCCTCTCTGCAGTCGCATCTTCTGCATTAGCCACGCAGCGCTGCAGCCTCTGGCGTGGGGTGATGTCCGTGCCGTCTGCTGGGAGGGCTGGTGCTGTCCAGCAGCTGGGGACTGTCACCATAGCAGAGCTACAGGGCACCGTCCCCTGCCGCAGCTCCACGCCGCGGCTATTTCTGTTCGAGGCGGCCTTGTCTGCTGTGTTAGAGCAGAAGAAACGCGATGCTTTCATCGCGGGAACTGTTTTTGATGCAAAAAGAGGAGGACTTGCAGTGTCAGTCTCCATCCTCCCGCTGCTGCTGCAGCTTCTTCCCACTGGAGCAGCTTCTCCTCTTTCTCAGCCCCACGGTTACCTCCTGACCCGCTCCAGCAGCAAGCAAGACACCTGACAGCTAACCTCTTGCTCTGATCCTGCCCTCCTCACAGCTACCAGTGATCTCCTCACAGCTTCCTCCCAGACAGCTTGTTTAAAAATAATACTCATCCCGTACTAATCCTCTGCTTGAGCCGTAAGAAACTCCCCCAGGCAGGCGGCAGAGGTTGGCTGGGAGAGGTTGTATTCACACAGCGCTTTTCATCAGGAAATTCCTTTCTCAGAAAAGCCAGGCTGAATGAGGGAAAAATGGGGGGGGAGCAGGAGTTGTTTTTGTGGAAAAAACAAGTGAGAGGTCAAAAGCCAGCCTGAAAAAGTGACCTGGAAATGGTTTCTTTGAGGACAGAGGTCTCTCTATTGTTTGGCTGGAAGTGTTTGTCTAGCGAGCAGCGTGTGGTCTGAAGCGTGTGGAGTGGGCTTTCAAGGAAAGATAAACAGCCTGGCTGCTTCGGCGCTGGCTGAAGGATGCTGCTGGGGGCAGTGGGTTTAGAGGAATTCAATCCCAGATGCGCAGCAGAGCAAGTATTTATAGCTTGCGGAGCACTTCAGGGACCGCGGTCTTGTTAGATAAGCTGAGTGGGGTCAGGCCCAGCCGCTCCTGGAGTGGGAGGACCCCCTAGAAAGCTCGTGCCCTGTGGTGGGATGTGGAACAGTGAGTCTTCCCTCTGAGTCAGCACTGGTGGAGAGTCCGAGGGAATTTCCAGAGTACCGCCTTTCCCGTGAAACACAGAGCTGAGGGCTTCAGCCCTGCGAGTTATTAAAGAGCTTGAGACAAATTCAGACAGGCCTCAGCAGAGCTGGTGAAGCTGCGTTTGCTTGCATCGGGCCTGAGGTTTTCTCCTTTTGCCCTTCCTGTAGGATCCTGTGGGAATTAATTCTGGTCGCCCCCAGGTCTCCGCCATCACAGCTGTCAGAAACAGGCTAGCGTGTTCTGCACGTCCCATGTTTCTGTCTGTGATCAGCCGGTCATCCTGCTCAAGCAGCGGCAATAGGAACAGGGAAACAATCAGTCACATCCAAACTTGCCTGGTCTAGGTCTGCTCTGCTGGTGTGTGCAGAATTAGCTCCCATACACACCACCCCTGGATTTGAACCACGCTCTATAAACTGCCTTCTGACCCTTTAGGAAGAAAGCCAGTACTGAAGCATACTGACACTGATTGTTTTTACAGAGTGGGAGCTACAGCTGTATTCATCTTTTGCTTGCCTCCCTCTTCCAAATAGGTGAACAAAATCGAATTTGTCCAGAGGAAGCCAAAATTCAAAAAAGTCGTTGTGCCTTTGGAGGACCATGTGCAGTGTCGGTGTGAAGCAGTGTCCCGTCAGCCCCCCAGGAACAGCCGGCCAGGGCCACGTGAACAGAGACGTAAGGATCTTGGCATTAGTAGAGTGGAGGGAGGCGTGAGAAGAGAGACTGGGGAGAAAGGAAAGAGCCCTCGGCGGGTTTCAATCTGCTTAGCTCCAGTGAATCCCACGGGCCTTCGCTGGTTTATACCAGCCGATGTCCCAGCAAGGGGCTGGAACTGAGGGAAATGAAGGAGGGGAAGGTGAGAGGTGAGGGGAAGGGCATCGTGGGAAAAGGGAGAGAGCAGAGACTGCGGAGAACACAGGATGAGGGACAGAAGAATAGAAGAAGGAGGCTTTGTGGCCCTCCTGTTGCAGAGCTCTTTGTTGATAGCGTGTGGGGAAAGATACTTCAACATGACCCAGCTGCCCCTCGCCGTACAGACACTCTCCCCTCTGTTTTGGCAGGCTCGTCACCATCGTTCACTACAGCCGCTGTCTCACAGAGGCAGCGAGTACGCCGGCCGCCGGCGCAGAAGAGGAAACATAAGAAGTACAAGCATGTCAACGATAAGAAAGTGCTGAAAGAAATCCTCATAGCATAGAAGTGCTGGCAGGGGAGAGAGAGCACAAGGCAGGTAACACCAAGCTGCTTTTCCAGTTGGGAGAAATGCTCTCCCAGGGCATGGTTCTGCCCGAGCACCTTGGATGCTTCCCACAGCACCAGCTGCTCATTCAGCGTGGGGCTACTGCAGGGCCTGGGTGTGATAAAACTGGGGCTGACGGAGGGGAAAGGACTAGGCTGGGACCCAACGCGTACATCCTATTTATGGCTCTACGGCTCTTCGCAGGGGTGGAAGGATCGTGCTGCGATCATATTTGCTCTCAGGCCCTGCCCTCCCCTTTCTCTGCCTCCCTTACAGGCAGAGAGTGAGCCTGACTTCTCTCTACACCTAAATCCCCTCGGGGTCCATGTAATTAATCTCTTCTGTGGAGCAACTCCTGTTCTCCTTTCTTTATTGATTCTCCATTGAAAGCAGAGAATTAATGTTGCTCTGGGGATCCCTTTTCCTTTTATTTCATTAGTTGAGTTGGCAGAAAGACTGCAAAGCAGCGACACTTTTGGTTCATCTCTCTCCTAGTGGGAAGCCTGTGTGCATAAGAAAGGTCATACCAGGGGAAAGGAGAACTGGAATCTCTGGCAAGAGATCTGGACTTCGTCAGCCCAGGGTCTGATTCTTCTCTCCCTGACTTGTGTAAACAGGAGCAATTCCCTTGTCATCAGGAGAATTTCACCAGTACAAGGGGAAGGAGATAAGCCCTGGTTCCCCGTGAGAGAGGGAAAGGTGCAGAAAAGAAAGAGGAGGCAGGGCGCGGACCTGGGGTGTTGAATTTAGAGAGAGGTGGCACAGCTTAACAGGGAAAGCCCTGGCCTGTGACTCAGTGGTTCCAGCTCTGCCATGGCCCCTTGAACGATCTTGGGCCGCTCACTTCCCATTCACTTCCCCTCGCCTCAGGAGAGGGGGGCGATGGGCTTCCATCGCGTGGCCTTTCAGGAGACGGGGACGAGGGGCACCAGGCCGTGTCTTGGGATTGGTATTCCCACGCTTAGCACTACGAGGGCTCTGATTATCCCAGGATCCTCCTGGCCAGCCCAAGGTTCCCAGGCTAGAAAAGATGCAAACCCATGCAAATCTCAGCTCTGGCGCAAGCTGTCCAGAGGTAAAAATAGAGAAGGTCAAAAGCCCTCCTGGGCTTCTAATCTGGCACTTCGACACAAACGTTTCCAGAGGAGAAAACGGGAGAGGAGGGGAGTTGCAGGGTTACATGTTCTAATGCCATGTCTGTTTTTGTTTCACTTCCAGGTTTATTTAATATATTTGCTATATTGCCCCCATGGGGTCCTTGGAGTGATAACTTTTCTTCTTTGTCCGTCTGCCTCGACGTCTGATTCAGACGGCAATTGGTGCTTCCCTTTCCATCAGTGGACCTTCTCCCACCAAAGCCTCTCCCTTCTTTCATTTATTAGCATAATTTTAAAATTTTACACACAAAAAAAGGACAAACATGACCTATATATATATATATGAGAAAAGAACAAAGTACAAATAAAACCATGAACCCCGACAGCCACAACATGCGATGAGGACAGGACAATGCCCTCCCTGCTCCAGAGGACAGGATGGAAAATGTGAAAAGGAAAGTGGGTCCAATTTCTTCTGAGAGGAGGAGAAAAACAAACGGACAGAGGGCGGAAGGGGAATATTCTCCCTTCCCCTCGTGTTTCTGGTAAGGCTGGGGGGCCCGGCTGAGATCAACACTTGCACTGGACCTACATTTTGAAAACAGGCATATCTCAGATTGCGAGCGGCGACCGATGATGGAAAATGCACTAAGGACTTTTATCGCCCTACCTGGACAGATATATATTTTTAATGTGCGCGTGTATATTTTATTTTAAAAAAGAAAAACCAAAACCACTAAGATATACAACATCTCGGGGAACAGAACAAAAACAAAACAAAACAAAACAAAGAAGCCAAATGCATTCCCCCCCTCCCTTTCCCCTCCTGCTCCTGGTGCTGACTGGAAGGTGTTTGGATCGTGGGGAAGGAGCAGACAGCGGCAGAATCGTCTCCACGCTCCCGGCCCCTGCCAAGGGGAGCCATCTTTGCACATGCTGGTGGAGAATTCAACTTTCCAGGCTCGGACTCAGATTATTTTTTAAATTCGCTCTGTATGTGTGCGCGTGTATATGTGTGTATATATATATACGTGTGCGTGCGTGTGTGTGTGTATGTGTATTTATACATACATATATAAATATATATATATATGTTCTTAAATGGATTTCATTCCCCGGTGGCAGGAAGCTCAGAGGCACGTGCGTGCATTGGCTTCGTTGGGCTGGCAGAAAAACACGTTGTTACTGCAACGTGCCGGCGAGGTCCAGGACGGGACAGGCAGAGACATCATCTGATCGCTCCCTGTCTTGTTGCCCTTTTCTCTCACTCTCCACCAACCCCCCAGCACAACTTCCTTGCAGGAGGCGAAGTGGCACCACAAGAAGACCAACAACAGCCAAACTTAGAAGCATGACTTAATCTCAGTGAGCTGTCCTTGCCTGCTCTGTGGTCCTGAAATCAGAATCATGACATTCCCTCAAGGTTTTTAACCCCTTCACGGGTGCACCATGCCTCCACTGCTTTCTCCATGCCAATGTCCCCGCATCTCCCATCTTTTTCTTCACATTTTCCCTCTCAAATTCCTTCTGGATTTTTGCCCGTTAGATGTTCCCAGCCCACCTAACTTGGAAGTTGGTCCAAGATGTGGGCAGCTCTGTTTAGGTATAGAGGAAGAAATGAGGATGGTCTTTGCAGCTGGTAGCAGCCGTCTGAGACAGAAATGAGCTCTTCTAAGTGAGGAGGACTCAGAGAAGTTGTAGAGTTGGTCAGTTGTAGAGTCCCTCTCGGGCCACTGCCTGCTCCAGAGGAGGGAGGAGGACTCAGAGGGCAAGGGCTATTTCTGCACACCCAACCCTCAGTCACCATTAGCAGAAATGTTACACATGATGGGAATTCCCAGTGTCGCCTCGGAGTCTTGGATTGTGCCATGCTGGGCGCTGCAGAGTTACACATGAAAAAAATGCCTGCCCAGAGCTAGGGCGGCAGCCCTCCCCTTCCCCTCCTGCCTCCAGCCGCTTCTCCCCTCGCACACACACACCCCCCTATCGTGGGGCAAAGCCCCGGAGGGAGCCGGGAGAAGGAGGCGAAGCTGCAACCTGGGACCTGTTACAAGTTGTGGAGGGACGCAGTCCTCGCCTCCTGCAAGCCCAGAGCACTTCTCGTACCATTGCCAAGGTGGCACGTTGCTCCCTCCCTCCATCCCCAAGCCCTCAAGTCTTAAGACATTTTGTTTTCCTGTTCCAAAATCTGTTTCCTTTGGTTTGTAAAGATGGTGAGGTTTTATTTTATTTTAATTTTTTTTGGCTTTTTTTTTTAAATGTAAGATTAATTTATACTCAGTACTGTATTTAAAGTTGTAAAAAAAAAAAAAGAAAAAAAAGGAAACCAAACCTCTCAAACATCATTTCTCTTTCTTTTGTGAGCTGAATGAAATGCAGAGGCCAAACCGGCTCACCGCAGGGCAGAGTGGGATTCCCAGGGCCTCCAGTTTCGTTTTCAGGACACTTTTTCTGAGATTGCAGAGAGAAGCGACCAAAGCTGGGAAAGTCCTGGGAGCCCAGGCACAGCCCTGCCCACGGCTGGCGGTGCTGCGCTCCTCCTTCCCGCCTGCCGCCCAGCGCTCGGGCTGGTTTGAAATGACTCAGGCGCTGGGGATTTCGTCTCGAAGTGGTCCCCTTCTCCTTAGCTGCTCTGTCCGGACACCCAGCCAGAACTTCCCTGCGCTTTCATCCGATCTCCGGATTCCTCTGCTTTGAAGGGCTTGGGACAGTCGGCACTGTTTACACTCCCCAAAGCTGTACAAACAGTCAGCCCCTTCCCTCCTTAGTCACATCGTCTAGACAACGGCGGTCCTTCCCTCGGTCGGAAAGGCCGTTGCGTTTCCCTTTCCTCCCAGCAAGGGAGGTATCGCACATCTGGCACTTGAGCGCGACGCCACGGGGAGCGAAGGCAGCTGCTGCCCCATGCCTCAATTTTGGGGTCCCCCTGGCACGCGGACAGCACCCTCAGTCCATGGCTCATCTCTGAGGAGCGTAGACCCAAGTGGGGACTTGTGCTGCAACAGTGAACCCGGGGAGCTCGGTGTCTGGGTGTGCTCCGGGCTGTCCTTGAAGGACAAGCCTGGCACTCCCCGGTGTGTGCCTCGCTCCAGCGTGGTTCATTTTGGGGTGAGGACACGTTTTCCATGATCCTCCAAAGGGAGCTGGAGTAGGGGTGAGCTGTATCCGCCCCCGAGGATGGAAACCATGGGCAAAATCACAGTGAGGATAATAATCGCATCCCTGCTCTGATTTCCTTAGGATAATCCAGTGAGAAGAAAGATTTTTGGTGTGAGACTTCTTTGGGCTTGAGGGCCTGTCAGCAGGGACTTTGGGGAGCAATGGGCGCAAAGAGGGGTACAAGGCACGGGAAGCACGGGTGCATCAGCCTGGACCGGGGGTGGGAGGAAGGGCTCGGCATCCCAGGGGGGCCGGCACACCGCCCGGCCACGGCGGCCCCGGGGGAGGCGTGTAACCCCATCCACCAGCGTGCGCCTCTGCTTTTCACAGCTCGAAATGAATAGGTGCTGAAAGAAGCCGCGGGCCCGGGCGCCTGGAGCTAACACCTCCGCAGCGCCTGGTCTCCGCTCGCGGCAGCTGCTCGGGCGCTCGCTTGAACACCGTTCGCTCGCAGCTCCCTGGCGCGCGTTCAGCGCAGGTCAGCGTGGGGCGCAGGAAGGCGGGCGCCCCTGCCGCTTCTCGAGGCTGGAGCAGGTGGTTTACATCCACCCCGCAAAGCCAAGCTCGGGCAATAAATCCCGAAATAAGCCCCGGGAGGGCTGCAGCACACCGCCGGAAAGCATCTCCTCCCCGCGGGGGTGCCAGCTTGGCTCGCCCGGTGCTACAGGTGATCTCGGAGGAGCTGGGGAGCCTTGGCAACTCTGCCTGGTTTAATTGCTCGACTGCTGCTTTACCTAAAGGCCCAGCCTCGGGATATGTCATTCAACGGGAAGTTCAGCTTTTGTTGGAGGAAACGCATCCAGCCTTCGAGGCGGCAGAGAGGCTTCAGCGATGGGTTCTCCTGCGAGCACATGGCTCCTGGGCAGATGGGAGAGCAAACTCATGGGCTCTTCAGGTGCAAAAAGCAAACCCCTGTGTTTTAAAGCCAGGCCTCGGGCTTTTTAGTGTTGAGGGTTTGCAACACTAAAGCTGTCACATGGCTAAATGAAATGAAAAATCAGTTTGCAAGAGTTTCCTCACTGGTCCCAGGAAAAGCCTTGACTATTTGCTTATTTTATTGGCACTCAGGAATACGAACGGCTTAAGCTCGCCACCACGCCTGGCTGTGGCTCGAAGGAAGAGACTTCTTCAGCCCAGCCATGTGGCACGAAGCCCACACAGGCATTCCCTTCCCCACACCAGGCTCGCGCCTCCCTGGCGTAAGCCGTGCCCCCCACGACGGCCGCCCTGTCCCACTACCCGACCTGCCCATGCTCCGGATGCGGCTGGGAAGGGGCTTGGTGGGAGCCGTTGCCATCCCGCAGAATCCCGGGGTGGGACGGGGATGTATCGGAGGGTGGCCCTGTCTCGCTGTCCATGCACCAGCGCCTGGTGAGCCCTGGGGCTGGAGAAGCCGGCTGTGCCAAGAGAAAAACAGGGTACAAAGAGGGAGGAAAATATAAGGAGTTAAAAACTATTTAGGAAAAAGAAACAGCAAAAAACCCTCGCCCGAGCACGCAGCTGTTCCCCACTTGCCTTCACGCAGCCCGTGACCAAATGGTGCTGGCCCCCCCGAGCCGTGATCTGCCCGTGACCGAGTGAACCCGTTGCAGTCTTGGGAATTTCCCATCTTAAAAGACATTGCGAGGAAGCCAGGCAGCCTCGACTGTTTTTGGCTTTCATCGCAGGGTTAAAGGAACAACACAGCCCCCCAAAAAATGAGAAGGAAGAGGGTGGGAAGTGGAGGGAACCCCAAACGCCAGGGCCTCCCTGCAAGTGGTGCAGGCACTGGGTTAACGCGAGACCCCCAGTCCCAGTGGTGGGTCCGTGGGGCTCTCGGCAGAGGAGCAGGAGGGTGAAGAGATCAAAATATAAAATTATGGCAGGGCTCACCTACCCTTTTTCCTCCCTCAGCCAGGCAGATACCAAACGGGATTCTGTGGCACAACAGACTGCCTTGGGTTCACAGCAAAGGTCGTGGCGAAGCCGGGAGGAAAGCAGTCTTGAGGGAAAAAACTCCCTTGTAATTACTAACTCAATATAAGAAGCTGTTTGCAAGCGATTAAGCAGCAACCCAAACACAGCGGGGACCCGGGCAGCAGGGAGGTTTGTGGCTTGACAGTCGATGCGCGTTTTGAAATGTTTGCTGTGATTTTTTTTTTTTTGCACACGCTGCAAAAACAAAGGACGGACGGTGCAGAGATGCTGGGCAAGCAGCTCTGCTGCAGGTCTTGCCCCGGCAGCTTTGGAAACTCCCAAGTTCCCAAATGCCCCCACCTTCGGCCCTGGCCACCGCTGGCCGATGCAGTCAGTGAAGGCAAGCTCTGCTCCCCAAACCCAGGCCCCGCTCAGGTGTTTCCTGCATGAAGAGAAACTATTTTTCAGTACGAATCTACGCACAGACCTGGGGAAGAGCAGAGGAGAAGGTGTTAGCTACTGCTGGTCCCCGCAGCGCAGGGCCGGCTGCGAGCAATGATGTCAGAGACAAATCAAATGAGGTCAGAGCAGGAAAAGCTATGATTAATGAACTAAGGTGCGCTCCGGGAGAGAAGCCCTTACTGAGACACGTGCCCAGCGGCAGCCCAGGGCACCCAGGAGACGACTGGCCAGAGGGCTCTGGATGCCCCATAGGTGACCTTCTCCCCTGGTGACGTCGGATGTTGCCCCATGAGGGTCCGGCACACGGACAGCCCGGAATACACACACGGGGTCACATGTGAACCACACCATGCACCTGCACGAGTGCTTTGGCTGCCTAAATTAGGCAGGCGGCTGTAAGGAGGCACCCTGCAGCGCGCATGGCGGGTGGGATGCTCCCTCTCTCCTCCAGCGGGCAGGGGCCGGGGTCCCCCAGAGCAGGCAGGGCAGCATGGCGGGCAGCAGAGCTCAGCCAGGCGTACGTGGCTGGGTTCAGAGGAGGTCCTGGGGACGGCCACCTCCGTCGAGGGGATTTCACCGCTCCCCAGGCCTCGGCTGCGGATGCCGGCAGGCTCCATGGACATCGGCGGGTTGGCAGGGCACTCAGGAGGGCTGACATTCGGGCATGCTGGGGGGTTAGCAGGGGGGCAGGGAGGTTTGCCGTGACCCGGCACACGCTGGCTTGATGTCTGTGAGGAAAAGTCCTGGGAGGTGGCTGTGTGAGGTGCCC
This sequence comes from Calonectris borealis, assembly GCF_964195595.1. Taxonomy (NCBI): domain Eukaryota; kingdom Metazoa; phylum Chordata; class Aves; order Procellariiformes; family Procellariidae; genus Calonectris; species Calonectris borealis. Next base: position 57,580,929 of record NC_134312.1, read on the forward strand.
GCATTGTCCCGAGCCCTGGGCTGGCTGCACGTGTCCGGGTAAAGCAGAATGGGGAACAGCCACCCCCGTCCCGCTCCAGTGTGGCCCCGGGAGGGCATCTCTCGGGGCAGGGGGGGCTGTGCAAAGGGGCCTGCACCTTTAAAGCCTGCAGAGGTGTTATTTCAGTGGAAAAAGTATTTCACCGTGACGATGGAAATTGTTTGGCCGAGGAGAGAGAGAGAGAGAGAGAGAGAAAAGACCTTCCTTCCCTCTGACAGGTTCAGGAATTTTTTCCGCTAATCAAGAAGAAAAACAAAATGCTTGTGCTGGGGGGGGGAGGGGAGGAAAAGGGGGTCTCCCTGGTGTCCCATAAACCCGGTGACCATGGACAAAACACCGCAATCGCAGCATAGCCTTGCCCTGGAAAGTTTGAGGCAGCGCTGGCTGGCGGAGTGAAGGGGGAGCGCACCTCTCGCTTGTGGGGGACCCCGTTTCGGAGCATCCCAGGCTGGGCAAGGGGCAGCTCCCTCCCAGAAGGATGGGCAAATCCAGATGAAGTTCTCGGTCCACAAAGGGCAGGACCGGCACCCGCTGCGGCAAGGCAGACGGCCAGTGGTGCAGGTTTGTCCCTGGGATGGGATGGGGGATGCTCTACTCATGAGAGCATCCCACCGGCTTCATCAGCCGGTTTTAAAAGGGCTGAAATGGGCGCTTTTTGCATTCAGGTTTGGCAGGGACAAGGCTCTCCTGGCTCCACTGAGGTTGGTGTGAACAGCCCAGTAATCAAATAAAGCATTTTCCCAGCATAGCCGTCTTCAAGTGTGTTAAATGAAACAGAAAGGAGCAGCTGAACAGGATTTGCAGTTTTTTCCCCATGATACGTATTTTCCCTTTTCCATGGATAGTCCCACCGGGTATGCTGCGACCTATTGTTGTACTTATTTATTTACTCAGGTTTTGTAGATGGTTTCAAAGCTCGTGGCCAGGAAGGAGCAACCAGATGCTGCTACCCTGCGGGACAGAAAACCTGCCCCAGTTTCCCTCTCTGAACACAGATGCAGAGCCAGGTGCAACTCCCAAACCCAGGGCTGAACCCCGTTCCTTTCCCTCCCTGCTCTAACCCAGCCATTAGAAACCGGGATATTTGATTGCAGGTTCATCCTGTGTGGTTTCTTCCAAGCAAGAGGTTAGCTGGTTGGAGTGGTTTGGGTTAAGGAGCTGCTCCTCCTTTTGGAGAGAGGGCTGGGTTGGGTGGATGTGTCTAGGAGAAGCCCTGGGAGCTTGGAGGGTTCCCACTGTCACCAGGAGGAAGAGCAGGGGCTGATACACCACCGGCCCCTGAGGAAGGCCAGCCAGCAACAGGGGATTTTTGCCAGCTGGAAAACATGAATATTTATGAACCTGGATTAAAAAAAACCTCTAAGGAATCTGGGTGCATGTGAACACCCATCCAGGAAGCGGAGGCCCTCGGGCAGCAAACGGCGGGCGCTGGCACGGTGCTGCCGTGCCCACCGCGGTGCTTCGCCTGCGCTGTGGGTGCAGCTGGGGAGGGACGCCATCGCTGCCGGCAGCATCCCTGGCTTTGGGGCACCCGTGGCCACAAAGCCAAAGTGTCACAAGCTTGACAGGCAGCCACCTCTCACCTCCCAGCCCGGGGTCCCTTTCTTAGGTCACAAGAGTTGAGTGCAGAGGCAGCCATTTTAGTCAGACAAGGCGCAAACACCGGGGTCTGGAGGAGACCTCAAACGGTCGGGTTTTTCAGAAGCAGGAACATGTTTGTGTAGGTGACTCTACCTGCACAACTCTACCAGGACCAGAAGCACCCAGCTGGGTCTGCAGCATCCCGGAAAGCCGCTCCACTGCAAGCTCCCTACCTGTGTTCAATGGGCTGTCGGGTCTCCTGGAGACCAGGACATGACAACTTCCCTGCCAGGCCTCCCACCGAGCCGTGGGTAAGGCAGGTGGGCCCTGAACCTCACATGTGATGAGTCCTTATTGACTTGGAGTGGAGGGAAATAAGAGCCTGATGAGACCTGGATGCCTACGCTCGGCTGGAGCTGGTACCATCTGAGACTGGCTGCGGGCTAAGGTGGGGGTGGAAGCAGTCACTGCAGTTCTTGAATTTGGGAGAGCAACAAACTCTGCTGCTCCCCAGGGCTGGTAGGACCTGGCTCCCTGGGGTATGTGTCACTGGATGGGAGAGGCCACAGTGCCAGGTTTTGGCAGTATCAGAGGTGCTCTGGATATGGGCATCTGCATCTCAGGTCTCCATCACTCGTATGGGTTGGCAATAGTTCCCATCCACAGGTTTGAAAATGGACCTGAGAAGAGCTGCAAGAACCAGCTACTGAAAGTCAGAATGAACTTGTAAAGGAGTAGGAGGGTGAAGCCAAGCCCAAGAAAGGCAGGAGTTGCTTTTTGGGAGCTTTTTCTTTCACTCTTTTCCACCCCTCACTCAAAGACCCCTCCTGCTTGCCAGGAAACTTGGTCGGGGCAAGCATTTTGCCACCTGGCTTATGCACGCACCAGTCAAGGAAACAATTCTGCAATTGAAAGAGGAAATCTCGGTCCCGGCTATTTCCAACCTCTATTGTTTGTTACCCAACTCATGCATTACACAGACCAGTAAGCAAAGCAGCAAGATTGCAACACTATGCATGTGCTTTCAGACATTTAATTTTAGCATTGCAAGAAGGATCTGTGGTATCGAGAAAGCCCAGTTCTAAGGAAAGAGGAAACCTGTGATTCTGACACTTGATTTTGTCCATAAAAGGAAGCAGATCATTTGGGTGACATAACATGTTTAGTCATTTGGGCTGTAATCCTCTGGGAGTCCAGCGAATCCCTGCTGGGGTTTTCCCATTCCCAAGGACTTGGGTTGCTCAGGAGCCCTGGGCAGGGCTGAAGTCCTTGAGCGACTGGAGCTTTGTGCCTCAGATTAAGCTCCTGATCTTTGGACCTTTGCTCTGGGCAGCACGCCCCTTCCCAAGCAATCTCAGGTCGGAATGGGCTTTGCCAGTGAGTGTCAGACCTCGACACCGTTCCTCCTACAGACCCTGGGTCATTACATATGGTTATAAGGCACTTGTCAACATGTTGTCCAAAATCTCCCCACCTTTCCCCAATACCAGGGCTCTTCTTAGCTGCACATGTAAAAGGCTGCTTGAAAAGAAGTTGAATTTAAGGAATTTAGGAATAAATGGAGCTCTGCATGGAGCTCTTGCACAGCACCGGGGACTGTGCAGAAAGTGCAGAAGTCCCCTTTGCCTTGTCCTGCACTGAACGCCCTTCTGCAGTGTGGCTTAGTCCCCTTCCAGTGGGGGTAAAAAGGCCCTCCACGCTGGGAAGAAAATTGGGACCGATGTATGGCAGCTCTTCTCTGCAGAGACAGGCCCCGAGACAGCGAGGACCTGCCTCCACGCCGAGCAAAGGCAGTTTATCTGCTGTTGACTGCAGCCCCACAGGTACCCAACCCTGTGCTGCGGGGGATTCCCCCACCAGAATTACACCGAAGAAATACGCAAATCTACGAAAATCGCAGTGGCGTGGTGGTAAGTCCCCCCGCAAACAGACAAGTACCAAACAAATCTCAAACCTGACCAGCTCCTCACCCCACCGCTGCCAGGGCAAAGGCACCGGCCACTGGGATGAGGCTGAGATTCCTGCTGCACACCCAGTCGCGGGCTGAGATCCCTGCTGCACACCCAGTCGCGGGCTGAACCCGCGCCCAGCGTGCCCCAATTTTCTCCCCGATGGCTGCAGGGAGGGCTATCGCTGGGACTCCCTCGAGAGCCTCCCGCAAGCCTGCCCAGGCCTCGGGGGCATGGCTGCACCGGCCGCTTCCTAAAATGCAGAAGCACCCTTGGGGTTTTTTTGAAATCTTGCAGATATAACATGTTTTCAATTCCTCAAAAACGGGGTTCTGCATGTGACCAGAGGCACCGTCCTCTTTCCTCCCCGTCCCTTCCCCTTCCACCAACACACGTGTGTGCAGCTGGTGATGGGAGCCGGGAGTCTCCTTCTCCTTCTTTTTAGCGGTCCATGGGGCTACGACGTGTGCCTGTTTCATTGAGAAAGTTACCAAAGCCCGGCAGGTTGTGAAAGGGGAAACCGGGAAGCTGGAGAAGGCAGAACAGGGGTGTGTTTTAAAGAAAGAAAGAAATCTTTCTTTTCCCAAGTATCTGGTTATGCAAGACCCTGAGGATCTTGATTTGACCGTGGGACAAAAACCATCATGACATAGCGCTGGCCGAGGGTCAACGTTGGCCCTGTTTGGTTTGTCGAGTCAAGGAAAAAAAGGGGGGAAAAAAAAAAGAAAGAAAAGAGCTCTTCTTGTTGCAGCACTTGAAATAGCTGGATTGGAGATCCTGGCTCACCTCTGCAAGGGTGGAGGGGCTGGGAGCGGGTCCAGGCAGCCGGCTGAGGGGCACCCTTGGGCTCTGTGCTTTGTTTGGGGGTGAAGCAGGGCTGTGGGTGCTTTCCTGCACCGCCGAGAGCTGAAGTCGTGCCGACAGAAGGAGGGTGTCCCGTGGGCTTCTCCATCACCGTGCTGGCTCCCAACAGCAGCTTGGGAGCAGGGGAAGCACCGAGCACCCTTCCCTTCTCTGGACCCAGTGAGAAGCTCAGTATGGCTGATGGGTCAAGGATTATGGAAAAGGAAGAGGCAGGAGAAATATGCTTGTTGAGAGCTAAATTCAACAGCGCAGACCAGGATAACTTCCCTGTATATCCCTGTCCTCCCCATGCACAACACCCCAGCGGGGAAGAGAGCAGGGCTTTCTTATCCAGCGAAACCCCGGACTGTGAGACCTGAGTGCGAAGTCCTTGCAGTACGTCTTCGCCGGTTGGCCAGGGTGGCCGAGGGCAGGACACGGGGACTCGGCAAGGCCCCGCAGCCTGTCCTCCTGCAGCAGGTGCCCCCGACCCCCCCAGTGTGGGTTCAGGCCGGTGTGCCCTGCTGCAGCGCCGGCGCGGGGGGGCCGTGCCGGATAAGGCGCTCCCAGGACACGGCCGGGAAGGTCAAACTGAGGGACAGGTGCCGGAAAAGGGGCCAAGACCGCCGGGGAAAGAGAAGATGCTGAGGGGGCCGGGCTGCTTCCATCTAGGGACCTAGTGGCCACGGAGGGGTGGCCCGGGCTGACCCCTTGCCCTGACGCCGTGGCTGGGCTCGCTGGGGAGGCAGCGATGGAGGTGAAGTGTGGGTGCGCAGGTAGCCGGGGTGGCCACCCGTGGGTGCCCTGTCCCCCCCCGCTGGGCTGTTTTGCAGTCACCGGCCAAGGCAGGAATGCCAGGAATGTGAAATCCCGGTGCACTGCCCCGTCGTCCCCCCCCGGGTTCCCCCCGCTTCTCCGGCCTGTCGCAAGAACAGGATATTCACCCGAGCGACGAGCGACGTACACTCACACACGTCTTGTTATCAGGAAAAAACACTCAGTCAGCGTCTGGAATGGGCTCTGATTAACCGTGTGGCCACCGGGGCTTCCTCGTGGGGCCGCGGGGAAAGCGCCCGCTCGCGACGGGCATGGGCAGGCGGGCAGCAGCGGGTCGGAGTCACCGGGGCTGCCGGCATGGAGGAGGGCTGGAGGAGAGTGTCGAGCACTGGCACAGCCCTGCCATCGCCCCGTGGTCCCTTGCCCCCTGCTCTCCCTCCTGGCAGAGCCGCAGGGTGGCAGGACGATCCTCTGCGGAGGGGAGCGCCTGGCCCCGTGGTGGGGGTTCGCCCCCTCTTCGCCACGGTGAAGCGGGGACCCTCTGGCCGAGCGGTGCCCCCAGCCCCGTCTCCCCGCGTCGGCCGTCCTGAGTCATGTCAACATGTCCCCGCTTCCAGCACGGGCTCTGCAAAGACGTCCTGTCTCAGGTAAACAGGATCTCGCCGCACTGCGTGACCTTGTTTACCTCCCCGAAAGAATTTGGCTGGAATTTTTTTTTATTATTTTTTTTCTTCCTAAGGGCTGGTGAGTCACCCCACAGAAATGCACGCTGCCTTTCCACACTGACTCACCCCGCTGCCCGTGCTCCCGCCTCTCCCTCCTGCCCCCCGGCCCCAGGGCAGGCAAGAAGCCCCCGCTCGCCCAATGATGCAACCCACACGCCGGTGCCGGTGCCGGTGGCCGTGGCCGTGGCCGTGGCCGTGGCCATGGCGTCTCTGCCGCAGGAAGCGCGGCCGGGCGCTCGGGCAGCCCCTGTGCCAAAACACAGGAAGAGCACCGAGAAATTGCCCCGTGCATTGTCAACTCCAAAAACACCAAAGAAAACAAAACAAAACAAAAAACAACAAAAAAAAATTGGCCTCACTAGAACAATTGCCCAAAAGAAAAGAAAAGAGAAAAAAAAAAAAAGAGGCCAATGGACCTGGCCCAGCGCCAGGACCCTTGTTTTCCTTTCCCAACACAATGCAAGTTAAATAATACTTCCTTCTCGCAACAAGGCCCTCCTGGGCTGGTTTTGTTTTTCTCCCCCACTGCGCAGGGGTCGGTCAGCGTGGATGGCTCCCACCACAGCAGCATCGGCACTTCGGAGCTGCCGCTCGTCCCCGCCACCGTGGATCGCCCATTCCCAGCACCGTGGAGGAGCGAGGGCCCTGCGGTTCGGCTGCCCGCCACCCCCCGGCTTTCCAGTGGGGAGCAGGGGGCTCTTCAGCGCTTCTGCCGACCTCTCCCATCCACCAGCATGATCCGGACTTAGCCGCTTTGCAGGATAATATCTCTTCAAGGTACGCTAGTAGCCATCCCTGCATAGCCATACTCAAGCTGTGAAGCCATCCAAGCTAATCACAGCGGTCATATCATATACGTCAATCTACTGCCAGATTATATAAAACAGAATAACAAAACAATATACATCACAGGTACGATGAACGGTTTCATGACATTTCTGGCCAGGCTTCCAGGCTGGAACGAGAGGAACCCCTGTTACTTGCACCTTGGCTCTTCAGTTCCCATTTGGCTTGTGTTCAGATTTCTTCGGGATTTCTCTTCCCAATGACAGTGTCACTGGCACCCAACCGACTGTATTTAAATGTCTGTGTTGCGGAGGAATCCAAGTAAAACTGTTTTTGTTTATTCTAACTTCTTTCCTGAGAAATTTAGCATCTGAGACACCACGCCTCTCATTTGTTGGCAGTGTCAATCAACAGCCTTCAAGGGGCTGATCAGATCTATACCTCTTTGTCTGAGGATTATTGGGATTTCTGATTAAATAGCAGGTGCAAGAAAGAAAGGAGTTGCCCTTTTTTAAATCAAAATAGGGTCTTTGTACACAAAATGGCATTACTTCAGCTGTATACGTGTCTCCCCAGATTTCTACTTTCTTACATGAGAACCCAGGCTGCTGGGCAAGATGGACCCAGTAGTCCTTGAGCGCTCACAGAGACGGCACATCTCTCACAAGGCTCAGCGCTCAGTCAATAGCACGCACAGCTGGCCAGCCTTGTCCTGGCACCGGGAAAGAGGGCCAGACTCCGCAGTGGAGGAGCGGATGGCAGGTCTAAGTCGGCATTTGACGTACATGTCCACTGACGCCCTAAGTTGAGCAAACTCATTTGTTTCAAGGATTGACTTTGTGCACTGGCATGCCTAAGGCAATCCAGAAAAGCAAGATCCAAGGTCCCATCTACCTGCATTGTCTGGGCTCAAACGTCAGGTCCTGGCCCAGGGTGATGGATTTGTGTTCTGGGTAATAATAAATGCAATGCGAAGGTGGCATCTTCTTGGCACTGGTTTGGTCTGTTCTTCTCCAACCCAGAAGATAAACCTGTCCCCTGCTACAGGGTGTATGTGGTCAGTCCCATCAGCAGTCAGGGTAACCGCTCGGTCAGTGAAAGCCAGTTTCTGAGCAAACATTAGCCATGTCAAAGAGGTTTTGGAGATGGATTAGTGGGAGGTCATTAGGAAGGAAACTGGGGCAGAGCTGGGATGCAGCATGCAGCCCCACAGAAGGCTGTGTGTTTGTACTTCCCCTGTGCTTGCTGTGCCCTCCATGCGTACCCAAACCCGTTCATGTGTGGTGGTAACTCTGGTCACTCACTGGGGCAGAAAGCTCTCCTTCTTGGCCAAGGGTGGGATTCACCTCACAGCAGACATCTAAACGTTGGCTCTGAAATCTCACCCAGCTGTCTCAGCTCCCTCGATAGTCAACAGAGTGAGATGGGCACGTCCAGAAAGCAACTCAATTCCCTGGCTTAATTTTTTTAAGGTTGGGATGAATCATGCTGTGGCAGTGCTCAACGGTCTCCTTTGTCTAGAGAAGGAGACAAGGGCTGCTAGTGTTTGACTGCTTCATTTTCATTCAGCTCAATTTAAGGTGCTTAATTTTTAGCTGGCAAACACCAAGCACAGTGAATCCCACCTCAGGAGAACAATGTGCCAGTGTATGACAAGCAGCAGCAAGTCCAGGAACACAGCTTGATTTATTTAACAACTACAGTTAGTGCTAAAATTTGATCATGGGAACCACTGCCTCAGCAAAATCCAGCTTGCTCAACATGCACAGCATGCCTCGTCCTCCAACAGCATTGTCAAATAATATGTCCCTGGGGGACCTTGAAACATGTAGGAAAGAGGAGCTGGGGCTAGCAACTTGCTTCTGAGCATGGGGTTTTCCCTGGATCTGGCACGGCACTTGTTTTTATCAGCTGCCAAACCTTTGGCAATTCACCCGCTCCTGATAACATAAGTAAAAACCTGGAATAGCAAACCCAAACATTTAGCCCAAATTACCACGTATATGTGTCCTCGTGCCTGGTGGGAGCAACCAGTTTGGCCATATTTGCCTCTACGTCCAGGTCAGCCCCTGTGAACAGTTCTCGGTGATGGAGAGCAGTGCTGCCGGCAGATCTCCCTCCGGCCGGTGAGAACTTGGTGGAAATTCTTATCCAGCAAAATGTTTGTTGCTTGGCCTTCTCTGCTAAGGGAGCAGGTGCTGGAGGTTGTTTGGCTAGCTGATTAAACAAATCCCAGCGTTTCCTGCCAGACCAGGTGAAATCAAGCCTTTTCAGCTGCCTTGTCCCTACGAGCTCATCGAGCAGCATTCAGCAGCTCAGTTACTGCTGAATATTCAGCTTTGAGGCGCAGAGTGTCGTTCTGGCCATAGCCTTAATGACAGCCATGAGTTCAGCTTTGAAATGGCCCTAAGAAACACTGCACAACTACGATAAAGAAAGGGGAATATTCACGACAGGATAGTCCAGGTTGTCTCAATACTGCTGTGAATGTGCTCTTCAAACCATTTTTAACGGTCTTCACAACTCAAGGTTGGAGGCCTATGTAGATAAGTAGTGGTCATGGGACACCTCACATACGAGCCTGTTGAAAGCTGTATCAGTGTCATGCCAACTCACCAGGTGTTTTCAAGGTGACTATCAAAATGATCACTTCCCATAGTAACGTGTCACAGGGAATATGTGCTATTTTGACTGGGAAAGTCCATCCGTAACTCTGTTTGCTCCCCCACTGGCACCCATTTGTGGCTGCTCTGCTCACTACAATGGCGAAGTCCAGCAAGATCCCATTTTGGTTACGGAGGCAAGCACAGATATGGGATATGTGATGAAAACCTGCCAAGCTGATCTGCGTCACAGAAAGTGGGAAGCAATGGTGGTGACATCAGCCATGGCTGAGTGATGAAAAGTCATGTGAACACTTTTGAAAGGAGAGGTAAGACACTACCCCATTTATTTGGTATCTCCCAGCTCTCTCCACTCAGGTATAAACCTTCTGCGGATGATGCCAACCCTACATTGAATGAAAGATTGCTAGTTCAATGATCCACCAATGTATGACCCATCGCTGCTCTCATCTTCTGTGAACAGAGGTGTTACTGGAGATATATTTTTACGTTCCTCATGCAATATGTGGCCTTACTCAGTGTTTCAATTACCATTGCTTTCGTACATCCGCCTTTAACAAACTACCCACTCCTAAAACCACTGGCCGTGGTCATATGGAGCTGCAGCAGGCTGCTTTGGGATGAGGCACATCCATAGTGACAGCTTTACGGTGACACCTACAATGTTGATTGTGTATTTTTCACCATGTTTAAATTATTTACATGTTTATCCTACAAAATAGTTCTATTGATTGACAGCTTTCTTCGCATGAACTTCTAGGTGTGATGATGACTAGTGACTCTACAGAGTCCTACATCTTTTAGGGAGGTTCAGTTACCCATTTGACCAAATGGGACCAAGAGCCATCTTTCTGCTGGCTTTTTGCAAGTAGACGGTGCTGTGTCTGTCAATCAGGCTGAATGAACAGATTTCCTCAGCAACAAATCTAACTACGCTGCAATTTCAGGCTCTTCCTAATAAAACTTTCTGAAATGCAATCTAAGGCTGTATAATTTCAGATGGGAAGCGTAACTGCATACTGAGAAAAACGGGAACATACGCTCCATTTTAAGCCCATTACAGAAAGGAATTACTTAGAGAGTCACGCGGACGCAAAGCTAATATCATCCTCTAGATAGTAACTGCTGCATCTAGTACTGCTCAGCAATGTGCAGAAATAGAAGTGGACAGAAATCTACCCAGACAAAACCCAAGATTTTTTTTCTGATGTCATTCGGGCGCCCAGACGTAGCTCCTGAGCTGCGAACATCCCGTTGGCCTGACTGTGTCCCAGTGCTCCCTCCTCGCCCCCGTTCTCCCAGACACCTGCAGTTTTCTTTGAAGTGGGGACATGGCGAGTATTTCCCAGACGCATGTCAGGACGCAGAGGGAAAAGCAGAGAGATGGATTCTATCTGTCAACTCACGATGAAATACAGTGACACACCCCCCCCCAGCCCCAAAAGAAAGCTTAATTTTTTCTATTTAAAAAAAGCGTTTGGCTCAATCCCTAGACCAGCTGCTTCCTACATAAATAAGAGGCATGCACGGTGTACAGAAAAGAATATTTGACATTCCTAATCAATTAGATAAGGGGAAAAAACAGTCCATTTTCCTGTTCAAAATAAAATTATCGTGGTTACTTCAGATTTCAAGGGCATTTATCTTTCAGCTTCAGACAGAGGGGCACTGAGTAGGCTGCAGGTTACTGACCCGGGGCTGGAGAATGACTAAGCTGCCAGCTGGGACGGAGGAGCCCAGGCCCGGCTCTAGCGGGGCGCTGGGATGGGAATAGCCGTGGCAGTTGCCAGCCAAGTCAGGTGCGCCTCGGTAGAGCCGGGCTTTTGCGAGGACTGCACCAGGCTGGGAATAACTGGCAGCGCGGGGGGGGAGGGGGTTAAAACACCTCAAACCAAATTCTTCAAGGGAAGCACTCCCGGATCTTGCCCGCGCACTCCCTGGCTTTGAAAACTTGTATAAACATTTACCCAAGGAAATGCCAGGGAAATCAAGGTGAAGGAAGAAGGTGGCTGGGAGGGCTGTAAGAGAACACAGGCGCCTTCCCTACCCCAGTTCAGCTCGGGACATTTCAGTGGAAGAGGCACAACCTGAGAGGTGTTGGGTGTCTTCTACCCAAAAGCACAGGAGGCTCCAGGGCCCCAGGCCAGGTGCCAGCCATCGCTGCCGGCCTCGCAGCAGAGGCAGGAGGCACAGGCACAGCGGCATGGTGCCCTCTCCTCAAAGAGCACGTGTCTCTGGATCGCCAGCAGCCTTTGAGGCCTCTCCGCAGGCTGCTGGAGAAAGGACGACATTTTTGGGAGGACCAGCTCTGCTGTGTCCCGGTTCAGGGGGAAGCAGCAGCCCCACAGCGCTGCCCTTTGCGCTGCCTTGGTGCAGCCAGGGCGGGCGGGTGGACCGCAGGTCCTTTGCACGGGTTTTACCCCAAGCAGCTCCAGGCCCCCCGTGCAGTTCCTGGAGACTTCAGGCCCGGGCGGCTGTATCGGAAGTCTTGATTGCTGCTGTTTTGCTTTTGCAATATCACTTCTGTGTTCTTCCAGGATTTGTCAGGACAGCATGTTTCCCCAGGAAAAAAATACGCAAATAGGGCAATGAAGAGTCTGAGCCTACAAACCCCGCTCAGGCCCAGAGAAGCCATCTAGAGACCGCGCTCGCCGTGAAATCCTGGGTCTGCAGTGCCATCTAATGAACGAGCGCCGTTCAGAGCCCACACGCGTGCCGTTGTGTGCAGGGAAATCAGGCAAAGGTGGTTGCGAAGGCTGCCTTAGGGCACTTCATTCCCCTCTAATGCCTTTCGTCCCTCTCCCAGTGCTTCAAAAATTACTTAGTCGATACTTGCAACCCAGCCGTTAGGCAGCAGGTAATACTAATCCTGTTCTGTGGACAGATCACAGAGCAGTTTTTTGCCAAGCCCAAATACACAGGACAAGTCAACAGTGCTTAAGTAACAGAGTAACTCCTTTCTCTGCATCACTTCTGGAAATACTGCTTCCAAGGGACAGGGCAAAGAGGTGACACGGTGCAGAGTGTTGCAACCTGCACCCTCCTCCTGGGACTCACCGGCTTGTTCCCTGTGCACCACCAGCACCCTCCTGAGTGACAAGCCATGAACTCCCATTTTTTAGGAGGCAGAAGTCGGGCTCCATTTGATTGGCGAGGACAATGGTCAGGCATGAGGATCAGGAACGGCTCAAAAGGGCCTAAAGGACATTCCCTCAGGAAGAAGCCAGCTGGTGCCAGCTTTTTACATGGGAAATCATGGACGAGAAGGAGAACAAATGCTCCACACAGAGCGCAAGCTTGGTGCCGGTGGCAACAACTGCCTTCTCAGACCCAGAGAGCAGGACACTGAGGTACCAAGGTGCCTCCCAGGACTGCACTCAGGTTTACGGCCTCTGCTGATACAAGGAGGCACCCCAAAGGGGAAACCACCACCCAGGGCAGCGAGCTGCCTAGAGGCAGAAGGCAGAAAACATGTGAGAGCTCAGTCCCTCCCTGGAGCTTAGGAGTTAGGGCTGTGCATTCCTCCTCCTCCTCCTCCTCCATTTACCTTCTCTGTCGTGATCTCAGATCAGGCACCCACCAGAGCAGAGGGATCTTGTAAAGGTGCTGTCACAGAGCACAGCGTGCATGTAAATGGTAGCTGTGTGGTCACAGCCCTCTCCCAGAAAGTGGGAGTGAGCTAAATGTTCTCCTCAACGCACTCTTTCCGCCAGCCTAGCCTGCTCTACTCTGCCTGACGTGGCATGGCAGGGCATGGTTTAATATGGTACATCTGTAATATGGATGAAGAGCACCTCCTAGCTTCTGCATCCCAAGGGCATAACCCAGATGTGCCCTGCCTTGAAGGTTGGTTGCCTGCTTCTCGCACCAAAGCAGGAGATCTGAACACAAATGCCAACCATGTCATGGTCTGCACAGACGCTGAACCCTCAGCTAAGTGTGAAAGACTCTCTGGCTCCATACCTGGTTTTTAAATCTTTCAAATTTTTCAGGGTGCTTCAGGCATGAAGAAAGCGAGCACTGCAACTCTGTCCCCTTCACAGTGGAAGGAACAGGGGACATGCACTGTCTCACATGCAAATAGTCCGCTGTGAAAGGAAACATTTGTAGGGCTGGATGCTCTACAGGCAGGAGGTGCCGCGAGAGGATCATATGTGAGAGTGGGAGTCTTTGGAAGTTTTAAGCAATGAACAGCTGAAGAAGTTTCTATAAAGCATGTGGGAGCCAAGGCTTTTCAAAGACATATCATTAATCCACAGATGGGCAGGCTTTCACTAAAATAACAAAACTCAAATTAATTGAAACAACAAAACTCAATTTCATTGAAACCACAAAAATATTTTTTAAAAAAACAAACCACAAAAGCACTTATTTTCCCTTGCCCACCCACACTTCAAGTCTAGGCTTCAGAGCACTGAAAATCCTACTACAACTTCCCGTAGAGGAATTTATCTGGATTGTGTACTTCGTGTCCTGAACCAGCACACTTCACTCTTGCAGTCAAAGCGGCCCAGAAAGAAGGAAGACTGTCCTCTAGCTAAGTGTTTTCTCTCTTGGAAAGCAGAGATCAGCGTTTCAGCATCTTCCTAGGACCCGTTTAGGTGTATTGCATGAGTTGAGCGCTGGATAACACGTACACAGTCGGGCATGGGGATGAGAACACAGATCTCCTCTTGCCCAGGAAAATAACCATGAAGATGAGCTGTGTCACACCCATTCCCTGGCCCAGTGAACTCTGAATTTGTCTTAGAGCGAGACAACTTCAGCGGATTAATGTGTGCTCCCCTTGCTCCTGAGATAGCTAATAATCTGGTGTTTGGGGCAGTCTCCCAGAAGATGGGATTTCACAGCCCTGAAGACAGAAGAGGGACTGGACCTTGATCGCCAGCACTGCTGGGTGTGTGCTATAACTGTTGAGCTATCGTTTAACAGGTAAGAAAACAAGTCCTCTTCCAGCGGTCTTTTCAAAGAAAAACGGTAGCTGCTACATTCTGCACTAATCCTGTTCTGGGAAGACTGGGAAGAAACACCTACCTGGTGGTTCCCAGTCACACCTGAGTGTGAGCCAGGGTGCAGAGGAAAACTGAGTTGCCCACCAAGTTGAGGTGACACTAAGGGACGAGTGCCAGCCGTGCAGTGTTTAGAGGATCACAGTCTGGGATTCAGTGCTTACCATCCCATTTAGATGGTACTCCAGGTGCCTCAGATCTGCGTCCAAGGCATGGCCACAATAAATGAGAAATGCTGGGTGCTCTGATCTAAAGAGGATGAAAGGCTGAAGTAGACAACTGTCATGTATGCCTTGTAAGGGATGGAGAAACCCCATGCTGGGCAAAAAGGGGCTAAGGAGGGAAGTGAAATAACATTGAACCCACAGGAGGTATTTTTCTTCATGGCAGTCCCCAACCAGAGCTCTCAGAGGGACCTAAGCTCGGGCCAGATGATCTCACTTCTACCCCCTAGGATTAGCTTCTTTGGCCAAGGCAAGGGGACTTCCACGTTTGTTTTCCTTGTGTGTGTTGTGTAACCCCGGAGGCAGAGCACTACTTTGCGCTGGGGCTGTGCCTCGCTGGCCATCCATCCACTGTCAGGAAATCCCTGTGCTGGGAGCAGATCAGAGCCAGGTGAGGAACGCACAGCAAAAGTGTGGCTTTAAACACATTGTTCGCTGGCTGCTGTCGCAAGGGCTCCGGGTAAACCGAGGAGCTGCCAACTGGCAGCACAGGGCAGCTGCATTCTTCCCCTGGGTTTTAAGAAACTAACATTAAAAGTTACTAATCGATATGGGCATACCAACAGGGTTGGTTTTCTGGTGCCCTTGGGCTTAACTGCACAGATATTCAGTGCATCCTGCCTGTGCCTCGGCCCACTCCACTCGCTGAGCCAGCTCAGGGGTCTGGGTGGGCTGCTCTCCTGGGCCAGGGCGGCACTGACCCTGCCCGTTTGCTGTCCTTTATTTCTGTGATGCGTTATGAGGCTGCCTGCCAAAACCATCATCTGCATATAAAATGGACCTGCACTTGCAGAGCAGCATGATGAGTGCCATCTACTGATAATTAAACATACAGCACTGCAGAGAGAGAGGCCGGTTCACCCATCGAGTCAGTGATACATGGCAAACGGCATCGGCAGTACGGCTCTTCACGGCTGCCAGCTCCCGTGACATTACGGAGTCATGGCAGCAGCGTGCTCGTAGGCTGCCAAGGCTTGCTTCTGCTGCAAGGTCGTTTCTTGAAGCTTCATCAAGCAGCATTTCCTCAGGGATGTGCTGGGGTGTTTTGAAGCTATGCTGATCTTTGCTGCAGTCTTCTGGAAAAGAAAAAAATCTTTGGCAGGATTAGGCTTGGTAGAATATAAATGACCATTAATAAAATTTTTAGTGTTAATGTAAGGGCTTGTATCAACTGAAAGCTGAATCGCTTAATCAGACTAGTAGCAATTAAAATGGTAATTTTGCTGTACTAGATTCTGCTTGCAATTTTTACCCAAGAAAAACTCTTTGAAGTTAATTGGAATTTTGATTAAAGCCTCCTGGATCTGGGTCTCTGAATTTGTACTAAGGAAGGTTCAATATTTGCTTTGGTTTTCTGCACATTGAGTTCACTGCTATATATTAGTGTGACTGTACAATTAGTCGTAACAAGAACAACTCCAATAAAGATTGCTGTAATCTAGTTCTTGATATACTTTAGAAGAGGTCTTTTATCACAGAATGGCTTTTAAAGTACTGCTAAAACAGGCTGTAAGATCTGAAAAACTTGATTGCTTATATTGTTTGTCTTAATTATTTCTAGTACCTATAAATGGCTTAGTAACATTCACTTAACGGTAATTCAGAACTTGGGATGGGGTGAGAGGAAGGGAGGCATTCTTGCTCTTCAGTTTTTGGTCGTCCATGCAAAAAAAACCTACTCAAATTATATTATAACCTTCAGTAGAATGAAAAGTAATTGTGGTGTAACAGCTTTAAAAAGCAATATTTTTGTCCAAAATGTTGCAAAAAAAACCCCAAGCAAACAAACAAACCCTCTACAAAAAAACTGACCAGACGATCATGAGACACTTGGTAGCGCTTTCTGAAAAGTAAAATGAGCCAGAAGCAGCGTGTTCTGGTGCTGGAGGCACTGGAAGAACCAGGGGAGCACTGTCGTTGTAGCAGTCCTAACTCTCACAGGTTTCACTGCAGTCAGTACAACCCCACGTGAGAATAAAGCCCCCATGAAGGAAGGAGGACTTGTACGGAAAAATCCCCAGCAAACAAGAAACACATATTTTTATTATGTCGTGGGATTTGCCTGGAACTTTGCTGCATGCTGATGTCATCTTGTGGACAGATTTCATCACTCATCCTTCCAGGCAAAGGAATGCTTTTTTGAAAGCTGCGACATAACTGATGCAAATGTTGCTTAAACTTCACCTGGGTCAGTTGCTGGTGTGAGAAAAGGAAAAAGCAGAAAGAAAGAAGGGAATAATCCTGCAGAAATTATACTGATGATATCAAATGTGTGGGTTCTTGTTGTATACCTCTGTTTATAAGAAGAGGATTATAGCTTGTGACCAAAATGCAGGTTGATTCGTTTTGAGAACTCCTTTAGTGTTCATTAACAAAGTTTCTTTAATTTTGAAAAAAAATATATATATTCTTGACCTTAAAAAGACACATATTAAATAACAAGTTGTAAATATCCTATACTAAGAAGTGCAACAGTTTATCAATAATGGATTCATCTGCAAGTTTGTTGTGACCACGAGATTTATTTCTTTCTTTTATTTTATCCTAAGGTGGTCATTGGAGCACAGTTTCTCCCATTTTCCAGTTTGGCACTGCAGTAATTGGATTCAAGTGCAAGGAAAGGGATTACAAACAGGTTGTTGCAATTCAGAGAAATGTTCTGATCTTCTTTTGACTCTACTTTTTCTGAAGGTCTTAATTTTGAGAAACAAAGTAAATTTTATCTTAAATATTTTTCTCTATTCCCTCTAAAGCATAGAAGCATAACATGAGAAAGGAAGGATTACAAAGAAGATCAAAGCTTTCTATTATTATTATTATTATTATTATTATTATTATTATTTTGCAATACAGTACCAAAACCTTGAATATTCAACGGCTACAATGTTACAGAGCCAAAACTGTGTTATGAACTGCTAGGTCTATTTAAGGGTTATCCCAACGATCACAATTCCTGACAGTGGATTTTGAGTTCTTAAATGGCTGCAGCAAGAATCGGCACCCTGCCAGTTACTGCATCCACAAGTATGGATCGGGTATGTTATGTGAAAATGAACGCTTTCAAACTAAATGACTAACATTAACTTGCTCTCTTTGTAGACTTCCTTTTGTATAATATTTGCCATTTGTACAGTAAGGTTCATCCCATCTCAAACTTTGCATACGAATAGCATCCAGTGACACACAGTCACAGCGGAAGAGCAACTGAGCACAGTAGTGGGAGGAAAGGTAGCTACACGTGTAGAAATAAGTCCCTGCTCGGATGAAAAAATGTCCTAGGAGACTTTGAAAAAATAATCTGTTGTTTAATGCAGTGCTGGGGAAGCAAAAGCACATTTCCGCGTCCCAGATTGGTGCGCAAAGGAGCCTGGACACCTCCATGCTGAATGTCTGCTCATGATGTTCCTATTTTCTCCTGCCTTACCCAAACAAGCCTTGGCCACCTTGAAGAGGTGGCCTTAGGTCCTGCCTGTTTCAAGATGTCAAATAGCTACGTGTGTGCTATGCCCATAAAACCCCTCAGCACTTCACGAGAAGGCACCTGAAGCGGGTGCCCGGACAGACGAGCCACACCGCATTTCTTCTGCACCGGTCCGTGCCGCCGGCCTCTCCTGCCTCAACACTTTGTCACCTGGTGGTTTCCCACCGGCCGCCGATGACACGCGATCGCTGAGGGCCATTCCTGTGGAAAACACTCGTAAATACTACCGCTTTGCGGCGGCTAGAGACCGCGCCGGCGGCGGGCAGCGGTTCCTCACGGCGCTCCCCCCGCAAGCGCCGGCGTGTTGGAAACCGACGGCCCTTTCCGTGAGGAAAGCGGGGTGCCAGCGGGAGCCGGGCTCCAGGAGGGGAGGGGTAAAGCGGCGGCTGAGGCAGGGAGCGGTGGCAGCGGCGGCCCCTCAGCCGGTTCCCGCCCAAGCCGCGCCCCGCCGCCCGCCTCCTCCTCCTCCCCCCCCCCCCGGCGCGCGCCGGGGAAAACGTTGCGCAGGTTCTAAAGCGGGGCGGGGGGAGGGGAGGGGGCGCGGCCGCGCGCGAGGGGGCGTGTGAGGGGGAGCGGCGGGTAACGGCCGCCAGCGGGCAACGGCCGCCGCCGGGCCAGCCTCGCCACCGCCGCCACCGCCACCGCGGGAGGCAGCCCCGCCCGCCCTCCGCCTTGCGACAGCCGGCTCCCCCGGTCGCGGGGCCGCCGGTGGCCGGCGCCAGCGCCGCTGTCCCGCCCGCTGCATGGAGCTGTCGGCCATCGGGGAGCAGGTGTTCGCAGTGGAGAGCATCCGCAAGAAGCGCGTGCGGAAGGTGGGCTGCGGCGGGGCGGGGCGGGCCCCGCCGGGCGGCGGGGGAAGAGCGCACCGGGACACCCCCCGCCCCTCCCGCCTCGCACAAGCGCGGCGGGTGGGGGGCGTGGTGGGCGCGCGCGTGGCCGCCCTGCCTTCTCCCCTCGCGCGGAGTACCGGGCGGCCTCGCGCTGCCGGCGGGGGCGGCCCCGGCCCCGGCCCCGGCCCCGGCCCCGGCCCCGGCCCCTGCCCCTGCCTCTGCCTGGGGCCTGCAGGGCCGGCGGGCGAGGGACGCGCCTGTTGGCGGGAGTCGCTCCTGCGGCGGGTGGGGTTCTGGGGCAGCCCGGGGGGGAAAGAGAGATGTCGTTGCTGGGGGCTTTCAGTTTCTGCAAAATCAGTGCTGGTGGCAACCAACCGGACGCCTCGAATCAAGAGAGGGTTTGGAAAGGTTTGGCGGCCAGCTTGGTGACTCAGTTTCCCCAGCTGTGAAAACGCTCTCCGTCCCCACAGGGTGTTACGAGGAGTAACCCATAAGCATGCAGCGTGTAGAGATTCTCTGGTGGAAAGTTCCTCATAGGGCAGTATTTTCAAACAGTGGAAAGCTGATGAGCCCCTCTCTGAGGAAAATGAAACTGGTTCTCTGGCTCAAGTACCCGAGCGCTTTGCTTGCAATAGTGGCACTTCGAGGGATGGTCATCCTGCACGCATGAAGGCCTCTGCCATGCTTTGGGAAGTGCTTAACAAGCCCCTTAGTATATTAAAGATTTTAATGGTTGTGCACATTCCTCAGGAGCCCTTGAGGTTTCCAATCACTGCTTTTTTTTTTTTTTTTTGCTTTTTTTGCTTTTTAAATCTTCTACTTAGAGTGAACAAATAAATGGATAACTCTGAACTTCAGTTGTGAGCTGCTGTTTGCTTGGGTCGAAAGGTTGAGTGACTGTGATAGATGGAACAGTGTTTGAGTAAAGCGTGTAGCAACTGGAAGGGAACATGCCAAAGAGACGCATCATAGGTTCCAAAATACTGTATTTCTTCTCTCTGCTTAAAAAAAATTCCTCTGACACTTGCTCCTGGCATACATCTCCCTCTCGCGTTTATGCGTGCTGACTTCTTGTAGGATTGCCTGTAAACGCAGGAGTGGTTGCAGTCTTGCTCTCTAGTTGGCTTTTGGGGTTGTGCCTGCTAGGCTTCTGCAAAGGTATGATCCCAAGCTGATGGTAGTTCAAGCATTCTTAAATACCCCTGCGTGCCCATTTTCAGGGGAAAAAGGTATAGCAAGTGTAGTTGAATGAGGAAGTGGCTTTGTTTTGAAAATAAAATGATGGGAAATGAGTTTTTCAGTTGCAGAGTATAGTCCTGTTGATTGGTTACCTCTCTTACTGTAGCCCATATTTGGTTGCGGAGTTCACCTGTTTTCTTCTTCCTTTTTCCGCCCTTAGGGTAAAGTAGAATACCTGGTGAAGTGGAAAGGATGGCCCCCAAAGTAAGTTGTGTTTTACTTGTCTTTTACTCTTTTTTCTTTAATATTTGGTAATAGCTTACACTGTATCTCTGCAACTGAGCATCTCATTCTTAATGGGTAACCTTTTGTGCCTCATTCCAACAACGATAAACAAAAACAAAGAGCCACAAACCAAAACCAAAATCTATTTCCGGACTGGCAGCTGAAGGATACAAACCGTGTGCCAATCTATTCTGACTGGTTTTTGCCACCACTGAAATATTCCATTGAGATGCTTTCTAGATACAAATGTTTTTAAATTCATTATGAGTTCAACAGAGAACCCTGATTCTTCTGAACTTGGAATGGCTCCTGCTTTTCTGAGTCAGCACCAAGAGGGCCTCACTTTATTTTTAGGACTATATGCAGTCTTTAAAAATAGAAAACAAGTTGATGGTCTTGTCTTGTCCTAGTGCTTCCCCTCTACAATTCACAAACAGAAAGGGGCAATGTTTCAGATTTATTGATTGTAGCCAAATGCAGGTGATCTTTGTCCCTTGAAAATTACCACCATGCCTTCATTTCCTTGTCCGAAACCTTGTGTTATTGTGAGTGCCTTTTCTGCTTTTGCTTTGGTTGCTATGTTGCAAAAAGGGGAAAAAAAAATTTTTTTTGCAGCATTGCTGTGCACTGTTTACAGATACTTCTCTTATTAAAATGCAGCTGTGTCTGAAGAAGAGTGATTCCTCTGTGCCTAAACAGTCTGTAAACTGTAAACATCTCTGCTTTGAGATTAAAAGGATTAGGTAACTGGAGAATATTACTATGTTAGCTAGCAGTCTAGTAGAACAGCCTCCTGGTCAACCCATACGAGGCCGTGTCTTTGCTTTTCTGTTTGTAACTCTGTGTGTACGTACACAACGTGCGTGGGCACAACTACATTACACATGCAGTTGCACATGTGTTGCTAAGCAAAGGAGGCTGCTTTTATGGGTTCATCCTTGCAGTTGCAAAGCAGGGCCTACTAGGATGGTCCTGACAGATTGTACCTGGTGTCCAAGAAGTTGAAATGTGTTCCTGCGTGCCTAATCCTGCGTGCCTAATCCTTGCGCTTCTAGGGCATGTGTGAATATAAGCATCTTCCTCTCTCTGGTGGTGGTGCGAGAGGGTGACTTTGTTCTTGACTACAAGTTCTGCTGTCAAAGTGTAACCTTGTGCACTTGTTGAGCACCAGCTGCCATATAGTGCGGGTCAGTTCTTGGACTCCTTCAGCCTTCTAAGTAGCCAAGCCTAATTTAATCGTTGGTAGAGGTTGGGAAATGTATTTGTTGTCTGTGAGGCACCATCCCCTTTTGGCCAGAATACTGATGTTTATCCCATTCTCCTTTTGCATTGAGGTCCTTCTCGTGTAAAGTCACTTGCCAAGAAGGTGGGCTGAGGCATGGCGTAATGTTTCCTTGGACAGAGCAGCCCTTATTCTTACTGCTGCCTTTCCTTGCCCTGCGCTTTGGAACTCTGGGAGAGCCAGAAACTCCCTTTTGGGAATTAAAAGCACAGCCTTCAGCCCAGGGAGCAAGGGCGTGTCAGAGTTCCCCTCTTTTGATGCTGTGACATGTCCAAATACCTTTCCTCTTCCCCCAAACTCCAAATCTGAAGAACACCGATTTTTTTTTTTCTTTTTCTTTTTTTTCCCCTCTCCCTCGATTTTAACTCTTCACTTGGTGGTTTGAGTTGCTTAAAACCAAGATGCTTTGAGCATTGAAACCACTTTCATCCTGCTAGCAGTCTCTGTTCCTTATTTCTAAACATACATATGCCTGTGATGGCATGCAGCACCACAAGCTGTTTGCTTCCAACATACTCCGTTTCCTCATCCCATGTCGTATTTCTCATCATTCCCCTCTCCAACCTTGTCGCATTGCTCCTTGTAATTTCTGTACCAGTTATCCCATCATTCCCATTGGAGGCTTCATGGAAGGAATAAGGATAGGTCAGCAGTTTGCGGCTTTCCCATGTAATTGATAGTTCACTTTTTTTTCCCTTTTTAATAAAAAAATGCTTGTTAATGCCCTGCACCTCGGATTTCTGCATTGTACTGTTGGAGTCGGGGAATGGAGGAGTTACAATCTGATTCTAGCTACAAGCTTGTTTACAACTTGTGTTGGAGTTAAGAGGGGAGGGGGAAGAGGAGGAGTAGAAGGAGGGGGAAGGAAGATCATATGATCTATGTTTTCAGAGTGCCTGCTCTCTGCAGTTCTGCTGCAGCCTGGGCCGTGTGTACCCGTATATATAGCTCTGTGTGCGTGTGTGTGCGCGCGCGCGTGGCAAACTGAACCATGTTTTTTTTATATGCAGTGTTTTGCCACTGCAGCGAAGCCAGAAACTGAGCTGCAGAGAAAAAGGCAACACCCACCAGGTTTTTTTTAAAAGCAAATCCCCTTTCTTCTCCTGCCCATGAAAAGCAAGCCGATGTCTTTTTCCCCTCTTTGTGTTATTATTTTTCTTGAATTTGTAGAATGAGTGCCAGAATCCCTGCAGCTGGGAGGAAACCTTCCTCTGATCAAACAGCATCTTGGCTTTGACAGCTCACAGTCAGCTTGCTGCAGGAGGCTTGAGCAAAGGAGGGAGGGAGGGATCAGCTGGTTATGAAGGCATGTCCTTAACTCTCTGATGTACAGTGTACCTTGAAATATCTGAATTTCATGTTTTTGTTTCTCCCTTTTGTAAAAGAATTGTACGTTCATTTCTAGAACCATTCTCCAGGAATGCTCCTGTATTTCAGTAACTTTCTTCTGCCTATTGGAAAGATGAAAGGGAAAAGCATTCCCAAACCACCTCCACTGTGTACATATGTGCATGTATCACATGCCCTCATGTGCAGTCTGTGCTTTATCCAGAAATGTAAACATCCTGAAATGCTTCCCCTCTGTTTAAAGGCACTGATACAAATGCACCCTTGCCCACCTGCATGTGGCTCCACTCTGGCCCTCCTCCCCAGGGGCTGGGAGGGGCTCTGCCTCCAGGCCCTGGACCTCGCATTCCAGGAAAATTAATGTTCTGAGTCATTTGGGGTTTCAGACTTGCCTTTGAGTTTGTATGGTAGAGGCGTGCTATCCACCTTTTCTGGGCAAACATGACCCCTTAGAAGAAAACATGCCATGAGGACCACCTTGTGATCCTTTCACCTTCCACAGTGGGAGTTTTTGGCTGCTTCTCCCTGGTATTAAGTGCAGCTGTGCCCATTGGGAACTGTTTTTGGTGTTGCCTGCTGGGTGGGTTCAGTCCTTTCCTGAGCATCTGACTCCTGTCACAGCTGTCTGGCAATCGAGGAGGAAGATGGGGCAGTGAGTGACACTGTTCACAGGCTACTTTCAGAGCATCAATCTTATTTTGGGTAGTTCTGGTAGCCCTGACCACAATGCAGATGGGTTCCTCCTGCGCTGGTACAGAAATACCGATGACCTCTGCTAGATAGAAATAACCTGCAGGGGGAGTTGAGCAAGAGGAGGAATGGTTGGAAAGTCGCCATCAACTTGCCTCAGGGCCCAGGTCTAAACATGTTTAGTTGAATGCCATCAGTGGAGAAAAATTAAACTCTTCTTAAATGAATACTTTCAGCTCCAGTGATTAGAGGTAATTAATAATGCAGGTGAGAAAGCATACTTACTCTTTGAGCACTCTAAATTAAGAGAGACCTATTTTTCAGAAAGCTGTATCAGATCATGTCTCATTGTTCCATGGGGTTTGTTGGATTTGAGGCAGTGCTGCAGATGAGACCTGCTTAGGCATTGACTTAAAATCAGTTTGCAAGTATCTGCACAGGCTTTGCAAATAGCGCGGAGGGGGCCCTAGGGAGGAAAGCCTTCCCTGCTCTCCTACAAAGAGCTGCTTGATGCTTGGCCCTGCCTGTTTTGGGAAGGGGAGGTGGTGTTTGTGGGAAGTTGGGGAGGGAATGGCTGGGATTCCTCAGAGCTCTCGCAATGTTGTGGCAGGCCCCACTGACCCTTGTGAAGAAGTATCCAGGGCTGCAGCACACTGGTAGCAGGCCTGCAGAGAGAATGTTTCATTAAAGTATTGTTTACTTTTTATTCCTTATATTTTTCTTCAGATACAGCACATGGGAGCCAGAGGATCATATCTTGGACCCTCGCCTGGTAGTGGCTTATGAAGAAAAGTAAGGGCCCATGTTCCTTCTCTCCCTGAACACAGGAAAAGGAAATAGTGTCTTTATTTCGTAGTGTGCATAAAGTGCCCCTGTTGTCCCTACTTCAATCAAGGATGAGATGTATAGCAATGAATCCTGCTGGATCTCTGTATCCTGGTGTTGGCTGAGACAGACAAGACAGGGTTAAAGCGGCTCTGATTGGCACTGTTCGGGAAATGAGGCCAAGAACAAGCAGCACTGAGCCAAAGAGCAGTCAGTCTCAGGTTTTAATCAGGTCCAGGGCTGGACTGGAGTGATGTGAGGTGGTAAGTTCCTCTGACTCAGCTGATCAGGGATAGGTTAGAGACATTCCCTTATTGCAAGGCTTTCACTCCTACGAGAAGCAATTCTGGGATGTTTTCCAAGTCCACACTGGTCACCATTGGGTTTTAATGAAGGAAATGAGGGAGCTGTGCTGTGAAAGGTAGAAGTCCTGACTAGGCTTTGTGAAAGGTAGAAGTCCTGACTAGGCTTTGTGCTGTGGTATTTAGCACTCAGTTTGACTTGTGTTCCTCTTTCACAGGGAAGAGAGAGACCGTGCATCGGGGTACAGGAAAAGAGGCCCCAAACCAAAGCGCCTCTTACTGCAGGTAGCCTCTTGCTCTTCTCTGTATTTCTAACTCGTTAGCTGCTGTGCTGCTCCTCTGCTCACAAGGAGGTGGAAACTGTCCATTTGCTGTTGCATGGACAAAATTTGAGGTAACAAGCTAACACAGCAACATGAAATCAGTGGGTAGGCAGATAGTTTTAACCTGTTAGCTGAAGAGCCAGCTAACTTGTCTTTTAAAAAGCAAAACAAAACAAAAAAACAAAACCAACAACAGCTCTTGCTCTCTGAACTAGGATTTTATAAACTTTGGGCTTGTGTGGTTGCAGGTTACCTGGTTTGTGTGCTCTTTTAATTTCATGTTGGGCTTGGACTTTCCATCATGTTAAAGGTAGCCACTGGTTGGAAGTGGAGTTCCAGCACGCTTTGACTGTTGCCAAGCAAAGCAGCCAATCCTAGGAAACACATGTTAGGAAGAGCTTAGATGGCAGTTGAAGAGGTGAGAGAAACAGTGTTGTAGAAGCAGCACAACTTATCCTAGCTCATCTAGATGTTCAGGGACTGAACAAAGAAGAGTTTCCTGGCTCCCAAGTGGGAGCCCTGACTGTATTATCAGATTTCCCATCTGACCCTTGCTGCATTGATGTCTTGGCAGCGGCTGTATGGCATGGACTTGAGAAGTGCCCACAAGGGAAAGGAGAAGCTTTGTTTCTCTCTTGCACGGAGGTTTGGAGGAGGAGACAGTAGCCTGCCAGGGGCGAAGCCAGGGCAGGCAGAGTTCTCAGAGAAGACTGGGGGAGCGGTCCTGCCATTCTCTCTCCGGAAGCAACGCAAAAACCAGAAGTACCTGCGACTGTCAAGGAAGAAGTTCCCCCGCATGGCGAGCCTGGAGAGCCGAAACTGCAGGCGTGAGTTCTTCCTGAATGATGCAGTGGGCCTGGAGGCCAGGCAGGGCCCTGAGGACTGGGAGGCCATGCAGCACACCAGCAAAGAAGGTAAGACCAGACACTCCTTGGCTGTAAAGTTCTGGGGCATGCGAATGATGCTCTGCATGCTTCCTCCTTGCTTGCCTCATCCTGGGATTGTGTTTTAGGTCAGGTCCTCAGAGCAGCTCTTGCTGGCTCACATTGTGGCCCTTTTGTCTGCAAGTTCCTTTCTTGTTTGGATGAATAGCACATCTTAATCTGCTTTTTGGTACTGTCGCCTCTCTGTAGTCTCATATCAGTGACGCCCCTCCCAGTGTTAGACAACATGCGGAAGATACTGCAAGTTACTCCCCTCTTCTAGTTTCCTCCCAGCAGAGGTGACAGGCAGGTGTGACAGTGATGAACTTTGCCTCTGTCCACATACCCACATGTGTTCAGCCTGTTGCTCTCCTAAAAGGAGCATGGCTGGCAGTGGACAAGCTTGGACGCCAGCACTCCTCTCATAGTGCTGCTCTGAGGAACATACAGGAATGCCGCTAGGAACCCTGTATGGTTCCTGAACGCTAGTGCGTTCCTCTGCCCTCTCCTTCCCTTTCCTCTCCACACCCCATGTTCTCTCTGAAGTCTTGCTATAGAGCTATGTGAGAGGGGGATGAGAGATATGAAGTGAGGATGGTAACTCCTGCCTGAGTACGCAGCATGAGTGTAGGGAGATGTCCAAGCACATTTGGCATTTTGGGGAGGGATACCAGCATTTTGTGCAGGAGGGCTGTGGGATTTGCATGTTGCTCTGAGTTACCAGGGAAACACTATCCCTGCATTATTAGAGCTTCTGAAGGCGTAGCTTTCCTGAGGAGGGGAAAACCAGGGCTTGTGCTGCTTATAGTAGCTAAGGGAATGCTGTTACTCCTTGCTAGGAATAGCTGTTAACCAAGCTGGATTAGGCAGGATCTGGGGGAGAGGGTTATGTTCTGAGAATCAACGCTATCCCCTCCTTTCTGAGAGGGACTCAAACAGCACCAAAATCCAGGGAGATAGCAATGGGGGCAGCACAGAGGAACCCAGTGTTGCATCCTGGCAGTGGGCAAATGTGTGGGGCTGCTCCCCCCTTGAAGCGCTGGGCTCTAAAGCACTTGGGGATCGGAAGAGTGAACAGCACTAAAGAAATGTGAAACTGGTTTTGTTCTCCCCTTGACACACGGCCTGCATGGAATTCCACTTACTGTTGGGGGCGATTGGACTCTTTCTGAGGTGAAAGTAGGCACCCCAGGTATTTGAGGCAGAGGCCAAGAAATACACTTTTAAGGGGCCCTTGTTCCTTGCCCAGGTTGGGACAACAAGGTATATAGTACAGATACAGTGACAGGGAGAGGGTATGCTTTCCTTCCTCTCTCCGTGTATTTTTGTGGCTGCCTCTAGGGGTTGAGGGGAAGTGAGGCTTTGGGTGGCAGAGGGACTGGTAATTATTCTTACAGTGGGAAGGTGTGGGGATGCTTGGATTTCTTGTATGGAGTTATCGGGGAGCAAAGGAAAGATATGAGAAAGGGATAGCAGCCTCTCCATGAAGCAGTATTGATGGATTTTTGAGAGAATCGCACTTAGGCTGCGTTGCAGGTGCAGTACAAGGAAGACCCTCCATTTTGGATCCTGTTGGCTCCCATAGGAGTGTCTGAAGAGCGTGTGTAAGAGTGTGTGATTTTTGACTTTTCAGCAGGGTAGGGCATTTACAAGCAGGTGAGCTCACACCTGGGTGAGTGTGCTTTGCTGACACAGAGCCAAATTAGGGGCTGAGATGGGGTGAGAGGTGTAGGCTGCTCCAATGCTGGTGTGTGTCTGGACACCTTTGCTACTCTTTCCTTTTCCCATTATATCCTGCAGTGATCCTCCATTTTCCCTTAGCCTCTGAGGGGAGGGCTTGCCCATGCTCTTTCTTGCCTTGTATGTGCAGACTCAGTATGGGCTGATTTCACCCACCGTTTGTCAGAAAGGAGGCCCCTTTTCCATTCTTTCCTTCCCTTTCTTCTTCCTCCTTCCTTCTCCCTCACCCTCTCTCTCTCTTACTAACATGCTCTTATCTGCCTCTCCTTCTGCAGCAGATGTGGATGGCAGCCTCCCTTGGATTCCCACTGTGCCCCCCAGCGAAGTGACAGTGACAGACATCACGGCAAACTCCATTACCGTCACTTTCAGAGAAGCACAAGTGGCTGAGGGCTTCTTCCGAGACCGGAGTGCGCAGTTCTGAATCTCCGTTTTCAGTGCTCCCCAGAACCAGTGCTTTTAGGGTGGGGCTAGGGAAGGGTTATTTTATCCCTTAAGAAAAAAAAAATCCAAAATGTCTCCTCTTAAAATGTTTACAGAGACCTTTTTTTTTTTTCCCTCTTCTCCTTTTTTCCCTTTCAGATACGCAAAAAAGGGCAGTGTAGGGGGTGTGTGTTTGTCATTGCTTTGTCCATCTGAAAAACTGACAGCCCTTTCCCTGGCAAAGACTCCCTCCTAGATGTGAAAGCAGCCAGCTGAACAATTCGCCTTTTATCCTGTTAAGTGGCAGCAGCTGCATTTGTGGGGAGAGGGCATGTGGAGGTGGAAAGAGAGCTGGATCTCTAGCCTGCTGCCTTGTTCTGCAATTGATATCCCTTGGATAAAGATACTTCTCTGTGCATTGCTCTTCCCACCTTCCTTCTCCCTCTCTTCCTGCAGCAGTGAGAGGCAATGGATCCTACCTGTGTAGATAACTCCAGCCTGTTAAGACTTTCTCTCCAGTGCTGTCTTCCCTGTGGCCTGCTGTCAGGACTTCAGAACCGCATTTGCCTGTCTGTGGTAAGTCAGTCTTTGCAGCACAGGTCCGTATAGACAGCAGAGGTTTCTCTCTTTGATTGTTGATCACGTGGAAAGACTGAAATGCATCTCTGAAATCTAGATTGGCAACGTAAATTCAATTTGCCCTCATTAAAAGCTCAGAAACCCAGCACAGTCAAGGCATACCATTCTATATATGCTAAACAGGATTTCTAGGCTTGGTCTGCTGTGTGAGGAATGCGTTATGGAAAGTGGGGTGTTCTTACCCTTTGCCAAATTCAGTATTAATAACAAATGCTGCCCTGAATCTGTGGTAATAAGTCGGTTGAAAACTGACTCCTCTCCCCTGGGAGGCGGGGCTAAAAGGACAACCAAAGCATTGCCTGGCATTGCAAAGATATCCAAGATACTGGCACAGGCCCAGGACACAGGAATTGGACAGAACTGAGCTAGAAATGGACCCTGATTAGCAGCAAATTCTGTTCTTGGATCCCTTTGAGAGATCCAAGGTAAACAACATGTGGGGAAGGCATGTATCAGATTTGAGGAGGGGAAAAAAAATTCTTAATTCTTAGCGATGAGAATTCTTGGATTGTACTGCCTGAGTAATATTCTTCCGTGACTCCAGTCTCCTCACAGTATCTGTGATCCTGTACTACTTTACTGATGGGAACTTCGCCTTGGAAGGCTTAAAAATCTTTGCCAAGGAAAGCGGTCTGCATTTCAATAGACCCTGCCTGATCTTGCACTTAAAAATGCCTTGTGCTGGACTGCCTGTGACACTTTGAGGTTTTTGAAGAATTGCTGTATTTTGAGTTGGTAGTTTAGCATAGCATCTGTTCTTGCACATGCATGTTCTCTTCCATTTTTTTAAAAGCAAATTTTATTGAAATAACTTAAATTTTTAAATATTAGACCTTTTCCTATGGAAAGCAAGACAAGTAAGCTAGAGTCTAAGGTGGGAACTGCAGAACAGAGTGCTGCAGGGTAACATTGGCTACTGTCGTGATTACTGTCCTTAAATCCTTTGTTTCCTTTCCCCACCCCACCTGAAGCATCCCTTATTTGCTGTATTTATTCTAAATGAAGCTACGAGCCTTCTGAGCTCTGAGGTGAAGACACCTGTGGAAATCCTCCATGTGTTCCTTTGAAGGGCTTGGCTGCTGGCCTGCAGAATTTGGGAGCTCTGGGGCTTCTGGTCATCCAAACATCTATTTTTTGCAAAGTGCTTGGAGTGCCCCTATGGTTTTTATTAAAAGCAGATTTTACCTCAGATAGGATATGGCAGCTCAGTGTAGACTTAGGATTTCCCCTTCCATCTCAGAGCTGTTTGAGCAGGCCCGTCTTCCACTGTGTCACAGCAGTTTCAGGACCTCTGGGAAAGTCTTGAATTTCTGGAGTAACCTTTTGTCTCTTGAAGAAGTGACATGGGAGCTTTATTATGGAGAAATCTGAGAGGGTGAGAAGTGGAAGCTGGGGAGGGAATTATGCGGTGGGAGGAAGAGTGAGTGGGAAAGAAGCTTGCAATAGCTGGCAGGGGCGAATTGATGAGGTAAGCATACAGGCTCAGGATGTTTGTTGAACGTGGGTGTCCAGAGCGAGGCTTCTGTATCTGGAGTTGTACCCTCTTATGCAGGATGTGGGGTCAGACAGTGTTGTCATCATCACCCCCCCACACACCCCCTCTTCCCAACACCTGCCAAACGTGCTGAATACCTGCATCTCTCTTTTGTTGTGACCAGTGCGCGCACCACATGGCTGAGTCCACTCTTGAGGGTTGTAGCAGGTCAGGTAGTTATGGTTGCAGAAGCATAATATTTTAGTTTATTTTTTTAAAAGTTCTGAACTCCAGCTCATCCTGCTAAGTCTTCGTGGCATTTATAGGATCTGGTTTCTTTATTCTAATGCAGCTGAACTGCCCCCTTTGTCCTGTCTTCATCTTGGTGTACAAATACACCAGAAAAGCTTCCTATTTACTAATGTTCCTGGCTTTGGCTGACATCGGAAGTAATACCAATCCTGCGGCAGGAAAGAGCTTGTCCTAATAAACTGGATTTCCATCCTCTGCTTTTCTCTCCACCCACCAGCTGAGCCTTCTCAATGTTTTGTTTTGGCATTTCTCTTTAAACATCTCTTCTTCCTCTTGTAGTGGAGTTTTTGAAGACCTGTGGTGGTCTTTCAAAGAGGATCCACCCACAGCTTCATATCTTAATCATTTTTTGGATCAGGCTAGCTTGTGTTCTGCTGGTGACTAATCATATCACTACATGAAGTATTGAACAAAGTACCTGGCTACCATGCTGCTTTGTGTACAGGTCAATGAGGAGTTAACCCTTATCAGGTTAAGATGCAACAAGTTGCATGTGCGTGGGTTCGGTTTGTGTGTGAGGAGGAGTTTGTGGTAGGAAACTAAGCAGTTACTGCGTTGGGGTGGATTTTTTTTTTCTGACATTCATGAATTCTTGCTTATCTTGAAGATCTTTTTGAGAAGACTTTTCTCTTGATCTTTTTAAAATGTGGCTCTGTTCCATATTGTCTGGTGACATATCGTTGTAAACTTCTTGGTAGAGCTGGCCTTCAGGGACTTTAAAATTAGCTTTATTCCACTTCCGCAGGTGTAGAGATGTATGGGCGTTTTACTTGTGATGGCAAAAGAGGTTGTCTGGGTTTACTGGTCTCTTCTCCTCAATATTGTCCGTCTGCCAGTTCAACCCAAAATCTGAAAATTGAATTGGGACTTCTTGTGCTAACATATCATGAAAATCAGATGCTGTGCTTGGAGCTTCGTTAAGCATTCCGTTTGATTAGAAGAGCCAGAATAGCATCCAGCTGAAGCTGAGTTTAATAATTCTATTTGAAGCACAAGCCGAGAATAGAAATGGGCTAACTCTCCCATACCTCGTTTGGCTCCATGGCCGTAAACAAGAAAAACAGACTTCAGCCAGTGGAAATTACTGAACTGTATGCAAGAAACAAACTTCTCAAAGAGGAACTGTTCATTCTTAGTACTGTTTCTGTGTGAGAATTTACCAGCCACGTTTGGGAGACAGAAGTTTTTATTTCATAGATCTTCTCGCTGTATATATGACAGAATTGAGGAGCTTTGTGAGATTGGAAAACCTTTATCGTTAACAGTGTTTTTAAAAAAAAAAAAAAAAAAAAAAAAAAAGGAAAGGACTGCGTCTGTACCTGGATGGTTATAAACTAGATGTTACTGCTCTGATATATAAGTGATGCCTTGGAACAGCAAGTTTTAACACATAAATAGTGGCATTAAGTAGCCTCGTATCTCCTGCATGCTCCTTATTGTCTTGCATTTGCTTGGGGGCCCTTCTGCTTGTGAAGTCAGACCAAGGTGGGGTTTAGTGTTTTTTTTTTTTTCCTTTCTTTTTCAAGAAAGGCCAGGATATTATTGTGAGAACACCCAAAAGCAGTTCCATTTGCCAAAATAAGCCCAAATTTGTTAGTGAATTGACCTTTGCTTATGTCGGAGCCTCAAACAGAAAGAAGCTTATTGAGAAATGAATGGCTTTTTTGTTGTTGTTAGTGTTGTGAAACTGTCCAGAATTGTTCTTCTGGTGTTTTGTGACTGAATGTATAAAATTGTTTGTTCACCTCACAAGGGGCCCTTGGCCCCAGTACTGTTTCCTGCTGTGTGCCAGCTATTGCTGTTTGATGGTTTCACTGGAATAGAGAAGGGAGGCCTCACACAGGTCAAAAAATAGGCAGGGTAGCTCATACAAGACCCTTGGTGGTAGCCACAACAGAGGCCGGGGTGCGGAAGACAGCAGCGAGGGCTGTCAGCCACATCCATGTATTTGAGCAAAGCTAAATCTACCACCACCTCTCCACCCCTTCCTCTCCTCTCAAGCTTTAAGTTTGTGCTTTCTGAAGTAAGGAAAGCACAAAAACCTTCTTTTCTAAAGCTAATTGGTAGCTACCCGTCTGCTGTTCCTCCCTTGCTTACCTGCAGCCTGGGAAGAAGAGGGCAGTGGGCCTTTCTGGGAAAATAGTAGGGGCAGCTGCTTGTCAGGGGAGGGAGGGAAGGAGTTGCTGCAGAGTTGCCAGGCGGTTGAGGACAGGCCTTTGGGTGAGCTGGCAGTTGAGAGAGAAGGCATGTTAGAAGTGCAAAGAACTTGTAGTGAAGCTGATCCCTTGCATCAGTGGGTGGATGCCCCTCGGAGTTCTGAGTGGGCCCTGTGGGGAGGAGATGGTCAGTGATGCATTTATGTATCTGTCTTTTACCATTTGGGAAAGCGAGGGAGATGTGTACGTTAACCGCTTGCATAGGGTAACTTCTACATGGCAAATACAGGTAAAGGGAACATGTCGCTTTTGCCGTGGTTGTTGTAAAACAGTTTTCCCCAAGGGCATGGTAAACTTGTTTTGAGACAATAGCTTATGATCAAGAGACCGTGTTGTCCTCTGTCTGCCAAACTTACTGTCCTCGCAGAGAAAGCGTGAACCTTCTGGGTGTCGAACCACCTGGATTCCACCCAAGTAGCTGGTCAAGATGGGAAGGCCTACCAAACAGCCCCAGGACAATTGGAAGGAGAGAGAAGCAATCACTTAAAATTGAGCTCAGACTCTTCAAATCCTTTCCTGTAACAAGCACTTTCTGGAGTGATGACCCCTTTTTCTCTTCCACCTCTCTTTCCCTTGCACCCTTAATTTCTTAAAGTACAGTGGCTTAGCAGGGAGCAGGTGGGAGATGATCCCTAGTTAACTGGGAGTTGTAGAGAGGAGCGGAGCTCTGTAGGAGCACGTAATGGCTGATAGGGGGGAGATGGATTGCGGCCAAGTTGGGATGGGGTAGGAGCTTTGCTGCTGAGATTGTTTCCATCTGCTGTGGGCTGCTTTGCAAAGATGCTAGGGGTTCTTGTCCGAGAGTGCCCGTCGGATGTTGAAAGGAAGAGCTCGTAAGACCGTTCGGAACCTCTATCACAGCTTATCTCGTTACTGGGGTAGCAGAGTTTTGACTGGGAGGGGGATTTTGGAGGAGGGTGGGGTGGAAAACCTTTTTTATTATTATTATTTTTTAACCAGAAAATGTAGTGTCAGCACAAAGAAGCTTTTTGCAAATCTGTCAAGATGTTAAGCAGCTTTTTTTTTTTGCTTTTAAATCTGAAGTATGTTTTGAAGCACTTTGGAAATGCAAAGCACTAGGAGTGCTAAGTACTCCTTATCGTCTGTCTAAAAGTGGCATTTGAAAAGCAAAAGATGTATCTCTTTGAGGCCACTGGCTGTTCCTTATCATTTTTACAGAGCTGCCACCCAGCCCTTTGCCTCCCTCCCACGGCTGAAGGGGGAGCGTGCTCCGCCGTGCCAAGTAAAGGAGGGCGCCCGAAGGGAGGAGAGGAAACCTGCAAGGTCCCTGGGTCGCCTTCAGGGTGCAGGTTGGCTTCCTCCTGCCCCACCTCCTTTGTCTGAGGAAAGGGAAAAATGAAGTTGAGTTTCAGTTTCAGTGGTCCTAGTCTGGAACTACAACCACTTCTTCCAGCTCTGGAGACATCTAATAGAGTTTCCCGTCTGAAAAATTGCACCTTATTAGCTTAGCTGAGGAACGGGGAGATATCCGTCCTTCTACAGGGAGTGGGGAGAGGAAGGGAGGGTGAACCAGGAGCTGTCTTCAATAGCTGCTGGATTTTTCCAGAGGCTGTTTCCTCACCTCATCTCCAACAGAACAGCAAAAAAAGAACTAAAATCATTTAGATGAAGCTTTTGTTCTGCGTATCTCAAGAACCTTTAGAGCAGGCTAAGATGAGAGCATCTTTTTTCCTCACCTAGCAAGCTCCACAGCTGGGGGAACCCCAGTTCTCTCACTGGGTTTTCAGCACCAACCTTTTCCCTCAGCATATGCACATGGTTTGGGCCCTTTTGCACACTGACTCATCTAATTTGGTATGTGTCCTTTCTGTTGGGGGGGGAAAGATGGGTCAGTTAGAGGGGAGGGTCCCCCGTTATTTTTGTTCTTGTCTCTTCAGTTGTTGCTGTTGTTCCTGTCAGCACGCTAGAGTATCTGAGTCTTTGCACACAGAAAGCTTCCTTTTGCACAGAATGAGCTTCTAGCTTTTGTACAGACTAACTGAATGTATTTGGGGAGGGGGGGAAATAGGGAGTAAACCAATTCCAAACAAACCAATCGGAGTGTAATGCCTTTTCTGAGCGAGTATGTGCTGTGAAAGGAGATTGTAATAGCAAAGGGAGGGCAGGCTCAAGTATAATCTGACACAAAGTGTGGTTTTATTTTTGTACTGATATGGATAAGAGACTGTACAGCATCTATTTATTTAGATGATTTATGTGGTAAATGTTGCAAACAAAATTATTAAAATATTAAATATGAGAACTGACATTTACCTAATGGTCTGTTTGTGTGGTCATTTACCTCCCC
This sequence comes from Calonectris borealis, assembly GCF_964195595.1. Taxonomy (NCBI): domain Eukaryota; kingdom Metazoa; phylum Chordata; class Aves; order Procellariiformes; family Procellariidae; genus Calonectris; species Calonectris borealis. The sequence continues at coordinate 57,616,065 of NC_134312.1, forward strand.
TTGCTTTAATTCTACAGCTGAATTATTTTCTGCCCGTCGCTCCTGTTGGTATAAACACATAGTGTGGCTGGAAAAAGAATGGAAAATGTGCGTGTGCGTGAGAGAGATCAGTAAAGAAGGATCGATGAAGAATGGAGCCTGCAAAAGGCTGTTTCTGACATTACTTATTACTTTGATTTGAGGAGGTTAGTTTTTTATTAATTTTTAACCCACTGGGTAAGTTAGAGCTGTACAGAGGTGACCTGGGACTGTTGGTCTTTGATGGATTAGAATTTGAAGAGGAGAACGCTGATGGCAGGGTGACTGCTGCTCTGGGTTTAGGGAGTTCTTGACGTCCTCGCATAACACCGTGGTGCCAGGACAGCTCTGCCGGCACCAGCCAGAGAGTGCTGGTGTGCCCCATATCCTGTGTCTCTTGTGGGAACGGAGAAAACCTGAGGCGAGGCCTGGGCTGCCAAACAGGCTCCGCACTAGTTGCCAGCAGGGAAGCCTGGTCTCCTCCAAGCCAAAGCCTCTGGTGGGTTGGCCTGCAGGGTTTTCAAGGAGCTCCCCGGGAGCGCAGCAGCTCCGTGGAGTTTGGCCCCTGATTCATGGCAGGTAACGTGGGGCTCAGCTGAGGAGCCCGAATCCTGGGACTGATGTTCCATGGAGAGAATCCCACAGTGTCATTTCGTCCGCTTTGGTTTCTGACTGGCTCCCTCAAGGTGTGTGCCTCTCCGTCCTCTGCAGAGGGGGAGGCTAGCCGTTAATCGAGGTACCTCAGCAAGTGAATGGGGCTGTCTGAGATGTCTGGATGTCTCTAGATGTAACGTGGGGGTGAGCTCTGCATGCGAACGCAGCTATGACGTCAGTCACAGAAGCACGCGAAGCAAAAGTGGAGGGGGATGGGGTGTGTTTCCTGACTCGGTCATGGCTCAAGTCGGTGTGGGTAGGTCTTGCCTGTGTTACCAAAGCGCAGCTAGCGTGCTTTCCCTGAACCAGGGAGGCTGGATTTGAGTGATGGCATCGGAGCAGGACTCCAGCCAGCCACGTACATTCTGGCAGCAGCTAGCGAGTCAGGTGAAGTTGCAAGAAACTGCACTGCAGAGTTACGGGAAAGCCTACTCTGGAGATTGTTTCTTCCTACCCCTGCCAATGCTGCAGAGGCTGGCTGGCACTAGAAACTCGTAACGGCTTGTCCTTTCACATGCATGTGTTGGTTGGATTAAAGGTTAATCTGGATAGTACTACTTTTTTTTTTAATAATCTGTTGCTATGCTGCCCCTCTGATCCGTGCAGTGCAGCCGGTTTGCTCTGCGCAGCTCTCCCAATAGAATGGCTGAGAACAAGGGCACTCAGCCATGCCTCAGGACATGCCCCGGGCCCCTGCTACGGTAGGCAGCACCCAAAAGGGGAAGCCACACGGTTTGAGCAGCTCAGTGCTCTCCGAGAAGCACAGAGTGAAATGCAGCGCGTGTGGCCCCTGCGATGGCAAGTGCTGCCAGGAAACTGGCAGTCACCTCCTCTCTGCTCAGTGCCATTCGTCTTCCCTGCTCTTGGTCCTTCTCTTCCCAGCGTTTTGCTCCCCAGCCGACTGTTTTTGAAGCAAGAATGCTAGAAACCTGGGGGGCTTCTATAATCACCCCGATCCAATGGCAGCCTGGGCAGCTGGGCCTGCTTTGGGAACTGGTAGGCAGGCTCCAGGGATATCATAGTATCCCAGCAGTGCAGGCACTGCATGAACCCCCACGGGCCTTCTCCTCTCTCCGCTATGTCAGGAAGTCAGCGGGCTAGAGCGGTGGTTGTTCTGGCCACTGCTGGGGCCGCGCTGAGCCACCCAGAACTGCTGCACGAGGCGGTGCATGGTCAGCTCTGAGGGCTCTGTCTTTGCTCCTGTGTGTTTCAGAGTTGCAGCTGGGAAATCTCGTCACGTTTTGACATGGATGACCATAGCGCCAAGGGTTTGCTTAAAAACCGATGCAGCATTAGCTTGAGGGGCTGGGGGGTGTGCAGCTGCACCAGCTCCCAGTGCGGGCGAGGGAATGACTGTTCCTTTACAGCCGCTCCTGACAGCGATCTCCCTGGGGCAAACAGCAACGGAGTTGGCTGAGCAACCCTTGGGGTCGTTCTAACAGAGATAAGCGCTGTTATTCCTGCCAGGTCACGGGTCCGCAAAAAATGAGCCTGGAGGCAGCTACCGGCTTTGAGCAGGTGAGTTTCCCATTATCTAGTGCCATTTAAAAAATAAATAAAAATGTTCTTGCACCTGCTGCTCTCCCCCTACGCTCGTACACCGCTTGCCAGTGATTCTGGTGAGAAAGGTCTTGTTGCTCCCCCAAAGCTTACCGCTTCCCAGTGCGGGCTTCTCGGTGCTAGCAAGAAGTGCTACGGCGTAGCCTACAGCACCAGGGTCTCGAAGGCAGCGAGGTGCCAAAAAAATACTTTAATTCAGTGTCCGTAGTGAACAATAGCTGTTCTGGGAGAGCCATCTTCCCAGGTTGTTTTTTTTAAAAGTGTTTTACTGGAAATGTGAATGAAACAAAGGAAATACCCAACAATGCTGTGAACAGCTGGATATTCTGCTGCTATTTTGCAGAAAAAGTTAGATGAAAGAGCCTGGGGTCGGGCAATACCTGTACAATGGCTGCTCGCGGAGATTTGAGCAGTCGCTGTGGCTGGACAGGTGGAAGGAGAATATAACTGGAAAGAGCACATGGAGATCTCTGAAATGCTGCTGCCACTCCTGGTCCGTGGATCGGGGGTGCCTCGTGCTCCTGCCCTGAGGCGGGGTGTGATGCTTGTGACCCATAAGTCTGTTTGGGGACAAGATAGTCACAGCTGCTGCATCTGTGTTTGTGTCGCTGTGTAAGGACTTTCCTCCAACTTGATTTAGGAGTGCCTGCTTTTTAGGATGGATGATATTGACGGTTGGAAGTTCCATTATTTGATGCTCAGCCACAAGTGTAAAAGCAGTTGTTCAAACAAAGTGAACAGTAACAAAATTAAATGTGCCAATTTGGATGGTGTTAATGAACGCTTAATGTGCAAAGTTAAAACCAGTTAAAAAAGTGAAAAGCAAAACACAACAGGTGTGATCGACTTGTTCTTTTGAAGTCACCTTCAAGGGTATAAAGAATTGAGATTAGAAAAAGTGGTGTCTAGAGAAATGGGGCAGTCCAGAAGGACTTGTCCTGTTCTAGGTGAGAGTCTTGAGTGATCTGTCTGGGGTTTTGTTCTTGGTTGGCCTGTGATGGTAAATACCTGAGAAAGGGCCTCTTACAGCCTATTCTCAAAGTGAGTGATATGACCTAAATGCAGAATCACCAGTGGTGAAGTACACTGTGGTTCAGTCCCTGACCACAGAAACACCTTGTTCTCTGAACTGTTCGCATCTCCTGAACCAGGGTCCATGTGACTGTCCGTTTGCCGTCTCTTCTCTGTCAGCATTTGGCAACCTCTCCATCCACCCCCCTTCGAATGAGGACAAAGTGGTGGGGAACACGTCCTCTCTTGAATCACTTTTCCTCCAGTCAGAGAGCTTGTGGTGGCCACCGCATTTCAGCTGCTAAGGTGAAAAAGAACAAAACGCTAGAACAAATCTTGCCTGAATAGCAGGCTGCGATGAAATGGCTAGTTCGCCTACCTGCCCACCTTGATTTTGGGAAATCCATCCCTGCTGGTACTGATAAATATAGCCATCTCCAGAATATCCTCCTGGGTGGAACTTCTGAGTTAGAGGTGGAAAGGGGAGGTGAATGCAAATGGAGAAAGGGCCACAGGGGCTGTGAGTGCTCCCCGCCAGGTTGGCTGAAAAGCAGGTAGCTGGTGAGGTCGTGGTGGGTTGAGAAAGCAGCAAAAGCAAGTTGGCCATTGCTTATGGCCCTCATCACAGCTCCCCCTTCTTCCAGAGGACATCATCCTGAAATGCACCCCCTCCTCACCCTAAAAACCACGCTACAGCAGAAGACTATGCTGTTCTGCTATGTGCTGGGTGGTACCTCCAGGTGATGGAGGACCGTGAGCTCTGCCTGAAGACAGCTGCGGGGCCGTGAGCTTCCATTTTGAATCTGAATGATTTGTGACTGAGGTTGTATCTGTCTTTTTAGCGCCTGCAAGAGTGTGTAAAGCACGCTGCAAATTAAATAGGATTTTGCAGTAACACTCAGGGCAGGGAATTCCTCTAACTGACTTAACATTTTTCTTTTTTTAAAGGTCTGTGTAGCATGCTTGGCCCATTTACCTTGCCGTACCTTATACTGGCTCGAAAATGAGGGCACGTAAATGCATCAGCAAAAAGGAAAAAAAGAAAAAAAAGGATTTAAGTGCCTTTACTGTTAGGTTTTTGCCTTGGTAGGTACTTTAAGACTGCCTGCGTCCACACTTAACCCCCAGTGCCATCCCGCTGGCTAGAGGTGCGTGACGGTGCGGGGCGACGGCGCATCTGCGTGTGCAGGAGGAGAGGAGGCTGCGCGGCCCCCGCTGCCGCCATTGTTTTAAGTAAAAAAAGGACCCGTTCGGGCGGGAAGGGGGCTGAGGCGGCAGAGGCGCAGCAGCACCGCCGCCATGCCGAGGGTCTGTCCCGGGCGGGCTTCCCCTCCCGCTCCCCCGGGAACCGCCCGCCGCCGGCCCCTGGCCTCGAACGCCGTCCCCCGGGGCAAGGGCCGCGGGTCCCCCCCTCACAGGGGGCGACGGCGGAGCCCCCGCCCTCACACCACCCGCCGCGCGGCCCCTTTAACGGGCGGCGCCTGCGCGCGCCCCCCTTCCCTTAGCAACCGCCCCCCCACGGGGGAGGAGGGTCACGCGCGGCCGCGGCGGGAGGGGGCGCGCGGGCGTGCGCGAGCCGGCGGCGGCACGAGGAGGGCGGGGCGGGGGGCAGGGGGCGGGGCGGCGCGGGCGGGCGGGATTATTATGGGCTGTGGGCGCCGCCGCCGCCGCCGAGGAGCAAGATGGAGCTGTCTGCAGTGGGGGAGCGCGTCTTCGCCGCCGAGTCCATCATCAAGCGGCGCATCCGAAAGGTGAGGGGCCGCCCGGAGCGGGGGTGGGGGGGCGGCCGCGGGACTCCCCCGCTCCCCGCCGCCAGGCCCCCGGCCGCGCCGCTCGCCGGCCCGCCGGGCCCCCGCCTCACACACACCCCCCCTCCCTCCTCTCCCCCGTGTGTTGCAGGGGCGCATCGAGTACCTGGTGAAATGGAAAGGCTGGGCCATCAAGTGAGTGCATCCCGCTGGGGGGGGCCCGCCTCCCTGCGGGGGCCGGCCCCGGGGCTGCGGGGTGGGAGGGACGGGACGGGGTGGGATGGGATGGGGGGGGTGTCTCTGCGTACGGCTGCGGGGGGTTTGGGTGCTAACCCCTTCGCTTGTCCCCCCCCACCGCTGCCCGCGCTCCCGGCAGGTACAGCACCTGGGAACCCGAGGAGAACATCCTGGACTCCCGCCTCATTGCCGCCTTCGAGCAGAAGTGAGTGCTCGTCCCCCACCCCGGGCTGGGGGGGCTGCAGCAGGTTTGGCTTTGGGTGGGCGAGCGGGAAAGGGTGGCCAGGCTCCCTTCTTTTTTTTCTTTTTTCTTTTTTTTCTTTTTTTTTTTTTTTTTTTTTTTTAAACTTGTATGCTTCTGTTTCTCCTTTTGGGAAAAGTTTTAACTTCTTGACAAATTTCACTCCCTAAAGGGAACGAGAGCGTGAACTGTACGGGCCCAAGAAGAGAGGACCTAAGCCTAAAACTTTTCTCCTGAAGGTAACTCTTATTTAAATAACTTAGGCCTAGCCAAACGTCTCTCAAACCTTGCTGGTTTGTGCCCTTGGAAGGACTGGACTTTCAAGTGACTTGTGCCTGCTGCCTGGCTCTGGGAACATGGGGACGACCCGACGGGAAAGCGGGTGGGGGGTAGGGACGCAGAAGCGTGTGAGGGGAGAGCATGTGTGCGTGCGACGGGTGCCCCAGCAGGACGGTCGGTACACGCGGATGTGCATGGTAAGGCTGCAATCTCTTTTCCAATATCCTCTCCCTCTTTGCGGCCGTCTGCTGCCGCAGTGGAGAGCTAGCCTGCCCTGCTCCCTCTTCTTTCAGCAGCCTATTCCATCCAGCCTGTGCCCTGCAACTTTGCAGCACACTGAGCAATCGGGCAGCTGTGACGTGAGTCCCGCTGCCACTTGTGCTTCTCCGATTGTGTTTCAGGATGTAGGTGCTCCATGAGAGTTTCATGAAGGATTCGTGTTTTGATCTGTAAACTGCAGGCTTGTTTCATTTTTTTTGGGGGGGGGAGGAGGAGTGTTTCACCTCTGCGTAGGATAGCTGCCAAAGTTTCCAGTTCCCTTCTGATAGACCCAGCATCTCTGCAAGAAGGTATCGTCGTAGCATCTCTGCTTGCTTGCAGTGATGAATGAGGAAGGTAGTCCTTAGTGCAGCTCCCCCCCCCCCCCCCCAGTTTTTTTACTTTCTTTTTTTTTAATTAAGAAATCTGGTAGCTGCGTGACCGCTATGTGAGTTCTGTGGATTTATTAATCTAAGACAAAACTCCTTGCTTTGCTCCCCTCTTACCCCCATTCCTCTCCAACTATCTCAATCTCAGATTTCAAATGAACGTAGAAACACAACACACCTTTGTACTATTAAGACAGATGAGCGAGTTCACAGCTTCCCTGGTTTTGATCCGGTATAAAGCCCTGGAACAGCCAGGGTGGACCCTGTGGTAAGGCATCGCTATCACTAAGTCATCCTATGGCTTTGGGCAAGTCATTTAGCCTTTGTGCATGTTTCCCCATCTGTGAAACAGGTTAATACTTTCCTTTGCCTGACAGCGGTAGGAGCTTTACTCGAGTCAGCGCAGCACTTTAACTGTATGAGCACTGGAAAGAGCGGTGAGGGGTAGGGTATCCCCTCTCCTCTGCTTTAAGAGGACGTAACGAAGCACACAGAAGAAATGTGGGAACAGGCGTATTCTGATGCTCTAAGTAAAACCCAGGTGACTGTGGTAATCCTTGGAAAGTCCTGCTGATGGAACTGTCCTCCTCCCTTGTTGCCTGTTTTTCTGCTGACAGTTTTCTGTATCTGCAGTCTGAGAACTACAAACATAACTGATATGTACCACCTCTTACTCTTTATTCAGGGAAGCTAGACTAGTTAGTTTTTCTCTTTCTGGCAGTCATGCATTAAATGAAACCCTTGTGTTTAGGCTTCCAACAATGCAGAGGAACGCTTAAAGGGAAACCACCAGCTTAAAATAGTTCTCTGCTTGAATTAAAAAATGCTGGTATTTGTAACACCTGACATTGTTCAGAGTGGTAGAGAAGTGTTTATGCTGTGCTTTTAACATTACTGTGTGTAATCAGTTTCTTTTCTTTTTGATTGTGAATGTCATACGGCAAAATCCACTGCCAATTTTTCACTCATTTAAAAAAACAAAACCAACCCCCAAACTCAAAAATAAAACCCACTCGTTCCTCCTCTTCTCCCCTTGCCCTTTAAAACCCCCCTAAACTTGGAACCTGAATTATTCAACAGCATCCTTTGAATCACGTCCCTGACACGTTTCTGTGGCACATCTTCCTTCTGCCAGCTTCCCAAACACTACTGAAAACCCGTAGGTTTGCAGAGCTGGCTTGGTACTTTGTAGAGAATGGATTGCGATAGGGAGCGAGATGAGCTCTCCTGAAGGCTGGTGCCACGTTGTGGGAGAGGCTGGCAGGGCAGGGCGCTGCCACTGCCGCTTGGTTTGCAGCTCTAGGAAACGGAGCTGGTGAAACTGTTAGCGCTCTGACTTGCCGTTTTTCTGTGACTTTGGATCCTACCGTAAAAATAACACCCCAGGCCAGGCAGCAAGAAGTAACCCTATCTCAGCTAGCCCTATCTGAACTTGTTTGAGCTCTGTTCAGGCAAACCACTAGCAACGCAACTGTGGCTAGAAACGCAACCGAGACCAGCATGATAGTTTGCGTCATATGCATCTCTCAGTCAATTCTTCCAACCTGTCGAAGATGCAGGTCCTTTGACCTCTGCTAGCCCTGCAGCACTGGTGCTGCTGCGGGAGGAGTGGGATTCGGTTCTGCCTCGTGCATCGCTAACAATGTTTTCAGTTCTTTCAGCTGCAGAATCTCTTGCCAGTGAGAATTTCAGAAGCAGGGGAAGAAATTTGATTCTTGCATCCCAGAGGGAGTCTTTGGAGTTGGCAGTTAGAACAATATTCTTTTTGATCTGTTAACTGAACAGATTAGGCCTGGATGCAATGATGTTTAAGCAGGAGCCTGGCCTAGGACTGCTTTGGTAGACTAGTCTGCCTTCAACTCGGTGGCTTGCTAGGATTTTTCATGCGTATCAGTGCTTAAACTTGGGCTTCTGAGTCCCCAGTAAGGCATTGAAATAAGCGCCCCGATACGCCGCTCAGTCCCCTGGCTTGTGTGGGTGTTTCAGTTTGCAGTTGGGGCTAGGTTTATCCTGGGATTAGTTCTCAAAAGCTGCAGATAGGCACCCAGGGGGATTTGCAGAAAGCATTCCAGCAGGTTAGTGGCCCACGCCTTTGGAAAAGCTTTGAAAAGCTGCATCTTTGGCCACCTGCTGCCTTTGTAAGCCAGGCTCCTGTTGCTGAGAGCTGTCTAACACTTGCCCTTTCGATCAGACTGCAAAGGGAAATTACAGTCCCAGCTTTGTAATATCGCTATCAAGATGGCTGGTGTTGAAAGTGACCCCTGCAAGCTTCAGCTGCAAAGTTTTGGTCAGGAAATGGGTCTTTATCCTCTGCATACTAGGGGCAAACTTTCCCACAGCTGAGATCAAGCTTGGCGGGAGGTTGTAATTCTTGGGAGGCTGCTGGTATGCTGCAAGCTTTGCGCTGAGTGTATGGGAAGCGGAGTCCTTGGTCTGAAAAGGGCAGCACTGTACATAAGGCTCTTACCTTACTGCTTAGGTGTCTGGCAGAAGTCATCCTTGAGGACAAGGCCCTTCAGCTGCAGGTCAGAATGGAAGCTGGTGTGAGGTTAGAAAGAGACATAGCGCATGCTATAGTGATCTTCCTCTTTTCCCCTGCTCGGTTTGCTCTTTTTATTTTGCTTTTCCCTCGACACTCCACTGTGTGGAATGCAAAACTCTCCAACTAATCTAATAAAGTCTAGCAAGTGCTATTAAGAGGCAGAGCCCGGTCTGCAAGCTCAGTGGGTGGCTAGCAAAGAGCCCTAGTCGGGGTGGCTGTAAATACTAAGGTGAAAAGGCTGGAGAAGGTTAATGGGGAGGAAGAAGTAACCAAAAGCAGAGTAAGGGAGAGCCTTAGTGGGAGAGGGGGTGAAGAAGGGGCCGAGCAGCGTGGTGTTCTGTCACTTTGCCCTTCCTTGAACTCTAAAGCTGGAGTTGGGTTTCTTTTGATCTCCTCCCTGTTCGTAAATTATCCCTGAGCGGTTTGAAAACAGACCGTTCCCCTTTGTAGCATTTTGTTCCCCATCCAGTGGGGAAACTTTAGTTTATGGCAGTGTTGCTTGGGAGAACTGTGCTATGAACTGGCTTGCTGTTGCCTTGTCACTTGGAAGACTACAGAAGAAAGAGGGCGATAAAAAGGCAGAATGGCAGCCAAAAAGGGGAAAGAAGAGCTCTTGCGAATGCTGTTTGGAGCAGGACTGTGGGAGTGCAGGTGGAGAATAAAAGACAAAGCAGAACCAGTAATTTATGAGAGAGTAGGACTACTATGGTGCAGCAGCACTACTGGAAATGACTTGATTTTGAAATAATTAACTAGAAATCCGTTGCCTTACAAGATCTTTTTTTTTTTTTTCCTTCCAAATTGCAGAGGTTTTGATACAAATCAGGTAAGAGAGGCTTTTCTAAGCACGTGTCCGTGTACGTGCTTATGTGCCTCAGTGCGTTAAGGGAATGAATGAACAAATATGCTTGCTGGGCCTCAAGGGACGTTTATTCAGAAATAGTAGGGAACAGGGGAGGTATACTAGTTCCCAGGGGCAATGAGGGAGAGCTGTACAAGCTAAATAAAGGTGATACATATCCCAAAAGGGAAGAGGGGGAAGGGAAGGGAAGCAATCCTAGCAATTGCCTTGCTCTCGTGACAGAGCACTGCAGCAAGCCTCCAGAAGCTGCATCCTGATGTAGGCTGAGCTGTAAGCAGAGAGTGAATTACTTTGTTGTGCTGAACACCTCTTCAGCAGTGAGCAAATCCTGCAGGTGAAAACTGCAAAACCCAAAGAGGTAGTTTCCGTTTGGAAAACTTCTCAGTCAAGTCACAAGCTGTGGTGACGCAGCCAAAAGGATTCAACAGGTTTGTTTTTCAAAGACCTCATGTTCATACAGCTCGTGAGTAATAGAGTAATGAATCCATAGCAGGGAGAAGCGCATTTCCCGCAGATAAAACTGAATGCTGGGTCTTCTCCAAACCAGAGGTAACAAGTTACTTAAGGTAAAGTTGGAAGCAGGAGAAGGAGAGCCCAGAAAGTGTGCTGTCCTCTGCAGGGAAGAGACTTGAGCTCATATAGTTGATGCCTGAATAAACCTGATCCTGTGGTAGGAATACGGAGCTTCGCAAGTGAGAGGGCTTTGGGGGCTGGTCTTAGATAAAGCATCTGATACTATTTTTCTTGAAACCTTACCTGGAAAAACAAGCTCAAGGTAAGCTGAATATTTGCACATTGCTCTTTAGAACTTGCGATGAAGCTGGTCATTGGGGCAGCAGTGTAGCACCTGGAGGGGACTGTTGGGTCCCAGCTTACCCTCTCTCTTAATAATCTGGCCAAAGAGGCTGATGGTGCATGTAGTCTACCTGAAGACTACTGAAACTGGAATTTAATAAATGCAGAGAACTGAAACATGAGTTAGAAACAGCTTCAGCCTTGAGGAAGTGCCCCAGAAGTAACTGTAAACGCAGACACATACCAAGTAAAGGAGACCTAGTGGTTCTGGCACACTGGAAAAGTCCTAGCCATGGACCAGGGCTCTGTGTGAGCACAAAACCAGAACAGGTGTCTCTGTCAAAACAGGACAGGAGCTGATTAATGTGCACAGGCTGAGAAAGTAAATTCAGCAGGACAATGGAAGTGGCCGGGCCATGACCGTCCCAGCATTATCGCTTTTCATTTAATGTGGTTGATGGAATTTTGGGGTGTATAAGGCAGCTGTGGGTGTTTGTGACTGCTTCCCCCAGACTCGGGGAAGATGTGGGGAAGGCCTGTTTCTTTCTCACGTGGGTGATAGAAGGCAGCGCTGTGGGCAGACGGCAATCAGACTCGACTCCGAGCAGAGGGGCACAGAGGGGGCAGAACTCCAAGGTGTGATTACAGGGTAGGGAATTAATCTAGAAAGCATGCGGTGTTGGCAGCATGGGATGCCCTGAAGGATGTCTTTGTGTATCCACTGAAGCTATAGCTCAAGGATTTTTGCTGGCGCATCTGTCTGTATCCTCTGCCTGGCTTCCCTGTCCTGCATTTTGGAATGGGACATTGTGTTGCACTTTGCTCTCTGCTGAGCAGTGGTAAATCGGTGAGAAGCGCAAGAGCAGCAATGCTGGAAGGGCTGGCTGTGATGGGGAAGGGGGGGGGGAAAGGAAGAATAAAATTGTTAATCCAGGCTGTGCTGGTATGTAATGTCAGAAAGCAAGCTAGCTTGTCCTGGTGTCTGCCATCTGCTTCAGAGGGACCTGTGAAGATGGGGAGCAAGCACAGCCCTAGATGTGCATCTGTCTGTGCGTGTGACCTCCTGACGGGATCTGTGGGGTTTCTAAGTTGTGGATCATTGGGATGGGAGGGGGAGAGTTGACGCATGGTACAGGGAGTTCGTCTGGTGCTGCTGCTGTGCTCCAGCCTGTAGGATGCCTGGGACAGGAACTGTGTCTAACTACTCATTTTCTGAACAGTTTGGGGCATGGAGTAATGCGTGAGGCTGAGCAAAGAGGACCTAGCTGGACACTGGGATGCTTCCTGCTACAGTGGGACATGTTGGGGTTTGTCTGGGCTGAGGATGCTTCCCTCTAGCTAGGTGAAACAGGCCTGTACAGCCCAGGATTAACGTGGAGAGTGTCTGTGCCTGTCTTGGCAGTCATGTTACTCGTCCCTGTTTCTTTGTCAGTCGGCTAATACAAAGTCTAGAGTCCCTGGTGCAAATGAGCCTTCAGTCTGCATTTTCACATACAGTCGGGGAAGGAGGCCTCATCTTTGCAGTCCTTTTAAAGCCAGGATACAAGTAGTATTGCAGGGCATGATCCAGCATTAGCCAGGGAGGAACAAAATGTCTTCGGGTCTCTGTTCTCTGCTCGTTCAGGATCTTTTGCGGTTCCCGTGGGGATCTCGGTGGGAGAAGAGGGGCTCTGGGTGACAGCAGAGTTCTGGGGATGTAGGGCCAGGCCTTTGAGCTTATTGTGCAAGAGCTGGCCTGGGCCCCTCACTTAGATCTGTTAGATCCCTGCCTTTACACGCACATTTTTTTCCCCAGGCGTTTCTCTGGTAGGAGGCACAGCCTGCAGGGTGACAAAGGAGATGGTGTTGGAGTGCTTAAGCTCTTAGTTGGCAAGAAGCCATCCTGATCTTGGCGTGTGTTAGGGGCCAATGGGATGGAAAAGTTGGGGAGGAAAAGCAGCTGTCGTCTTCTAGCACTGCAGTTCTTCTTGTGCCCACGAGATGGGGGAAGCTGCTCACTAGATGGGCAATCAGAGGGGGACTCGCCTGACTCCCTCCAGGCATGGGTGACCACTGCCGAGAGGGAGTAAGGAAGGGCGTGCGTTTGGGCAAGGAGCAGGGTGCAGGTGGGAGGCTGAGCTCTACAAGCAACTGTGCTCTGACGAGGAGTGATGTAAGAATACGCTTTAGGTTTCCATGCCCACAGGGTCTTCAGGTCATACTGCCTCAACTTACGAACGAAGCTGTTGTTCCTGCTGCCAGAAAATGTTCCTGTCTGGTGTGTGAACCGGGGCAGGTTTTGGCACTATCTGCAAGCACCAGAAGAGCTTAAAAGTCTTGTTCCCCTGCCCTGGCTTTCAGGGAGAGCTGGCATTGAGCAGTTGAACCAGTGCTGTTCCTGCTCTGTTTCATTACTAGGTTTCAAAGAAGTGTAGTGTTCAAAAGGACAGGGCAATCTCTTCTCCAGCTGGCCTGGTCTCTGGCTTTAGATGCTGGACCTTGCTCCCACAGCAGAGTAAGGATATGCAACTTGCTTGTGGTCTCTAGTTAAAATTAAGCTTCAGATCTCTGTGTTTCTTGTATTGAGCTAAGACAGCTCTGTCAGACCACCCTCACCCGCCTCCATCCATGTTCCTCAAGACCCCCTTCTACCATGCTTTCCAGAGCAGATGAGTCTGGTTGTGGGAGGGGAAGAGCAAACTGGATGCATTACTCTTCCTCTCCCTCTTGTCTCGTGCTCATTTCGAAGAGGACCTGATACAGTCCCCTGTCTTGGGACTAGTACGTAATTTTGGATGCTAACTCAACACTAACAGCCCCAATGCCTGGGAGGACACTTGGTTGTTTGGCTGACAGTGGAGGGTTGTGCACATTGGCTGATGATGACTGAGGGGGGCCTTGGAAACCATTAACTGTAACCCTGAAACATGGCTGGAGGGTGGCAGTTTCCTTCTGGGGAAAGCACGTGTCAACAGGGGCACTGCCTAGGGAATGTAATTAGCTGCCCAAAAAGGATGTAGAAGTGCCCCATGCTTATATGGGGGGCTGTGCCATGGCTCTTAATCGTCCATGGGTGTGTATTTGTGCTTATCATTAATGTGGGTATACATGTGACACGGCATTCTTGTCCTGAGGCGAGCAGTGCACCATTTGAGATTTGGCTGCATCTAGGCTGCGTCTCTGACCCTGTTTTTTTTCTCTCTCCCCACCACCGCAGGCTCGGGCCCAAGCGGAGGCCCTCCACATTGGGGATGTACACTTTTCTGTCAAGCCTGGTTCCAGCACCTCCTCTCCCAAGCTCCACTCCAGCGCCGCGGTGCACCGGCTCAAGAAAGACATCCGGCGATGCCACCGCATGTCCCGGCGCCCCCTGCCCCGTCCAGACCCCCAGAACGGCGGGAGCGTGGGTGGCGGGGCTGGCATCCGTCCTCCCGTCTCGCCCTTCTCAGAGACCGTCCGCATCATCAACCGTAAGGTGAAACCCCGCGAGCCCAAGCGCAGCCGCATCATCCTCAACCTCAAAGTCATTGACAAAGGTGGGAAGCCAGCCAATGGGGCCGGGGGCCTGGCTCGGCCCAAGATCCCATCCCGAAACCGCGTCATCGGCAAGAGCAAAAAGTTCAGCGAGAGCGTCCTCCGCACCCAGATCCGTCACATGAAGTTCGGCGCCTTTTCACTCTACAATAAGCCATCTGCTGCGCCCGCCCCCTCTCTGGAGAGCAAAGGGGAGGCCGAAGGCTCCCAGGCAGCCTCCTGTGGGCTCATTATGGGCTCCACCCCCTACGATGCTCCCAGCTCCAGCTCCTCCGGCTGCCCATCGCCTGCCCCCCACTCCTCCTCCGACCCAGATGATTCCCCTCCGAAGCTGCTCCCCGAGACCCTCAGCCCAGCCATCCCCGACTGGCGTGAGTCGGAGGTCCTCGACCTCTCGATCCCACCCGAGTCAGCCGCCACCAGCAAGCGTTCTCCCCCAGGAGGGTGCAGCGGGGGGCAGACGCCCTCCTTGTCCCTTTCCTCTTCTGACCCAGAACAGGAGGCCGGCGACTGGCGTCCTGAGATGTCCCCTTGCTCTAACGTGGTGGTCACGGATGTCACCAGCAACCTCCTCACCGTCACGATCAAGGAGTTCTGCAACGCAGAGGATTTTGAGAAGGTGGCGGCGGGCAGTGGCGGCGGAGGAGGCAGCAAGTGAGCAGCCAGGTCCCCCCACTCCAGGGGCGTGGGGGGAGTTCTACCTGCGAGAAGTCGTGGTGCGAATGGCTGTCCTTAGTTCTCTCCTCCCCTTGGCTGTCCCTCTGCCCTCACTGCCACCCTTCCTCCTCCTTTCCCCCTTGCCCACTACCTCTTGCCTGGAGGCTGGAGCGTGTCGGTGGGGGCAAGCGGGGGCACCCACCGTTCCTGGGTGTCGCTGCAACTGGGAGGAGGTAGGGAGGGTCGTGGTGGGGCTGGGGAGTGGTTGTTTGTCCTTGAATGTGGTGTTGTCCAACAGGCGGTGGAGCCTTTGGGGATGAGGGATGGGTGAGCGTGTGCCTGTGGGGGTGGTGGGGAAGGTGCTTTTCCTCCTCCTTCCCCTTCCATCTTTGACAAAAACTGAAGAGGAGCTCCAGACCCTTGAGGGGAGGATGTAAGAGGATTGGAGCCCTTGCCCATGCCCCCCAAGCCTTCTTCCACAATGTGCATGCAGTCTCTTCCATTCCTATGTTTCCCCCTTGCCATGACTCCGATCCTGCCATCCTTCCCCTTCTTGGCTTGCAGCCTGGATCTGCCCTTTCCTCTGCTGTCCTCATGGCAGCTGCTGATCCAGATGCCCCCAGAGCGAGGTGGAGTGGGGCAGGTGAAGTGTCATGCCTGGAAGGTGCTTTAGACAAAGCTGGGGTGATGGGGAGTGCCCCATACAGCATACGCCCCATATTGGCTTCCCCTTTCCTTTGTCTATTGGTGCTACCTTGGCAGTTGTATGGGCGCTTTCAGGTGGCCTGGTCCCTCTTCTCCTGCATCTTCCAACTTGCTCAACTTTGCAGGGGGAAGGGAAGAAAAGGGGAATCTGCTTCTGGCCCAGATCTTCCTCCTGGTGTTCATCACTTGCACTTGCTTGGGGGAGAGGGCATGAAATGCCCTTCCCTGGCCTTTCTGTGGTGGAAGTGGGAGTGGGCCGTGTATCCATCCTTCAGTTTGGGGGAGGATAACGCAGACAGCGTGACGTTGCCCCAGCCGGGTGAGGCTGGTCTTCCGCCTTACACATAGGCTCCCCCTGACCCTTTTTGCTTCCCCTGCTCCCTTGGAAGGAGGGAGGGAAGGATGGATGCTAAGGTGTGTCGTTTGCTCTTCCTGCTTCCTTTTGTCTCTCCTGCTCTCCCTTCCCTGTGGTGGATGGCCTGGAAGAGGGTTCCCTTCTGTCTTTCCAGCATCTGAAACGGCCCTTACAACTGTCAACCAAAGGTGCTAATAAGAAATAACCGTCTCCTTCACATCGTATGCATGTGCACTGGATCTCTTCCCCCAGAGCTCCTGTGAGCTGATCTAGAAATTCCTTCTCTTCACCCCTAGCAAGTAGGAGCGAGCAAGACCACGGCTTGCTGTTCTTTACCCACAGCTCCCTCTTTCCCTGACCACCCTTGTTCACATCCAAAATAAGCTCTCTCCTTCACCTGCCATTTCTGGCTTACTCCATTTCTGTATGGGTGCTAAGCTTCGTGGTGAGGTGCCGTTCCTTTGCTCTCCCTTCTCCTGCTATTCACACAGGGCTCAGCCTGTAGAGGCAAGGAAAAGCGGTGCTGATCAATCAATAGGAGAGCCTCGCCCTCTCAGCCCTGTCCCCCCTGTTTGGGATGGGGCAGAGGGGAGTCATTTCTACATAACATGCTGCAGAGGTGAAAAGGGTGGAAAAAATTCCCCGCGCTGGGGCTCACCTACTTACAAACCTGCCCTGGGTGGGTGAACGCGAGTGGAATTGGCCCCTCTGGTGCTTCCACACGAGGGTGCTCTGGAGCCGCAGGCTCCGAGGAGTGCTCTTGTGTGGAGTAGTGATTTTGTGGTTGCAGTGGTCTGAGGGTAGAAGGAAGGCGGTTTCTGGGAGAGAGGCGGTATTTGTCTGCCCAAGGGGCGTCGGCGGAGCAGTAGAGGGTAGACCAGCTTCTGACCTTAATTAGGGCTTCTGTGCCCAGAGCTTGTCTTTTCCCTGCTTCCAGCGCCTGGGTTGGTGTAATAAAATCTTTGCTGCCCTCCCCACAAGCCTTGCCTCACAGCGGGTGGAATTCAAAGCCGTGGGGCACGGTGAATTCACACCAGTTGCGGCTCGGTGTCTGCGCAGACAGTCTGAGGGGGATTCCAGGTGCTGTTAGCACCACCCTTTGCACACCTCTTTCTTTTTCTTTCCTTGGTTAAAGAGTTTAGTGGACTCTTCGGGGATGCAATTGCATTCACAGCTGAAGCTAGGGGCAGGGAGAAAGAGACTTGCCCAATCCATTCACCAAGCTAAGGCTTCCTATAACTTGTTGGACTTGTGTGCGTGTCTGTATTAATACCTGCCTGTATTTTTCGTGTCTTTATTTTCTTTTTTGCATCTTTCCTGTGCCTGGCACACCCGGGGATCCCTTATTTTAGCATAGCCTCTCCATTTGACTGCAGCTTCAAAGATGAGCAGTTTGTAGGCATAGGGAAAAGCTCTTTCTTAGGGAAATAGTGAGGAGATTCTTCTCTCTTTTTCCTCCCTTCTCAACAAGAACTATTCTGCGGCTGCAAGATAAGAGGAGCTTATTTGTGGGGTGGATGCAAACTGGCCAGTCACTTTAGGTTGTTAAGTTACTGTTTGGTGTGTATGTGGTGATGTGTTTTGTTTTGTGGTATTGAGGTTCTGGAAAAAAAAAAATTGAAGCGTTTAAGTGGGAGATAAAAGGGAACTTTAATAGGAATCTCTTGATGTGTTTTGGCCAAGATGTGTGTTTGCTTGGCAGAATTCTTTTCCCCAGTGTCTCTTGTATGGTGTTCTTTGGGGGCAGGAATTGTTTAATCAAAGGGTTTTTGCCTTTCTCCAGAGTGACAAGCAAGGGGACTGTCTGTGAAGAGCAAAACAGTGGGTCGTTGTAGGGGTACTCCGTGAGGACCTTCTTCCTGTGGTGGGGAGATGAGGGGACTTGTTGCGGCAGAGGAACTCTTTGTGCAGTAGATCCTCTTTGTGGAGGAAGAAAGGAATATGATCCGGTTTGCAGACACAGCTCGACTGCTTGTGTGACAAATCTCTCCCTTGGTGGGTCACCAGGTGGGAACCAAACTCTGAACCTCTGGATCCGAAATGAGGATCACGTGCTGTTTTGAGTTAGAGGTCTGCTAACTTGAACGCAGCAGCAGCCTCAAGTTCCGTTAGGTGGACAAGCCACTTGAGGCTGACTAACCTACCTTCGTATTCACGTGGGTTACACTCTTCCTTCTGAATTTTTGCCCTTACTCCTTAATGGAGATGGGAAGGAAGATCTATCCATGCTCTTTAAAAAGGGTGTGGGATTGAGGGAGGAGTTTATTTGAAAGTATCCCCTTCCCTTCCCCGTAACCCCTAGGAAAAAAGAAAAAAAAAAAAAACAGGGAAATATTCTCTGTGTCTGTGCCATGTTTGTTCTCTTGTCGTCGTGTTTTTAGAGGAGATTTTATGATGGAGTGGAAAAAGTGAAATGATTAGTTTTGCATAAAAAAAAGAAAAGTTTAAAAAAAATTTCTACAGGGAGAGAGCGAGAGAGAGAGAGAGTTTAAAAATTAATAATAAATGCAGTGATTGCACAAACTGTAGTGGTATTAGATGGTCCTTAGAGAAAAGAGTATTTTGTAGTATCGAAGCATGTGTGTCTGGGATGGTGTTTGACTTGCTTGAACTGGAGGGAAAGGCATTCTGGGACTAAGCAGCGATCTCTGAGCTGAAAAGGCAAGTTGCATGTTGGAGGAACCCTGTCTACAAACCCTTCCCGTCCTTGCCTCCCAAGTGTTGGAGTGAGTTCCCTTCCCTCCCATACCTCTCCTGTGAGCTAAGGTGGAGTCTCCAAGTGGTTTTCTGGCCGAGCGGCCCTCAGAAATGGCCGGTCGCGTTCTGCCAGAACGTGGATCGGGCCACCAACATAGAAACAGTTGACTTACTTTGCATGCACAGCAAGCTGCTAGGATTTGGGGTTGGCATGTACCTTTCCTGCCAAGTCGCTGTCTCTTCTCTTTTTCCTCCCCCATATCCAAGCAGGATTAAACACGGTGGGCTTACCTTCCGGGAAGCAGATACGCCTCCCCTCCCAAGGGTCTCTTAGCTTCTTCCAGCATCAGGTGGGGAATGGCATTTTCCCCTATAGGATTCACCACATGAGGACAGAGAACCGAGTCCTATCTGTATGTAGTCTGTCATCCCATCTCTGGTAGTAGTCGGATCTTCAGAGGCAGATGAGAGAGCTGCCTTGCGTGCTCTGAAGATGTTGCCGAGTGAGGAATACCCTCTTCCTGAGGCCAGCAAATGCTGGAGGTTTTGGGGTGGGGAGGGGAGAGGAGCACCCCGACAGGACTATGCTCAAGCAGGGCTGCCGCCCTCTGCTCTGGCTTCCTTGTGGGGTCGTGGGAAGAGCTGCCTGAACATTTCTTCAAAGCGAGGAGGCAGCTCTTGCGTGCTGGCTTCCCCATCTAAGATGTCTCTGCTGGGCGTTCATCTGGTGCGTGGGAGTGACTGCAGGGAAGAGGGAAGCCACCAGATGTTGGTGTCTGAACAAAAGGTGGCAGGCAGGGGACGCTAGGACAGCTTTTCTTGTCTGGACTTCTCTGGTGCCCTTGGCTTTGCAGTGGCAGGTGACGGATGTCTCGATGCCTCCCATAGCCTGGGCTGCTCTTGGGAACTTCTTCTCCTCTCTCTGCCCATTGAGCTCTGTCAGTGCTTCCCACGGCCTTCAGCTTGGAGCAGGCAGCCTCCTGTCTCGTGCTCTCTTTTCTCCTCGCTGAGCAGAGCGGGACTGGGGAGGCGTGAAGCTAATGAGATGCAAGCTCCTTTTGGGGTGGAAAACAGAGAAATAGAGTGTGGCGAGCAGGCCCAGCTGTGGTGAGCCACTGCTTAATTTCTGTTTTCGGAAGAGAAAGGGAGCATTTCTCTGCGTCTCCCCTTACCGAAGTTCCCAGGGAGATTTTATGAAATACACAAAAAAAACCCTAACCACAGTCCTGCTTTTTACCAGGTAGGAGCTGTCTCCGAGCTGAGTCTTCCTAGGGATTTCACTCCCTTTCCCAGCCCCTCTTTGTAGAGGAGGTTTCGGCAGCTCCCAGCGTTTGGAGATGATCACCTTCCTGGGGACCTCCTGGCAGAAAGAGGTTGCCATGCTGAAGGATGGTGTCCCGGGTTCCCCATGCTTCTGCCCACCCCAGGTTGTGGCATTAGTGGGGCTGCTCGGAAGCAGGTCCTTCTTCCCAGGGAGGTGTAACAAACCTGGAGTGCGTGTCTGGCTAAGTGCTTATTTTTCCCCTCGCCTCCTTCCCCACCTTCCAACAAGACCTTTTCCTCCTTGCCTGGCGCATCCTTTTACTCCAATGTCGCTTGCTTTTGCTGCATTTTTCAATCGCCCAATAATCGTGCAAGAGCTGGGATCTTATTTACTTTTTATATATAAATATATAAATATAAAAGAAACCCTCTCCCTTCC
This sequence comes from Calonectris borealis, assembly GCF_964195595.1. Classification (NCBI taxonomy): domain Eukaryota; kingdom Metazoa; phylum Chordata; class Aves; order Procellariiformes; family Procellariidae; genus Calonectris; species Calonectris borealis. The sequence goes on from NC_134312.1 coordinate 57,636,288, forward strand.
CCTCGTTCCCCCTGCCCCGTCTCACCCACCACCCTGCCCGCAGCCTTCCTGATCTCTGCTCTGAAGGTGGTGTGCTGTAGAGGGATGATTTGGGGCCGGGGATTCGGTGCTCCCTGGGTTCTGTTCCTTCTTGGTTTGCCGTGGCCTTTCTGCCAGCTGTGTCACTGCCCTGTGCCTCCGTCTCCCTCATGCGAAGGAGGTGGTGGGTGGAGGGGACCATCCTGCTGAGGGTGCTGGCAGCCTGACTCCCGCGGCGTTTGCACAGAGCCGGAGGAGTGCCGAGTATTGCTTCAGAAATCCCCCTCTCCCTGTCCGTGCTTCCTTCCCTAGGTAACTCCAGCAAGTATCTTCATTTCATCGATGCTTTGGGGTTGAGCAAATAAGTGGCTTTTTTTTTTTTCTTCCCTTAATTCTATTTTTTAGGTCCCTCCCCAGAGCACAGTGTGTATGGTTTCTTTTTGGGGGTGTAGATGGGAGGAGATGTTGGAGTCTATCTCCGTCCTCACCTTTGCTCTTCCGTCTTCTACTTCTCTCCCCTTTCGGTGTTGCCCTGTGTCAGACTGACGTGGCTAGTGGGGTTTGTGCCCGTGTCCGTGCAGGGTCGACAGCCTTGGCACCAGCAGCTTCGCATGTGTTCTGCGTGGTGCATCTGAGGTGCCCTGTGTCCCACCTGCCTCGCCTATAAGGATGTCGTAGGGATGTCTTTCTCCCTTTCTTTAAATTTCTCCTTCCAGGAACAAAGGGAGGTGTAGTCAGTTTGCCCTTCCCGTGGTGGTGGGCTGCCTCTGGCAGCTCTTCTGTCCTTTCCAGCTTCTCTGTGGTGGGAAACGAAACGTCTCCAGGACTGTCCAAAAGCATGGTCTTTGGGGTGGGAGTGCCTCCACCTCGGGTGAGCGCTGTGCTTTGAGCCCTCCCCCTCCAGCCACCCATCCGAGAGTGCCGGCAGAGACGGCGCTGGGGGTGGAGGAGTGGGGGTGCCCTCTGCGCTCCCGGACTGAGCGGAGCAGGGAAGCAGGCAGCAAGCTCGGTGCTGCAGCCTAGGGAAGAATTAAGGCGACAGAAGAGCGGCTAGATGCAGTCAGGGTGGTGCCAGCTTCAGCAGCCGCTCAGAAAATATATCTGGTGGGAGAGAAGGGGCATGGTCAGGACAAGCAGCCCCATTGCAGGGCCCCGGTTCTTGACTTCGTTCCTTGTTCAGCTGAGCACTTAGAGCTTGCACTAAACCGCAGGAGCGCGGCTGGGTGCATCAAAGCACTTCGTGGGGCTTCGGGGCCCCACATGGAAGTCCCGCGTAGGGCTAGCAGGGCCCTTACGTGCTCCCGAGGAGCCCCCCGGCTGTGTCCCACTCTCTGGGGGTGCTGAGGGTTTCCTCCTGGGCAGAGCAGCAGGTAGGTGCTCTTTCACAGGTAGGTTGCTCTTTAGCTGTCCTGGAGGGAGCCTGCTGCTTCCACCCCGCCCGGGCTGCAAAGGGGGATGTAGTCTTAGGTCAAGTTCTCAAACAGAACAAAAAAATATTCATTGTGATGACCTTTTTTTAGAAAAAAGTTGTCATGCCCACACCTCCCCCAAGCTAATCAACTTGGTATGCTGTCCTCCCCTCCTCGTCTTCTCTCCCCTGCGATTAAGCCTTGTACGCTCCTTAAGAATAGAGGACTCTCTCTATTTTGGGATATTTTTTCCCCTGTTTGTTTTCTTTTCGGATAGAAAGTTGTCCGGTGGTGGTGGAGGACAGGGGCCTGCCTCATCTGTTCCTTCCTTTCACCTTCCCCAGTGCCAAGCTTAGGCTCAAAACCTGCAGATTCCTGCAAATACTGAACTTCGAGCAGGCGAGTTACCCCTCTGAGCTCTGTGGTACTTGGGTGCTTCAGATTCTGCCTGTGCTTGAGTTTTGGCAGCATCAGAGCCTTATCCTTTCTCTTAGAGAAGGTCAGACCTAACTCCTAGAGTGCTGATGGTTCTGGTGCAACCCCACCTGTCTCTTTATTTCCCCTCACTTGGCATACAGAGTGAAGGTGGTAATTTTTTTTTAATTTAAAATAAACCTAAATATGTATCTTGTAATTTTTTTATTTTGAAAAAAATGCATTTAAGGATTGTGCACGGATGAATTGTATATCTATATATTTTTTTTTTGTCTTGCAATTTTCATTTTAAGTATAGTGTTTGTTCAGTTTTATTTTTTTGTTTTGTTTTGTTTTTTTTTTTAATCCAGTTCCCAGCTGGCTAAACTCTGTCTAGAGCGGATGGGTGGGAGGCGTAGCCACTGGAGGGGCGATTGAATCACCCCTTCCCCTGGCGCTTCCCACAAGAAAATGGTTTGCTCCAGGTTTGGGGGTGGGGGTTGTGCTAATTACTCTTGTATTCTTGTACATTTTGTTCTTTCTGCTGCTCTTGAATATTGTATCAATGCCAGAAATGGGGAGTTAAAAATTTAAAAAAAAAAATTAACCCCAATAAATTGTTACATTCCAAAACCTGTTGTCTTCTCTTCCTTGGGTGGGCTGTGACCTGCTCTGGATGTAAGCGACATGCGGAGCTGGTAGCAGAGATACTCAAACACCTGCCCTAAGCCAGCGTCAATCAGCTCTGCAGTCAAATGCAAACACGCTTAGTACCTTCTCACGTACCGTGGGTCAGGTCTGGTTTGGGTCTTCAGACCTTTCTGGACACACAGAAGCTCCAACAATGGACAAGCGAGTCTTCTCCTGTAATGCTGAAGGAAGAGAGGGCACTTTGGGAACACGAAACTAGCGAGCGGAACCTGAATGCACTCCTCCAAAGTGCTTTGGAGAACCTCCCATGGGTTTCCTGCATCCTTTTCTTTTAAAAATGAAATTAAATCTGAGCACAACCTCACACTCAGTGGCTGAAAAATGCTTTAGGCTTTTCCCAACTCTAAAACGCGTGCTTGGGTGCACTTTATGACATGCTAAGCTAAGAGTATTTTTCACTGCATTTCTTAATGTGTGTAATCAAAGCCCCAAATTCACTGCATTAGTCTCTAGCCCATAGAAAGATATAAAAGAGTTACTGCAAAATTTCAGGTGGGGAAGTGCTGTCGGTGTGAGATGTGATGGGAAAAGCGGATGGGGTTTGGGTGCCAGCTCTTCAGGCAGGCAGGGGAGAAAAGCGGGAAGCCAGTACTTCTGGGTGCCGGGAAAGGGTAGTGTCTGGGCACAGCTCTGGGATGTCACCGTCGAGCTGGCTCCCGCCGAAACACCCTCAGGGCTGCCCTTCTGCGTGGTGGTATGGGTCTCGCCCGGAGGGGGAGAGACTGGGTTGAGCTGGGGTTTCCTGGGGGAGAGTTGCTGCTTCGTTAGCCAAGGCCGCAGGTGCCTTGAGATGCCTCTCCAGCATCCGAGGCTTGGAAAGTCACGGGAGAGCCCTCTCCAGCAGTGACCTGTCTTGGCTGGCCAGGAGCAGGGAATGCTGCCCAGCGAAGCAGAGCATGGCCAAGGTTTCGTGCTGTTCACATCGTGCCGTCAGGCTCACCTCGCCTCCGCTGCGTGCCAAAACGCCCTCTGGGCCAGCACTGTCTCCCTCGCCCCTGCGCCCTGGTTTTGCTCAGAGGCAAGTGGGCTTTTTGCTGGACCTGAGTACCGCAAATGAAGTCACCTCTGACCCATGCTTTTTGGAGCTGGAGGAAGGCTGGAGAGGCAGATGCCAGCCCATCCAACGAGGTCCTGCACGAGTGTGTTGGCACAGGCAGACCCTGCAACCGGGCTGAGGTGATGTGAGCCGCATCTGTGGGGCCGTGAGACCTGGAAATGAAAGAAGCCAGGATTTCCACGCTATGTGGAGTCTGCAGATCCCCAAGTGAGATGGACTGAAGGCTCCTGGTCCAAGGAGAAGGTGGAGCTGGGTTGGTGGGGTGGCAGCTGTGGAGGAACCCTTTTGCCTCATTAGGGTGGCCCTGGGTGTGCCCCTGAGCTGGGTGATAGCCCTTGGGGGGGGAATCCCCCACCCCAGAGACTCCAGGTTACCCTTCCCTGGGAAAAGGCCCTCCCCATTCCCCACCCCCACCACCCTGCTGGCCTAAGCATAACGAAGGGACCAGGGCTTCCCCCGGCCAGCGAGGGGCTCCCTTGGTCCCACAGGGAGGGTTGGACGTGGGACAGTGCGTCTGCTGGGCTCAGAGCAGGCTGATCTCCTTCCCCTGCTGCCAGCAGCCCATTCCGAACGTCCCTTTCACCCAGGGGCCACAGTGGGGCGGCCCCTTGGCCCACCGTGCCCTGCCCGCAGCCACCCCGTGGGGACAGCTGCCAGCCCAAGACACCGTTTGGGCATTAATTACATGGAAGAAAATCCCTTAATCGCTCTCTCCCCATCCCTCTGGGCTGAATCTGTGAGCTCTTGTTAAAACCAGCTTTCGTCGCCAATCCTGTTCAAAACTGGGCTCCCCACAGCCCCTCTGTCACCTCCCCCCGTCCCGTCGCCCGCAGGAGGGCAGGGTTTCGGCATCGCCGTGTCCTCGCAGAGCCGGCTGCCCACCGAGCATCTTTGAATCGTTATTCACAGGACAGGGAGGCTGCTCTGGCCACTCACCAGTCTGAGTCACCACCCCCTGCAAAAAATCTATTTTTGCCACCTCTTTGTTTCCAGGAAGAAGCTGTCGTCCCTGCTGAGAGACGTCTCCCTGAGGGAGACGGAGAGGTCGGGACTGCAGGAGCAGTGAGCCCTGTCCATTGTGGCATCCAACTCTTCCACCTCTCACGGCCCCGGCATGGGCGAGTGAGTCGGGGCTGGTGTGGAGGGTCTCACCCACCCCACTCACTGCCACAGCAGTGTTAGCCAGAGGAATAAACCTCACCACCGCGATCCTGCAGCCTTTGGCAATAAAATCTGGACAGCATGCGAGGGATGCTCGGCCGGGCCAGTGCAAAGTCCCCAGCACAGCATCGCTTCCCCCAGCCTGGGATCCAAAAAGCGTTGTAGAGGCATACGGCATTTTTTTTGCAGGGTTGAAGGTAAAGGACGCCTTTCCCACCCTGATCTGCACACGGTGGGGTGGGGTGGGCTGGCCCAGCACCCACATGGGTTCATTTCAAATCCGCTCCTGCCTGGCTGCTGACAGGCTTAGGCAGGCTGCAGGCAGGGGGTGACGCAGGGGAGTGCAATCCCCTGCCACCGCTAGGAAGGGGCAGGTCAGAGGCTGGTGGCCTCCCTTCGTGCTGTGGGGTGTAGGCTTCCATTTTCTTTGCATCCTGCACCGCGCCCACTTGTCCCAGCGCTCTGAGCTCCTCTCTAACCAGAGTGCTCGCCAGCCTTGCTGCCGGGGCTGGGTGCCTGTCACTGGGCTTTCTCCACATCCACCTTCTTGCCCCCCTCCATGCCTGCCTCTGCTTTTCCTCCTCGTGGTTCCCTTCATCTCTCCTTTTTCCTTAAACCACCCCATCCAACTTCCTCCCCTCCTCCCCGCAGCCTCCCAGCACCACAAGCCAGGCAGGCCTCTTGCTGGCTCCAGGATGAGGATTTTGGGGGGCTGAGGTGCAATGCACCCTGTGGGGAGAGAGGGTGACCCTGCCCCGCCGGGCGCATCCTGCTCCCTGCTCACATGAAGCCAAATTTGAGGAGCCTTTGTAGCTCTGGCTCCCTTGCTATCCACTCAAACATGCCTGGGGGGGAGAAGATGTAATCTTTACCAGTGTTTCATATCCAGTGCTGGAGCTGCTTTAAGCACACATGCTGCTGCTTCCCTGCCAGCTAGGAAGGATTTCCTGCCATTACTGAGCAGAGCCTAAAATCGATTTTGTTTGCTTTCCCTCCACTGCTCCTCTTGGCTCAGCCGGGCTGCACAGCCGAGGCACCAGCATGCCTGAGGCAGGGAAAGGGCATGGCACGGCTAGCACGCTGTCGGAGCGAGGAGAAGGCAGGTGCCTGAGGTATCTTCTTTACAAGCCATTTATGATGAAGTAATGGTAGGGGAAGATTAAATGTAGGTATTTATTCCCCAAATGGATGGTGTGGTCGTGCGGGGCAGGGGGTGAGGCATCGCGCAGCTGCTGTCTGCAACAGCCGTGTCTGGGGTGGGAGAGCAGGATAGCTGCCCCGCCGCCCTCCCGGGGGAGGCATTTTCCAAGAGCTGGAAGGTTGCTGGTTTAATTTTTAGGAGAAAGGCAAGGAGGGAAAGGCTCACCAGCAGCCCCAAAGACCCTCCAGGGAGATGCCTGATTGCGAGGTGTTGACCCTCAGGGTAACGAGGGGCTCTTTACTTCCAGCCTAAGCATTCCCAGGGGAAAATCCTCCCTTGGGCTGTCCCGGAGGAGCATCCCCTTGCTGTTGGCTCCCACCGGGCTGCTTTCAGCGAGCCCGAGCCTAGGCTGGCTCCGTCCCCGGGTTGCCCCGGGGTGTCTCCCTCCGCCCGCTCCTCCCCATCTCCGGCGCCTCTCGCCCGCTCACCTCCCACCGCCCGGGCCCCCGCACTTGCAGCCCGGGGAGGGATGCTCGAGTGGGGGGGGTCCCTAAGAGGGGCAGGGCCGGGCGGGGCTGCACGGCCGAGCCGGGGCCGGGGCGGCGGCGGGGGCGGTGCGGTGCGGTGCGGTGCGTGCGGCGCCGCCCGGCAGATATAAGCGCGGCGAAGCGCGCCGGGGCCCCGGCGCCGGTGCTGCTGCCGGTACCGTCCTTCCCCGCCGGCTCCTTCCGGGCTGTCCGTCCGTCCCTCCGTCCGTCCATCCATCCCCGCCCGCTTTGTTTTCTCGCCGTCCGCGGGCTCGGGCCCCCCACGCCGCTGCCACCCTGAAGTTTCTGGCAGTGCTGCTGGCGGCAGGCATGCTGGCTTTCCTGGGGGCCATCATCTGCATCATCGCCAGCGTCCACCCGGCCGGCACCGCCGCTCCCGCCGCCCCCGCCGCCGACAATGACTCGGCCGCCGCCGCCCTCCTGCCCGCCGCCGACAAGGGGCTGGGAGCGCTGCACGGCCCCGCCGAGGCTCTGGCCAGCGCCGGGCCGCGCCTGCCGGGGGGGCCGCCGCCGCCGCCGCTCTTCAGCCGCTTCGTCTGCACGCCGTTGAGCGCCGAGTGCCCGGCCACCGGCTCCGGTACCGGCCCCGCCACCGGCCCCGGCCCCGAGGAGCTGCTGGCGCTGCGGAGCGCGGCGGCCCAGCTGCGCCGCACGGCGCTGGAGCAGAAGGAGCGGATCCGCATGGACCAGGAGACCATCCGGGAGCTCACCGGCAAGCTCAGCCGCTGCGAGGGCGGCCTGCGAACGCCCCCCCCCGCCGCCGCCGCTGCCGCCGCCGCCGCCGGGCTCCGCGCCGCCCCGCGCCCCGGCACCATGGGCCACCCCCCCGCCGAGCCGCCCGCCGTGCGGGAGCTGGAGGAGGCCGTCCGCGCCCTCCAGGACCGCATCGACCGGATAGAGGTGCGAGGGATGCTCCCGGGGGTCGGGGGGGGATGCTCCTGGGGGAAGATGCTCCCAGGAGTCTGGCGGGGGGGATGCTCCCACACACACCACTCCCCAGGCCTGCTGCCACCCGCACCCCAAACCAGCTCGTCCCCCTCACGAGGCTTCAGGAAGGTTGTCCTCGCCCTGCTCTTCCCCGAGGTCTCTGCCCAGGGGCAAGGGGCTCACCCTCAGCCCCCCTCTCTTCCCTCCGCAGCAGGGTGGTTCCAGGGGGCCAGGGCTGCCCTGCTTTCCCCCCACCTGCACCCAGGTGGGGCACCTCGCTCGCCCTGTAGCCCCGCTGAGGCCTCCACCAGAGCGAGGGCAGCAGGGTGTCAGCTCGGGGCCAGATCCTGCCTTGCAGCAGAAAGGTTAATCCCATCTGATCCCGTTGCAGTTACGGACAGGACGTCTCTCAAAGTAAAATGCGGTGCCACCTGCCGCGAGCGCAGCACCCCTTCCCCGTGCGGCTCATAGGAGCTGTAGAGAAGGGGGCAGCCGGAGCCACGTGCTGCGCCCATCACTGTGGCATCAGGCTGTTGGCACTCAGGACACAGACCCCCGGTCCCCACTCTGTAGCATCCGTGCAGCGTGTGCCCAGCGGGCTCACCCTGGCCCAGCCACAAGCCAGCGGCACGAAAGGCTCTATGGTGACGCCTGGGATGGGCCCATCATAGGGCGCACGTGTGTGTCGATTTATTTGGGCTGATGTGGGCTCAGCAGTCGCACAGACCTTGGCAGACATTGCAGGTTACGGCTGGGGCAATAGTTTGGGCACGCGAGAGCTGCCAGAGGGGAGTCGTCTGATTTCCCTGGGGGTTTGCTCTTTTCTGGGGGTTGTGTTGTCCCCTGAGGTCTGCCAGGGGCCAGAGCCACCTGCAAGGAGCCTCCTGCGAGTCTTCAACCTCCTCATCTTCCCGTTTGGTTCCCTGTTGCCCTCTTCACTCCTCCCCGGAGCGCGGAGCTGGGAGGGGGGTCAGGCAGCACTCCGTGGGGCTCCTCTCCCCAGCTTTGCCCTTCTGCCCCCCTCACTACAGCCACGTGGGTGCAGTAGCAGCAAGCAACGGGTGGAAAATTCAGAGCCACTAAGGTCACAGGCTGAGAAACGAGACCGGGAGAGAGGGTTATTGTAATGGATGGAGATACGAACAGGGATAGAAAGACGGGGAAAGGCAAGTAAACACATGCACACGCGTAGGGAAAGAGCTGGAGGCCGGAGGAAGCGCCTGTGAGCTGCCAGGGTAATGCACACACGCATGAAAAGAAACAGAGAGGCATGTCAGGCACGCGTGGGGAGAGGGGGACGTGCAGCCTGGCTGAGCACGATGCCGGGAGCCCGATGCAGCCAAAGGGAGGGAGAGAGTCACCCCGAAACCTCCCTGCAGCCCCAAGCAAACAGATTCCCATATGCGGGATCCCACAACTGGGCTAAGAAATGCATGTGCAGACAGCAGACGTGCTCACCCAGAAATAAAGGGGGGGGAGGAAAATAAGCCCCTGCACACATATACCTGTGTGTGCACGTGGACCAGGCGATGCACGGTGGGACAGTGCCTGGCACATCGGTTTGAACTTTGGGGAGCATCGGGCCTTTAGCTGCTCTCTGGTCACACTCTCCCCCTTCCCTGAGGGGCTGCGTCACCCGTGAGCTGCCTGGCCCCTCTTCTGGGGTTTCTGGTGATCGTGGGAGGTTTGGGGGGGAAGAGGCTGAAGCTCACAAGGGCCGGAGCTGTCTGTGCACCCGGGGAGCCTGAAGCAACGCTGGGTCAAGGCTCGCACACACACATACTGATAAGGAAGACAAGCAGCACATCACCAAAAACATTCCCTTTCGCGGTGCCGGGGACCCAAGGGTCCCAAGGGTACTCTGCAGGGGAGACGCAGCACCCCGCGGCTCGGCGAGCCCCGCAGGCTCAGGCAATAGGGCAGCCTGTCGCAGCTGGGCTGGACTTCGGCTGCCCTGGCTCCAGCCTGCCTGGGCCGGCCCGGTGGTGGCCGCAGCCCGGCCAGCCGAGCCCTGGGGTCACGCCTCGGCCGTGCAGTGATGGTTGCCTGTGGCCCCCCGCCCCGGCTTGCCTTTGCCCCCCCACATAGGAGCAGACACCTAAAACTTGATGGTGGAGTGCTTGCGCCTCTCCATCCCGCGTGGCTCCATCTGTCAGCCCCGGGAACCTTTCTGGGGTACCCCATGGCATGGGGGGCACCCCCAGCCCCAGCAGCTCTCCTAAAGGGAGGCGGTGATCACCCCAAAAAGTCACCTGGATGGGGACAGTCCCAGAGTGGCTTCCAGTGTGCCGGAGGCTCTGCAAATCCCGGCGGGAGGGAAGGAAGGAGAGGAAGCCTGGAGTGGCTTAGTGTCAGGAGGGGGATGACACAAAATGCCGTGGGCCCCCCGGCGAAGGCTGCAGCCCAGGGCATCTCCCCGCAGGCAGCAGGTTTGCCGGCAGGGATTACTGCCGGAGGCTCCGGAGCTGGGATTGCGGGGAGGGGGCTGGCAGAAGATCGCTGATCTAATCTGGACGCTCTCAGCCCCGCCTGTAAGGCATAACAAGATTTATCGATGTGCCGAAAAACCTATTAAGTCATTTGATTCTTAATTTTGGTGGCACAATGGCAGAGTTTCCCGGGGAGAGGAGGGATGCAGGGAGGGGGCTTGCTCTTTGCCCCCTGCCATTTCAGCGGGGACAGGCTAGCGCCGGCGCGGTGTTCACACAGGGACATCTTCCCTCACCTCCTCCTAACCCCCCACAAGGCATCGCTCGTCCTTTCCTCGTGCGCAGCAGCCTGGCTGGGCTTTTTCCTCCCGGTTTTGAGGGGTCCCCCCCAACTCTCCACACGTGCTCACGTCCGTATGCTCAGGCGCATCTTGGCACGTAGATCTGGGGGGCCCAGATGCTCCTTTTCCATTATTTTAATTACTGCTGCAAGTGGAAATGGAGGGGTTTCGGAGGGGGGAGGGAATCGTCTCGGCCCCCTGGGCTGTGCCGGGGTGCAGATGCCCTCCTCGTCCCTGTCATCCCTCAGACAGGAGCCGAGTGGGAGAGGGGACAGCCCGACGGGCTCTACGGGGGACCCGGCCTCGGCAGAGCCGTAACAGCCTGTTTGCTTCTTAGCTGGCGTGCGGCCGTGCCAGCCTGGCTGTGCCATTGTGGCTGGCGACCTGGCTGATGGCAGGAAACCCTCGGGTATGGGCACGGGAACGGGAGCGAGCCGATGCCTCCCTCCTGCCTCCGTCTCCTGCAGAGCGGGGATGAAGAGCCCCAAATCGTGACAGCCCCAGGCCCTGAAGTTTGAGGGGGACGGGAATCTGCAGTGAGCTCTTCTCTTGCAAGGAGGAAGAGGAGGGAAAGGCCAATGCATCCCTGCTCACCCCCCCACCTCCTGGAGTTTAATGACCCCCAAGCTCCTTCCTGGGTCCAAAAGGGTCCGAAAAACCCTGGTGCGGCGGGTGTGCCATCCTGCAGCAGTGAGCATCCCGTGCTGGCAGCGGCCTTGGAGGAGCTACGGGCAGGCTGGGAGGATTCGTGGGTCCGGGGAAGGGAATGGGACTGCTGTGTGCGCACACCCAGCTCAGCATCATGATCCCTGGGGATGTGCCGGGGGCATCGTCCCCCGGGCATTGTCCTGTGGTCCTGTCCGCCCCGTCCCAGCAGCTAAGGTGGGCACTTGCGTGCCGGTGGCCAAGGGGGAGCGGCGGGGCCCAGATTTCCCAGTGCATTAGTAAATAAGGCTCTGATCTCCTTACATAAATCAAAGTGAATTTACCGACTGAGGGCTATAGCCCGAGCTAGCGCACGCTGACGTGGCTGCCCCAGCCCCCCACCTCCCCCTACCCACCCCCCAGCCAGCCACTGACATTTAACGTGATTAATATTACCTGGCATCTTTCAATCTTTTTTGCCGGTTCTGGTGGCCAAAAAGCGTCGAGCGAGCCTCCCCCGCACCCGCTGCCCACTCTCCTGCTGCCTGCGCGGCGGCAGATGGGAAGCCTGCCGAACAGCCGGGGAGAAGGCGCTTCCCCCCCCTCTCCCCTCCCCAAAGGTCACCGGTAGATAACAGCTGCACATTAATAATTTTGCAAATAATTTGATTTGGGAGAAAGACGCTCGAGCAACAGCTTGGGGATGTGGAGGATGGTTAGGGGATGCAGCCCAGTTCCACACCGGGGGGATCACCCGGTACATCCCGGCTGCAGGGGGTGGGATGGGGAGGTCCGGTCTCCTGACTGGCTGTGGTCTGGCTGCAGGGATGGGGATGGTGTCTGCTGGGATGATGGGGTGGCCCCCAAACTCTGCCGGATCAGGGTACCAGCTGCATCCCTTGCCACGAGGAACATGGGGCTGGCAGTGGTTCGGCTGGTTGTGTGGGTCTGGCTACCGGTGCTCCGGCTGCTGGGCTGGAGGGGCCGGGAAGAGCTGGAGAGAGGGATGAAGGGGGAAAAACTCAGGAAAGGGGAAGGAATTGAGGAAAAGGGGAGAGACAGCACGTGTGTCCTTTCGAAGCATCAGGAGGAGACGCTCCGAAGCCAGAGAAATGAGAAAGGCATAGGGAGAAAAGTTACAGAGGGAAGAAAATAGCAGCAGGGAGAAAAGCAGGAGGAAGGGGGAGGATAAAAAAGTGCTCAGTCACTACTGAATAATGTAGGGCAGGTTATCAGGGGCTATCGAGAGCGACAAAAGCTCCCAGCCTTTTCTTTTTTCGTCATTAACAGATGGAGCTGTGCATGAAAGCAGGGACGTAGGCTCCAAACCTGCAGCTCGAGCAATCAAAGCGTGCGGCAGTCAGGAGCGTGCCAGCCTCCGCCGCAGCCGGGCGGCCTGAAGGGATAAGAAAAGCTCTTGGAGGCTGCCGGATGCGGACAAAGAGGCAAAGGCGACCCCCATCCCACCTGCGCTGCCCCCCGCCAACACAGCCAGCTCCCCTTGGATATGAGCGCAGGCAGCCCCGGCTGGGATTTATGCCTGCCGGGAGGATGGGAATTAACCTTTCCACTCGCCTTTCCTTCCCGCCCACCATCCCTCCCCTGCTTCTCAGCCGGCTGCACCAGCGGGTCCCCAAGACCCCCCCACAAAAAAGGGCTAAAGCCCCCTCCCCATCAGCTAATCCCTCCCTGGTTTACAGGGACCAAAGGCAGGATGCCCTTTGCCAGGCGCTTTTCCCTTCCCAGAGGGGTTTTGTTCTCCTTGAGAGCATCCCTAGTGCCACCGGAGCAAGGCAGTGAGAGCTGGCCTTTGGTCAGGGCTGGCAGATGTCCCCTGCACAACCTCTCTTTTCTCGCTTGATTTTGGTTCTCCGCATTATTTTTCTTCGCAAAACCTGTGGGTTTGTCCCAGCAGACCCTGCTGGAGGCTTTTCCAGACTCCAGGGCATCACAGCCACCCTCTCATTTGCAGCCTGCGTGTGTTCCTGCCCAGTGCGGGGCCATTTGTGCTCATGCCAACATCATCTTCTTCCTCTCCCTCTCCCTGCTACCTTCTCCCTGCTGTTCCCATCCCCCAAGATTGCATCCTGCCCGGCCAAACCCGGCTTTCCTCCGGCCTTCCCCTCCCCTCTGTTGTTCATGATGGATAGCAAAGATTGGGGGTGACATCGGCGGGTATCCCTCCCCTTCATCTTTGTGTGTGCGATCATCAGCTCCTGTCTAGTAACCAGCGATAGGACGAGAGGAAATGGCCTCAAGTTGCGCCAAGGGAGGTTTGGATTGGACATTAGGAGAAATTTCTTTACTGAAAGAGTGGTCAGACCTTGGAACAGGCTGCCCAGGGAAGTGGTGGAATCACCATCCCTGGAAGTATTTAAAAGACGTGTAGATGAGGCGCTTGGGGACATGGTGTAGTGGGCATGGTGTGTTGGGTTGACGGTTGGACACGATGATCTTAGAGGTCTTTTCCAACCTTAATGATTCCATGATTCTATGATTCTATGATTCTATGATTCTGTCCATCCTGAAAAAGTGGGATATAGGGAAGAAGAAAAAGCTGGAAGCCACAACCATAGATGAGAGTGGTGACCCCCTCCAGGCCAGCTCTGAGGCCGGGGGGGGCTGTCCAGATCAGCAGGGATGGCATCACCCCATCTCCCACCAGCACAAGCCGTGCGAATGTCCAGGGCTGAAGCAGCCATGCAGACCCCTCTTGGTGCCAGAGTGGCCATGATGGCCCCTGCTTTGGCCTCTGCCAGACCTCTGCAGAGGCCAAAGCAGGGGCCACCATGGTTGCTCCGGCACCTCCAGGAAGGTCTGGCAGCATGGAGAAGGTGGTCACCATTTTTCCAGCCCATGGGAGACAGCCTAATGTCCCAAGGACGTGGGGAAGGGAGAAGGCTGCTATTTACGGAGAAACCCCAGGATGATGGCAAAGGGCAACCTTCTCCCTTCCAGCCTGGTTTTCTTCCAGCTGGGATGGGGTCTCCCAGCGAGGTGGGATCTGGGGTCTCTGCAGGGTGCAGTAGTGGTTGGGAGCATCTTTGCCAGGTGCCAGGTTTTGGATCAGCCAAGGAAAGAGTTTTGATCTGGGTTTTAACCGTGATGGGAAAAGATGTGCTTGACATCCTCAAGTGATGGGTCATGTCTTGAGAACCGGAGGATTACCACTGGCCCCACTTCTCTGTGGCATCCTGATGGCCCAGGAGAGGCTGGCTTATGCTTACGGAGAGCTACCTGCCTGACCTGGCACGTGTGCACGCACCCCCGCACGCCGGCTGAGCTGGGCTAAGAGGATTACAGCCCCATTATGTGATGTTAACGCGCTGGCCACGGTGAAGCAGCCTCACGCGCGGTGGGGAAGGGGAGCACTGAACTCATTGTCCCCTCCTCATGGGAGGCTGCCCGCGGGAGCAGAGCCAAGGGGTGACCCGAGCGCCCGTGCGTCCCGTACTTGCTCTGTCTCTGAAGTGGCAGAAAGTCATTAAGAGCAGCCAAGCTTTGTTTCGCAGTAACCAACTCAATGGGGGCTCTGAGAGGGAAGGTACAAAGTCAGCTGGAGGCTCTTGGAGAAGACCCCGCTGCAGATATGGTGTTGTGGTCCCAGCAGTGCCCACGGTGGTGCGGGCTGGGCATGTCCTTATTTAACCTCTTAACACCACACTGAATTTTCTCTTTTCTCCCTCCTTTTCCCCCCATCGCGGCTGCCGCCAAGTGCAGCAGGAGCTGCCAGCCCGCACCAACGGCTCAGCGCCCACCACCCCGGCGCTCGCCCGCGACAACCTCCACACCAAGATGGAGCAGCTGGAGGAGCAGCTCCTCTCCAAGATCCTGACCCTGCAGAAGGAGCGCCAGGCCGCCAGCACCGACCGCAGCCAGCAGCAGCACGACATTGAGAAGGAGCTGAACTCGCTCCAGAACCGGGTGAAGGAGCTGGAGCATGGTGAGTCCTGCCCAATGGGGCTTGAGGTGGCACGGGGTGGGCCTGGGACAAGCCACTCTCATTCCAACGATGGGTGCTGACCCTCCTCTCTCTTCCCCATCCTTGACATATAGGACCGCCAGGCTACAGCCCTCCTGATGCCTTCAAGGTGACCATCCCAGTGCAGAACAACTACATGTACGCCCGCATGAAGAAGACCCTGCCGGAGCTCTACGCCTTCACCATCTGCATGTGGCTGAAGTCCAAGGCCCTGGCGGGGCTCGGCACCCCTTTCTCCTACTCCGTCCCAAGCCAAGCCAACGAGATTGTGCTGCTGGAGTGGGGCACCAACCCCCTGGAACTGCTCATCAACGACAAGGTCAGTCCAGCCGGAGGGGGGACGGAAGGGAAGCCCCTGCCCTCATCTCCCTTGCTTCAACCCTCCTGGGAAATGATGCTCCTGGGGATACCAGGGTGGGGGAGCTGGGAGGAAGGGGCCTGGGGTGGAGGGGGGAGGCAGGAGGATGAGGAAGATGGGGAGGATGGCTTGCCGGGTTGGATTTTGAGAGGGAGAAGCAGCGCATCCAGATATCTGTAGAATTTGGGCTGCTGCCACCATGGGGATACACCGCTTGCTCTGCGAGGGGCTGGGGGCACGCCGGGGTCCTCTAGCAGTGCCACTGAGCGCTGGGCTCTTGCTCTTCTCGCGAAGGTCGCCCAGCTGCCACTGAACCTGAAGGACAAGGCCTGGCACCATGTCTGCGTAGCATGGACCACCCGGGACGGCAAGTGGTCGGCATACCAGGACGGTGAGCAGCGGGGTGCCGGCGAGAACCTGGCCTCCTGGCATGCCATCAAGCCCCAGGGCGTCATCATCTTGGGCCAGGAGCAGGTATGTGCTGGCCTGCCACCAAGGGCTGCCGGTTTGCATCGCTCAGGCGCGAAGCCGGCCGGGGGGACAGCCCCCAAATGGGGGGAGGGCGGGGGGCATCGCGGGCAGGGTGCATTGGCAGTGTGGGCAAGGGGGTCTCCTGCCTGCTCATCCGACCTCTGGGCAGGCCACGTGCACTCATCATCTTCTCCTCTTCCCTCTCCCCATCCCTCTGTCCCCCATTTGCTCCCTGCCTTGTCTGCTTGCGTCTCCCCCATGCATCCATCCCTTCTCCTTCTTGCTTTCGGGCGCCTCGCTCTGCTTCTCCCCCTCTCCTCCACTCTGTTTGCCTGGTGGATGTGCATCCCCTCTCCCACTCCATCCCTGTCCCCATCCCTGTCCCATCACCTCTGCCGCTCTTTCCCAGGACACGCTGGGCGGCCGCTTTGATGCCACGCAGGCCTTCGTGGGAGAGCTGGCGCAGTTCGGCGTGTGGGACCACATGCTGGCACCAGCGGAGATCCTGGGCTTGGCCAACTGCACCTCCCACCTCCAAGGCAACGTGATCCAGTGGGACGACCAGGCGGTGGAGGTCTTCGGGGGAGCAAGCAAGGGGGACTTCACCGCCTGCGAGGAAGGGAGGAAGGCGTGAGTGGCCCCTCACCCCCTCCCAGCGCCAAGGAGCCCAGCGGCAGTCCCGAAGGAGACAGCAAGGAGCCCCTTTCTCCCTTTCCAGACCGCCGAGCCTTGCCGCCACACCGGGGCAATGCTCAAGCCCCCTGCGCCGGCATCCTGGGAGGGAGGGGGGTGGCCCCGGCAGCCTCCCTCTTGCCCTCATGCCGGTGGCGCGGCTTGTCCCCCATTTCGGCACACCTGCCCCTGGGTCTTGCCTTGCCCCGCTTCTGTTTCGGGAGGACCTCACCGTACCTGCAGGCATCTCCGGTATGGCGAGGGTCCCCACCTTGTCGGCCCCAATGGGGAGTGGGAAGGAGACCTCCATCTGCCCCAAGCACGGTCTGGCGTCGGTGGGATGCCAGTGTGTGGGCATCCCCCGAGCACATCCCCTTTCCTTATTTATTTCTAGCACCCCACTACCCGGTTTTGTGAGCCCGTACTCCAAATGGCCATGAGCATCTTCCCCGCCAGCCCCATCCCCTCTTCTCCTGCCGCCCTGGTTTTTCAAGCACAGCCCCGGGGAGGCCGAGGGAGGATGGCAGAGGGTCGGCGGGGCAGCACACCCCTCCTGCACCCCTTCCCCTGCCTCTGCTGCCTGTTTGGGCAGGGTTGCCCGAGGGGAGTCAGGCTTTCGAGGCAGAGGGAAGCAGGGTGGAACCCCCCCAGCCGAGGGGTCATTTGGCCACCAAGGGAACAGGGGGAAGGGGGCAAAGGATCTCCCCCAGCCCTGGCTAAGGGGGAGGGAGCGCAGCACTGCCATCGAAGGGAGCGAAAGCAAGAAAAATACCCAAGGAGATGGAGGATGGTGGTGGCTGGAGGAGCCCTGCCATCTATCCCCTGGCATTTTGGGTGCTGGATTGGGTTGCTGCCCTCGCCTCTGCCTAGGACCCCTGATTTGAGCTGCTCCTGGTCAGGGACGGGGCTGCTGCCGGCCTTGGAACTGGGAGGGCGATGGTGCAGGCAGGTATTTTCCCTGTGGAGTGCCTGAGAATACGCTGTTTCCACACCATGTGGTCACCGATGTCTCGATATGTGAGAGTGTGTGTGTGTGCGCGTGTGTGTCTCGGGGGGTGGGGGGGGTTATTTCGGGGGTCTCATGGTTGCTCAATGTGGTGTCCAGCTTCCAGTGCTCCCCCCCCACCCCAAGTCCCACTTTGCGCTTTCAGCGACGGCTGCCCCCCAGCCCGGAGGAGGTGAAGCGGGCAGAGGGGACAGCCCTGCCACCCAGCATTGTCCCCCGCAGGGTCCCCGCCAGCAGCGGGGCGGCTCAGCCAGCTGGGGAGGGACGTAGCAGGGACGGGGCGCAGCCCTCGTGCCAAGTGGGAAACACTGTGACCTTCGTGCACCCCGCCGAGCTGCCCCCTCCTCCTCGCTCGCTCGCTTTCTCTAATGCACGTTCGTGAAAGGGGCCCCTGACGCGCGCCCGTGTTGGGACGTTTCTTTTGTAAAGCTGATTGTGGACAATAAATGTGACTTTTTCTGTTGGACCCTCCTGCGGGGCATGAGGTCACTGCAGGGATGGAGGGGACCAGCCGGCTCAAGCCGAGGTGTCCTCCCCTGGGATGCTCAGGGTGGCATCCCTGGGGGGAGACGGCCAGCCCGCAGCTGCATAGCTGGCTTTACAGAAATATCATCGCAAGGGTTTGGGTATCATTGCCCCGGCGGGGGGTGTTGTCACAGTTTAGGCACCCCTCATCTTTCCCATCATGGAGCAGCATGGGGTACAGGCTGCTGCTGGGGGCTGGGGGGAAGCACCGCTCTGTGGAGGAGGAACCCCCATCCCCATGACAGGGAAACAGAAACCAGTGGGAAATCACAACCTCCAGGTCAAACCATGATGGCGAGGAGCTCACGTGGGGTACAAATCTAATTAAATACTAGTAATGAGTTCCTGACCTAGCTAGGCACAAGCTGGTTTGCCCTCGGCATGCCTCTTGGAACCGTCTATTCTAGAGCAACCCATGGCCAGGTCTGCACAATGCTTTTGCCCCTCAGTGGGTCCTGTCCCTCCTAGGAAAGGCACAACCTCACCCATATTTGGGGAAACCAGAGCATAAAGCCAGAGGACTCAGTTTTCCCCAGGGCCCTGCCATTGCTGGCGTGCTGGTGGGATCTCCTCACTGAGCCAGAACCATCCCCATGGCCCTCGCTGCTCCTTCTGGAGGGTATTTAATGCCATAAAAAAAACTCTGGGGCTCTCGCCTTCAGCCCATCTCCTCAAAGCTGAGGGTTTTTTTGAAGGAAAAAACCCAAAACCTCTGAGTACGTACTTCAGCTGAAGCATACGCTCAAGGGCTTTGCTGAGCTGGAGGCTCACCCCCACATCACTAACAGGAGGGGGTTCAACAGGTGACCTCTGCTTGTGTGCCCAAATAAAAGCAGCATAATTAGGAAGGACAGCACCTTTTGGAGGAGGAAATGTCCAAAACCGCTGCTGGGGTTACAAACTTGAGAGGAGGTGAAATAAGGGGGGGACTGGTCCAGGAGACCCTCCTGTTAAAACTGCAGGAGCCCTGTGAGGGGGCTTTTGGGGCTGCCGGCCAAGGCAGAAGACCTGTGGGAGGATGAACAAGGATGGAAACAGCCTGGCCGCTGGTGTAGGGTATTGGCATAAAACCTGTTCCTCCGGAGCCCGGAAACCCAGCCCACGCTGAAATCTGTGTGAAACCCCCCCTCGGAAAAGCAGAAACAAAGGGACACCAGGAGCTGCTCGGGCAGGGATTGCCTTCCGCCTCCCCACCAGACTATGCTGGCGTGATCCCAACCCCAGCCGTGTCCCCAGGACGTGTGGATCTGTCACTTCTGGGATGGGAGAAAGGGGGGAGCCTGGCAGCACAGCTTCTGCAGGGCGACCTCCTCTCCCGCCAAAGGGTCACAGCCAGTTGGGCAGACCAGGGGACACAGGAAGACTTGTTATAATTTATCCAGACATTTTAAAAGCTTACGGCAAACTCCTCCGTATAAGGCTCTTCAGGAACCGAAGGCATTATGGAGAGATTAGAAACCGGTTGGGAGACAGAAAATCAAGAGTAGGAATAAATATTTGATTTCCATCCTGCCCTGACTCTCTCTGGGAAGCAGCAGCTGCTTCTCACCCATCTGGGGAGGAGGAGAGCAAGAAGGGACCATTTATTTTTGGTACGCAGAGCCTTGCAAGAGCTGCAAACCTGCGACAGGGCTTAAAAGGTGTAAGAGACAACAAATCAATGGTGTTGCTGGCTGGAAGGAGTAATTACAATGACTTACACATATTGCTTGCTTCTAAATTAAGCAGAAGCACTCAGGAGAAGACCTGCATCTCTCTAAGGGCAGCCAGTTGGAAAACAACCCGTCGCACACAGAAGAGGCAAGGAACAACAAAGTCACCTCTAGCAGGGGTTAAAAAAGGAAATTTTTAACAACGGCACAGAGAAGGTTTTACCGTTGGGGTAGGTGTGCTCAGCTGGGATGCTGTGTTGTGTCCGGATAACTAAGGTGGGGGAGAAAAAAAGAGGGAAAGAGCTGAAGGCAACCAAGGTGTGGGCTGAGCAGAGGCAGGGGCACCACGGGGCTATGGTGGTTCAGTGGGGGCTGGCAGAAGAGGAGATGGTGGGGGAGGCGGACAGCTGTGATGGATACCGCCTGCGCGCTCTCGTCAATCCCCCCACCAAGGGGCTGTTAACGTGCTTCGAGGGGAGGAAGGGGACTGCCATTTCCCTCCCTAATCTGCAGGACTCGCTGCCGGAGGGCTTCCCACAGGCCAAGGGCTTAGCTGGACTGAAACTGAAACACGCCCCACCGAAAAGGGCTTCGTCCTGCAGTGGACAAGAAGACCAGGTCAAACATGGCAATGGGAAACCTTCAGGCCTGACGGCTATTAGTTATCGGGTTTGAGAAGAAAATGCTGCAATTTCTGAACCCCTTCAGCCCCTGCCCGGCTTTCCAGAGGGCACTGCCAGCGATGCAGGCTCTGCCCTCCCTGGGGACATGGGCAGCCCTGGGAACCCCCCACCTTGGGGTGGGCTTTGGGGAGCTCCTGTGCTCCCCGACACCTGTGGCCTCAGCTTTGGGCTCACAGGTTGTGGCTCCCTGCGTTGTGTCAACCTCCCAGGCCCCTTGAACCAGGTGGAGCCAGCCCATACTTTGTCCCTGGGAGGTGACACTTCCGAAGCCCCCATTACTCACACTGCCCTAGCAATGGGGGGGCTGCCTTAATTGCCTTCCCGTGCCTCTCCGTCCTGCCAGGAGCCTCCTCCGCTCCCTCCCCGAGAAGGCTCATTAAGACTCGTGCGGTGCTCGCAGAAGGAACGTGCCATGCTTCCACAGCATCTGGCACAGGAACGGCCCCTGCGCAGCTGCGAGTGCTGCGGCAGCAGCCATCACTAGAGGTAGCAGCTTCGGGACCACGCGTGCGGCACTGCCTTGCCCTGCAGACCAGGGGATCCAGCTGTCCCAAAGCGGGTTGCTCTCTCCTCCAGAGTAGAGGGCCAGCCTGCTTTCGGCTGCCACCCGTTCCCACACACCAGCGTCTCTGTCTCTGCCTTCCCTCAGCTCAGCGCTACATGGTGGGGCTCTGATCCCAGCAAAACGTGGCTTCAGCATCCTCACGGGGCCTCCTGAGCGCTCCTCCTGCCTCCAGAGAGCTGCAACCCTCTTACCCACCCCGCAGCAGCTGCAGGGCAGACCTCGGTGTGTCCCAAGTCCCCAGCCCGGCCCCTCTGGTACCACCCAAGGCAGTGTGGGGCAGCGCCCAGCCCCTGGGCTGCGGCCGACAGGCAGGACAGCGATCTCTAGCCTCCTGCTTTATCGCAGAGAGGTGACGGGGCACGGTAGGGCCTGTGCCCGTGGGGACGATGGGAAGGTCCCAAAACCTGGCTAGAAGCGGTCAAAAAAAGAGAGAATCTGTGGGTTCCCTCTGCCTGATGAAGAGTCAGCCTGCCGTCCAGTGTCCTCTTACCGTCAGTGATGGAGATGGCCAAAAGGAAGCCTGGGGCAGTATACACATTATATATACATACATTTTGCAGTTGGCGGTTACATTTCTGTTTCTCAGCTAAGGAGTACACCACAATCTATAGTCGGGCGGCAAACAGCACAGCTTTGTTTTAATGCATTTCACCGTGGCTGCCGAAGGCAAAGGGCTGAAAGAGTTTCCATCTGTGATTAGTGGCAAATAAGAAAGGACCAGCCAGAGCAGAGCAACGATTATAATTCCTTAAAGATCCAGAGGGGCGAATCGGACCCTTGCTCTGGACTCACCTTCACCTGCAGACGGGCACCTGGTCGCTGAGTATGGAAACTAAAGACCAGGTGATGTGAAGCCAGCCGTGTATCTGCCTTTTGCGCTAGCAGCTAAGGGACCAGTACGTGTTAGCTGTGTTGGACCAACAAGGCTTTGATTGGCTTGCGGTGCTGTAGAGATGCAGCCCGCCGAAACCCTGCACTTGAGGGTCCAGAAACGAACTGCCCGCATTTTGCTAAGCCATAGCAGATGGAGACAGGCCAGCGGGATGCTCTCCTTCCTCAGGAGGCATCTCTACCTTGCAGCCCCGCTGTATCACCCAGCACAAGCACAAAAACCACAGCGTTCCTATCTTTGGGCCCTCTGCAGTTTTGGGTTTGGCTATTTTTCCTTAGCTTTTCACCTAGGAGCCACTGATGAATAATCCTTACAACCAGTCCCAGCATTTCCTGAGGGAAACGCTCCCTGGGGACACATTGATCAAAACCAAAGCACATTTAATTGAATCCAGAATCACATACGCATGCGCACTCCCCACGCACACACACACACGAACAGAGGCATATGCACACAAACACACCAGCTCGCGCCGACTTGCTGTTTAGTAGCAAAAGTGGGTGAACTACATAGGGATTAAAGCATTAAAAAAACCACAGCAAGAATACGATGCTTGAAAGCGCTGTGTCCCTGGAGAGATTAGAGTAGCAGCCTGGAGACAGATAAAGTAATGATAATGGAAAGATCTTCTTCTTCGCAGAGGTTCTATTCCTAATTATCTCCCCTGCAAAAAAAAAAAAAAAGATGATCTCCCAGCTTTTTTCTGTCTCTTAACAATTTCAGCACCGCACCTGCCTCGTTGCAAGAGGCCGATGCTTGCCAAAAGGAGGAAGGAGAAGGAATCGGTGCAGGAGATGATAGAAGCAGTAGGAGAACGAGGGGGACAGGAAGCAGCGCTTCATTTCTGTCACCACCAGCGGCGAAGGCAAAGGGAAAGATGAACGATCACTGCAGCGTTGTCTTTCCAAGCTCAGAGACGGCTCCGCTGCCTCCACCACTGCTTTGTCAGGCAAACAACAACCAGGAGGTCTGATTCACTGTTACACCAGCAAAAGAGACAACAAGATGTCTTCCCTATGGTTATAGGGTGGAGGGGAGTGCTTAGAGATTATGGTGAGGGAAGACGACTTCTTCACGAGCTGGCAGGGGCCAGCTGGAGAGTGCCCAGCTTGTTCCTCCCCCACTCTTTTCCTTCTCAGACAGCTAGAAAGCAATTATTCTTTGAGCAGCCAGCCAGCAATGAAGATGTTTCAAACATACACCAGCCGGAAGACCACACGGAAGATCTGGCCCATGAGCCACCCTGCAAGACAAGGATGGGCTCCAATGGAAACCCCGGCATCACTCGCAGCAGCCGGGGCTTTGCACAGGAGAAGTCTTTCCCCTCGGTATTATCCTGGAACTTGCTGCTTCTCCACCTGTATTAATTTCAGTCTAATACAGTCCTAGATTCCCAGGAAACTATGTAAGCCCTGGTTTAGAGGCACTTGGTGTTTGGCTAGCAGGATGCAGAGACAACACAGGGAGCTGAGAGACAAGGAAAACCTCGAAGCAAACAGACATTACAAATATAAAGGCCATGGAGGGCAGGAGGGGGATGATGAGCTCAGGGGGGATGGAGGTTAGTGTTACAGGAGCTGCTTGCAAACTCATGACCCATCCTCACCCTCACAGCATCATTTCCTCCTCCTCTCCAGTTGCATCAACATGCAAACATGGCCGGTTGCCTCTCCCATAGAATGAAAACACATAAAATCCCTTCATTTCCCCAAACTGCTCCAATATTTATCCTTGCTGTTTAAACCAAAAGGTAGAACTAGGCCCCAAAAGGCTTTGAAGTCAGAGGAACAGTGAGACTCCACATACAAGGCGGTTCGACTGTGGGTGCGGCTCAGAGCCCGTCGCTGCCGCCTGCCCAGCCGAAACCCATCCCGAAACCCTCAGTCGGGAAGGGCGGGAAGGCCGGGAGTCTCCTGGAAGCCCCCTTTCCAAGCCCAGGCCAGGGGAGTCATGGCTCCCGTTCGCTGCCGGGAGACGGCCTTCCCTCCCAGCAGCTCCTGACCCAGCCCCGGCGGCGACCCACGGAGGGGAAGCGCACAGGGCCGGGCCTGGCGCTCGCGGGGCACAGCCGCGGCTCCTGCGGCCACGCGGGACCGGGGTCGCGGGCCTTTCCCGCTCACCACGGTGGGGGTGTTTAACGAGGCCCCCCCGCGGTGCTGGCGCCCTCCCCCCCCCCGGCCTCAGCCACTTCCCCCGCTGAGGGGGGACGCCGGGCCGCGGGCGCAGGCACGGCCACGCCCTGCAAAGGCACCGGGCCGAGGTCGGGCGCGGCGCACGACAGGCGCCCCACGGGCGCCCCACCACCGCCCCAAGCCCCCGCGCGGTAGACCGGTAGGGCGCGCTACCAATCAGACGCCCCCGACGGCGCGCTCACAGCCAATGGGCGGCCAGGTAGGTGGGACTTCCTGCGCCGGTTGCTACGACAAGCACAGCTCTTCCTTAGCAACCGGCGCGGCGGCGGCGGCGCGGGCTGTGGCGGCGGCGGAGGTGAGGTCGCGCCCGGAGCCCCCTCGTCCCCTTCCCCCTGCGGCCTCTGGGGCCGCTTGCTGAGCCCTTCCCTCCTCCCCTCCCGCTCCCTTCCCTCTCGTGGGGCTGAGGGCGGCGGGCCTGTGTGAGGGGGCTGCTTCGGGTGTGCGGCCTGCCCGGACCGTGTTCCGTCGCCCCGCAGCCCTTGGTGGTGCCGCGGAGGCGGTTCCTCCTTTCCTCCCGCCCCGGTGCCCGGTGGCTTCGATCCCGGCTGCTCCACCCCCCGCCGCTGGGGCTGTGGCGTGCCTTTCCGGACTCACGGCTGGCGGGCTGCCCCCTGACCGCCTCCCTGTCCTGTCTTTTAACCGGTGCAACTGCCTGTCGGCGGCTTCTCCCCGGGGAAACCGCCGCCGGCCCGTGGGGCAGCCCCTGGCGGTCTGCCTCGGTCTGTGGCCCCGGGCACGTCTCGGGGAGAAGCTGGCTATTGAAGTGGCTCCTAGCGTTTGCCCCCCTGCGGGAGGCTGGTGACAGCCAAGCGGCTGTTCTGTCCTGGGGAGGTTGTAGTGGGGATGTCTACAGGTCCCATGGTCCCTCGTGTGAGAGCAGTAGCCTGTTAGACTTGGTGCTTTAGCCAGCAACTCTACACGCTTGGCATAAATGCTTGGTCTGTGTGGTGTTGCCTGACACTGTGTTTGTTTTGTTTTTCCCTTTAATATGGGGTCACCCTTGCTTCCTCTGGGTAGGAGAGGAAGGTGCTTTGTCCTGGATGAGAGAACCAGAGGGAAGACCACGGTGAAATGTTCTGAATCTGCTAGTCAGACAGTGCTGTGCTTCTGCGTTGTCCAAGAAGAGGCTGGTTGGTAATTAGGCCCAAAGGTGTGGTCCAGTGTTTTCCTGTATGGTCCTCCCCAGCTGACAAATGCTCAGGGATGTGAGGAGCAAATGCACAAACCAGACCAAAGTGTTCCCGTTAAACATTTCCGTCCAGACGTGTACACTGATCCTGTTCCGAAACTACTCTTACGCTTTGCTTGTCATGCACAGTTTGAAACCCTCATGGATAATAGTGTCCTGGGAAAATCCTTTTGAAATTAATCAATAGACATAACAGCTGATGTATTGTTTTCTCCTCCCTTGTCAGAAGCTGTACCCGACTCGGCTCTTCCCTCAAGCTCGATTGGTGCTTCTGGGAAGTGCTGTGCTCTTGAAGCCTCATTTATGGAAAATTATAAGTTTTTTAAATTTGTTTGCATTAATGGTCTGCAAGATAACGCTCTTAAGTGCGTGGCGTATGAAGATGGTACTGAGAAACAGCAAGTAACCGAGATGGAACAATATTCTCGTAATAGTTTTATTGGCCTTCCATTTTAATTCAAAGCTTGCTTTCTCTTTCCTGTGTTTGTTTTTGTTCAAGCAGTGTCCTCTGGGCCGAGGAGTTTTCCCCTCCTGCTGAAGCTGCTCTGCCCGTGTTCACAGAGCTGAGTTCCTCTCAGCTGTCCGCATCACAGGACCTTGCTGAGCTCCGGGCAGCCCCTCTGCCCCTTCCCGGGGTCACTGTGGAAGGACCATGGCAGACACCGGGGAGGGGAAAAAGGAGGAGGCTGATTATAAAAGACTTCACAGCTTTCCACTGATTAGGGTAAGAACAGGGATGGATTACGCATTTACCAGTGTTACAGATATGAAATTCTAGCTTCATTCTTACCAACCTTTCAAATTAGAATTTCTCCCACTGAGTAGTTGCTCTGAGAACCTGTGTACTGATGGTCCTGCAGAGGGATCCCAGTTGTGACCACTGCTTTCTCCCTTTCCTTGACTTCGTGTCAGGGAAATTTATTAGCACCGTTGTTCCCCCCATTAGCCAGGGGAAGCCTGGGGCAAAGTGATCTGTCTAATAGGTTGAATATGCCACCTTTGGAGCCCTCTCCTGTGTTCTGGATGCAGCTTGCTTTTTTTCCTAGAGGAGCTGGAGTAAAAGATCTTGCTAGCCAGCCAGATAGCAGAAGAGGAAG
The DNA here is from genome assembly GCF_964195595.1 of Calonectris borealis. Lineage (NCBI taxonomy): Eukaryota > Metazoa > Chordata > Aves > Procellariiformes > Procellariidae > Calonectris > Calonectris borealis. The sequence continues at coordinate 57,662,373 of NC_134312.1, forward strand.
AAAAGGCTGTGTAATTTAGATTTCTTTGTTATGCTTATAGCAATAATTAAGGACTGTGGCTGGAGCAGTATTAACATGCTTTCCCTTCATCTTCTAACAGAAAATCTAACAAATATATTTATCTCCTCCTTTAAGCTGTGCTTACTTAGTGCTAGTCTTAATGTTAGGTAGAGAAGAATTCTGCATTGGCTGGGACAAAGGAATGAGTGGATCACTTACAATGCAATAAGCCATTTTCATATTACCATTCTCTGAAACAGTGGAAATGCTTGGTGTACGGACAAGCCCGTGTTGCTGGGGATGCCCCCCACCTTGAAGCAAGCATTAAAAGTCACAGGGACTAGCTGCCTTTTGCCCACATCCAGCAGTCTAGGCCCCCGCTATAGCCTGTGCAAAAGTAAGGGCTACTTTCTGTTGTCTTGTGTCTAGCTCTTATTTTTCTGCTTAGTTCCTCTTGTTTGTTTGCTCTTTCCAGCACACAGACATGCCGGAGGAGATGCGTGTAGAGGCCATGGAGCTGTGTGTCACAGCATGTGAGAAATATGCCACCAACAATGAGGTACTAGCCAAAGCCCAAAATGGCCAGCCTTGAGTTGCTGCAGCTCAGGGAACCTGCAGGAGGAGGGCTAAGGGTGTAGAGCAGAGTGGAGTCAGGTCCTGACATCCTATTACTCTCTTTTTGCACGGAGCAACAGTAGAAGAAGGCAAAGAGCTTGGCTAGATCTCAGATTCAGTTTCCTTTGTCAGTAAGATCCATAATAGCCCTCTGCTTTCCTGCAGGAAGCAGAGATTAGTAGTGATGCTGTCTCCCAAACCTTACCTCCTTCCTGATCCTGCCTTGCCTGTGACGTGCTTCCACTCTATTCATAAAATGCCCTGTGTCCTGAGGGCTTGGTTCAGAACTGTGAGGAGATGGGCCCTTCCCGTCTGTTCTTCAGTGTTGAGCAAGGCCGTCCCCACCAGAGTGGTGAAGAGAGTCTTGTTTTGGGGGTGAGCACATGAAAGTCTTTGAACCTTTAGGTACAGTCTGTTAAGTCTTCCCTCTCAGCTTTCAGCCTCTTGAATGAAATTACTGAGACCATATAAACGGGGGGTGATGCAGAAGTTATGGTTTTTGGAAAGGTTGCCCTTTGAGAGCCAAAGAGGAGAACACACTTTGCTCCATGGGCAGGGCACAGACTGCTTGTTGCCAGAGCAGTTTTGTGTTGGAGCAAGGCAAAGCTACGAAGCCAGAGATTCCTTCCGTCCCATCCTGCCTGAGACACCGCATGTCACTGCAAAATCTTCCTCTCTCCTTTTTTTAGATCAAGCAGGCTGTGATCTGGGAGAAGTGAGCCTTTTAAAAGTCAGCCTATTTTCAGTGTTTTGGTAATTAGCTGGAGAAAAAAAAATGGACTCCTGTAAAAATAGCCGCAGCTTAGTGACCTGAATCTCCTCTCATGCTCACTGCGCTCAGCATAACTCCATCAGCATCTAAACCACAACTCTTGCTTCAGACTGTGTGAACGAGAGAAGTGATTGCTAGATGCAGTTCTTTAATTTCTCCTAGCTGCTGTGTCGGAGGCTGCTGAAGACAGAGACCTGTTTTACCCTTGGGCGTAGCTCTGGGGAGCTCCCAGTTCCTGCAGTGCAGCTGCTATACCTGTTGCCCATGGCTTGAGTAGTCTATTAAAGGGAGAAGACGACTAGGGGGATGTTTGCATAAAAACTCACTGCTTGCTCTGTCTGACCCTACACTCTCCTCCTTAACATTCTCCAGAGCGCTGCCAAGATGATCAAAGAGATGATGGACAAGAAATTTGGGTCCTCCTGGCACGTGGTGATTGGGGAAGGTTTTGGCTTTGAGATCACTCACGAGGTGAAGAATCTGCTGTACATGTTCTTTGGTGGCAGCCTGGCTGTGTGTGTCTGGAAGTGCTCCTGACATCTGGCTGGGTCCCAGACTCGCTGCATACAAGAGATTTCTTCCTTCTCTTGACCGGTTTTGTACAATCTGGAGGTGGGGCTTTATTTTTAATAGTTAAACGTCAAGGTTTTTTTTGTTTCATACTGACGTAACAGTTCCGTGGGATACATATAGTTGGTGTGTGTCTGTATAAACTTGCTAAGCTGTCCTGTCCTCACTCGTGGGATTTCTCATCTGTCTGTGGCTCTTTCCTTGGTGTTTGAGCCGAAGCAGGAAGGAGGTGGGGAATAGGTAATCTCACGACACGCTGCAGAGCTGTACAGCAGCGCTAAGAGGGGGAAGTGAAAGAGAAGAGGTGCTATCTTTTTTTTTTTTTTTCCCCTCCCACTTGTTCCACATCGTGTCCTGCCTTCCCCACTACCATGTGGTATGGCTCTGACCAGCATCTGTCTCTCCTCTCTCTGAATGCCAAGAATACCTTCTTCCTTCCTTCTAAGATGTCCGAACAGAACTGGCAATGCCGAGGGTCTCCCTTCGGGCTGCCCATGGAGGTGTTAGCCACAGGGAAGCAGACTCGGCTTGCCCTTCCCTGCTTCTTTCGGGGGTACAACAGCTGAGCTGCCTGGATGTAGGAGGTTGCTATGCAAACCGCCCCCTCCTTTCTCACCCACCGCACACTGAGATAGCATGAAAACACAGGCGGCTGACGACGCCTGCAGAGTGGGTGAGAACTCTTCATAAGGCTTGAATGCCTCCCTGTCAGTTCTTGGGGGTGTTGCAAGTGCTGTGTACTTTCAGCATCTTGTTTGGAGGCTGGTAGAGGAAGGAGGCTCCATGTGAGATATCACTTGGTCATCAGAAACCTAATGTCTTTTTGGACTTGCGTTCTTTTAGCCTGTTTCATTTTTTAAAGCTGTCAATGTTGGAGGATGGAATGAACGTAATTGTATGTTACGTATATGGCTTATTTATATAAACCTGGGGAACTGTGTTTTTACAATAAAAATTCAGTAAAATGTCCTTTTCTGTGTGTGTTCTAAAATGAAAATCACAACGTGGAGGACGAGAAGGAAAAGTAATTCAGGAAACATGGAAGCAATGGTGTAGCTCATGCGGAGGACAGTAACAAGTGTCCATCCTGCCTGTTTCCTGGGTGACTCGTAGGTACCAGAGACGCGGTCTCATCCTCCCTGTTCAATTCCTTTCACCAGTCCAAGCCACGATGCTGAGGAAGGTTGCCAGGTCCGTAGTGCTGCTGGCCAAAGTCCTCGGTCCACATGGCTGTCTAAGTAGCAGCAAGGGAGCATACCCATGTCCTCTGCCCAGCCAGTGTGCCTCTGCTCTGACTGTCAGGTCTCACAGTTGAGGCTTTCTTGATTTTCAGACTTTCCTCTCAGGATGTCACCAGCAGTACCACTGGCATCTCGTGTTTTATGAGAGGCCGCAGTCTAGTCCATAATTCGATTCCGAAGGACCTTTCTGCACTAGTGCCTGCGGTGGATCAGACTGGTGGAGGGTCTCACAATGCCTTTTGTTCCTTCTCTGAACCTCAGTGTGATGCTAGAGATCTCCTTCCTCCATTTCATCATGTCAGGAGCTCTTCTATAAGCCAAGAATTAGAGTAATATGAAGACAACTAGAAATTATTTCAAATTTGGACCATCTGTGCTGGCTGGGCCCAATGTCCTCTCACATAATTCTTTACTGATCAGGTGAAAGGGAATTGCGAGGTAGGGGGGACACATAACTGGTATTGTAAGGTAGTTGGTACCATGATACCTGCCCTGTGCGGTGGGCCACTGTGCCAGGTGCATTGTGCAATGCAGAAGAGTCCAAATCCTCTGAGCTGTCTCTTGGTGTGGTTACTCTGTCTCACTCCAGCTGGCTGCCTTTACATGAAGATAGCACTGTTGACTGGCACTTTCTGAGCTGGCAGGTGGAAAAGATGATTTTCTCTTACATGACTTTCTATCTCCTCTGTGTTTTATCCCCGTAGGTCCAGAGGAAAAGGTAAAGCCAGTGTCTTTGGAATGCCTCCTGTTGGAGAGTGATGATACCTTCAGCCATACCATACTCTCTTTACTCATGCTTCTTTCACACTAATGAATAATTAACTGCTGTGTGCATATGCCCAGACACGCTGGTCACAGGCATCTCTTCAGGGTCGTGCTGACCTGCAGATGATCATAGGGAGCTGCTTACCTCAGCACACAATCTTTTGGCCTCGCTGCCTGTCTGTTATCTCTTTGGCCGCCAGCTGACCAAAGCTAATGTCTCTGTGACCTGCATCGGCAATAAGCGAACGCCGACCGCTCCCCAGCCTTCTCAAAGCATGAGCGTGCAAACAGATTGAGGTGAGCTAGGTGTGAATTTGCAGCAAGTCAGCTCCCACTGTAACTCCCCCAAGGTAAGTGCAAGGTGGCTCAGAGGAGGCTGTTTTTGTTTCCAAGGGTAACGGCTTTCCCACAAGAAGCTACCACGAAGAAGCCAACCCATGTTAGCTGGTTTGCGTGCCCGTCATCGGCGCTGTATGCAAAAGCACAAACCTCAGCTTCCCAAAATTCACCTGTGCGTGTCAGGCAAGTGTTCAATAAGACAGATCAATTTTCCTGCCCATGGCTGGTTGAGCCATGCTGTGCTGGTCCCTGTGTGTTAGAAGAAAGAGGCTTTTGCCCTCTTTTTGCTGTGGAACTGGCATGCTTTCGAGCATGCCTGCTATTTTCAGGCATAAAAGTATGGTTCATGGATCAGAGACTGTCCCTTGTCCTATGTTTTCCTGCAAGAGACCCCTCTGCGGCTGATGCTTTGGAGCCTCTAGGGCCTACCTGCTTTTGACTATAAAACTGCAGTCTCTTGCTGGAGGTTTTTACCTTACGAATTTTCAGCAGAAAGCCAGGGAAGTTGGCAACAGGTGGCTTGCTATTGTCTTCTCCTCTCCCTCTCATTTCTTGCCCCCTGCATATTGCTGCCATTACCCATCAAAGCATCAGGCTGAGTCAGATGTAGAAAAGGAGATGAAAAACGCAGGGTGATGCATCAGTGCCAGCCAAAATGACCCTTCCTATCCGCCCGTCCCGGAAAGCTGCGATAGCAGCTCGGAGGGCTGTGCTTCATGACTTAATCCCTCCCCGCTGAGGGGAGATGGGCAACATCATTATCGGCTGCCGGGGAGTCCTGACTCGGTGCCAGCAGTGGAAATGTCCTCGGATGTACGGCTCCTCCTCCACCCCAAGAGTGACTCGAACCTGCTGGGAAGGGGGGAAGGTGCTGGGAAGATGGAGGAAAAGCTGGGGAGGGGGGGCTGAGATGGGAAGAAAGAGGTGCAAACTCAACCGCTTCTCTGTGATGATGTCATGGCAACGAGGTACGTCAACATGCTGTCAGGCGGGGCAGGCTTTGAAGCTCTCCAGCTCTTCCCCGTTGCTGCAGGCTCCTGTCTGACTCACTGAAAAATCTTTTGGTTAATATTTAATGCCGGCATTGAAGTGCTAAGAGTGGCAAGTGCCCCACCTAATCCCCCTGCCTCCACTTTCCAATGGGATGCTAAATAGGGGCGGGGGGTAGGATTGCAAGCCCTCCTAGCCCGGGGGTGGGACTCCCAGTCAGTAGGGTGGCTTCAGCCCACAGGGTCCCTGTCCCCGTCTGGCTCTAGGACATGGGAGGGATGTTTCTATCCCCCCCAGCCCAGTTTGGAGCTGGTTTGAGGCACTGGAAGGAGGGGGGTCTCCCCCTCCCCTCGGTCTCCCAGGGCTGGCCCTGGAATAAAGAAATATGTGGCCCTGCTCCAGGAGCCGAGCCCAGCTCCTTTGATGCGAGCGGTTAGCACATGGGTTTTGTTGGTGGTTTTTTTTTGCTAAGCAATGACCTAACAATCCCGTGTTCCAGCTACAGCCCCTCCTAGGTGCCTTCTTTCCAAACCGTACGTCCGGACTGGATCCAGCAAACCTCCTGGAGCAAGACACCGTGTTCCCTTCCCAGGGGAAGCCATCTGCTCCCCTCCACCCGGCTCCTTCTGCAGGGCTTCGAGCTCGCCAGCCAGGCTGGAAAGCTCTCCTCCTCCTCCTCCCCATTCACCCCAGCTCCCATCGGCCATCTTGTTAGCACAAGGAGCGGGGAAGGGAACGCGGGGCTGGCTGAATCTGGGGCGGCTGATGGTGTCAGCCGGAGGTGGTTTCCAGGCAACTGTCACGCCGTGGGACACGGCGAGCCGAGAACACCGGGAACACCGCGTTCTCGCCGCACCGCCTGGGAGGGGGCCGAGCCTGGCACGGACGGAGCCGGCACAGGATGGTGCAGAGAGGGCAGTGTGAGGAAGAGGGTAGTGCAGGGATGGCAGCAGAGGAGGGGGTGTCCAGCATATCCCCTCCTGTCTCCCGCTCATCATACCCTCCCTGGCTTGGAGCAAGGATGCCCGAGCTGGCTGCTGGTACATCACACAGCAAGGAAGGACTGCATGGTATTTCACATGCACTCTGCATCGAGGAAAAACATCGCTCCGGACTCTGTACCCAAGCCCCCAGGCTTGTTGCGGGTGGTCCTGTTCTTCTTTGTCCCTTAACAAATCCAAAGCTCCCTCCCTACAAGTCACCAACCATTGTTGCCCACCCAGCCCAGCTCTGTGTCCCTGGGTGTCACTGGAAAAGTGCATTTCCTGTAAAAATGGGCTGCCTTTCTCTTCCACAAGGTGCCAGTCTTCCCCAGTCCTCAGTGGGTCCCACTGCCCCTCTGTGCTGATGCCCGAGGCAGCAGGCAGCACCCCAACTCCTGCCTGCCCGCCTCCCCTGCCTGCTTCAGAGCATCCCTGCCTGTGACCCTCACCTGCCTGGCAGCCCTTCCTCCCACTGCCAGCCCAGCTTTTCCCCTCCCAGCGATGCTGATACTCACATCCCCTTCGTTTTACCTAATTTGAGTGTTTTTTTAAAAGGCGGTTGAGTACAAGTGATTTTGAATGGAGGAGGGTGATAAAATTGCTCTGGCTGAGCAGCAGGAGACCAATGTGCGGATATGATGGACATGGGGAATGGGGCTGCGTAGTGCTGGGCAGGGTGGGTGCTGCAGAGGGGCAGAACCGCTTTAATGCCCTGTATACCAAGAAATGTTCTGCAGCCCTGTGCAGGTGACAGCACAGAGGGACAGGACAGTGTGGGGGTTATCTGCAGCCATCGCTGTCCCCAAGCCAGTCTTGCGGCTATTGATTTGGAACTTGCCCCGTTCATGCTAACCTTGGCAGTGCCAGCTTGCCCCTTATCAGCGCTGTTAAACCCCCGCTGCAATCTCCCGCCCTGTCCCACTGCCTCCTCTCTGGCAAGGAAGGATGCGGTGCCGGCTGCGAACACTTTTCCAAAGGAAATTTAAAGTCAGCCTCCTCTTTCTCCTGCTCTTGGCCCTCCTGGTGCACCTGGCGATGGATTTGGCTCTCCCCGCAGCCCTCAGGCCCTGTGGCTGTGATGCGAAAGCACCGAAAGCCTCGGGTGTCCCATCAGGCAGCCCCGTGCTGGCCAGCCCCAAAAAGCTGAGCCTGCGAATCCTTCAGGATTTCAGTGGCAGCAATGGCTCCTTGGAGAAAAGCTCCCAGCTGCAGGGAGCGGAGCCGCACGCAAGGGCTGGAGAGCCGGGGCTCCGGCACCAGCGCGGAGAGGAGAATGCGGGGTGGACCGAGGGATCAAAGCTGGCGGCACTCTTCAAGCATCCTCTTTACAACATCCCAATCCCGGAGGTGACAGAGAAAGACAAGCTGTTTGTCGTCAACCCCATGGAGAAGTTCAGCCTGCGCAGCAGCGGGAGTGACGAATGGTGAGGAACGAGCTCAGCCCTGACTTGCTTTTGGGGGATACGCAGGTTTGAGGGGACAAGCGTCAGGGACCAAACATGCCGTTTCCCTGCCGTAGATCAGCATCCTACCCCGGCGGGGCCCCAACTGCTGAGCGTGCTCTTCTTGTGCCTCAAATCCTTTCTTAGCCCTGAATTTCTGGGCTGCTACCTGGGAGCCTGTAGCACACGGCGAAGCCAAAGGAGACTCTTGAATTATTCATAGTGTTATGTAGGGTATCTTTTAGATGATCTCTTTGTCTTCTTTCCTTCCCCAATGCAGACTAGCCTTTGGTCTCTCCCTCTATATATGAGGAAGTCTCCACTCCAGTTTTCTAACCAGTTTTATCCCCCTCTCCCGACACGCTGGAGGTGCAAAGCCTGCAATGTAGGTTACCTCTAACCGTGAGACCGTTCCCGTCCTGCATTTCGCAGGACATCGCCTGACCTCTTTAGGCTTGGCCGTATGGTGAGCTCACCACTGCCAGCCGCCTATTTTTACCACTGGTCTACTAACCCCTAATTAGGAGGGAAGATATTAAAAGCTTTAGTGTCGATAACACGTAGCAGCTTTCTTACGAAAAGCACACCTTCCAAATGTGGTGGCTGCTAAAACTGGGAGAGAATAAAAGCCGGTTTAAGAGCTGGTTTCCATAACTGGGCATTTGCCATGTCTCTGAGGACCACCTCGCCTGTGGATAACCATGGGAGATGGGGCTGATTTGATGAAATTGGGGCACAGTCTGCATTTTCCTAGAGAGAAAGATGTGGATTTAGGTTATAGATGCCCTGGGCCAGACTGTCCCATTGCAGTGCCGGTGGGTGCTGGTGCGGGGGGGGCAGATACCCCCAGGAGCCCCCCTTTGAATGCCAGCAAACTGCAGATTTGCAGGAGGCACAGAGATAGTGCTACCCAAACTCATTCCCCCGGGGAAACCAGGGGTCTGCAATAAACCCATCCAAGGGGAACTGGACATTGAGGGTGGGAGTTCAGGTCAGTGCTGGGGATGGCTGGGAAGTCCCTGCTCTTCCACTCCTGTTTTATGGACACGTGTGTGTCCCCAGCGAGCATGTGGGGGGGTGTAGCCGGTTGTATTCCCGGGAGCTAATCCCTTGGGGAAAAACAGCAAGACAAGCTGCTCCAGCAGGGAAATAAAGGCACAGATGAGAGGAGCAGGATCACCCCAGGGATTTTCCACGGGGGATGCGAGGGAAGACACCAAGCCCCCGCCGGCCGTGCAGGTGGATCTCCCCAGCCACCAGCCATGGGTGGGATCTGCCCAGGTGCCAGGAGCCCCAAGGAGGGCATGCAGGGCAGGGGGGTTTGCCACCATCCAGGGCTTGTGTTGGGCCTTCCCCCCGCCTCACCCTCCATGCACCGGCTCCTGGGAAGGGCCTGGGGACGTGGGACCTGTCCCGTCCCAACTAAACGCTGTCATTGTTGTTGGGGTGGCGGTGGCTGTCGGGCTGCAGGGTCAGCAGCAGTAAAGCCGAGACGCTCCTCCCGACAGGGAAGACGGCCTACGACACCTACCCTGCCTGGCTTAAATTCCACATCGGCATCAACCGCTACGAGCTGTACCCCCGCCAGGACCCCCTGATGCCCACCCTTCTCCGGGACTTGGCCACGCAGAGGATCGTCAGCTCGGGTACCACCTGCCTGCCTGCACCCCTGCCCACACCCCTGCCCTGCTGCCTGCTGCCCGCCTCCCTCATCCCCATGTGCCCCCTTTCAGTCCAGAAGTCCGGTGGGACGCAGCTGAAGCTCATCATGACATTTCCGAATTACGGGCAGGCCCTCTTCAAGCCCATGAAGTGAGTAGAGCCAGGGACAACGCCATACCCCACCCACACTGTCCCGTTAGTTGGCAAGGAGTGGCTGGAGGAGACCACGGAGGGAGAAATGGAGAAATCCTTCGTGCGCTGCCTCGCTTCAGCCCCCCCACCCCAAAATTGAGGCGAGCGGGATGCTCCCCTTCCCCTCGCCTTCCCTGGTAGTGCTTGCGGCAGACTGGGTGCAGCTTGTGATGGGGTAGTGACCTCCAGTGGTGGAAAGAAGAAGATGGCCCATGAGGACCACCCAGAACCCTCCAGTCCATGAGGGCTTCCCAGCCCTTGGCTTGGGAGCAGGGGGTGCCTGGGGGCCTGGCTGGGGGGTTTGGGGCCGCATCGCCCAGCAGGGAGCAACTGGAGGAGACTGGGTCTGTCTGTGTCTCCAGTGGCACCAGGGACACAAGGTGAGGGGTGGTTTGGAGTGACCCCATCCATGGCCATCACCCCCGCTGTCCCCTCTCCTCCCAGGCAGACCCGGGACCAGGAGACCCCCATCGACTTCTTCTACTTCTCGGACTTTGAGCGGCACAATGCAGAGATTGCAGCCTTCCACCTGGACAGGTGAGCACAAGCTTTGCATCCAACTCTGCCCTCCCGTGATGTCAAAGCAGCAGAGAAGCTGCTCCTTCATCCCACCTCTTCCTCCCCATTGCGAGGGATACCTGCATCTCATGGTGTTTTTAATAACTCGCTGTGAAAACCAGCCAGGGTCGGCAAGATATTGTTCCAAGTTCTGTGTTTCAGGATCCTGGATTTCCGGCGAATCCCCCCAGTTTCTGGCCGTTTGGTCAATATAACGAAGGAGATTCGTGACATCACCACGGACAAGAAACTGGCCAAGACTTTCTTCATCTCCCCAGGTGAGCTTTCATGCCGTCCATCCTCTCCTGCAGCCACCCACATGGAGCTCACCTGGAGCCAGCTCCTGCCCGGCCTCCCCCTGCAGTGGGGCAAACCGTCCCTTTGGGGACTGCTCCAGCTCCTGCCGGGTCCCCTGCCACGGGGCTCTGCTCCTCAAGGCCTTCCTCGCCATTTGCTGGTGGCACGTGGCCAGGGTGCATAGACCATCCTCACCTGGCTGCCTGCCAGACCACCCTGCATGGGGGTAGCAGGCTCGTTGCCTTCCTGCTCTTCATCAACCTTTGCTTTGTCCCCATGGCCAGCGGGCAACGTCTGCTTCTACGGGGAGTGCTCCTACTACTGCTCCACCGAGCACGCCCTCTGCGGCAAGCCGGACCGGCTGGAGGGCTCCATGGCCGCCCTGCTGCCCGACAAGACCTTGGCCAAGCGCCGCTCCTGGCGCAGCCCCTGGCGCCGCTCCTACCACAAGAGCAAGAAGGCTGAGTGAGCTGGGGCACGGGGGGCACGGGGGGCACGGGGGGCATGGGGCAGCAGAGCCGTGGGACAGGAGGGGGTCACCCCACGGCCGCTCTCACGGCCCCGTCCCGGCCTATGCCTGCAGGTGGGAGCTGAACCCCAATTACTGCGCTCAGGTGCGAGAGACGCCGCCTTACAACAGGGGCCATCGCCTCCTCGACCTCATCGACATGACGGTCCTCGATTTCCTTATGGGTGAGCCCCGCCGTGCTGGCGCTGGGGGCTGCGGGGGCCCCTCAGGACTGAGGGACCCAAACAGCTCCGTGTCCTGCGGTACCGCACCCTGCGAGGTTTGTTGGCCAAACCATTGCTTGGGCTGCAGAGAGCTGCGCTCTTGCCCAAAACCAGAGCAAAGGGCTGTGCCATTAGCACACACCCCAGGCAGAAGCCAAAGGACGAGAGATGCCGGGGAGATCCCAGCTGAACACCCCGGGCACGGGAAGCGCCTCCCAGCAAGCTCCCACGTGCAGCCCCTGTGGAGCCGGGGCTGGCGGTGATGCTCCCCGGGGCTCGCACTGCCTCTCCCGTCCCCGGGGCCACTCCTTCCTCCCCGCGCTGTCCCCCCACCATCATCTGACTTGGAGAGCTTCCCGTCTCCTCGTCCCCGGCCGCCGCAGCCGTGCCTTTGCCGTTACTTCTGCTCCATTTGCCGCTGTTGTCCCTCCACGGGGCTGCTGGAATGAGAAGGGGCCTGGAGGCCCCGGGGGCTCTGCTCGCGTTCCCCCCATGGCCATGGCCACCAGACGGGCACCTTAGAGGTGCCCTCAGCCCTTTTCCCCAGCCTCTGCGTTTCGATCTCGCACCAGGAGGGTGCTCCATGTCCCTGCTCCCACCTCCTGGCCCACCACCCGATGGCAAATTTGTTGCCCTGCCGCAGGCAACATGGACCGGCACCACTACGAGACCTTCGAGAAATTTGGGAACGACACCTTCCTGCTTCACCTGGACAACGGTCGCGGGTAAAGCGGGACGGAGGGAAAGCAATCCCAGCAAAGGGGTGGGGGGAGACCGCGGATCTTGCCGAAACGCGCCCTGCGTTGGGCTCTGAGCTGCGGCGTGATGCTGCCCTGACACCGGCCGGCGGGCTTCTCCCCCCAGCTTCGGCACGCACTCACGCGACGAACCGTCCATCCTGGCCCCCCTCCGGCAATGCTGCAGGTAAGGGGCTCCCACCGCCCGCCCCAGAGCTGCTGTCGGGGAGAGGTTCCCCGGGTTGAAACCTCTCCCTCCTCATCTTCGGCAGCATCAAGAAGTCGACCTACCTGCGGCTGCAGCTGCTGGCCACCCAGCCCTACCGCCTGAGTGACCTGCTGCGGGAGGCGCTGGCCGCCGACCCCCTGGCCCCCATCCTGGCCGAGCCCCACCTGCGAGCGCTGGACCGACGCCTGGGGAAGGTGCTGGCAGCGGTGGGACGCTGCCTGGCTGGAGCAGCCCGCCCGGATGAGGTGCTGGTGGATGATGTGGGGTCACGGGTGTGATGGAGGGCTCGGTACCCCGCTGGGTTGGGGTGTTTTGGCCAGCTGCCGAGGGCGATACGGGGACCGGCGTGCAGCTCTGACTCCGTGTAGCGTCGGCTTTCGGCAGCACAATGCACCAGGAAAGCGGGCTGTAAGGATAGCCGGGATGGGGAGGGTATTTAAATAAAAAGGTTGGCCTAGTGGAGACACGAGCTGAGATCCCCCCCCACCAGAGCTGCTTTCCCAGCCCTGGCCTGTCCGTGCGTGCCTGGACGTGTCGCTTCAGCCCTCCAAAGCCTTTTAGGAAAGGGTAGGGATTTTTCCTGTCTTTCCCCAGCAAGAGCTGCCGAACTTGAGCAGTTGGCAAGCTCCTTCTGACCCCCCCCGCTCAGCGATGCCCTGGTGACCCCCAAAAAGAGAGCTGAGGCTCCCCGCTGCCAGTGTGGGGAAACTGAGGCATGAGCTCCCAGCCACTCACCGCTTATCCCTGCCCCATTCTTCCCACGCCCACCCAAAAACCCCCTCGGCTCCAGCATCGCCACCTCTGCCGCAGCACCGGGGGTGCAGCAAGGTGGGACAAGCCCCACTGTCCTCCCAGCATCCCCCCAAATCCTCCGGGAACTGCCGCCGGCTCCCTCCCTGCCCGAAAAAGTGGCTCTTGGGAGGGGACGGATTGACCCGGGTCCGTGCACCCTATTTAGTGCCCGGTGGCTCAGCACCCAGCTTATCCCCTGAGCCTCCCGGGGGGGTTAATCTGCGGCAGGGTTACATCAGCTGGGGCAGGTGCCATCGCTAGGCCACCGCCAGTGTCCCCAGGACGGGGCACAGGGTTGGCATCGGCATGGCCAGAGATAAAGGTGCCACTGGGGAGGAGAGCTGTCCTCCGGCCCGGCCGGTCACCCGCGGAGCGATGGGAAGCTGCAGGAAAGGGTGAAAAAGGGCGGCTGGTGCAGCGGGAGATGGAGCTGCCCTGGAAAAGCCAGGCGGAGATTTAGGCCGGAACAAAAAATGGGCTCGAAAGGGAGAAAAAAAAAAAGGGGAGACAAAGAGGATCTGTCCGCGTTACACAACAGGGCCGGGGACTCTGAATCGGGGTTTGTTGCGGCGTGCCCCCCCCGACGCCGGCGGCACGTCCTCCTGCTTCTGCCTCGGCGAGCGCACCAAACCCCGGCATGGGGAGGAAAAGGTTTCGGGGCTGTTTTGCAACAGGTTACTCCCCTTCTGCCGGCTTCATATTTTTTAACCCTTTCTATAAATGCCTTTTTGCCACCATACCCAAAGCTGGCGGGGCCGTTCCCACCCCGTGCCCCAAGGATGCAGCCCCACGGATGCAGCCCCACAACTGTGTCCGGACACAGGCGGCCGGTCCCCCCGCTCCTCGCTGAGCCCTCCCAGGCAAATCATTTTCCGAGGTGCTGTCGGATTTAGAAGCCGGGGCGTGGGAGGGCGGCTGTTTTCTCAGCCCAGCGAGTTTGCACAAGGTCCCGGCTGTGCCGCCGCGCATTCAAGGTCCCATGGGAGCAGCCGGGTTTGGCTCGCATCCCCCTGCTGAGCCGGCCTGGCCGCCCGTGGGGGGAGAGGGATGGTAACGGCGTGTCTGAGGCCACGGGCCCGGGGAGCAGCAGAACCCGCCCGCCCGGTCGAGGCGGCGTGGGCACACGGGCGTCAAGTGGGGCTGCCCGTGCCGCGGGGACGGGTTCAGCCGTGCCGTCGTGCCGGGTGGTGCGTGGGGGTGCCGGGTATTTCCCACCCCATCCGGGCTGGCAAACCGGCTGCCCCAGCAAAACCTAAACAGGGTCGGAGCACAGCCCTGCACCTGGGAGCCCCCATTTTGGGCCGGCATCACCCATGGGACCTGCCCGGGGTGGGCATGGAGGGGGGACCTGCCCGGGCTGCCTGCGGCCCTTGGTGGGCATGGAGGCTGGAGGGAACCCCCCGGGGAGGAGGCGTTTGGTGACCAGCTCCCCGTGGGCAGCCAGGGGGTGGGGATGGGGTGGGGATGGGCAGGTTGGCAGCCCAAAATGATGTTGATAATAATAAAATAAAATAAAAGTATAATAATAATATGACAATAGCGATAATAATAGCGATAATAATAGCGATAATAATAATAATAATAATAATAATAATAATAATAATAATAATAATAATAATAATAAAGAAGGGGATACCGAAGAGGCCCGAGGGCCGGGGGGGCGGTGGCGGCCCCCCCGCGGCAGCCCCGGCGGGCGCGCGCGCGCGGTGCAGCGGGGCGGGGCGGTGGCGGCGGGACCGGGGAGGGGGGGCAGCGGAGGGGGGCGGGGGCGGGGGCCGCCTTCCCCTGCAAAACAAAAGGGAGCGGAGCGGCGGCGGCAGCCGAGAGGGACGGTGTGGGCTGCCTTCCTGCTCTGCGCGACTTGCTGGTGGGTTTGCGTGGGGTGGGGGCACGGCGGGTTTGGGGAGGGGGAAGGGGAGTTGCGGGTGGGCCGGCTGGCTCGTACCGGGGGGAGATGAGCCGGGCCGGGGGGGGTGCAGAGGGTCCGACGGGGCAGCGGCTCTGCGCGCGGGTGGGTGCTCGCGTGGGTGGCCCGTGGGAGAGGAAGGGAAGGGGGTTTATAACCCTATAAGGGGAGGCGGCCGCGCTGGCGCTGGGGCGGGCGGCTCCATCCCGGCCCGGCCCCGGCGGCGGGGGCGGCCCGGGGCAGCAGGTGCCCCTCGGCGGGCTCGGAGCACCCCCCGCCGCACCACGGCCGCCTGCACGGGAGGGGGTTTCGGTAGGTACCGGGACCCCTATCGCAGGGGTGGGGTTCCCCGCGAGTGGGGTCCCTCCAGGTGGGTCCCTTCCCACTGACACTTTCCTCTCTCCCCGGCCCCCCAGGTGAACCGTGACCCCCCCCGTGCCGCCGCCATGTCCCGCCGCAGCCAGCGCCTTGTCACCACGCGCTATTACCCCGGGGACGACGATGCCACGACCAGCAGCAGCAGCAGCTCCCTGCTGGGGGGCCAGCAGCTCCCCTTTAAGGAGAGCACTGGCAGGTTAGTGGGGTGCAGGGGTGGGGGGGGTCCCCCCTCCCAAATATGGACAGGGACACTCTATCCCACACCACGGACCAGGCACCGTCCCAGGGTGAGGCATGAGGGCGGCTTGCAGAAGGGAGCTAGGCGGCAAGCTCACTGTGTTTCGGCATGGCCGCCGGCCACCTTGGCACTGGCTGTGCCCCGCTCTGGCAAAAGCCCCGTGCTCCCCACCCCTGGCACCTCTGCGTTGCCCCGCTGCCCCGGCACAGGAGGCTGCCGTGGGCGGCTCGGGGCGGCTGCGTGCCTCCTCCCAGCCGCGGCCGCCTCTGGCTCGATGGCGGGAGGGAGGTGCGCTGCAAGCGCCGGGCCGGAAAACCGCAGCGGTGCGAGCGGAAGTGGTGCCGGCAGCTGCCTGGGGACGGGCGGGAGGACCTTTTGCAAAGCAGCGGTTGCACCCTTCGAAACCTACCGCCATCTGGTACGGCGGGGGGGGGTGGAGGGAAGTGATGCCCGCCGAGGGATTAGGGTGAATTCCCCATTTCTCCCCCGCGGGTGCACCATGACCCCCACCCCATAATCACGCATGGCTGATGAGCCCATTCTCACCCCCGGCAGGACAATCAGGAGGAAATCGAGCAGCACAAAGCGCCTTTCTCCTGCCCCCAGCACCCAAACCTCCTACTACAGCGAGTCCCTGATGAGCGAGTCCTACCTGGGGGGCAGCCGGGGCCTCGCCGCCCTGGGCAGCTCTGTGCTGGACGATGCCCTGGACAGCAGCACGTACTGGGGTGAGCCCTCCCTCCCTCTTGCAGCAGCTGGGGACCTCCCTGGGCATCGGGGGGGTGTTGGGGCAGCCCCCCAGGCCGGCTGACCGGGTTGGCCCCTGTGAAGGTGGTTGTGGGTGGCTTCTCAGGGGGACTGTGTTTTGAGGGCAGGTGGGGAGCTCTCCACCAGGAGGAGAAGAGGCACAGGGGACACCGAGTCCAGTAAGATCAACGGGCTGCTGGAGAGCAAGACGTATGACACCTACGCCTCTTCATCTGGGTACTCCTCAGAAGATGACTACGCTGGTAGGGATGCACCAGCCTCTCTGTGATGGCAGGGATGCTGGGGGAGACGTCCCCAAGGGGACCAGCCAGGGCCTGGCTCTGCCCAGGATGCTGCCAGCCCCCCTGCTGCATGCCTCCCCCTGTGCAAAGCCTTGCTCTGGGCGATGCCCAGGGATGCAGGCTCCATTTGGTGACTTACCGCCTCGCTTCTTCCTTTCTAGGTCACTTTTACTCAGGCCAGAGTAGCTCCGGGTCGGGGCTGAGGACCGCAGCCTCCCGGGTGGGCTCCTTCCTCTGGCAGGTGCTCACTTCCCCGGGTGAGTGGAGGGCTGGCGGGGGGGTTTCTAGTAGCACCTTTCTTCCCTGCCAGCTTCTCCCTTCCCCCCGTGCCATGTGTGCTGTTCCCTGATCGGGTGGAGGGGTTTTATCCCCCTGTGGGAGCATCCTTGGGGACAGAGGGGACATCTCTGCTGGGACCTTGCCTGAGGCTCAGCTTCTTTCCCGGCAGTTCGGTTTGTGGGGTGGCTGTTCTCGGGGCTGGCAGCTGCCTGGCACCGCCTCACCGGCGCGGCTCCCCGCCTGGGCGGCGTCCCCTTCTCCAGGTGAGCATGGCGGTAGGACACCGGGATGGGGAGAGGCGTGGGGAAAATCCGCAGGACCCCAGAGAGGGGGTATCCTGCAGAGCCCGGCACACATGGGGTGGGTGTCTTGTGCCGAAACCCGGCTGGGCTTTGCTTTCCCTCTGGCCCCCATCCAGAGAAGCGCTGCGGTGGGGGAAGGTGGCTGCAGTCCTGCAGGCGCCTCTTTCTTCTCCGTGCTCCAGGCGCTACCCGTGGCTGAAGAGGTCCCTGCTTCTGCTATTGCTCCTCCTGCTCCTCGCTGCTGCCGCCTATGGTGAGTTGGCCTGGCTCGATCTGTTGCCCTGAGATCTGGGGCAGTGCAGAGCACCCCACCGCTGTTCCCAGGGGATGCGATGGCTCCAAGCTCAGTGCTCGTGGCTCCTGGTACCCTGGTGCATCTGCACCCCTGTGCTGGGGCCTCCTGGTAACCCCAGGCGATGCTGATGGCTGAGCCTCTGCACGTCCACCCTGTCCCCCGCTGTGGCCCGTTACCGGCCTGCCGTTGTAACCATCTCATCCCCCTGCGTGCCCAGGAGCTTGGTACTTCTACCCGTATGGGCTGTCGACGCTCAGCCTCCCCGCCTTCCCGTGGTGGGGAGCTGGAAAGCTTTCCTCCTCCGATGGTCCGCAGGCAGGGGACCTGACTGCGCTGGACCAGGTAAGCCTCAGCAAAGGCACGGCGGTGGCCCGGGTGGGGTGGGTGCCTTGCAGGGAGAGCCGGGACAGTGTGGTCTGTGGCTGACGGAGCCCTTCCAGGGGATGGGGAAGTGGTGGAGGATGGGGCAGATGGTGGCTCTGTGCTGGTGGAAATAGCTCCCCCAGCTTGTGGCCATCTCACTCTCGGGGTGTCCCAGGGATGGAGCAGGGGGAACATCTGTCCTCTCCTGAGAAGCAGCAGATGAATAAGATGCCACTGACTCTGGGGACCGGGTGGCCTGGGTCCCCTTCCACAGGGGTCCCTGTGGAGCAAGCGGCCCCCCGGGGGTCTGCACCTTGCTGGAGGGCTGCATCGTGCCCTACCTTTGCTGCCACAGGGGCTGTGGGGTGAGCACCGGCTCCTGGCTCGCTTCCAGGCCCTGGAGAAGCGCTTCGAGGCACTGGAGGCCGAGGTGTTGCGGTGGGAGCTGCGGCGGGGGGCGGCAGCGGTGGCGGCGGGGGGAGAGCCGCCCCCGGGAGACGTCCTGGCGCTGCTGGAGGGGCTGGTGAACCGCCGGGACGCGGGGCTGAAGGAGCATCTCCGAACCGATGTGACCAGCCACCTCCAGGTGAGGGGCGCGGGGGGCACAAGGGGAGATGGGGGCATGCGGGGTCGGGCTCTGATGTTCCCCCCTGTTCCTCACCCTGCAGGGCGAGCTGGATGCCCTCCGAGCCCAGGTGCAGAGGGATTTAGACTGGCGCCTGGGGAAGATTGCACAAGCCTCTCAGGTAAGGGGGTGAGCGTGTGATGGTACCCGGGCAGGACATCTTCACCACCGGCATCACAGGTCTCACCCCTTCCCCTTCTCCTGGCAGGAGATGGAGGCGCGCTTGCTGGAGCTGAACTCGGAGTGGCAGAGGTAACACTGGCTGTCCGGGCAGAGCTGCCGCCCTCTTCGGGGCAGGCGGGTAGCAGGGTGAAATGCCCACAGAGGCTTGGGAGGGGTTTCCAGGTCTGGTGAGGAAAGGAGAGGTTGAGAGGTACAATCTTGGGGCGGGAGAGGAGGGGTGGATACGTGGGTTTGTCGACAAGAAAGTGCCCTGGCTGGCAGCAGGGCTCAAAGGGCGATTGCAGCAAATTGTCTTCGCCACCGTCATTTTGCACCACCATGGGGAACGTGGCCCTTCAGCTGAGGGGTGAGCTGGCCCCGCGGGATGCAGTAGAAGGGGTCATTGCCACAGGAATTAAAACCATTTGGGGCTGGAGATGGGGTGATGAGCATAGGTGATGGGGGATGAACCTCCTCCCCCAGTTTGCAGAGGGGAGCTGGGACTGTTGGCGCATGATTTTGTTGCCTTTCTGTCGGCACAGCTCGGCGCAGGAGGGCCTGCGAGGGAGCTTCCAGCGGGAGGTGGGCAAGCTGGAGCAGGAGGTGGCAGCGCTGAGGAGGGAGCTGACCGGCCTCAAGTCGGACCAGGAGGTGATGGGGAAGCACGTGGAGGGGATGCTGGAGCAGCTGAAGGTGGTGCGGGCTGATGTGAGTCCCCGGTCCCCACCCTGTTTGGCAGAGGGAGGCGCGAGGGTCCCTGCCCTGGGGCTGAGCTCTGTCCCCACTGTTTCAGGTGGAAGCGCAGTTCCCGGCATGGATCAGCCGGTTCCTGTCGCAGCCCCAGCGGGACGGTGCTGCCAGCCTTGTCCTCCAGCGGGAAGATTTGCAAGCAGAGCTCCAGGCCCTGGAGCGCAAGATCCTGGCCAAAGTCCTGGAGGACCGGAGGCTGTCGGCACGGGATGCTCAGGCCAGCATCGGAGTAGCCCTGCGGCAAGGGGGGACCACAGGGGTGACAGAGGAGGTGAGATCTGGCCTGAGCTCTGGGGACATGGTGGTGGCCACAGGCACGGTGTTGGGGGGAGCTGGCACGCGTGCCTGGCAGATGGCTGAGCCGGGGGACAGCCCTTAGAGCTGGGACATCAATCCCGGACTCGCATCCCACCTGGCAAGAGCATACCTGAAACTCCTCCATCCCTTCTCTTCCATCAGCCTCCCCTGGGTCGTAGGTGGTGATATCCGCATGCCTGCGAGGCTCTTGCTTGTCTTAAAATCCAAGTTTCTGCTTGTGCATCTTTCACCCAGAAGCAGGGCAGGTGCCAGCAACATGTCCATGGGTTGAACATCTTGCTTACCTCCCTCCTTCAGCAGCGCCGCAGAGTCATTTGGGGCAAAGCATTTCAGCAGAATGACACCACGGGAAAAAATGAGCCTGCTTGCTTTGGAAAGAGTTGTTGGCAATTCCCCAAGGAGGGAGGGATCAAGCAGGATTAGCAGCCCCGCAGCTTGCGCAGGCTTTGTGCACACCGTAAAGTTTAGACCCAGAGCGGTGCTGCAGGGTCCCAGCTCCTGGGGTTGGCTCCTGAGGGATGCTCTGGTGGGCTCCCATATTTTCCAGATGGGGATCCCATGGAATAGGGTAGGGGCGACAAGCAGACGATGCTGTGGTGGTGATCAGGTGGGCTGTCAGGTTGTGTCTGGTAGCCACTGGTGGATCCGGGACCAGTCTGCCCTTTGGGATGGGGACAGGCGAGCCCAGTGTTCCTGGGTGCCGCCCCTTCATTGCACAGCGCTTCTTATCTGGGGTATTTTTAGCAACCTCTAACGAAGCTTCCCAGCCAAATGCGTGTCCTCTCGTTTTTGCTGTGGTGATTCATCCCCTGGCTGTTCTGTGGGAAGGTCCTTGTGCCCTCTCCGTCCCCGTGGGGTGGAGGCGGGTGGGCGGCAGGACGCCTGCCCCAGCCCTTCACCCCTCTTGTGCCCTCTGCTCCCGCCGCAGCAAGTGCACCTCATCGTGGGTCAAGCCCTGAAGCGCTACAGCGAGGACCGCGTGGGGATGGTCGACTACGCCTTGGAGTCGGCGGGTAGGTGGTGGGGGGCTCTCGACCTCCCTGGGACAAGCCAGCCATCCTGGGGAAGGGGTGTCATGGGGCTTACCCGCTGCTGTCCCCTCTCCATCCCAGGGGCCAGCGTCATCAACACCCGCTGCTCGGAGACCTACGAGACGCGGACGGCGCTGCTGAGCTTGTTCGGCATCCCCCTGTGGTACCACTCGCAGTCCCCCCGTGTCATCCTGCAGGTGGGCACCCTCGGGGCAAGACCCCACCAAGGGGGAGAACGGGACAGGCTGGTTCTTCTGTGGGCTTGGTGGGTTTTTTTGGGCTCTCGCTGTTGCTCCAAGCAAGCGGCCAGGCTGATGTCGGGGGGGAGAAAATGGCACTGATGGCGATAACCTTGCTGGTGTCTTGCTCCTGTGCTCGTAGCCAGACGTCAACCCCGGGAACTGCTGGGCGTTTTGCGGGTCCCAGGGCTTTGCCGTCATCCGCCTCTCCAGCATCATCCGCCCCACGGCCGTGACGCTGGAGCACATCCCAAAAGCCCTCTCGCCCCAGGGGACCATCCCCAGCGCCCCCAAGGACTTCGCTGTCTATGTGAGTGCCCTCGGACGGACCCGAGGGAGGAGCGGGGGGACACAGTGGGAGGATGCCATGGTGGAGGGCGCAGGAGGGGAGGGCTAGCGAGCCCCGTACCTGGCTGTGGGGTGCTCTGGGGGGTGGGTGTTATCCTGAAGAGGAGGAAGAAGCACTACTGGGGGGGAGAGGGGGAGCACCAGGCTTTGGGGGAAGGGTTTTGGGGGACACTGGGAGAGAGGGGATCGAGTGGGTGTAACTCTCGGTCTTCCCCCCATCCTTCCCCACTGGCCCCCGTCCCCGCTTGTCTGTTTTGGCCTGGAAGAGCAGGAGCAGGGGCCAAGCGCGCTTGTGTCTCCATCTCCCTCTCCTGCCCTGGGTGCGCTCATCACCTCCGGTTCTCCCTCTCTGACCACCCCTGGTTCTCCCTTTGTGCCTCCCTGCCCCCCCATAGGCCTTGAAGGAGGAGGGAGAGGAGGAGGGTCTTCTCCTGGGGCAGTTCACCTACAACGAGAATGGTGACCCCATCCAAACGTTTTACTTGGAGGTAAGCGCTTTGCCCTCGTAGCACCTGACCCCGAGAAGAAAATGGGGCCCCCGGGGTCTCTGAGCCCTCAAGAGCTCTCAAGGGCTCAGCTTTTTCCTTCCTCCCCTCCCCAAGGGTGATGCCGTGGGCACGTACCAGCTGGTGGAGCTCCGGGTGCTGAGCAATTGGGGCCACCCCGAATACACCTGCATCTACCGCTTCCGCGTGCACGGGGAGCCGGCGCACTGACCCCCGGCTCCCGTGCGGGACGAGGATGCTGCCGGGCCGACAGCAGGAGGGGATTTGTCCGGTTTGCCGCTTCGCACGTAGAAATCCTGGGATGTGCCAGCAGCCGCCCCGGGAAGCTGCTCCCCTCCGAGGAGGAGAAGAGCTGGTGTTTAAGGGGTGAGGCTTTCACTCTTCCAAGGACCGGGGTGGTGAGGCAAGAGCGTCCCACGTGGGTCCTAGCGCAGCCTGGCTTGTTTTCAGTGCGTATCGGACATTTTAACTTTTTAAGCTAATTTTTATCGGGTCTGCACAGCCCCTCATCCCCGTTACCCTGCTCCTCTCTGACGGTGCGCCTCGTGTAACCGGGGCTTGGGAAGGGGGTATGTAACTTTGCAATGTGCTTCACGCGGGCTTGGGCGTACGGGACCGCGATGACCGGCTCAGTGCTGCCGGAGTGGGTGGGAGCCACCGGTCACGGCCACCGAGTCTCTCCCCTCCACGCAGGGTCATTTCTGCCTTGGTGTTGGTCTAGGTAAAGATCTCCAGACCTCCGATGCTGGGCCGGCAGAGGGGAAATAAGACAGTATTAACGAAGTATTAACATAAAACCTAACAGTTTGGGGCAGCAGGAGGGGAGAAATTCGGCACGCGTTGGTGGCAAAGCCCACCCCGGTGCTGCCATCCGTCCGCTCAAGCCCTCCTGCCGCCGGCGGCTGTGTTGGGTCTTGACGATGCCGTTGGCCACCCCGGCTGGCCGGCTCCCCGGCATTAAGCTTGACGATGCTATTGAAAACTCCCGTCGCCTGCTTCCCCTTTTGGGTTTGTTCTGTGGTTGTTTTTTTTAAGGGGGGCAGGGAGGTGAGTTATTTTCCAGTTGGGGTGTTGGAAATTTTTTTTGTAGTAACAAAGGAAAAAAGATTTTTTTTCTGTGCAATTTCTACTTAACCGGAGAACGCTATGTGGTGCCGCTCGAGTGAGTGGCTTAGACGCAGAGAGGGCTAGAGCTTTTTTTAATAAGAGAATAGCGCGTGCAGTAGGATAAGCTAGAATAAGATGAGCAGAGCTGTTTAAAATAAGGGTCGTTGGTGGCTTTGTAGCTGGACCTGAGAGACAAGGTCCTCTGTGGACTGCTGCTCGGTGGGGTGCTGGAGGCATTCCTGCCCTTCTTGCTCCGGAGATGTCCTCCGAGACTGCAACATGTGGCTGTGGCCTCTCACCCGTGGCCGCATCTGTATATAGGCGACTGTTCGCAGCGAGCGGGAGCTGCTGCCCCAGTGCTCTGCACGACTCTCTCTGTGCCTCGGCGGGCTCTTGGGTGGGAGATGGGGCAATCCCCAGGGCTTGCAGGTGTCAGCACGCTTCTGCACCTTGGGGAGCAACAGGGTCTCCCCGCACCTGCAGTGCTCAGGGCTGCCTCCGTCACCTCCCGGTCCCCGATGGCAGATGGCTGGCGCAGGCTGACCTCCTTTCTCTTGGAAGGTCTCCCTTTCCCTTCTGCCTTCTCCTCGCCGGCATTGCTCGGTTCCCTGAGCTCTGGCTGCTGGAGCAGGATGGGGAATTCTGCCTGCAGTGGGCACGTAAATCGTGTCTGTACCCATGGTGTGGTTGGGGGGAGCCGTGGCAGGGGACTGCAGGAAGGATGCTCGGGGACCTTCTGCGGGCTGAGGAGTGCCAGGGCCATCTGGCCACTCCACCTCCTGCCTGCATCACGCTTAGTTTGGCTTACGTTCTTGGATGGCGCTTACAGCCTCCACATTTGTCTTGTGTTTTGTTGAAAGAAAAGCTAAAGGGCTCGTGTTTAGCGTGTCAGCCCTGTCCGATGCTGGCATCATCCTTCCCCTGGCACCGCGAGCACTAGGGGAGCACCATGAATTGATTCCCACTCTGGCCTTCTCTGCTTGAAGCACTGTAGGGCGAGGGGCGTAGAGGAGGGGAAGGGGCTGAAGAAGTGTCTCCCTTCAGCACGCCCTGATGTGTCTTGGGCAGAGGCGCTGAGCCCTGTCCCCCTCCCTGCCAGCCCGAGGGGATGAGGATGATGGCAGCATCTGGAGGGGTCTTCTCACTCCAGGCAAGGGAAGTGAGCCCGAATGGGTTTAACCCGTCTCCAGTGGGTTAAAATTACCCCGTGGAGCCCCCTGCAGAGCTGGGAGGCCCTGCTGCCGGGAGAAAGCAGACCTGCAGCCAGATCCAGTGACGACAAATTCTCTCCTATATTGAGCGTAGTCTTAATTCTTGGCATCCACAGCCAAAGTTATTTTAAACTTGTCTACAGCTGCCCGCTTGCCTTGGAGTCATGTCCGTGAGTGCCCTCTGCGCATGGCCTTGTGCTTTTATAAATGCCTAGACCTGTCCCGGCCTCGGCAGAGCAGCTCCTGTATTTAATTGAATGATAAAGAGAGAGCAGAGATGAAGCTCTCCCCCCTCCCCTGGGGTTCTCAGCCTGCTGGAGCAAATGCCATAACCACGAGGCTGGAAAACCCCTTTTCTTATGTCTCTTCTGGCTCCCTGGCCTCTGGGTTGGGCTGTTGGGGCAGACAGGGTCTTTGCCCAAGAAAAAAATGATTTCATGGTAAATCGGGCATGCTGGTGAGAGGTGGGAAAGGGGGAGCTCTTTCCCTAGAATGGAGTTGGAGCAGGGTCTCTGCTCCTTCCAAGGGGCTGTTACAACTGCTGGCTGTGGGGTAGGGAGCATGTGGCTTTACAGGGCAGGCTTGCCCTGTCCTTTGGAGATGAAAGTCTCTGCTGTTCTGAGGTAAAACCCCCTGGAGACACCAGCGAGAGGTCACCCTGGGGCTTTCTGCCCTTCTCTAGGGGATAGTGCTGGTTTTGGAGGCCTCACCACGCCGACTGTGTGAGGATCCCCAGGAAGGCACGCTGGGGCTATGTGTGGTTTTTCAGCACCCAAATTCTGCATCGGTGCCCGGCCAGCTGCCTCTCGCCCCAGCAGCTTGCGGGATTTCTGCAACACTTTCCTGAGCTGCAAAGGAAAAGAGGGCACCTAAAACTGCTGCTTCAGCATGTGCATCTCCACCCAGGGGTATTTAATCCTAGGGCTGATGCAGATGAGTCTGGTGAGGCAAGAGAAATGCAAAACAGCTGTCAGAGCAGATTTCCCTTACTGACTCCATTTCCCTCCTCTATTCTCCCTCCTTCCTGGTTTGCCCTACACACGTGTTACGAAATAGTCCTGCAGAAACAGATGGTTACACAGGCAGGAGACAAGTTTGTATTTGATGCTGTAGCCTGTTGCAAATGCTGCACTGTTTTGTTCATTTTATTTTTTAATCAACAGATTGTAATTTATGCCTATGCAAGAAAAAAAAAAGACCAAGACAAATAAATTATATCAAAACTGCTGTGGGTGTTTTGCAGGTGAATTTGCTCTTCTTCTATGTGTTTTCATGGTAAATCCTTATTTTCCAGCCTGACATACTAACTCTAGGGTCAGCAGTTTTCACCTTGTTATCGAGCAGGCTCTGGGATGCAAAAACTGCTTGGAGCAATGATGAAAACAAGACTTACTCTTAAAAACTCAAACTCCTTGGGACTTTGATGACTTCTAGTAGTCTTAAGTCTGTGACAGCCATGGTCTATGTGCTCAGTCCCTCCCACAGTGACTTCCGAGCCATCCCTGGCCATCAGTCCACCCTTTGCCTTATCATGGGCAGGAACAGAGCCTGGCTTGGCCCCGAGGAGTGGCAAATGAGTCTGGGGCAGCAGGGAGGGCAGGACAAAGCCTGACACAAACCACAATTAAGGGTAGCTGCAAGTTGCTCTCTTTTCCGTAACATAGACTGTAAATTACTCAGCAGGCAGCTAAGAGCAAGTAAAAAAGAAATACTTAACTTCCTCATGCTGAGGACAATTAACCTAGAGCATAAAAAAAGGCTGCAAAAAGGGAAATTGGACTGTTTGAGCTTGAGGAGGGTCACACAGGTGTCTGCTTAACCAGAGGCAGGCTTGTGTTGAGGAGCACCCACAGAGCTCCTTGCAGGAAGCCACCCTAGGGAAGGGCTTGTTCCCTGCTGGCCCTGCATCTGCCCTCACCTGTTTTCCCTGTGGGGAGGGATGCTGGGCACCATCAGTGTCCCAGCTGGGGGAGGGACACAAAAATGGGGAAGGGAACAGACAGAAAAACTGATATGGGCAACAAATGGGAAGGGATGGCGTATTGGATCCTCAGGACCAAGGGCTCAAGCACAGACATGAGCAGAGGAGCGAGCACACCTCCAGCAGCATCTCCATTCCCCGCAGGGTCCATAGTGCCTGACGCATCAGGAATAGAGGGGCTGGGTGGGCCTTCGCTCTGGCTACCACCAGCTCCCAGCCCAATGCTTACCTGTTAGGAAAGAGCCATGCAGGGCAGGAAAAGTCTTCATGAACCTCTGAGATCAACCGAGGAGGCAGGAAAAGGCCCATTCCAAGCCCTGGAGAGTCCCACTGTATTTACAGAGACAGGTGAGGTGCAAATTGCTGTGAGGGCCTGGGGAAGCACAAGCTTATGCAGGCACTGGAAGTGTTGTGCTAAAACTGCATCCTCTAGCAAAGTGTCTCCAACAGAGTTGAACCCAAACGATTTGCTGTAGCAGCTCTTCACACACACACGTCCGCATCTCACAGAGCGTAGCTCACCCCATGCAAGCATTCTCATTTCACCACTCTGCCGCCGAGAAGCACTAAATCTTAGGCAGAGTAAAAGCTGTCGGGGCTGTGCAGAGGCTCGGCGGCAGCTCTCCTGCGGCATGGCATGCCCCCCCCGCCGTCACTACGAACGCAGCCTCCTCTCGTAGCCAGCAAAGGAGCACAGTGCCAGGCAAACCCACTTGGTCTGGCTTTCAGCGTTAAAGCAGCAACTGCTGGTTTTCCAGAGGGACAAAAAGCAACAAGACATACTTTAACTTGGAACAAACTTTTTTAAAATTTATTTTATAGATCACACCAGCCTGAGTGATCTTTGAATGCTGGTCACAAAAGAGAGATCACACCACCTCCTTTGCACAATCTGAAGTAAACCCTCTTCCAGTCTCGGCAGTCTCCTTCATTTGGAGCACAAGGAATGGAGAAAGAGAAAACCGCCTGGAGCTCCCTGCTCCCCTCGGAAGCAGAGGGCAGTGAAATCAGCTGCAGTTTGATACTGCTACAGGGCCAGAAGACAAACGAACCAGGCCTTCGTGCCCTGCTTAGCCACACTTCACACCCTCTCACAATGCGGGTGCTATTAGTGTTGTAGCCGCCTATAGTTCCTCCCTCGCCAGGAGAGTGCTGGTATTTAGGCACAGAGCTTGGAAAGGACTGTCTGACCTCCCCGCTTCCACCCACGCTCAGGCCACTGCAGTCTCTAAGGCAAAGTAGCCTCGTCTCCAAACCACGTTCCTCACCTCTCCCACGCCGCTTAATGCTCTTGGAGTGCTGGTGCTGGCATCAGGAGATGCGCTCTCCCCCCACCCGGAGCCTGCTGTCCCTCAGTCGGCTTGAAAGCCTACCTCGAATCACAAGGTGAACTGGAATGAACTCCACAGAGGTGCCACAGAGTGAGAAACAGGAACAACCCACTAAGGAGGGACAGAAACTTTTCAGTCTCCCTCTAATTAAAATAAAAGTCCTTCATTGGAGGAGGACGTCCTCAAAGAAACCAAGGCTGACCGCACCTGCTGGGAGAGCAACGATTTGCTGAGAATGCCACCTACCCCCTCAAAATGCTGCCACACTCCCACAGCTCACAAGCTGGCAGAGGATAACTCCTGTCCTCACGGGAGCCAAGCAAAGAGGCAGGGTTAGAAGAAGAGAAATCAAAATAAGCAGGGAATTGATCCAGGGTTAAAAAACATGATAACAATAAAGTTAATTCATAGACCGTCCTTGCAGGGCCTTCCTGGAGCAGCCAGAATTTGTCATTAAAAAAAAAAAAAACACACCCTTAAAAAAAAAAAGTAAGTAAGTCAGAAAAATTACCAGTACTTCCAAACCTGAAAGCACTTCTGTTAGTTTGATACCAACTCATCATTGCCCTCTTCAGCCAAGAGGGGAGAAGACAAATCCTACCTCTGCCATGGCAAAGTTTGGCCAGTGAGTTCCAGAAAAGATTTGGGAAATCTTGGAGTAAACACAATCAGGGGGAGGTCATGTTTGCCTGGTGTCTCTGTTCCAAAGGTATATTACCACCTGTGACCTCTGTCCGTCAAGGTGAGAAGGCTTTCTCTGGCTCAAGGGACGGACCGAGTGTTCCTGCACTGTATTCTTAATACTGTCAATTGAGCTGCCGCAGCCTTGAGAGGCAGGTTCGATTTGCTCCGATGTGCACTGAACAAACAATAGGAAAAGCAGCATGATGGGAAGGGGAAGAGGATGGGCAAATGACTGCCCATTTCATTCTGTCTCTCATTAAAATCGTAAGTGCTATCAACGTATTTGACAAGGACATTTAGTATAGGATTCCTCAACATCAAGAACTGCTTTCCAACTTGTTTCCCTCTTAGATCTCCAACTGATGAACTTTTTTATCATCTCCTTCAAACTTCAGTCACTACAACATTAAATTAAACCCACTCAGAAATAGTTTAAGACGGAGGGAATCCAGAAACGTATTTGGCACGGGGCCACAGTGGTGAGGAAACAATGTCCTATGGAGCCATCCTAAGCAACCTGTTTTTACCTTTGCAAGTCTGAAATTTCAGGCGTTTGATAACCCCTGGATCTGAGACAGCAAATAGGAGGAGAGCAGCAAGTCCTGTGGACACAATGGGGTGAGGGAGGAGGGGAGGCAGCTAACTGGCTCTTTGCAGTTCTATCCAGACTCTCATCTTCATGCACACAAAATATAATAAAAACTAATAAGAATAAAAACTAAGCCCATGATGTACAAAAACGTGTCGATAAGGGGAGGAGGAAGGTGTCAGTTACTCAGTTCTGTGTGTCTTACCACCTTCATTAGCTTATAAATTATGCTCCTCTCCATCGCTTCCTTCAGGGAGGAGGGATGATTCTTCTGCAGCCGATCAGCTGGGATGGGTTTTGGTTTAAGCTGCTCTGGATCTTTTGGATAAGAAATGAAGGGAAGGGGAGGAATTCCTCAGAAGGAGGAGGAGTAAGAAATTCAGCAGCCACTGGCAGGAGTCACACAGGCTCCCTGAGACTTCACTTTATGGCGCTGACCCCCACGTCGCCGGCCTCCTCCTCCGACTTTTGACTGAAAAACAAGAAGATACACTTTAGTGCGCAGCGACCTCTGAAGCAGAGTATCAACACCGCAGGAGTTCAGATGGATTACACACACATCCAGACAGCGGGAGGGCAGTTGTGACTGATCAGCTTCCTATCACTGCAGGAAGGAGATAAGGCAGATGATAGACACACCATGAAGGAAGAGGAGAGACAGACAGATACACCATGTTCAGCCCTTCAAGCTGGGGAGGACCCGATTTCCCAATTTTCTGAATGCTTCAGTCCCATGAGAGTCAGCAGGTGCCATGGCACTCGGCATCTGGGAAATTGAGGCCTCAGGCTCCCTTGGCTTTGAGCACAATGGAAGGAGAGCCCCCCGCCCCCCTACCAGGGCTCTCTTGCTAACCCGACTCTGTTCCCAGCCTCAGGCCGTCAAGCCCACCGTTCTCTTTTAAAGCAGCCAAATACCTTATTGCCCTCACGGATGTGGGGCTCTTCATCCAGCGCAGGCTGAGGGGAGGCAGCAAGGAGAGAAAGGCAGAGGTAAGCAAGAACAAAAGCAATACAAACTCTCGGGGGGAGGGACGAAACAAAGAGCAAGCTGGGAGCACTACTTACAACCACAGTGACACTACGACAAGACAAGGAGATAGGGGATCAGTAAGAAGCCACAGGCATAGGCAAAGGGAGAGAACCCCTGCCAGAGGGCCCTCTTTCAGCAGCCAGCCTGGCTCAAGAGGGCAAGACAACTAAGATAGCTAAAATTAAGAGGGGGAACACTGACCAGGTCTCCTGACAGAGTCAGTTCCTGAACCTTTCGCTTACTAGGTAAGTACACTAAAATGAGAAGGCCCATGTAATAAAGCTGATAAATAGCTCCCAAAGCCTGCAGTTAGGATTAAGTTTCCATTCCTTTCAGCCCAGAAAGGCTAGGTATCCTTTTTGGACAAGCTGAGCTGAGAAGTCCTAACCAACAAAACAACCTGGATAAAATTCTCTCAAAAGAGCTAAGCCTTTCCTCCTCCTTGGACGTCTCCATCCTCCCTCCTTGACAGGGCAGACGACCTGTGTCTGATACTACTACTTAGGTTGTAATTTCTCTAGTGTAGGCATGTTCTACCTCTCATTCAGACAGCAGAGACCCATTCTGTGATTGGTTGTTAGATGCTTCACCAGTTCAGCTACTGGGTATATGGAGACGCTTCTTCACCGTGAGCACCGTCAAGTAGTGAAACAGGTTACCAAGGGAGGTTGTGCATCTTCCTCCCTGGAGGTTTTCAAGACATGACTGGATAAAACCCTGAGCAACCTCATCTGACCTCACAGCTAATCCTACTTAGAGCAGGAGGTTAGACTAGACGCTTCCTGAAGGCCAACCCGAATTGTCCCAGGACCCTAAGCTGCTAGCTGCTGAAAGGTCAGCCATGAGGAGTTATCCAGTCATCAGAGAATTCTCATTTCTGCTGTGAGACTACTTATATTTCTATTTGTTTCTGTTGCACATTGAGTCCCAAGGTGAGTTCAAGGGTATGAGGGGATAATGCTCGTGCTTTAGAGTGCCCTTCCTCCGACAGATGAAACCAGGACGCAAACAGTTAGGACAGACATGATATTTTCCTCACGTACCAATGGTTGCAGGGCAGTAGGTGTCAGTGGCGCTGCGGCTGTTGAGGGGGCCTCGTCCCCAGCGGGTGGGCCTCCAGCTGCCGTCCCAGCTGGGGGAACACCATCCTCTCGTTTCGTAACGGCTCCCTTCTTGGTTGACTGCATCTTGATCTGCTGTGGCTTGGAGTTCATTGGCGAGTTATTGGTGGTCTGGAGTAACTGCAAATTATAACGGGAGAGGCCAAAATCAGCATTAAAATAGCTAGGCCAATATGGCAAGGTTCAATGCTGCTTTTTAACAAAAAGCTTTGAGAGAATTGATACCAATAGCCATCAGGAGAAGAATGCAGCAGCAGCTGTTCAAAGAAATCTAGGCCCCTGAGCTGCCCTCAAGAACCTTTACAGGGTGGAAAGGGCCACTCGGCTGAGGTGACACTCAGCCCTCCGCAACGTGACTCAAAGGGACCAGCTACAAGCTGTCAGAAAGAGACCAAGCCGTAAGAACCAGAGGCACCTGGCTCACGCCCGCCTTTGCATTCCCCCATTCACACCAGCTAAGACCCACCACACGACAAAGCACATTGGTCATCTGCAACCCATGTCAGGGCTGACGTTTGTGATCGAAGGACGGCCTCTTCCCTCAATTTTTCAGAGCTATCCGGATTCTCCTGCTGGCTTCTCAGTGCCAAAAGAAGATAATGGGCAAAAAAAAGTCAGACTCTTCAGCCTTTACCTTAGTGATGGTACCCACAGCTTTGGTGCGGCCTTCACGGAAGACCAGACGCTGGTCTATATGCAAATATTCCGGGGTTTTGATGAAGCGAAAGTGCACTGTGGCTTTGTCCCCCGTCCGCAGGCAGTCCTTGTCCATGCTGAGAATCGTGGCCGTCTGACGGATGCTGCCACAATGCACTGTGAATGTAATGCACAAAGGCTTTCAACAGCCAGTGCCATTAGTGGAATAAGCTTCAGACAGACATCTAAGGCAGCTCTTGCTACCTTACAGCTAACAGCGCTGAGTTTGGAACGCAAAAGCCTACTGTGTACCATAGACTATACAGGTCACACGGCTGCCTTTGTTCAGTCCTCAAAGAGAAAAGACATATAAGCTAGAACAGTTGCCTTTGAATGGAGACTTTCCTGAAACATCCTCAACAGAATCCTACACGCCAAGCAGCCAAGCTAGAGTGCAGGACCTAAAATGAGTCTCTCAGTCAGCATTTGAAGCTGAAGAATCTTTGCACTATGGAGATCTGGCTCAGGCAGGCTCCAAGTACACTTGGAGTCACACAGCTCCTTTTTACCTACAGCCTTCACCACCCTCCTCTGTCAGCTCCCTCCTCTCTCCCTAAAGCATTGCTGGGAAAGGTCAAACCAGGAACTATGGCTTATATTCAGGCTGACAGAGCCATCAGGAGAAAAATGATCTCAGGCCAGAGCTGATATAAGCTCTTACCACTGGGAAACAAAGATGAGACAACACTGAGACACATACCCATGGCCTGATATCGTGGGCTGATGGTGGTGGGGTGATGGAGCACCAGAATCTCTGCTTCAAACTCCCACGATGCTTGTGGATTCAGGCGGGGTGACACCATTACCATGCCTTTTCGGATGGAAGAACGCTTGATCTGAAAAGCAGAGACACAAAAAACCTTAGTGTGATTCTCCAGGGAAGAAATTTGCTTCTCTGGCTGACTGTACACAGAAGGATCCTAAGAGATTTCACAGATACTAACTCATGCTCAAAAAGGCAAAGCCAGAGCTGTTGAGCAGTATGTAACGATGTTATGCAAAGGTTGCAAAAATCAAATTCAGCTGAAGCTTCTAAGGAAGCTTTAGTTAGAGTGCTGGGAATACTGGACACTGACACAGAAGTTTTAACTCACTGATCCTTTAAAAGCAAAACATACATCCTGGTTGCACGTTATCCAAGCAGATGATCTCTCCAAAAGCGTGATGTTAACACTGAACACATGAAGTTTGGTATAGCTTAAACTATATCCCCTTAAAATCAGAACAGTTTCTATTGGCAGAAACCTTTCACCAGAGGAATCGCGTCAAATTTTGCTGATTTTTAAACCCCAAATCATACAGCTGGTCCTACAAGTTGAAAGGAATAGTGTAAATATCCTGCCTAGGCCACTAATGCAGTTGCAGCACAAGAGGAGACTTTTCTTGCAATGCCTCTGCTTTGTTACACATCTCTAACACTGTTCCTCATTACCTTGGGTCCCATTGCTATTACCTGGCAGCTGTCAGGTGGAGCAAGTGGGACATAGGACCCACAGAGGCTCTATGGGATTTTGATGCGCTGTGAAATGAGGCAGCTGAGGTTTGCAGAAGCAGTCTGATTGCAGCTGAACTCCAAAAGCACTTTAAAATTATGAGGGTCATTCCTGTTCTGAGAGTCTAGAGCAGATAATCTCACCTTTTTCAAAGCAAAGGAGGCAGTCTGGCCTCCCCGCACTTCTTTGACAGGCATTCTCTTGCGGTGGATGGACTTGACAGCAATAGGTAGGAAGTTGCCAAGGGGATCCGGCCCCAGCAGCAGGGTATCATTTAGCTTGATTAGGCCTCTCAGTGTCGTCCCAGACACAACTGTTCCTACACCCTACGCCAAAAAAGAAAAAACAGTAATTGGGGGTACTCAACCATGCTAGCAGAAGAGCTCTAGAACTCCCCTCTCTAGGGAAGATGCCTTCTTCAACCTAAAAGAGGGAGCAGAAAATTCTTCCAAATACCAGGCCCCTTACCGGAACAGAGTAAGTATCATCTATCTGGAATTCTGCTGGCTCTTCTTCCCTGTAACTGGTCCGTGGAGACAAGAGATTAAGAAACATCTTCAGCAAATCTAGGTTCTCCCCGGTGACATTTGAAATCTGGAAAATCGGGCACATCCTGTAAAGGAAAATTGATGAAAATGGAGTTAGTTCACCTCTCTGCCTGGAATTCCACGTGTAGGGAGACATCCAAAATCTTGGGACTGAATTCAATACACAGTGCTAGGAAGGGAGAGCCTGGCAAAGCAGTCAGATGCACAACACCCCTTCTTTGAAAACCTGCAACGTTGCCTCTGCCTTCTAATGACATTCAGGAATAAGTGTAAGGTTCCAGGACTGAAGGAAGCCGAATACCCTGCCATCTTCTGCAGACTGCCCAGAAGCAGCCTCTCATTTCTGTCTCAGAGAGGGGAACACAAACAGGTCAATCTCGGAATCAACACATGCTTATGGAATCAACACACCACATGGCAGATGCAACCTTCACACATCTAGACAATGGGACTCTCTTTCTGAATCTTCTCACCCAGTCTCCAAATAGGATCGAAAGAGAAACGACTCTCCTCTACTCCCGTTACCTCTCTGAGCTGAAGTTGGAGGCTGTTACAATGACATCATCCTTGCTCTGAACCAGCACGGGAATCTTCCTGCACCCTGGGGACTTCAGCAGTCGCTGTAACAGCTTCAGGGTTTCTTAAAGGGTGAAATGAATATTGTTAGGGCAGCATCTCCCCTCTATACAAATCGCTTTTGTGGGGTCTCTCCCCGAAGGGAGACTGGTGCTCTTGCCACAAATAGACAGGAGAAGATGGCTAAAGGTGCATGAGTGAGACTGAGTTTGCTGCAGCCCAGGTGGGACTTAGGAGCCATTCCATCTTCCATTTCATGCCAGCTAGCCTGCTGCCAAGCGACACCATACATGAACAGACATACATGTTTGCATCTGCAAGTGCAATGCTGTGAAGTAGACATTTTATAGCTGTCTATTAAGTAGCTTTAAGCAGTTACAAGGTATTTCCTCTTCCTATAAAGGATTTTTCATCTCGAATTCAATGAAAACCAGCAGCACTCAGGAATTGAAATATTGGAGAATACGTGAATTAGAAATCAATTTTGACCAAACAAACCTCAACACACTTTCCCTGGCATCAACCTGCCCTAGAAGGTTAGAGAAGCATGAAAGAGGTAAAGATCACCATCACAGACTAGGACAGTGTAGGTGGACCAGATCCAGAAATAAATATTTTGGGACAAATCTCATGGCTCCCAACTTTGATCTTTTGCCTCTTTTAAATTTATTGTCTAAGGCTCATATCTATCAGCCAGCAGGGGCATTACCTGATGCACTAACATCAGTCTCCTGCAAAATGCCTTACAATAAATGACAAAGAAAAAAGGCTAGTAAGGGCTTAAAAGAGCAAATAATTTATACTCTACAATTGTCATCCAATTAGATGTTTTTTGTCAACAAACGATTGCCTATGGGAAAGTAATGTTTTGGATACAGAAACACAAACATCTAATCATGCCATCTGCTCTTCACAGATACACTTGAGCCAAATCTGTGTCTATTTAATTTAAACAGAACATGACACAGGAGTGGCTTCTCCCAAGAGCAGCTCTTCTCTCCTCACCCCGAGCCAAACGTTCTCCTTCCTTCCCAGTTATTATCTTGTGGTTGGGCCTTACATTTACTTGCCAAACATCTATTATAGAGACATTAAGATTATCTTCTGATCACATGTGTCTGTTTACCTGAAACATATTTAGGATTTTTACAATAATGAACTAACCACAGATAGTACCAGGAACATTCACTTTCCTGACTCTTAGGACTGATTATCAAAAAAAACATTGCTCCAATTAACCACAGCATGTTCCTGAAGGTGTGAGAAACGCATCAAGAGAACTTTGAAGGTGAGAGTTGGTCACAGCCTTAAAAAATGTCCAGCATAGGTTAAAGGGACACTGCTGGGGTTAGAGGGGCTGCTTTAACTGCTGCTGAGCAAAAAAGTCACTAGCCCCTGCTGCTCACTGCCATTCCCGCTTGTGTGTAGTCCAGTCCTGCTACCATAGCCCACAC
Source organism: Calonectris borealis (assembly GCF_964195595.1). NCBI lineage: Eukaryota > Metazoa > Chordata > Aves > Procellariiformes > Procellariidae > Calonectris > Calonectris borealis. The sequence goes on from NC_134312.1 coordinate 57,697,899, forward strand.
ACGCAGCTGCTTTGAACCATGATTTATTAAGTGTTGGTTGGTTGTTCAGGCAGGGGAAGGAGCTGCTGTAGTTATGCCAGCATATCTGAGAAGTGCCCAGGTGAGCAGGATGTAACAAGCAGCTGCCCCTTCACCTAACGGCTGCCGGAGAACAGGTTTGATCACAGCTTAAGATCACACTCAAACTGTGGGCAAGGAGGAAAGCAGTTTTCAAGAGAACTTCTAGACTTTCCCTGCAGGTTTAAATACCCAGAGAGAAAGCAAAGCCACAAGCCCAACTGTATGCTTCTTCTCTTAGAGCTCAGTTAAGCAAAATCCTGTAGCAAACACATTCGGGTGGCCCAGCTGAGTCCCCCAACTCGGGTAATTTTGAAATGGTGACTACGAGTGAACTGCCTGCAAAATGGGCAAGGGAAAAGGACAGATTTCTGGAAGGTGTTTAAGATGTAGTCAAAACCAGATAAAGCAGCTTTGCTCCAGCAGTAATTCCTCAACCCAGGCAGAGGACAACAGCACATACAGAGGAAAGAAACAGCCCTGGAGAGAGCTTGTAGGACTCACCTTGCAGGATGTTGGCAGGGCACATGTCGATCTTGGTCACCACAACAAAGACGGGAACGTTAAGTGCAAGCGCCAGGCCCAGGTGCTCCTTGGTCATTCCAACAATACCAGCATTACTGCCAACCTACACCAGGGATACAAGATACGGTGATGTAAATGTTCCTCCTGCAGTGAGTTGGGTTACAGAGAAGGTCTTGTGTCAGACATGCAGTAGACTGTGATTAGGTTGTAGGCGCATCATTGGGACTGTATGAGCAGACCCATTTCATTTCAAATTCTATTGGACATTGGCTAAGAACTCATTGCTCCTCAATTTTAGGAAGGTGTTCTGGAGTTTAGAAATCTTTAGGTTTTCAAGAACCGTACATCTTGGGCCTGTCTGAAACTGACAGTCCTGGGGCATTTGCCTCAGAGCCCTGGCTAGATATCCACAGTGATGCTGCTCTCCACCTCTGGGGGATGCTGCCTCCCTCCACAACCCGACAGGAACTTTGCAATAGGAAAGAAGTTGAGGCTGTTAAAGCTGTGAACAGCCCTGCTCCTGCTGGTACCATACATCTTCCTTGCTACCTACCATAAGCATGCAGAAGTCAGGTAAATGGCCAGTCATGCCAAAGACGGTGGTCTTCAGGTACTTTTCATGACCAGCCAGGTCAATGAAAGTAATGACCTTGGTGGATTTCTCACAGATCTTTGTCCATTCCAAGCTGCCACCGTGGCTGTCGGGCTTGTTCACCACGTTGCCCTCACTGTCAAAGCCCAGAATGTCATTGCCCACGCTGCTGGTGCGGCCTGACTCAATCTCATGCTTATGGCGGAAGAGCTTTTGTCGAGCAAAGCCTCGGCCATTGTCTAGTTCGCCATGTGTCAAGACACCCAGTAACGTGCTCTTTCCTGCATCCACATTGCCAACCACTGCAACCCTGGAGGGGAAAGGAAGAAAGAACCTGGTAAAATCTGATACCTGCAGAAACAAACAAGCAATCAAAAAACTCCAAACAGCACTGCTCCTCCAAATAACTAGCTTTTCCTCCTTAACCTTCAAACAGAGATTCAAAAATGTTAGACCTTCACAAGCAGAGCAGAGATTCTTTCACAGTTATTAGTTAACAGTGGAGATCCCAGACTATGGGGACTGGGATGTGGAAGATTGTGGAAATGTCACTGGTGTCCAGAACACAGTCAGCTGAACCCGACATCGCTTGATGCCATACAGAATCTCTCTCTTCCAACCCTAGTCTCCGCAATCCAACATATACAGTGGCAATTCAAAAGAAAGACTAAATCCCAACTTGGTCTAGAATACTTCTGCCTTTCTCATATTCTTCATGTTGCAAATAGCACCAGCTGCTAGGGAGAGAACAGAAATTTAAATTGCTGTTCCCAGAAAAGCTCAAACAACAATGAAATGTTTTAGGGGAAAACCCTCTCCTACAGCAATCTCCTTCCTTGTTTCTGATAAAGGTGGCTATTATGGCTGTTGGCAAATGTTGGAAACCCATTCCATCCAGCTCTGGGCAGACTCTCAAGACATGTTACACAAGCTATTATATGTCCATTAAAAGGTGACTTGGATCATCACAGACTTGGAATAGAATTGAACCCTTAGTCAAAAGTGTTGTATTCCAGCAGCATGCGTATATGCACACACATACAGACACACGTGCACATGTGACTCCCTACTGGGATTCCAGCCCACAAAAGATCCCCAACCTGCGAAGCTGTCACCCAGACAGCAACAGCCCTCAGCTAAACACAGGCAAACCTCCACAAACAGTTTGTTCACAAAAGAGACAGCAACAACAACAAAAAGGCGATTTTATTAGCAAGGAGTGGTCAAGCTCAATTCCCTTTGTTGCGTAGCTACAACACCCAGACTCCAATTAGCGTTGCTGGCTCAGCATCACGGACTGCTCACATGGTAAAAATGCAGCTGGGCTGCTGACTAACCCTGTCTCCACCCGGCTCCTCACCTGACCTCCAGGAAGTCGTTGTCACCCACACGTTTCCGAACGAGGTAGTCGCGCACCTTGCCCCCTGCCTCCTGGTGTTCCCGCAGGAGGATCACATCTGCCTCGATTTGCTCTGCCATGCTCTTCAATGTGGCATAGGATGCTTCCATGTCTGCCTCGCTCAGACCGTATTCAGTCCCATCTAGTATGACGTTGAGGAGACAAAGGACAGTCAGAGAGCACCACCTTGCAACAGCCAGCAGCAATGTCATTCTGCCTGGGACTCTCACACCGATCGGGATTTTTATGTGGACTGGAGATGTCAGACATGTAGACAGAATAAGCACCCTTTGCCCAAAATAAAAAAGGTCGGTCTTCACTCCAAGTCTTAAAAGATACTAGGAAAGTACCATCTTTAATCTAGAGGAGTTTTCTTCACAATTTCTACAAGCAAATGCTTAGGGATTGGCAAGAAAGACACATTTCTGCGCAATTCCCTTACTTCACATGCTGAAGGTACTTTGCGTGCAATGTCCTGCAGTCAGATAAAACATCTCCTCTCGCATTGCAATAAAGGGAAAAGCATTAGCAAAAGGAAAGGTCTGATTGAAATATCACCACAATTAACCACTGAATGTGGGACCAATTTAAACAATCAGCTTATTTTATAAAACCACATCCCAAGCGCACATTTTCTGCAAGTCTGGCCTGCACAGCAATTTCTTTAGCCCCCACGTACTCCAGTTAAAACAAATGTTTTTGGCATATCTCACTGCCTTCGTCCTGGCACTTGAAAGAAATGCTGACAGCACATGAGGCCAGAAAAATACAAGGAGGCACCGCTGCCTCTGAACAGCCCACCCAAGCAAAAAGCTGACAGTCAGAGCATGCCAGTGGCAACTATCTAGACAGTTTAAATGCCACCACAGCTCTCAGCTTCTCTCCTAACCCAGGTGCTGAGAAGCTGCACAGATTTCAGGCCAGAATCTCCTCTGTGGGTGAAAAAAAAGCAACAAACAAAGGTGGAGAGCCACATAGCACCTGGATGACCAAAGCTATTGCTGTGTGTGCATTCATACGCATGGCTGACTCATCAGCTGGTAAGCAGTAACTGCAGTTTGCATGAACTAATCAGCATTTTAACTACTGCACAGCTCCACAACAAGTCAAGCTGCTGGGTGATTTCCAACCTAGCTCGTAAGCTGGCTGAGAAGCTGTTGAGATGGTGGGGAAAACAAAAAGCACCACAGCTGGTATCTTGGGACATAGAAGGGGAATGAGAAGTAGGGGACAGGAGAGGGTGAGAGCCAAGGGAGAAAGGGAAGGGTCACTACTGATGAAGCAGTGAGCCACCAGGCAGTCTTCACTCGCTCTCAGTCATCTGAGTTGGGTATCCATGATGATCAAAATCATAGACACTCAAAGTGAATGAGAAAGAGGAATGGTGGCAGGGATATCAAGATTTATTTTCAGTTGGCTATTGTTTCCAATTTACAGAAAAGATCCCCATCTTCCTCGACTATGCAGTAATCCGAAATGAAGTCAGAAGTTTTAGCTCATCTTTTAAGAAACAAATGCCTACTTCCAAGTATATCATTGCAACAACCACCAGTTAACACCCTCACAAGGTATCCTGGAAGAGAAAGCAGTTACTAGCCTGACTAGTTAGATCTCCCCTGCAGAGGTGGTTATCCCAAACATCAAGGATTCAGACTACACATGGGAAGCTGGCCTGGACAGAAGAGCATTATCCCTGTGATACTGCATGACAACTGGTCTTCTAATCCTGGCTTCTCTCCTACGTTGGCTGCTTCGCAAGAAACCAAGAAAACCCAAAAAGCACACCGTTTTGAGGTAACACAACTCTCTCCCTCCTTTATCTCAGCCAACCCTGGCACTGATGACACCAGTTTCGTATGCTTCCTCAAACGTAGTAACTAGTAGAACGTCTGATCATAACAATTTGATATCCAGGAGATATCTAATATATTTGAAACATGCCTTTAGCCTTATGATACCGATAGGCAATTTTTTTGTATTCAGAAAAGAAATCTCAATTTCAAAGCAAGGCCATGTTCAGTATTATTTTACCAGCATCAGATGCAAATATTCAAATTGTGAAAAAGAACAAAAAGGTAACCCATGCTAACTGCTAAAATCTGCAAAAGCAAATGACTGCAGTCACACCTGAGTTAACGTGACAATAAAGGCCTCATGCTGAGAAAAGGAAAACCTTTCTCTCCGTAGTACAGACACACACTAACAAAGTAAGTCAGCAGCATATATTTTGGCTGTGGGGTAAAAATATTGTTACTTACAATGGAGAAGTGAACAAAACCAGACAGAATAAGACCTCCACCAGACATTGAGGACGTCTGTCCTAAAACCATTATTGTAATTTCAGATCCTTTGTCTTTTCCTGGTGTGCCCAGACAACTTATGCCTTAGTTCCAAAAAGAACTTGTATGATTTTGCACAAAAAACCACGTTTAGCTCCACTACATAAGACAGTTGCAGGCAGGAATAAAATAAAAGAATCTGTCCCACATGTTCTGCTATACTTTATGGAGGTTTCCAAGTTATTCTGGAGAAGTAAATACTACCTTCAGCAGCAGCCCAGTGAGATGAACTAGGTTTTTCTTATAATTTTGATGTTTTCTGTTGTTTTCCTGAGGAAGCTATACTCACCCGATCCTTGACCAATGACATAGATGGTCTCCCCACATCCTTCATCAATTCTCTCTGACATCTGCCGGAGCAAACTGTCATATTGCTCTGAAGTTGGACTCACCATCACCAGCTGGAAAAAAGATTAAATATCCATTTGCAGATGTCAAGCAAACAATTTCAAAACCAGCTTCAGTTATAGGGACAATCAATCCATGTGCTTTATTGAAAGAGAAGGGCTCTTTTTCACAGACCGCTTTCTGGTGGTTTGTTTTGTTGGTTGGTTTTTTTTTTTTTTAAACCCAGCTTCACTGACAGCTATTTCCTTGTGACACTGCACGAGGTTATTTGTCTGAGCTCAGAGTTCATTTATGTTGGAAGATATACTTCAAAGCAAATAAGAATACCAAGCATCTCATTTTGAGGTAACCAATGTTTAAAAGCCACATTTAAATGAACACCCCACTTCTACTTCTGTGTAATACATGTTTCCATGCAAGGAAAACAGAAAGGGAAGGAGCTATTTTCTCCAAAGAAATTCCTTAGCTGGGTACTCCCCAGTCTCCGCTGCACAGAGTGCTGCTGCTCCCCCAAAGCATGACAGGACAGCCAGAGGAAGCCAGCCAGACCTCACTGCAGAGCACACCTAGGCATCGAAACCTAGGGCATCTCGTAAGTCTTTCACATACTTGATCTCCCATTTTGTTTTCTGAGGGGGCAGAGCGGAAGGAGAGAACACAAACAAGCATTATTTTCAAACTCCTAACAAAACTTTAGGTACTTTACACTACAGTGCTGAGAGGCAGCCATACAAAGCAGTCTGTACAAGCATATTCGGACATTTCACCAGCGGAGAGCTGCAGTTTTGCAACCCAGCAGCTGTGTTACCAGCAAGCTTTGACTGCAGTTATTGCAACAACCACAACTTCCTTTGTCCTTCCCTGCAGAGGCATCAAGAGAAGGAAAAAGTAGACAGAAACAAAGTGGAAAATGAGGACAACAAGACAGTGCTTCAGGAAGGATTTTTCTTAAAACAGAATGGTGTAGCACCACTTCTGGCAAAAACCTGTGTCGCTCATACAGTACAGCTGAAGACACTCGCACAGAGTGGCCACAATGGTGGCGTGGCAGTGGCAGACCAAGGAGACCTTCATCACCCATTCAAGACCGAATGGCTACCTGCTCTCTGGCTGCCTCCATGGTTACAAATCTGTTGGTGGCCGAGCATCCTGGTACAGTGGCTCAACCGCTGTTGCAATTGATATGCATTGCTATTAAAAAGTCAAGTCACTTTTAGTAAGAGTTGTAAAGGCTATCACCTACTGATAGCCCTATGGGTAGGCACGCCTGTGCCACACAACACTCAATGAAATCCATACTTCCACTAGCTGTCCTTACATAGACATTCCAAAATCATCTCCAGAAAGAGGTACTTCCCTTCACTATGCACAAAGGCCAGTCTGAAATCTGTGCTAGATGTGCCTAAAACATATGGTTTACAGCAGTTCACAATGATTACATCTTCAAGCCTGCCCAGCATTCTCTACTAACACAGCCTGACTCGCTAGCACAGCTAACAAAACGTGCATTCAGGGAGGAACTACCTTTACCACCTACATAGGTGATAAAGACCTTGATTAGAAATCTAGAGTGTAAGGGAACCCAAAAGCTCACAACTAACACTTAAGCAGCTTTCAAAACTATAGCAATGCATGCATCTGGAAAACTGAAGCACAGACAGTAAGTGCTGGTTAGAAGGTTTAAGGCAGCCAAAGCAACGCTTTCCTCAAATGTTAAGGGTCACACAGAGCATGTACGTGTCTGCAAGGGCCAGACAGCTACGAGAGGGACAATCACCTTTACCTGCCCCTTTTAGACACATGTCCTACCTAAGCCTTTTAACTACTTGGCATGGTCTGCAAAGGGTAGCAAAGCACTCTGATCTGGAACGCCACATAGACTTTCTATTTCACGCTACGCAGGGCTGAGTTTTGCCTTTATTAGTTGTTCTTTTGGTTTTGTTTTCTTCTTAAAGGAGACCACTGGATGTTAATGTATTGACAGGGAAATCAGCAACTGTTCGGAGGCTTGATCAGGACAGGAATGGAAGGCTGTGTGTTGATGTGCAGGGCTTGTTTTGCCCAGCACGCACTTTCAGGAATTCCTGGAAGCACAGCAGACAGGCTCACTGTTTAGGCTAGTGCACCAGCACAGGTCAGGGACTCAGAAAGGTCTATTAAATAGGCTGTCATGCACATAAAGATCAATAAAATAACAGGGGCCACCAGTGCAGAGGCACACTAGCTTCAGTTTCTTCAAGTCTCATCACCAGCTTCATTCTTCTATGAGATCAAATGCTTCAGCCGTGCGAGTGGGCAGGGTGTTGTCTAAAGTACCAGGGAACATTTCAGCTGAGCAGCTCGCTGCAGCCTTTCTTCAAGACGCCAGGCAGGAGGGCTGGGGGCTCAAACAGCATGGTACCCACACACATCAGCTCAGAACAGTTTCCCCACCCCGCTGCTTCCACTGCCATGCAACGGTGCTGCTGAAGGGTGTTCCAGTGGTAGACTGCTCCCAAAGCCTACTCTGGGGCCGACGAAGCTTACAGCTGATACGATATAGCGGGACGTCAAGAGAAGGATGTGTAGAACAAACACAGCTTTCATGGATCACACCTCCCAATGCCGTTCAATATTTCTAACAGTATTTCTTCTGCAGCCCGCAACCCCCAGCCAGTTCTGCAGTTTCCTAAGTCACTGCAAGACTTCACTTGCTGTTTTGAAGATTTCTTTAGCTAGCTTCCTGGACAGAGGGAGCCTGTTCTTTGCCATCTCTCTGCTTTTTTTGCTTTTCACCTTTGAGCAATCCCCTCCATGCTTGCACTACGTATTCGTGTTTTGCAGAGGTTTTCACAAAGTCAAAAATTTTCACTTTTGTTCTTTCCACTTTGCCAGCATTGAGCAGTTAACAGGAGGAGCCATGTGGGTCTCAGATTTCCTATAGGGCAAAAAAGTAACAACCAGTTACTGTCTTATTCTTATGGCAGCAGAAGGAAATATATCTCACAAGTGAGAGATATCTCACAATGCCTTCTGTGAAGTCCCTTCCCAATCCCACCTTTCCTCTGATCAGTTTTGGGATTAACATACACCAGAGGTGGGTAATAGCTCCAGCTGTCTGAGCTTACTCCAGGGGGACAAGTTGGACTGTGCCATCCTGCACTGCCCAACAGCAAGCAAGAGGCCATGGTATTAAGTAACAGCAGTTTCAAGACACCAGTGAGATTGAGCTAAGGTTATATCAGCACTACTAAAGGCCGTCCTTACAACAGAGGCATCCCATATCCATGAGGCAGACAAACTATAAAGATTAAGGGCAAACCAAATACTATGTGGTATGTAATGCTGCTCTTCATTGGAATAACACAGCCTGACATTTTGTGTGGCTGGAAGGCCACCACCAGCCGTTGGGAAGTCAGGGGAAAGGCACCTTCTGTAATGTCATATTTTGCTTTCTATTTCCTGTGGACATACATAGTTCAAGTGCTATTAATGTTCTGTTGTCAGTGTAGATCTAATGTAAGTATCAGCTTCACTAACAGCCTTTTGTGATACGGTTTTGACCTGAAAGATGATTACTACTGCAGTGTGTTAGTACTGAAAGGAAAACAAATACCCATTAAGATCGACACGATAATGAATTTGTGCTGATGAATGAAACTGTTTGCTTGACCAGCTGACAAGGTGCACTTGATAACTGAATCCCAAGGTGTTCCTTTCTAAGAAGAGCACACCTTACAATGAATGGACTGGGGGAGGACTGGGAGAAAAATATGTAACACAGCGAGGGGGTCGGTCACACCAGGACAGAAGTAGCAACTAGCAAACAAATTGACTGCAGTGGGAATCACCATTTTAAGCAGGAATTGGAGGGCAGCAATTCAACTGGGAAGACAGAAAAGATGGGGGATCGGGGTGGAAGGGCAGGTTAGCTACTGCATTCTCATCATATGGGATTGCTGTTTTGAGGACATAGTGGGAGACTAACTTGGAGAGATGGGGCAGAGATCATAGTCTTTGCTCTTATCCAAGATGGGGATGAATGAGAGGTCTAGGCAAAAGATAGCAGGTGTACACTACTGTATGGAAAAGTAACTTGTAATAAAGTTAAAAAAAATTGCTTACCTATGGCCTCCATACTGCCTGCAGATTTCTAGGAGTGGAAGACAGGCTGACAACACAAACGGAGGTTGCGGGAGAAAAACATTCCTCTCTCTTCGTCAGAGTTTTGGTCAGGTTCCTGGCTGTCAAGAGTCAGTGACACAGCTCTCGGTGTCCTCCTGCGCCCTCTTCCACATCAGCCACGTCCAAGACAAAGCACAGATCGATATTGGCATCCTGTATCAAAATCTTGTCCAGCTCATTAAGACACGCACAGGTGGCTCAATAGATACTGCAGGATTGATTTCTGTCCTTTACTTTCTTATAAGACATCTTCATAACATTCATTTTAATACGGCACCACATTGTAAAATATCCGGTCATCCCCTCAAAAACAAACATTTCCACATCCACACACCACAATTCCTCTCTCTCCATTTCTCCACAGAGGGCAAGGAAATCCAGGACTTTGGAACAACTCCAGCTGGAAGCATGAAGAGGAGGGATGGCAGAAAAACAGGAGGAAACACCAGCTATGCTGACTTCTGGATCACATAATTACAAATGGACCAAATCAAGTTTTCAGGAGACTTTAGAGTGGGAGACGGCATCACGATACATCAAAGCCTTGGCAGCAAAAGGTATACAGTTAAAGAGATCAGCCAATTGGGAAAAAATAGAAGACGGTGTGGAAAGGCAGCTAATGTAGTCTGTGGCGGGCTCTGGCATGCACGTATTACTACAATGTACCTTCCTGCAAGATGGAAGTGAGAACAGATTCTGACAGAAATAAGACCACCACACAGTTTTGTGACTTGGATCCTAGAAAGGAACCGCACAAGGTGAACAAAGCTTTTTGTGCTGACTTAGCGAGACTTTGTGCGAGAGCAAGGCACCCTTGTCGCTGAGCCCTTGTGCTCAAGAGTTACGAGCCCTGACCTGCTTTTAAGATTGTGAAGAAAGCCCCGGGAAGCAGTACGACTGGCAGTGGAGATAACTACAGAGAACCAGCGCAGAGGAAAAACGTTAGCGAGACGTTAAAGCAGCTGTCAGCTTCAAACCCTGCGCTTGCTGAGAAGATGCAACACGCGCTGCAGGCGCTTCCCCGGGGACCCGAGGAGGGGAAGGAGCAGGGCGGACAAGCCTGCCAGCATCCCCCTTTCCCGGCCAGGGCACAGCTCGCTCTCAGCTCTTCGTAGCTCAACTTTACTGCGCTTCTCCCGGCCGCCTCCCCACGGCACGGCGGGCTCTGCCGCCCGGCCCTTCGCGCCCGGCCGAGGGATGTTGGGCCGAAGGGGAACCCCTGGGACCCAACTCCAGCCCGCGGGGAAGCCGCGGGGTGACACCCCCGCCCCGGCGGAGGCAGGCGGGCGCCCCAGCCCCTCGCTCTCCTGAGGTGAGGGGAGCGGCGAGGAGAGGGGCTGGTCCCGGCCGTCGGGCTGGTCCCGGCTGACGGGCCGCCCCGCTCCGGTCGGGCCGGGGGGGCAGCCCCATGGGCAAGGCGGCCGCCACGGAGAGGGCGGCGCAGGGGCCGGCGGGGTGATGGCGCTCGCCGCCGCCCGCCCCTCCGTCGGGCCTACCTTACTGGTGAGGTCGATCTCGGGCTCGCCGTTGAGCGCCTCGCCGTCCTCGGCGTCGAAGGCGGCGCGGAGGGGACAGGCGGCCGCCGCTACGCGAGGCCCCCCGCCCGGGGAGCCGGGCTCCGGGGCGAACATACAGGCCGGCACCGGGGAGCCCCCCATTGGGGATCGGCTCCGCTCCGCCGCCGCCATCTTCCCTGCCCCGGCCCTCCTCCCCCACCCCCTCCCCTCCCCCCGCCCGCCCCTCCGCCCCGGGAGGCGCGGCAGCCCCGCCCCCGGCGCGCCAAGGCGGTGTCAGCCAATCACCGGCGGAGGAACGGGGCGATTATCCTGTAGCCATGACGACGGCGGGCGGGGTAGTTGTTATTCATGAGAGAGGGCCACGCCCCCGCGAAGCGCGCGAAGCCAATGGGAGAACCACTGCCAGCTCGACTTGTTTTCTATATATACACACATAACAAAGCCCGCTCGACGTGTCCGGTGCGTCCTACCCAATAGGAGAGCTGGCCCTCGTGACAAACAACGCTAAAGGCCAATTGGATAAGAAGACTCGAGCGACAGGGTGGGACTAAGCCGCTGCCACAGATGGGCAGCACCCGCCCTGATGGGTGGGTACTCTCTCCGCCTAGCCAATGAGAAAAAGGAGATTTTTTTCACGGACAGTTGTGTGAGCCAATGAAACCGGGAGGAAGCGCGCCGAGTGTTCCTTCAAGCCGCCGGCCCGGCTGTCCCGGCCGGGCGCTCCGCTGAGGTGACGGGCGTCGCTGAGCAGCCCGGGCGTCGGAGGCCCGGCGTGCCGGCAGCGCTCACGCTTTGCTCAGGAAGCCGCCAGCTCCCGCGGTCGGTCGGGGGTCAGCAAAGGGGCCCGCCGCCCCCTCAGGCCCTGGGCTCCTGACAGAAAGCCCCTCCGCCGCTCGCCGTGCGAGCCCGCCGTGTTCAGACGGCGAGGGGGGGCACGCCCGCGGGAGGGCCGCCGGCTCCAAGGAAAAAATCCCGCCCGCTGAGGGGTTTTGCGGGCAGGCGGGTGACCCCGAAGCGGCGGGCGGGCCGGCGGGAAAGCTGCCCGTCCTGTTCCTCCGCCGGGTCACGCACCCGCTTCTCAACCGCCACAAGCTCCAGCCTGGCACAAAGCGAAGCCGGGGAGGATTTATGTTTATTCACCAGGCGGTAAACCACTTCACTTGTCCCGGCTTATTTATCACAGCGTGAGACTCGGCGCTCTTATTAATTAAGCAGGCGAGAAGGGAAATTGAAGCTCAGGGAAATTAACTCGCCTGAGGTTATGCGGCAAATCAGCCGCAGGGCCAGGAACGATCCCTGCCTGCCGCAAGCTGCGCGCCGGGGCATTCCCCCGCCAAGTCCTGCCCGCGCCCCGGCAGCAAACCCAGCCGGCTGCCTGCCCCGCTCCGGGCACGAAGCCCGCGAGCCACGCCGCGGCCCACGTCCGCGCCGCGCTTCTGGCTCCAGGGACGTTTCGGGGGCGAACCGAAAAGCCGGCTGCGGTTCGGAGGCGGGCACCGGTTCCGCTGCGGTCCCGGGGCGCGGGACAGGCCGTCTCGCCGCCGCCCCCGCCCCTCGCACCTCTCCCCTCGGGCCCCCTCGCGCCGCTCGCTGACGTCAGGGGGCGCGCGACGTCGGCGCGTGCGGGGCGGGCCGCGGGGCACGCGCGCCGCGGGGGGAGGGGGTCACGGGGCGGAGGGGGGGGTGGGTGTGTGTAAGAGCGGGGCCCGGCGCGCATGCGCGGGTGGCCGTTGGTGTGGGGCGGCCGGGCCGAGGAGCGGGTGAGGCGGCGGGGCCCAGCGGCTCCCCTTGCGTCCCTCCTGAGGGGAAGGGCGGGCGCCTCGGCCCGGCAGCGAGGCCCGGGGGGCGGGGAGGTTGCCAGGCGGGGGTTGGGGGAGGGGGTTAGGAGGGGGCTTCTCCTCAGCGCGGGGGGGACGGGGCTGCCGGGGGGCTGCTGGGGCCGGGGTGCGGGGCTGGGCCTTGGCGGTGGGAAGCGGCTGCCGCCCAGGGGGGTGGGGCTGGGGGTGGTGGTGGTGGTGGTTGTTGTTGTGAGAGCGCGGGGTGGGGAGGGCCGGGGTGGGAAGGTGCGAGGCAGGCCTTGGGGCTGGTCCCGCCTGCTGCCTGCCCTCCCCTCGCTCCCACGGGCTTTGTGTTGCCTCTTCTCATTGCTAATGGAGACTTCCCTTTGCCGGAGTGCAGGGTGACTTGTGAGGAATTGCCTTCCCCGGAGCCTGGACCTGGGTTTTTTTGTGGCCTAGCAAGAAGCGGTTTCCTTTCCTGAGCTGTTGGCATCATCTTGCCAGGATTCAGTCATTCCCAAAGGAATGGAGGAATGCAGCTGATAAGTCCTTAACCACCCTGTGCTCCCATAGGCAGCACCAGAAGCTGGCTTCATCTTCTCCGTTTTGGCACTTTGGGGGTGGGCCTCTCTTTGTTACCTGCTCTGGGTACCTTTTTAGTGGCACTGTAGACCAAAGGAGATGGAAGAAAAGGAGCGATGTGATAAATTCCAGCTGGTACCTTGAGACTAAGGGAATTCTTATCTTTTGACTTTTTTTTTTTTCTCTGGCGGGAGGGAAGTACTACATTTTATGGGGTATGGGAGGAGGGAGGAAAAATATGTTGCAGATCTTTATGTGGTTTTTAAAACCAGCCATCAGAGGCAATTACTGAATAAACTGAAGCACAAGAGGAGGGTTTGTGAGCTGGAAGCAGCACTAGCCTGCAAAAGAAAGGGGCACTGGGCTGCTGTTGTGACTGTGGAGGAAGAAGCTTCAGCCTCCTTCATTTCTCACCACCTACTCTCCATCCACCCTATGCGAAAATGAGTTGCGTGCCATGGAAAGGTGACAAGACCAAATCGGAATCACCAGAGCCACCCCAGCTACCACCACTGCATATTTACCATGAGAAGCAGCGTAGGGAGCTGTGTGCCCTCCATGCCCTCAACAATGTCTTCCAGGACAGCAACGCCTTCACTAGGGAAACCCTACAGGAGATTTTTCAGAGGTAGGATACTCTCTGCACTGGCGTTAGCTTCCCCTTGTCCTCTGCTGCTCAGAGGAATTTTCAGATCTTTTTTGGGCGGAAGAATAGAGCAAAAGAGGGGTTCAGAGTGTGCCACTGCTTTGAACTGAATGTAGCTTCTTTTTTAAATTGCCCCCCGCCTTCTTTTTTTCCTCTCTCCATGCAGAAATTCTCTCTCCTTTTACTTGTTTCTTAAACTATTATGGCTGCCAGTTTTGTGTCCAAGGGCTTTATTGCAGATGCTGTCATGTGGTTGGACTGCTGTCTTCTCCCCTACCCACCTTAATGCATCTTCTACCCGTCTTCCATATTTTTGTCCCTGCCCTCGTGTAGGTATGTTATCTTGATGTTAGTAACGGATTTTGGGATTGGCTTGGGAGAGTGAAGGCAGCAGGAATGACAAATGGGTCATCATAAAAACTTCTTGATTTAGCACCACAACACATCTAAGTTTTTTGGAAATTAGGAGCTTTGCCGAATGAGTGACTCCTTATTCAAGTGGTCAAGTGAAGGTCTTCAAATATTATGTTTTTTTTTCCGTGCAGCAAGACCCTGTGTACTCTCTCAAACTGGATTTAATTTCAGTGGCTAGATCCCCATTTTCTGTGGCATTGCTAAATGTTTCCCAGCAGCCTCAGATAATTAATAAAAGTGGTTTGAGTTTTACTGGGATAAATTTAAATTATTAATGGGGCCTGTACAATAGCTCATATTTTGTTCAGTGTTTCTTTTATGCTGTTTCGATGCTTTTTGGAAATTCTGCATGTGCCTTTGAAAATTCTGGTGACCTTTCATTGATGAAGCTAAGTAATCAAATAGGAAAAGGGGTCTTCTCTGAATTTCAATCTGCAGATGTAAACGTTGCATAAGTTACGCTTGAGTGCCCATTACCAGCAGTTGACAGCATCTTGTGTTTGTGACAGGTAGGAAATCGCGCTTCATGGCAGCGGTTACGCAGGTACTGTTGGACAAGGCAGTCACAGTACCCTGTGCTGATGAGCAGCGAGCTGTGCGCCTGTTGCTGCTGTCCTGAAAATCAGCAGGTTTATGAAACTGGTGCTTGAGTCATCAAACACATGTCTGTTTTTGGCAAAAGAAAAAAACAGCAAATACTGGATTGAAATGCTATTTATGATAGTGTTGTAAACAAAATTCCTGTTGGTGAAGTGGAGCTGGTCTGCGGCAGGCTCAAGGCACTCTTTGTCCAGTGTAAAGACTCTAAGGTTTTGTTCCAGAGCAGCAATTGTCATAATCTTAATCACAGATGGATTGCTATTGGCCTGAAGCAAACAAAGGCAGTTCATGTGGTAGGAGTGTGATGATCTAATTAGTTGGCTTTCATTGGGTTTGGTGAGAGAGAATTAGTGTGCAGCATGAAACCTCTCAGAAAGAGCTGGGATGTTAGTCTTGTCAGATCTCTTGCCCTAGAAGGGAAAATTTGTCTTTGATTCCAACCTGATGTTGTTCCATCCTAATATTCAGATCAAGATACACAGATTGATTCAGCCCCGTGGAAGTACGGAAATATATGTGGAAATTCCTCTTAGAAATGGATAAGCTATAAGCTATGCTTAGGAATGGCCCCTACCTTTGCATTTCTGTTGGGTTACTACTCATGTCTAGCTCTTCGACTTGCCTTTAAGAAGTGTGGATTTAGTTGCCCTTTTTACATCATTTTTCCATATGTCTTTCCTGTCTGTAGTCATATTCTGTGTGTTGATGACTTTGATAAAGGACTGATGAATATTTTTAATAAGCTGCAAAAATGTTGTGAGGTGTGATTTTTAAACCCGGTGTTGACAAGGTAACGAAATCACAAATAAGCTTAAGCTTTCTGTAGCTTTTACCATGTCCCTTGAAGAATGATTGAACCACATTGCTTAATCATTAGTTTCCCTTTTGCTGCATCCCATTGCATAAGGCCAGTGTAGTCTGATGATTATCATCTCAACTGTATGCCAAAACTTGGTTCGAGCTCGCCTCTGATTTTGTAGTCCTTCTCTTCTTTCTTCTAGCACAAGAAATACCTTTTTGATGTTCCTCTGGCTTTTGTTTCAGGAAGTAAGATTGCATATTCCAAATGTTGCATGGAGATACAAACAAAATCTCTTCGCTTCACTGGAGTCTGTGTATTGAGACCTGATTAGGAAAGACAACTGCGTACAGGAATCTTGGAGCCCATGGTGTTAAGACAACATGTTGATGAAAGTTTCTGACTTAGAAAGCTCAGGAGGATTATTACCTGCATTTCTGTGCAACTTTGTCAGTCTTCCTCAGCTTAGTGTTTAGATAAAAAAAATTAACTTTGGGGAGGCAACTTAATTCCTTGTCTAATGAGAATCCTTCGGCTGATGATTGTGGACCCTATTTAGATGTGTGTGAATAGAGACGTTGAGGCGATTCTTGGTGAAAGTTTGATCACGGGTACCAATTCTTTGAGTGTGTCGCCTCTTTTGGTCTCTTCATCTCATTTCTGGGGCTTTGAAAGTTACGGGAGGGAACAAAGATAAATGTGTTCTTTCAGTTCTCAAATAAGCTTGTCTCTGGAAAACGGTGCCACCAGAGGGTGCTTGTGCAAACACAAAGGGCTCTGTTAATTGGAAGGCTTTTCTAGCTTGCTGGCGCTCGTGAGAGTTAATAGGTTGAAGCAATGATCTTGAGGAATTAGTTG
This sequence comes from Calonectris borealis, assembly GCF_964195595.1. Classification (NCBI taxonomy): domain Eukaryota; kingdom Metazoa; phylum Chordata; class Aves; order Procellariiformes; family Procellariidae; genus Calonectris; species Calonectris borealis. Next base: position 57,714,517 of record NC_134312.1, read on the forward strand.
TAGCCAAGTGATCTTGCTTTATGGAGATGCTGGAAGAGCTGTGACAAGCTACAGTAGCATCTCTGTGATTAGTAAAATACAGCAGAGCTTTGGAGACTGGAAACCATGACTCTCTGAAAACGTCACTGCCTTGCTCGGAAATGCCCAGTGGTGGGTATTAATAGCTTTTCCTATTACGTTGTTTTGGACTCTTCTCCCTTCTGTAGTTAAGTCACTTCCCAGACTGTTCTGCTGCAGTCTGTTCCACTGCAAGAAAACTCAAGGCTGATGCAAAAAGCTACCTGTCTGTAGCCTCTCTAGCCTTGGCTGGTCTGAAACTCCCTACTCAATCCACTGCTTTCTTCTTCTTGTCAAATGCCTTATGTTGTCAGGGGAGGAATGCAGAAAGGCTGAGGGATTTTCACTGGACAAAATATGCCTGCAGAACTTCCACTGTGCTAAAGGCCGAGTGGAAAACATGCAGGAACATCAGGAGTTTCGGGGGCCAAGTTGACATGAGGGAGAGGCAGGTGAAATGTGGGTATTTGGATGATATGAAACATCTGAAGCTTGTGCCAGCAGAGCTAATTGAGTCCTTACCAATCAAAAGAGCAACTCATCACAATAGAATTGATCTCAGGCTTGACTTCCTTTGGTTTGGGATGAGAACCTCGCTGCTCTCTGCTCCCAGTTTCCCCCTGTGCTTGCTCTTCTAGCTGTTGAAGCCTGTCTGTCACCTTCATAATAATTCAATCCCTTGTTTCCCTTCCTTACAAAATTTCTTGGGGGAAAACCCATAAAATAATAAAAGTGTCTAACTGGTTTTTTTTGCCATGTGTCTCCATGTTTTATGCCTTGCATCCATTATCTGCATTTGTGCAAAGGCTGTCTTATTTTTGTGTGCAACATGATGGACTGTGATTTTGGATTTTTAGATGCTATAGTAATGCAAGGGATGTCTAGGCAAGCTTATGGATTAAGGCTGAAGAGATGTGTTTGCAACAAGGTTAGCTGTTTAGCTACCTACAGCAGCAGATATTTTTTTAATCATATAGCAACAGCAATGCTTTAGAAAGCTCCCAAGCCCAAGTATCTTCACAGCTTTGTGTCTGAATACTTCTTTCATTTACCAGCAGGGAGTGGGGGAGAATAACCTTTTCTGCAGCCAACCCGCCCTGCCTCTTGTTATCTCATCCAGTCTTCAAGACTGGTGTTGACTGTTGGAACTCTTGAAATTGTGATAGCCATTGTTCTAAATGGCAAACTGGCATTTACTCCATCCATGAATTGAGGAAAAAATAACTGAAGCATCCTTCAGAAGTACCAGTTCAAGGAGGGGAAAAAGAGCTTCCTGCTTTGCGGTCTCTTTCACATCAAAGCTAGGATCTTTGGAGGCTTTGTACATCAAAGTTATCCTTAATCTGTTATTTAGCCCTCTCAGCCCCTTTGTTGAGTGATAAGGGGGGACGGAATAGAATCATAGAATAGTTTGGGTTGGAAGGGAGCTTTTGTTTAAACACAAAACCCCTGAAAATGGGCTTCAGGTTATACAGCAAGTAGCCCGTTCCAACTGTGGAATGTAGGTTCCGCGAATGCCTGCTAGAGCAGTCTCCTGTTCTGTTTGCAGGCTGTCTCCCAACACCATGGTGACGCCCCACAAGAAGAGCATGCTGGGAAACGGAAACTATGATGTGAACGTGATCATGGCAGCGCTTCAGACCAAAGGCTATGAGGCGGTTTGGTGGGACAAACGCAGGTACCGAGAAGTCGTGTAATTCTGGAGATGGCTGCTGTTTGTAAAAACAAGAAAGAGATGAAGTAAAAGTACCAGAATATAATCTTATTGCTGTCTTGTTTCCCGCACTCTTTCAGGGATGTTAACGTCATTGCCCTGTCTAACGTGATGGGCTTCATCATGAATCTGCCCTCCAGCCTTTGCTGGGGCCCCTTGAAGCTCCCCCTCAAGCGACAGCACTGGATCTGTGTCCGGGAGGTGGGAGGCACCTACTACAACCTCGACTCCAAACTCAAGGTGCCTGAGTGGATTGGAGGTGAAAGCGAGCTCAGGTAGGGTTTTTTTGTATCCTGTTCCTCCTCAAATCCTTCCCTGTTAGTCGTGGGGAATCTGTCCTTAAACAGTTAGCAGCTGAAACATTTACGGTTGAATATCAATAGCAAAGATTTGAGAGTAATAAAGTTCATGTGCCTCCACTTAGATTTATTCCCCGTTTGTGCAAAGCTATGGAAATGCTTTCGCTGGTGGTGATCTCTGTGAGCTCAGGAGAGCCCGACTTTGTCTCTTACATGGCTGACTTTGTCACTAGTGATGAAGGTAGAGGCCAAGTCTGGTATGAGTGGGTGACACGTGCAACGAGATGTGCTCTGCCTCGCCCTCTCCTCAAATGCTAGAGTATCATCCTCTTGTTGCCACTTTAGTAGCAATCTGTGTGCGTGTTCCCAGCAAAAGGCTTTCCAGATTAGAAGATTCCAGTGAAAGTTGCTTGCTAGGAGTCACCTGCCTATGTAAGTGTATGCTGTGCTTCTGGCTTGACTCCCCTCTTCAATCTTAACACGAGATGGTTGGTGTAATTACTTTGACTGCAAAGTCTCACGTGCTCTTAGTTGCCATTCAGCTTCCATTCCATCCTGTTCTAAAGCCTACTAGCAGCTTTGCTGCCTCAGCTAGACTTGTTCTGAGGTAAGGATTGCACATGAGCAAATTTGCAGAGCCTACCATGCCATTAAAGTCTTGGTAAAGTGAATGTCAGCCTTTTGTGAGCTTCTGGGATAAAGTAACGCAGTTCTGGAACTGCTGTGCAGAGCTTCTGGTGGATTTTATCCTGGGTGTGCTGTTCTTCAGCAATAAATAAGGGCTTCCTATATAGGGAATTTTGGAAATCCGGGCCAAAAGACATCAGAGAAAACACTGATTTGACTTTCTTAGTTATTGGTGATAATCCAAGTTTGGTATTAAAAAAAGCTTATGGGCAGAAAGGGGCTGCAGAACCATGTCAAATGACCAGGCGGTACACTGCTCCTACAAGGTGTGATAAGGACGTCTAAATGATGGGGTGTTTTTCCCGCAAGTATTCCAGATTTGTTGGAAATATTTTAAAATACAGTGGGATTCTTGATCGCAGAGATCTGAAGAAACTGAACTTGGTTTTAATTTTATTTTTGCCACCTTGGAAAATTGGAAAGTGATATGTATATAGACCTCTCTGCTGAGGTTAAGGTCATGCTTATCTGATTCTGCAACAACTCGCTGGGTTAGAGGTGTTGAATCTCGTGGGGCAAGTTTAATATTTGGGCTTTTTTTTTTTTTGTCAGAAAATAACTAAAGACAGCATGTGTGGGTTTCCCAGCCATTTTTTGTCATGTTTGCAGAGTTAGTTGCGTTTAGTTGTTGTAGAAGACAACGAAGTTCTACATTCAGTAGTGCTTATTTCTGCTTTTCTTTATGATAGGAAATTTTTGAAACACCAGCTGAGAGGAAAGAACTGTGAACTCCTGCTGGTGGTGCCAGAGGAGGTGGAAGCACATCAGAGCTGGAGAGCTGACGTGTGACCCGGACCGACTTTGTCCTCCCACTACAGCTCTTCCCCTTTACTGAACTCCTGATGTCCTGAAACCTGGATAACGGGTGCCCTGACTCTTCTCGTCTGGAACTTCCTTTGTTAGGCTCTTCTCTTCCTTCCTTGGTGCAATAGGGCAACGGCGCAGGACATTGAGGGGGGGTGGATGGGGAAGAATTGAGGGCAGAGTGGAGGAAACTGGAAGCCAATCACTTTAACTGCAAAGGCGGATGAGCTGCATGCCCTTCAGCTAGGTAGAAGGCATTGCGCTCTTTAAAACTGGGCTTTGGGGCTAGGGTGTCTGGAAGCCTCTGGCCTCCCTTTCTCCGCATTGGTTGAGGCCGCGTGTGGCGGGACACTGCTCCCTCTGGGGCTTGCTGGGGAGGAGCAGGGCCAAGCGCGCTGCCGCCTCTTCGCAAGTCTCCCCCTCCAAAACAAGTCGTCATGAAGACGTTTGCAATTCCTAAGGGTCTCTCAGGACACTCTCAAACACTAGGAATGGTACGGTGCTCAGCACGACCCTCTGCTTCTTAGGGATGGCTTGTGCCAGGAATGAGAAAACAATAATAAAAACAGAGTCATCTTTCAAGAAATTCTTTAGGTAGCTAGAGGATTCTTCCCTAGTGTCTCCAGGGATTTATGTATGTGGTGAGCGGTTGTTCAGCAGCATGTGGCTGGCTAAGGCGACGTGGAAACAGCAAGCACAGGCTAATTGAGGAGTATCGAGTTTCTGAACTGGAGAGAGGCCGTAGTCTGCTTGTGTTTCTTTGTGCTATGTTGGGGTTTTTTTTCTTTTTTTAGTATCTATTTTGGTTTTCTGCATGGTCACACAGTAGTTCAGGGACTGCTCAGAGAGAGGAATAAAACTGAAGGGGTTTTGAGAGGAATTCATTCCCTTTTATTTTCCTCTTTCCAGAAGCCTAGCCCACAGTCATGAACATCATGTGAAATGTCCCAGAAAGAGGTGAAGTTACAAAGCAAAAATCGGCTGAGGAGGGAAGCCTTTGTAATAGTTGGGTTTTGCCCTTTTTATAGTTACGAGCTGATAATGTGGGAGATGCAGAGAGTCAACCAGAGCCTTCGGCGTTAGAGAGACCCTGGCCTGGTAGTTGAACCAACCTCTCTTTTAGTGTTGGCCGACAAACATTCCGTTAATGGATGAATCACTTTTTCCTCTCCTCCCTTCCGCGGGGAAGAGTAACTAGACATGGAGACGCTAAGAGGAATCTCCGCCGGCTGTTTCCCAGTCACCTGGGTGAGCTGTAGCTCAGTCATGCCTTCCACAGCAGGAGAAGGAAACGTTAAATTTGGAACAAACTTCTTTGCGTTTAGCTCTTCCTGGGTGAGCTGCCATTTGCTTCCCTCCTTTATGCATGGGATGTCTCCATTCAACAGCAATCTCCAGGACGTGACGGAGCTTGAAGGATCCTCCTGCTCTGTCATGCAGGAAAGTCTCATTACTGGTGTTTGAGCTTGCGAAAGGAGAGGGGTTGTAACTACCTTTTCTCAGTTATTTTTCTCTTGAGAGTGCCACAAAGCACGAGCGGGTGTTTGAAGCTGAGAGACCACCATACGTGCACCTTCTGAACAGAGAACAGAGGCCATGTGACGACGGGACGATGATGTTTGCTGACCCCCGGATGTCTGGCAAGCACCATTTTGCAGTCTTTGGAGCACAGCCTCCTGCAGTCAAGGGCAAATAGCTCTTACGTTTTAAAGACCCAACGTTTCTATAAAAAGTCCTATTTCGTAACACATTCCACTGACCGATACCAGCTGGCGGAGTTTTTAAACACTTTACAGGCAGGATGCGCAGCCTGCAGGCATTCTGCTTGTGACTTGAAGCCATTTCTTCAAGAGGGGGAAAAAAATAAATCTCAACAGCAACATTTTCTGTGCTGGTTAAAGTCGCACTTTGGAGAAACCCCATTTGCATGGAAACTGCAAGCCAACAGATCAGTGCACAATATGCAAAGATGTTTTAAAATATTTTGGGGCTACTTTCCTCTCCTTGTGTGTCAGCACCTTTCCCGTGGGGGGGGGGGAACAGTGTGATCCAGCTGCTCAGGTAAAGGGAAAGTGTAGGATCACACCCCCATGGGGGGCGAGGCTGCTGTGCCTGAGAGGTGGGCACGCTGGTCCAATCCCACCGCCTGGGAGCGGGGAAGCCTGTTTGTTTTCTTGCTTGTTTGGTTTTGTTAGAGCCTTGTCTTGAGTTTGTTTACAGAGATGTATTTTGTTTAACCAAATATTAAAAATGGAAAAAAACATTTCCATATAAACGTCCTATCACTTCTGTATGTTCAGCTGAATTGTTCTGTAACAAAGTATGTAAAGGAAAAATAAAATTTTTTTTTTTTCTTTGGTTATAAAACTGCAAGCTTTCTGAGAGTTAAGAACCTCAAAAAGTCAGTCACTGGTGCCGAGATGGAGTCACCTCTCTGAGAGCTTCCTGAAGCCATGCAAAGCTTTCTCAGCCACCTGAAGGTGACAAAGCCATGTCTATCCTTTCCCCCACGGCCACGCCCCACAGGAAGCAGAAGGGACTCGACCCGCAGAGCCACCGACAGCTCTGAAAGAACTGAGCCTCCCTAAAGGACATCTATTAAAACCACACTGCTCAGGTTGGATTTATTTAATATTCAATACAAAAAAATACGCAGCTGATATCTGAAGTTCTACTTTATGAGGCAGAGGATCAGTGCGGATGTGATCGTCTTGAACCTGGCCTGCTGCTCCCTCGGTATGCACGCACGCGCACACACACAAAGTTGCAGTGAAAGTGTTTTTGCACGCGCGTCTTCCCAAGAGCGTTTTCCACAGGGCACAGCTACCCGCACCCCTCCTTCCTTTGCTTCGCCTGCTGGGACAGGGCTCCCGTCACCGGTGTCCTTAGGCTCCGAGTCAGCCCAGAAAGATTTGCTTTGTTTGGCTGCTGCCTTTCAAAGCCTGACTTGTGCCCCCGGGGGCGGTTTTGTGGGGGGCAAGGAGTCTGGGAGAGGAACTCTCCCGCTTCAAGTCTCTGTAACTGGTTATGGCGTGCTGATTGCGTAAAAGGAAAGATTCACGACTTCTATGGGGGGGAGGACGCAGACAGGAGCTGTTGTCAGGTCCAGGGAGGGGGCTTCCCCCCCTCATCATGAACAGGTCAATGTCCCAACAGAGAACCAAAAATAAAAACAAACAAACAAAAAAATGCCCTGACCCAACAAATCAACAGTTCAATATACCATAATCTCAAGGTCTTCCCACATGATACAAATCCAACGCAGCTTTCACAAATTAGATTTTTCCAGACAGTGGAGGCAGGGCCCCTGGCATTCCCCCCGAGAGCCCCGTGTTGGGTCCGAGGAGGATCTGGAATAAAAACGGTCAGTTGAGGGGCTGTGAGGACACGGGATGGCTGCCACGCGCTGCCCTCCCCTCCCGCAGCCACTCGGCAGGACCCCAAAGGCACCAGCAGCGTTTTGCAGTATCAGTTCCTCCCCTGCTGTGACAACCAAGGTTAATGCTTGGCCACACCAAATGCAAACGGGGTACGTTTGGACGTTGTGCAGCCCTCGCTGCGTATTTCGGCTCAGCGAAAGCCAGGTTGCGTTTGCCAGAGTTTGCCGCCAGCCTGTTACTGGGAATTGGCAAGACTGTCCCATTGGCACATCCAACCAGAGCATGTGGTGGGATGAACGAGGCCACAACGTGTAACAAACTGCACTCTGTTCCCTAAGCTCCTTCAACAGCCGGTAACCGGGAGGAAGGCTGCTGAAGGGCCAGCGGAGAGGGCCGGGGTGTTCCCGCCTCACCTGTCGCTGCTGCAGCTGCTGCTGTTGCTCCATCTGCAGTTTTTCAGTTTCAAAGACGACAGGAAGAACCAGAATCATGAAGGAGGTGGTCCCGATCCACAGAGCTGCCCTGGAGAATCTAGGGAGGAGAAAGCACGTTAATAAGAATCGGTTCCTCAGCTGCTTCTTACAGGCACTAGGCTTCTCTCGCGTTTCCTTCCCGTGCCTCCGACAAAAGTCTTCCCCCAGTGCCCCCCCAGCCCCGAGGTGGCCCATCCGCAGCACCTCCCCCCCGCCCGGCTTTGCCCACGCTGCCGAGAAACAAAGACCGCGGCCCGGCCGCTCCCCGCCCGCCCCGCACCGCGCTATTAGAGGCCAAAGCCGCGGTGAGAGCCGGCGGAGCCGCCCCGCACGCAGCCGGCAGCCCGCAGGACCGCTCCCGAGGGACTCCCGCCCGGCCCGGCGCTGCCTCACCTGTACATCTTCTGCGCTACCGTCAGCGACAGGTCGAAGGTGGCTCCGGCCGCCGAGCGGACGCTCTCGGGGAACATCTCCGTCAGCCCCCACAGCCGCTCCGCCAGCGTCTCGTCCAGCTGCGGGCGGCACGCACCGCGTCAGGCCCGCCCCGGCCCTGCGCGCCCGCCGGGGTCACCCCGCCCGCCCGCTCCGGCCCGGCCCGGCCCGCCGCCAGCCGCCCCGCTACCTCCTCGTCGTCCTCCTCCTCCTCCAGCTCGTCCTCCAGCTCCTCGGCCTTGCCCGAGCCGCCCTTGGGCAGCAGCTCCTCCGGAGACAGGGGCGCAGCGGCAGCCATCACCACCAGCCAGGGACGGAGGGGGCGGCGAGCCAGAGGAAGCGGAAGGGCGGCCGGAGCGCCGCCGGAAGCGGGGCGGTGCTCCCGCCGCACGGGCTGGCGGGAAGGCAGCGGCTCCTGGCGGCCGGGAGGAGCGCCGGCCGTCTCCCTCCGCGGGGCGCCCCCGGGCCGCCCGCCGGTGCCGGTTCCCCCCAGGTCCCGGTTCCCCCCCACCCCCCCCAGCTCGCAGCACGACCCTGTACGTAACAAACAGCCGTAGACTCTGGTTTTAAATGCGAATTTTTATATAAAGTACGCAAAATCCTCGAGAACAAGCAAGTCCAGCACCCCGCTCGCCAACGGCAAGCGGTGACACTGCTACGAGCCCCGGTGGGACAGACGGGCGGGCGGGAGGTCTCCCTGCGTGTTTAAGCACGGAAAGCTGGGAAGGGCCCGCCCGGAGGCGGATCTCCTCCACCGCCCGTGGCCAGGCTGCCTTAGGAAAGAGGGTACCTAGTGAGGAAACCTAGCAAGGTAAAGTGCTCTGAGAAAAAAGGCGAGTGTTAATTAACAGCGTGGCGGCACGGCTCGCTGGGGAGCCGAACCAGCCGTGACGCGGTACCCGCAGCACCACACAACGCTGGAGGCACCTCGTTACCCGCGGAACGAAGTACCCACGCACAGTACCAAGACGGCTGGGAGGCCCGAGCCAGCGCCGGCGTCCCGCGCGCGGGGGCAGCCGAGACTCAGAGCCAGCCTCCTCGCTCCCCGTCCTCCGGCCACCTCTTCTTCCTCACTTCCTCCTCCGGCTGTGGTTCTTCAGTTCCTCCAGCTCCTTCTCCATCAGGTGGGACTCGGCTGTGGTCTCGGAGAGCTGCAACACAGAGCGAACAACGACAAGCGTGAGCTACTCCCGCGCTACAGCTGCGGGGCTAAGACAGGATCTGCGACCTCGCAGCCTCGGAGACGCGCGGCAGGAGGCGAAACCCCTGTAGAGGGATCGGAGATTGCTCTCCCTCTGGAGAAGCTCCTCATGTCGCGGCAGTGCGCACGGCGAGACATTTATGCCTCGGAAGCTTTTCCGATTGCACAGCACAACCTTTCTGCAGAGACATCGCCGAGATTTACAGCTGCAGGCCAGCACCCGCGCGAGGGAATTCCTTCCCGTGTGAGTGGGAAGGAAGCCGAGATTCCACACTTCACAGAGATCGCCTGGAAAACCTGGAGAGCAGCTGGGGTTTCCGCTAAGTGCGGTGCTCCAGCCACCAAAGCCGCTTGACAGTTTTAAAACATGGGAACAACGTAAGGAAGGAAAATGATGAAGCAGTAAGCGTTTGCTCGGACTGACATAAAGGCTAAAATAGACTGAGAATACACATGTATTCTATTTCACTGAAAACGTCTCCAGATTTTAAGCGTGAAAGCTGTGATCTCTGGGTAAGGTTGAATTTCGGTTTATTTAGGGCTTGGGAATTCTTTCACCCATAGGTTTACACACGGAATAGATGTCACACCACTTGTCACAGCAGATGGAAGCTTTCCTCTTCTGTGACCAGAAAGGGTGGCTACAACTCGCTTTCACAGTTAGGGAAGAGGCCAGAGGGGCAGGAAAATGGCGTATTCCATGCAGAAAGGGAAAGAGGAGACACGGCACTGGCAGGGGCTGCTCTCTAATCAGTCACAGCGTTCAGGAAAGTCAAGCTCTGCCGTGGGGGGAACCTTCCCCTCTTCCCGCAGAGGAGATCAGACTTTACTCCCACAATCACTTTGCCATTAAAGTTGTCTTGTATAGCAGGGTAAAGCGGAAAGAGCGGGGTGCAGCGAGAACGGCCTCCTTTGGCAGTCCCAGCACCCTTCGCTCAGGCATTTCCGCTGCTACGGGCAGGTGACGGCTCGGCAAAGACTCACCATGTCCAGCAGAATATCCACTTTCAGCCGAAGGAGGTTGTTTTCTTCCTCGAGCTGCTGGTTTCGTTTGCGCAAGCGCTGCATTTCCCTGCGATCCCCTGTGAAGCTTCCTGATTCTGGAAGGAAAGAAAGAGGTCAAAATAGGCATTGTCAGCCAACCGTGGCCACTTCAGATCAAAGCAAGCTGAGCTGCACTCTACCTGCCACCCACTGGCCATTTTCAAACTTGAGGCTCTGGCCAGCGAGGTTCATGGTGGGGATGCCATACTCCAGGCCCAGCTCAATCTCACGAGTTGATCTATCCAGCTGCAGGGAGAAGATCACACTTAGCATTTTACAGAAATCCAAAGCCAGCCCCTGCTCTCCCACTTCTTAGCGACTGGCATTCCAATGAAAGCTGCTGGTCCAACTGGCCCTGGAGCCTGAAACCCTACTTCAGTCACGTACTGCTGCAGTAGAGGACCGGCTCCTCGCACTACCGTGCCTGCACTTTCTCCCACCCAAACACACCCTCGTCTCCCTGGGCTTAGAGACCGTTGGTGAGAAGCTTTAGGTGGAAGTTCTGGGCTGTGGGTGGGGCGATGATGACCCTTCCCTGAGCTATTCCATTTTTACCTTCATATCTGGTCACTGGTGATCAGAAATGGTGCCGCACCGCAGGAGGAAAGAGGCACTGCTGGGGGCTCTTGTAAGGGCTATGGCACTCACAGCAGGAGCCACCCACCCCCTGCCACCGAGCAAGCATTCCCGCAGGCAAGCCACGGGACTCACCAAGTGCAGGTTGGAGAGAGAGGCGCATTTCCTCGGGGGGGTCTTCTTCGGGCTGAACGTGTTCCCAAAGAGCGGCATCGCGCGCTGCCGGCTGGGTCTACGGGGCGCTCCCGACGGCCTCGTGCTGCTCCCCGAGTCGGGGGGGCGCGGCTGGTCCCGGGCCTAGGCTAGAAGCCGTGACGCAACCAGACGGCCGCACCGGCGGGGATGGGGTTTCCTCCGGCGGCCCCTTTTCCGGCAGTTCCACCGACGCTGCCCGGTTTCCACCTAAGACCAGACCCGTTCTCCTCACGCCATGCGCCCCGCCCTTCAGAAACGGTGAAATGGCGGGGGGGGGGGCGCTGGCCCACCCGCCGCCGCCCTGACAGGACCGCGCCCCGCCCCGCCGGCTCCCCTCGCACCTCCGCCGCCACGTGACCCAACCGGGGGGGGGGAGGGGGGCGAACGGCGCGAGGCCGCCCCCGACGTCACGCCTCAGCACCACCGTAAGCGCGAAGCGAGGCCCCCCCGCCCTCACCGGCGCCACCACCGCCCCCTCCCCTCGCGCCCCCCCCGCCACCGCCCCCCGCGCAGGCGCACTCGGCAGCTATCCCCAGCGCCACGCGGCCCGGCACGGGGGCGGGCACAGGCCGTACCACCCAAGGGGAGCGCTGAGGAGAAGGGAGCGGAGAAGCGGAGAGCGTTATTCGCCGCACGGGCCGCCACCGGGACGGTCCCACGTCCTGTTTTCCCTCCCGACATCTCACTGGCGAAACCAGCGGGCTCGGCGAGAGAAACACCACTCCACACCCCCCGCCCCAGAGTGGTAGGGTCAGCCCCGCGGTGCGGGGGCGGCGAGGCCAGGCTGCTCCATCGGGGTTCGCCTTAATTACGGGGGAGGGGGGTAGGGGGGAAAGAGCACCTCTCCGGCGAGCTGCGCCTACTCTCGGCGCTCCCCGTCCGTCACCCCGTCGGTGGGCGCAGCCGCCGCTGCCGCGTGCCCCGGGAGCGGTTTGCGGCCGTTGCGTTGCCATAGCGACGGCGGGGCTCCGCCGCTCCTCCCCGCGGCGGCCCTCAGGCCTAGGCGGCGGGACGGGACTCACGGCCGTGCCTGGGCGGCAGCTGCCGTGAGGAGGATGGCGGCGAGGGATGCTCCGGGGCTGCCGCCTCGGGAGGGGGCGAGGAAGCCCGAGGAGGCCGCGCCGGAGGGCCTGGCTGACGGGCCTTCGGGTATTCTCGGCGTCCTCTTGCCGTCCTGGCTCGGCGCCCCGCTCCGGCCCCCCAGCCTCCCCTCGGACCCGCTGGCTGTGGTGGAGAGGGGGGAGCGCGGAGGAGCTGTTGCTGTGGAGATGGGGCTCTTCTCATGGTGGGGCTGCATCAAGCTTGTGATGTTCTGCCCGCTGATTCCTTACATGTTCCCTAAAATGCTTGAATTGCTTGGAAGGCTTTTTTAAATTGTTTTTTTCAGATAACAATGAAACGCTATTAGGCAGCGAATCCCTTCTTATTTGGGAACGTGGGAGAAGAAGGGGAGAAGGTCTGGGGTCCTGGACTCCCCGATGTCGGGGAATGATAGGTTAGAAGTTGGAGAGAGAAGAGCAGGTGGTTCTTTAATAAGCTGTCCTCTGAAGCCGTCCCAGCGTCCGGATCTTCTGTGCATGTTACGAAATCCTCCCTTCTCAGCACTTGATGGGATACATTTAGTTTTATTGTGTTACTTGCTGGCTTGTATTCCATGGGAGGTGGCTTTGGGAGTTGGTTTGGATAATATTTTGAATGAACAGCAGGGGTATGTAGCACATATCACTAATATTTTTTATATTGCAGAGGCGAAATACCACTCCTTTTCTAAAATTTAAAATAATTCTCCAATCTGTTAGAACTTAGTGATATGAAATTACTTGCTTCATTGTTAGAAAAGCTTCTGTTGAGGATTTTGTGAGGCTTTCCTGAAAATTTTAGATTAATGAGATATTAGGATGCTGACTTTAGTTAAAGGGGAACAATAAAGAAAAGGAAAAAAAAGGGGGGGGGGCAGATAAACAGAAGTGCTGGGAAAGAGAGCAGGAAATAAGAGAATCACCAACCTTTTAATTTGGTTTGTACATGTATTAATGCTCCACAAAAAAAAGTTCTTTAACAGTCTTTCATTCTCAGTGTGCTTAATTGGCACTCTGCCTGAAGTGAACCAGAAAACTGCTCACTTGGAATGAGAATTGGAAAGATACCACAGTACCAACCTGGTGACCTTAGACAAGAAAAATCTTTGGTGCTGCAGTATCTTCTGGTAGTCCAGCTAAGCAACAACTGATTCTTCAGGACGTATGCTATAAAAACAGTGGCCTTCTGACCCTATGTACTAGAGTCTGTGCACTGGAAATTAGTGATTTTTTTTATAAGAGAAAGGATTACAGTGGGGAAAAAAACCAACACCCTTAAAATCAGAACAAAAACTTGCAGTTCTGAACAAGGGCTTTGTGAAGTAGTTGTGGCTCGTATCAGCATTTAACATCCATGTGTGTGTGTGTGCATATATTGGATAAGAAAGATGACAAGAAGAAGGGCCAGAAGTTAAATGAGGGCAAGAACCTTGGAAGAAAAACTGGGAGAATGTAGAATTACAATTTTGAACTGAAAAAAAATGTAGCTAACCCAAGTGCTTACAAGAGTCAAAAGCCATACAGGATAGTAAGGAACTAAGCTCTTAACACTCGCTTTCATTTTTTTTTCAGTTGTTAAATGCACTGAAAAATTTTGAGTTTCCAAACAAATACTCCGACCTGAAGAGCTCCAGGTGAGAGAAGCATCTCCCCGAGATGCTCAAAGACAAAGGCACATATGTTTCCTTTATAAATACTTCAGGGGGGAAAAAACCCAGATGTTAAGAAGCTCTGTTCAGGACGTGCCCCGCCAGTAACACAGGAGTAGTAATGTTCACCTTCCTAGAAGAAATCTGTATGTTTCAGCACAGTTTTGTGCTTGAGTTCTCTTTGCACTAAGGACGATGAATATTATAGTAATACATTACAATTATTGTAACTAAACTATCCAGGGTGTCACAGTGATTCTCTGACAGAGAGAATCTCTATCGGCCTCTTTCTCCGAGGCAGAGACTTGGAAAAAGCCAGGCAGCCCACCCCCTGTCCGTGAGGTGAACATGTACTTCTGTGTGCCTGATTGCTGCGTGCACGGATGCTCATGTGTATGTGAATAGTTTCACAGTTGGTAGAGCTTCTGAATGAGAGTTCAGAAAGCTTCTCCAGAAGTTTGAGAGCAAGAGAAAGGGTTCAGTGTCTGATTTTCAGTGTGATTTGCTTTAGGAATCTTTCTTCCTTTGCATGGTTTTACTAAATTTCATTTCTTCCCCGACTCCATTTCCTCAAAAAATGCTGTGGAATTTCCTCGCTGCACCAACCTTCCAGGCTATTCTGGCAGTAGCTTTTGTTGGTTATTTCTCCACTTACATCAGGTAGATATTGAGACAAGAGCTGACCATTGCTGTTTCTAGGATTGCCTCTCAATATGTTGCATTGTTCTCCTGCCAGCGGGTAGTTTGACGTATGATTTTAAGCGATGTTAAAAGCATTATGGTGTAGCACTGTGCATCCTTCTGTGTGTGTTACTTTGTGGGGAAGCGAACACCTAGCGCGCTCGCTCTCTCCCCGTACAATAACTAGAGATATCACTTAGGATCTGCAAAAGCTCATTAAACAGTGAGGAACCTGCATATTGCAGTCATCATGTAAGAAAACTGCATATCTTTTTATGAAGACATCTTTGGGAGTGCTGGTGGAGGGCTGAGAGAGTGACAGGACGAAAGATAGGGCTGTAGCACATGACAATGTGGAAATTTTGGAATAGACCCAAGCTGTTCTTGGTAGCCTAATTTGGAGTATCTCCTTCGGCTTTTTCGGTTCACAAGCGATACAGAAGCTATAGCTTAGATGGTCTCAGAGCTGCATTTAACTCCATAGTGTTTCTCTTGCCTTTTTTCATATACACTGTGGGATTATTATTGTTCTCTGTTATATTAATAATTACAGGGAAACCCCACTGACTGGTGAATTCAGTAGACTTACTCCAGGCTTACTCTGATGTCAAAGAGAATATTTACTGTAATTATTGCTGCTTGAAACTTGCTACACTGATTGGTGAGCTAAATGAAACTGAGTTTAAAACCTACAAAATAAATTTTTTTTTTGGCATATTGAAATTAATTCCATGCCTAATTAATTTCTTCAGCAGAGATAATTCCTGTTGCCTCAGTGCTCTGCACTTAATTATGTCCCTTCTTTTAGTATCCTAGATATTAGCATAAATATCTCACATATATTTTATTGACAAAGCAAATGTGTCTTTTTCTGTTTGTTTCTTCTTTTCATTATAGCCAATTGAAGAGATAGAAGAACAGCTGTTTCACTGCATTGCAAAGAATTATGCTTTCCTCTTGCTTGACTGTCGCAGATTCCACCACCAGGAGGCCCTCATTAAAGTGCTTATAGCTAGGCAAAGAAAACACAAGAGCAGGCATCTATTAATTGATTCTTGCCGGAATCCTAATATCCAATCACCAGTTGTACTGTAACTTCTGAGGATACTGGGGTGTCGTGGGTGGCATCCATGCATTGAATCATCAAGTGATAGCCAGGAAAGTTCATGCCTTTGTCTTCTGGATAGGAAAGCTCTTAATAAGTAAAACAAAATGAGGTAAAGCACAGTTTTGATTTCTAGTCACTGACATCTGCCCTCTATCTTTCACCCAAGGAATATGCCTTCACGTAATTCAGCTCTGCCTTCTCTCTTATTTACTTACTCCTGGGTTCTTGATTTTCTTTCACTTTTCAAAGCAGGCTTTTATTGTCTCCTAAAAGTTCTAAATATCTGCACTAACAGTCTATCTGATTGTTCTCTTTTGCTAACATGACCTTCTTTAAAGAAAGGGGGAAGGAGAAATGTTTTCATCCTTTTTTTGCCAAATCATGCACTTCTTTCCTTAATTACTGGCTCTTCAAAGCTGCAGTCATTGCTTTGGCTGAAATGTAGACTTTGTTATTCAAAAGAACAGTGTGTCTGTGATCTCTTAACTAAAAAGTATATAGAGTGGTGGTTTTTCTTTCCTTTAACTCTAGTTTTTTCTTCTTCACTGCAGAGTCCAACCTTGTATATCTGCTTCTGTTCTGGTTTCCCAAGATCATGTTTCGGTACTGAGGAGTCCAAGACACAGCTTTGCAATGCAATTTCAGAATGGATGGTAGGTGAGAGTGGCTTTGCTCCTGTCAGGAAATGTGGCTTGTGCAAGCTGTAGGCTGCAAATTGAGTTATCCTTTGTCTTTCAAACTCAGTTTCTGCCCTCATTCCCTGAATTCACACAGATACATTCCACACATTTACACTTGTGTACTTGGACCTTTTTTATATGTACTAATGTGTAAAGCATGTATCCTCTGCTCCAAGAAGCAAAAAAAGTGTATATAAAGCCATGATGTTGTATCAGTTCCCGGGCCTCTGAAGAGGTTTTCCAATCACTGTTCACCATTCTGGCCACACTGTTCACCTTAGAGAGTTTAAGCAAATATACAGGCAGTTCTGCCACTCACATGCTCTGGATAGAATCCATTGCTTCCTGACGGAGTTTGCCACGAGGTTGTCCTTGGTGACCGGGAGACCGAAGGTTCAGAGGACACATGCAGTCCACGCAGCAGTGAAAGCTTCTGTTAAGCTCTGTTTCATTCTGTTCCTAGTACCTGGCTACTCCTTGCTTGCTTCCATGTCTGTCTTTTCATTCTTTGTCTCTCACAGCCATCTGTTTCTGTGGGTCACTTAAGATGTCCTTTCCAGGAAATGAAGAAATATTAAACCTCTAGTTTGTAGATTCCCGATTAGCGGATACAGGGAGGCTATACCAGGGAAAGGATCTCTCAGTATGGGTCGGTTTCTTACGCGGTGTTGTAACCCTCCACAGCTGGCAGCTGCTGGAGACAAGATGTCAGGCCTTTGAGCTGAGCTGCTGTGTTGTTTATACGGGAGGGCAAACAGGGCCTGCATTCTAAATCCCCTTCTGAGCTTATTTTATCTCATGCCTTAGACGAACATCAACTGTGCTTTGTCCATACAAACAAGTGATACTGCATCACGAGAAAATGTGAAGCTTCGTGTGTATAACACACTATGAAGATGGGTGAAAAGTGCTAAGTATTCTTTTCTCTTCCGTGTTCTTTCACTGTTCCTTCTTTCTCTCCACTTAGGCACACTACCAACCCCAAGAAGCTACATTAACTGGGACTATTCCCAGCTGGAACCAGAGAAGTTCAAGATGAACAATCTGCTGTTGCAAAAGGGAGAGCAGAACAGTAAGAACACCGATGTAAGCCGTTCTCCGTAGTCCCTGCTAATCTAAATAAGAGTTTCGTATCCAAACCGGGTGGTCATTTTTCTCCCCAGGATGCCTTGATCTACAGGTCTTACTCTATACTGACTCTTTGTGTGGAAAGGTATGCCTGCGGACAGCCTTTTATCAAAGGCAAAAATTGGAAATAACGTGGGCTTTAGATGATGTGGTGTCTGCAGAAACACGAGAATGGACTGTGTGGCCCAAAAAGCCCTTTCCAGTCCTGGGTATCTGCTGCAAACTCATATGCAGATGAGGTAGCTTTTCAGGCTTTTGGGGAATGCAGATGACTGTTCACCGATGGCCTGAACTAGTCTGGAGTAAAAGCTATTCAGGGACACTCAGAAAATTTAGAATCCATTCCTATGAGACCTATGAAGACCAGGTACTGTAGTGCAGTAAATGGGAGATCGGGTTGTTTTGTTTTGTTTTCCTGTCTTAATTTTGCATTGTTCCCTGGGGTAGCAAGGGATGGAAACATGAGACCTTCTAGGACCAGGTAGAAGGTGGTCTTGATAGCTCAACAATTGTTATATAAATAGCTGGATGGTGTTAGTGTGTTCAACAGCAGTAAAGCAGGATCTTCATTGGCTCACAAGGGAAAAAGAACCCTGAAAATACGAATTTTGAATTTGCGTTGAATGCCCAAGCAAAATGAGCCTTATGAAGGGTGCTCTCTCTGCATACACTTGGTTCCAGTTCTCTAAACTCATGAACTGTGTTTTTCATTCTGCCTCCCTTCCCCAGATTCCTTCAAGATGACAAGCAGTCCAGAGAAGACTGGTAAGCACTCTGTTCAAGAATGTAAGATAAAAATATGTTCACAAAGATGTGCGGCCAGCAAGCGGATGTGTCACAGAAGCTAAGGCTTTCATTAAAAGTATTCATTGCTGACCTCTTCATCCTGTTCCTATTATGGACAAGTTTGTTGGTTTGGGGTTTTGTTTTTTTTTTTGACCAGTTTGTCAGATGACATGAAAAAGGAGTTTTTCCTTAACTGTTCAGAAAGAATTCCTTGAGGTCCTCAGCAGTCTTCTCATTTTCTAAGTTTGATCTTACTGATTTCAATCACATGTCCCACAAGCATTACACTTCCCCTGTTGTTGAGGGATTCTCGCTCATTGCGGGTCATCATTCCACAGGCAACACCCGTTGTCTATATTGTACTCTCCAGACCAGATACAGCAGACATTTCCTTTAGAAAAGAAGTAAGCAAAGAATGTGGCACAGGGAAAATAATACTTAACTTTGACTTATGCACCAAGTGCTTAAATATTGTGAAGAATCTTGTACTTTTAACGTTACTGGGACGGAAGAGGCATCATATTTAGAAACTTGTTCCCACCTCACACATTGATGTAATTTGATTCATTTTGGAAATAAAAGCAGATGAAAATCTGAGTCTCTGAAGATTTAAATCTTGTCACTCCGAAAGAAAGCTAAATTGTTTTCATGGGTCAGCAGACAGGCTGTTCTCACAATTCATTCATTCATTTACTGCTGAAGTAATGTGCTACTTCAGTTCCAAGATTAAACAACTGGCGGTGATAACTTCTTGTCAGGGTTCGTGTCAGTATCTCAAGCCTTGTGTAGAACACAGGAAAGCTTGTAATCGAAATTGAGACAGGTGAGCCGGTGTTCAACAGGTTGCAAATACGGATAATCAAGTCAGTAAAAAATGCGGATTGCAGTTTCCGAAACAAATGTCCTAATTTGATATTTAGTCACCTAGATAAGTAGTGAGACTTTCCAAAATGCTCCATAATAAGCATTTATTTTGCAGTCAATGGGAACTGCAGGTGCCTGGCATTTGAGCTTTTGCTGTTTAATTAGGAGCCTCAATGTAATTCCTGTTTTGAAATCTTGGAACCTGACTGACCTGGATGATGGAGTAATGTAAGAGCATTACCACTGTACTTGGATACAGAGTAGCAAATTACTTTTAAATGTCTAATAAAAATTCACTGGTTTTTTAGACATGTTTTTTGTTAGTGGTTTAGGAGAAAGGAAAAGATGGTTATTTGTCACCCAAAGAAGGGAAAAGTTTTAAGCACAGAGAGCAAAGAAAGTAAGGCAGAAGGAAAAAGGATATTTGGGCAAAGTAGCATGGAAAAAAGTATGAACAGTGGAAGGAATGGTAGCGGTAAACGTACACAGAGGCTGCATTGAATAGGAGGCTGGGAACGCTGAACCTGATACAGAGGCCAGTGAGAACATTCAAAGTCGGTAATGATAGTCATTTATTTCTCTACAAATGCTTTGTAAATAAATTGAATTATATTGTTCTTAAATTGAAATTAAGAGCAATGTGTGTATTGTTATATACTTTGTGGTTTTTTCCAGAATTATATGTTGAAGAGGGGGAAAAGAAATAGGTGATCAATCATAAGGTCTGCCTGTTCTGTTAAAATCTAGAGCTGTGGAAAACAAGCTGGCAGGAGAACAAGTTATTCTCCTTATTCTCCCTAAAATCTGAAATTAGGTATATCAAACATTTTCTTTTATATTTACTCGTATTGCACAGGACTTCTCTCAGCATAATACACAATTTACTCAGCTTTCATCTTGCTGATTTCTACATATTTTTGTCATGAAAGTTTACACTGTCACGTGTCTGTCAACAAGTGGAAGCAACAACTTCAGTTTCTCTTGACCAAGCTAAATCGAGTTTGGTGTGTTTTTTCTTTTAATATACACTATTGGAGCAATCCTGCTAGGCTTCAGATCACTTTTATTCTTTGGAATCCCTGTCTTTGCTTATATTTAAATATCATCAAAGTGATACTGCCATGTTGCCAGCATATCAATTTCTCTCACCACAGCCAGGGTCTTGCCATTACAGAGTGTTAGAAAAAGCCCCCTTACCAGTGCTGTTTTGTCAGTGTGGAATGGCAAGGGGGAAACATACTTCACTGAGTACTTGTGTAGGGAGTGGATATTTGGGAGAGATTAGTTTGCTTATAAAACTGGCTTAGAGAAATACAGTAACCATTTGATGTTAGTGCCATTTTTTACCCAGATCTGCACATTGAAACACACGAGTGTGTTGTGCTTTATTAATTTGGTTAAAGCAATTTATGGCATCAATAAATCTTGAGGGATGAAATCTTCCAAACTTGCTTCCATTGGAGACAGCTGACTTGGCTGGGCATTTTATGGAATAGTTCCATCAGTTATTTTTTACTAGATAAGGACATTACCCTGGTGTCACAGCTATTTTGCAAGCCTGTAATTGCCTTCTATGACCCTGAAATTTCTCCTGCCATTTCAGCAGAAGAGGATGTTTTTATTCCTTTTCCCATGACTGCACTGCGGTGCTGCTAGCACTAGTGGCTGCTGTATTTTGCCCTAGAAACAGCTATGTTTCACATGTGGATGGGCTAGGCTTTTTAAAAACAATACATGAGAGTTAAAGCATTAATCCTACCAACATGGTAAATTACTCAAAGTTTTTCTGCCTTTCATTTTTCTTGAAGGAACTGAGACATGGACAAGCTTCTAGCAAGTACCGACCTCATCAAACAAGCAAAGCCTTCCAAGTCCTAACAGGTAAAATATAAAACAGTGACTTTTCCAGGTAGAGACTGGGGAAGAAAAGGTAAAATATTATTTATTTTACTAAGACTTTGCAGGCTGCTTGTTCTGAAGGCCTTTGCTATGCTACAATATGTGCTCCCCATATGAGAAGCAGGAGAGTGTGTGTACATATATGTGTATATGTTTGTCAATTCCAGACAGCTGGAACCCATCAAAGTTGCTTGTGTGTGTATCCTCTTGTGTGTGCCTAATTAGTGCAAATACTTCCTCAGATATTGGATTCACTGACATGTGCTAGGTGAGGGGACCTTCAGACCCAAGATGCAAAGCTTGAAGAGGATAAGAAGGAAAGTGTGTGGAAGCAGTCTCAACATATGCTTAAAACTAGAAGACTAAAAATAGCACCTCATCCTAGAGAGGTGATGCAGCGTTTGGAGAAGGATGGAAGATGACGTGATAAATTGATAATTGTCTCTTGCTGACATAGCTGATCTTGGCATCCACATATGCCTACAATACAGAAAAGATTCTTAAGGGCAGTTGCTCGTGTAAAGAGAGTGTGGAAGTGGGATTGCTTTGCACTTCTTAGCGTTGCTTTTTTTGTCAGTTTTTCACCACAGATTCTGTCCCTAAGGCAGTAAGGTCCCTTCCCTGTCCCCCGTTGAAACCTTTAGTTTTCCTGAGAAGAATGGGTGAGAGGAATTTACTCCTTTCTCCAGAAGCAGGTCCTCTAAGATAGTTGAAACAACTTGTGTTATGATGAACTATTGACAAGTACAGCTTCCAAACCATAGTGCTTTGTATATATTTTTAGTCTCATAATGATGACAGTTCTGAAGTCTGTAGCATTGTGTGCTTCTCAACAGGCTTCCTTTAGCAGTTGCTCTTTAGGAACTTTAATATAGTGTTGGTGACAAACTATATACTGCATACTTATTCTAGCTGTGTCTGGAATTTCCTTCCCTGCCTTTTTTTTCCTATCAAATATACTTGAATTCCTCCTGAAGCAACACCCAGAAAAGTCCTCCACCCAGACAGTTCAGACTCCTGAGCTGATCTGCAGACACTTTTACTTTAGAGAGAGTTCCTTCAAGGCCACTCAGTCATTCCGTACAAATGCCTGCAATGAAAGGTGGTTGTTATTCTCATCAGCTTCTTCTCTCCAATTTGCTTTTGCTGCATTAGCACTGTGATAGCTGAGGGTGGGGAACAGTGGCTGGTCAGTTAGGAACATCTCGTGGCTGCAGTTCTGTACTGAATACTATTTTGAAATCAAAGATTTGAGTGTCATGTGATTTCGTACCTATCTCATACTCATTGCCCTAAAAACAGAGGTCATGTGTGAAATTTGGTCTCAGAAACTCTAACCTTTTCCTCTGTCTTGGATTGCCTGGCCATTAATATGTGCTGCCTTAATAATCCAGTGGGAAAATAACAGTGGGGACAGATAAAACAGGAAGAAAGACTGCAGCAGGAAGTACTGGGGTATATTGAACGGAGTGGGAATTGTGCACCTGCACTGAGTTTCAGAGACACCTGTATGTTGTTTATAATCACCAATTCAGCAAAAACATGAGGAGGAGAGAGTAAAAGCTTTCTTCAGATATGGACAGAGGCAATGTTTAGGAAATAGACACACTTCCAGTAAGGGTGGTAAAGAAACCATGATAATCCAAGGAAAGGGGAACAAGGGATAAAACAAGAATAATCAGGCTAACAAATCTCTGAAGTTTAAAGGTGCAAGATTGAAGAAAATTATTAGCTGGACCATTACTGAAAATTAAGGCTCTATGTGTAGCAAAATTAAGGAAACGCAGTATTTTAAAGCTAATTACAACTCCTGAGAGCTCTGAATATTATTCTAAGCTAAAAATAACTGTGTGATGATGCAGTCAATGCCTATACAAGCTTTAGGGTTTGAAAAACAAACTACTTATGATCTCTTCTGGCCACTAGCCTGGCAAACATATGGAATACAAATGGAGCAAGATTGTTTTTTTCTATGGTTTACATACAAACTCACTTGCAGAAGCAGCAGGCAAAGCCAAGAGTAGAAAACTGGCCAAAAGAAGAGCATGTTTAGTTCTGCAGCATGGCTGGTTTAAAAGAAAAGCTGCTACCAACCAAGAGGCTGAGCTATAAAGCCTTAACTTTTCCAAACCCATAAGGTATGTGGAAACACTGTGAAAATGATTAGTTTTTCAAGCAGAGGCTCTTCAAAGTTTAGGGTTGTTTTAAATGAAGAAATGTCTCAAATACCAGTGCTGAATCTCTTCCAACTGTGAATTTAAAAATGTTTTTCTTGTAAAATGCCATTCTTTGATGTGACCAGTGAATTCTGCTGTGACCTGGAAATAAAAAATTTTCTGTTAGCTGCACTTTAAATACATTCTTCTTTCTGAAGCATGCCAATGAAAATGTTGTCCTGAGTACAAAACAGAGCAGTGTACTCAAAGTCATTATTCAATCTACTTGTCAACAGAAGCACTCAGCTTCTGTGAGCTGGAATGTATTAGAGTGGTGGGGGGGAACCACTGCATGAATTACGCTTTTTTTAGCTGTAACACTGAAAACTCTGCTTTCCTATGTTCTGTGGATAAGGCTGCTTTGCTCTGTGTCTTTTTCAGTTAATTTTCAATGCTGGTGTGTGAGTAAGTTAGAGAAGCATTGACTCTTTTGGCCATAACAGTTAAGACAGTATTTGCAGTACTTCCAGCTTGTTTATATTAGGAGTCAGAATTTCTGTGGTGTGAAGAATACACACACAGTCCTGTGTTCTGCAGCATGGCAGATGCATCCGTGAGCAATTTTCTTGTTTTAACTCCCTTTCTGATGAGTTATTGCGGTTAAATCAAGTTCTCTGCCTCAGCTTCCTCCTAAAGCAATAATCTCTGTTGCTTCTCTCTCTTTTCCTGTCTCATGCACCAATCTGTACAGCTGCAAGGCAAATTATACCTCTTGTATTTGCATTCAGTCACAGAGAAGTCCCTCTGTCTAGTCCCTCCCCAGGAATGGTGAGAGTCCACCAAATGGTAAAACGGATCCAACACCTTGCTGAGGCAGTCTTTCCCTGCCTCTCTTCCCCTCCCCCAGCTGCCTGATCCCATCTTTTCTTTTTTACTGTTCAGATGAGCACCGGAGTGAATACAAATAGGAGAAATGCAAAGCCATTTAGATAAGGGAGAGCATAAGAAATGCCCTGCTGGCTAAAACCAAAGCTCTGGCTAACTCTGAGAGCTGCAACAGGAGGCGTTAGTTGTGGGGAGCATGCAAGCCTGGCCATGCTCTGTCATCGGCTCAGGCCTAGCCCTAGTTCCTGACTGGCCGTAATAGTACTATATTCCCTTGGGTGATGGCTTCCCATTTCATCTGCGAGTGGAGGAATATGTAGTCAATTTTCTGGTTTACTTAGTGAAGTGAAGATAATTCACCCATGGACTTTAACCAGGCCTGTGACTGAGCTTTAATTCAAATGCAAGCTTGTCAGTGGCATTGTCACCGACTTTGAAGACCGGTAACAGTTTCATAGCAAATAAATTTTACTATTGCTTTCTTCATCCTGCTTTTAGCTGACCTTGGAAGTCAACTCAAATAACAAAGATATATGTAACTGCAATTACTACTCCCACTTATCTACATACGTGGGCAGTCTTATTTCATAATTAGTCTGTTATTCCTGTTTACCATAAACAGGTTTTTGATTAAGCTAAAGTAGAATAAGGTGCACTTATTCCAGAACAAAAATCTATGTATGTGGAGTTAGTCAAGAGCAGTTATTTTGGAATTTGCAAAAGCTCTTTAGAAAGCTCTCCCAGTTTAAAAAAAGACCTGTATCTCCCAAAGTATACATTTCATGATTCAGAGTAATATATTTCCCCAACTGCATTTCATTTCTTGCAAGAGAGATTTTTGTGCAGAGATTGATAAGTTGCAGAAGGTCACAGCACCAGTCTCCCAAGCAGGAAGAATTATTTTGTTAAAAATGAAAAAGCTGCTTTAAAATATTTTTAGTATCTATTAGCATAGGTTAGAAATGTTCTCAGTGATAGATTTTTAAAGGACTGAATTTTAGTGGCAACCAGGATACGCACTTAATCCATGTCTGTCCGTTTTGCTACTGCTCTGCTTGTTAGCTCAGGCAATCCTTGCGTTTCTTCTAATTTATTGGTCTTCTAATTCTTCTAATTACCAGTGAAATTAAGAAGCGTGTTTATGGACAAAGAGGAAGCACACCTTGTGTATAATTAAAGCCAAGAATTTATTGTTAGTATAATTGAAATCTTGAGAGTCTAATGATTATTGATGCAGATATAACTTACAGAAAGAGAAAGAATAATAATAATAATGCAGTTTAGAGTACGTCTATAAAATGGTCTTCTTGGCTTCTACCCCTTTTCCTTGTATTTCATTCACCCTTCCACTGCTCCTGTGGGTCGTAAGGTTGGTGGTTTCATTCTGGTGTGTGTGTGGGGTGATATGGAGAGCTATCAGCATCTGGAGTCCTTTGCTGGGAGAATATGATCTTCATGTTGATGGTTTCTTCTTCCTTGCTCTTGGTGTCATTTTTATATGTTTGCTAGCACACATTTACACCTTTCTTCATTGGTCTGCAGTGCCACACTACGTCTGATTTTACGGTATGTGGTGCCTATTACATGTATTAGTTACTATTTTTTTGCTCTCTTCGTTACCCCTAAAACGGGTTTCATCCAGCTCCAGGTCAGCATTTCTTCAGCTGATCACTGGTGAGTTGCTTATAGCCACCAGGTCTCCAGTGCCAAGCCTGTGCCTTGCCTGTTACCTTTGCATGCCTGTACTTCTCTGCACATCTTGTGTCCCCGTTTCTCAGGGCTTCTGCTATTGCACCAGGCTGGTATTTCTCTACCGGCATTCTTGTGCTAGTCGTAAGTCTCTCATTCTACGTTGAATAACTGTTTGTTACTGCTATTTATATAAAATGATGGCTGTACCACACACAGGTAAAAAGTAAAACAAATTAGCCATAGACCTGGTCAATTATGGAAACTGCTGTCACAGGTAACCAAGTAAAACAAAGGTACAGAAGGGTTGAGAGAAGTTCAAACAAAGCAAGCCTGACAAGCCTCAGTCCTGAGGCCTTGCAAATTCAGTACAAACGTTATGGCAAATTACTGAGAATGGCAATACTGTATTACAGGGATACGTGGTTACATTGTTTTAGCCCCAAAAGCTGTGAGCAGGTAAGAGCAAAGCTGTACACACTACCAGATAATCTATAAGGTTTGAGTAATTTTTTTAAGAACTGGGTATGCTGGCGTTTTTTCTCTTTTGGGGTAGAAAACACAAGAATGTGAGAGTTAGAGTCCCGGTTATCTGACCTTTTAAAACTAGAAGTTAGCTCAAAGTATATTGCATATTTTTACAAACAAAATTGCATTACATAGTGAATGGTAGAAAACGAGGGTAATGGCAAGGGTAGTCAAGCACTGAAATTGTTTGGTTCTTTCTCAAAAAAACTCTGATAAAAGAAAATCCACAGCCTCCCAACGCAAACAAACATCTGCCAAGTTTAGCTGATTCTGCTTTGAGCTAGATAATCTCTTGATGTCCCTTTCAGTCGTATTGTTCTCTATTACTAGTTTGCTTTTCTTAACTTAAATAAAAAATTCCTTGTGCATTCTCAAAAGGGAATGCTTTTCTTACCTCTTTTGTCTTTTTGATAGACTCTGCATACGATATACTGATGCACGTCTCCAAAAAGCCTCTTAACTGAGTTTAGGTTTTGCAAAGCTTAAAAGTGGCCTTGTTTATTCCAGTCTACATTTTTTTTATCATCTCATTCTTCATTATATAGAAAGAATTACTTATTTCACAATCACCTATTAAAATGATCACAAAGAAAATGAAGCTTATGGTGCTTGGACTGCTATCACTTGCTGTATTTGTATAGTTGACATACGTAGAGATTATTTCTTTTTCGTTTAGAAAAATACCCATGCCTGAATTCTCTAGTCTGTGTTTTGATATTAATAAGTTATCTTTGGCATCTTTTCTTCTCCAGTCACATCCAACCTGTTGTAGTCCTGTCTTGACCTGGCACCTCTTTAATATCAGTGGGCACAGCCCTCGAATTCATCATTTCCTCCAGAGCTGCAATGCTGAACCATGGTCTGGACAGGACATCCTGATACACAGAGGGAAGATCTCTAATCCTATACCATATCCTTAATGATTAACTCAAGGTAAATTAGAGGTTGCAAAATCTGTGTCTTTTTAATGCAGGATCACTCCCAACAGTGTAATACTGAGTATTTTGTCAAGGCTTTGCCTAAGGATCTCAAGACCGCGACAGAGACATCACTCAGTCCCACAGTACCATCTCTGTTCCTTCCGGTAATTCCATTTTAACAACGGAGCCCTCTTGTTACTCCAGTCCGAATGATGAAGCTTAGCTGGTCTGGTATTTTGCCAGTCCTATCCTGAGACCCATTGTATGCGTACAGCTTTTGCAGTTCATCTTGGTTCTGACCAGAGAGAAGGAAAACATAGGCAATGTGGTTTCCTTTATGTAAAACTTAGTCTACCCCAACATATATAGACAGAGTTTCAGGCATATTCACAAGATGGACACGGCATTCAAAGAAGTGTACCAGAGACACTGCAGATAAATGAAGGATTTGGACCAGAAGCGGCAGAAAGATAAGAACTCCGTAAGTACAAAAAAATTGTGTGGGTTCATCCTATTGTGTTCTGCTAACCTGAATTCAATTCTGCTACTCTTGTCTTTTGCTAGAGGTATAACTCATTAGCTAACAGTGGTTTTCAGAAGAGCCTTCAGGTGTGGAGAAAGAGGAGTGAGCTGTGATGTATGCAGTTAGTACAAATTCCATGGGGCACATTAAAGCAGCATGGCCTTTCCCTGAGTCTGAGATGGAATCTGTTGGCCTGGTGCTTCCTCGCAGAAAGGTTTTCGTCAGACTTTGTTTTGGAAGCTGTGATCATTAATTCTGCTGTGACTGAGGGAGTAGCTACAGTGAGATGTCAATGCAAGGCTATCATGATCTATGGATTTGGGTAATTTTGGGGATGGAATAGCTAACAATTTCCACAGTGGTGCTGAACTCTGACTCTGTATATTCCTTTGCTGTAGGAGACAGAAGAAAGTTTTTACCTTGTTGTCCTGATTTCGGCTGGGATAGGGTTAAATTTCTTCCTAGTGCTGTGGATTGCCTTTGAAATACTCAGTATTCTTTCTCTCTTTCATCCCTGTCGTGGTTTAACCCCAGCCAGCAAAAATAAACCCCACGCAGCCGCTCGCTCACCCCCCCTCCGGTGGGATGGGGGAGAGAATCGGGAGGGCACAAGTAGGAAAGCTCCCGGGTTGAGATAAAAACAGTTTAATAATTGAAATAAAACGAAGTAGAACAGTAATAATAACGAGAACAACAACAATAACAGAATATACAAAGCAGGCAATGCACAACGCAACTGCTCACCGACTGCTGACTGCGTGTCACGAACGGGGGGCGAGCTCTCCCCCCCGCCCCCCCCCCCCCCCCCCCCCCCCGGTTTTTATACTGAGCGTGATGTCACATGGTATAGAATACCCCATTGGCCGGCTGGGTCCACCACCCCGGCTGTGCTCCCCCCTCCCGGTGCAAGCATCACCCAGCAACAGCCAAAGCATGAATGGGCCATCAACGCTCCTTTCACACTAAACCCAAAACACAGCACACCCCCCAAGCTACTGGGAAGAAAGTTAACTCTGTCCCAGCCGGAACCAGGACAATCCCCTCTCCCCCGCAACATGTATTTTCAACTTTACAGGTAAAAAAACCCCAAACAATTGCTGCTAGAAAAGGGAGAGCTGAAGAATATGAAGAAATTGCTGCATCTTTGCCCAGAAGCATTCCGCAATTCTGGGAAGATTTCAGGTGTGTCACAGTTTTAGTCCGGGACCAACTGTAAGTGAAATGCATTCCTATGGAAACCAGAAGGCCCAGTTCATCCAAAACAATTCAGACATGAATGTACACTCATACCCCAGGCTGAATCTTCATGGGTTATATTCTGGAAGGCCAAATATCAGATTATTCCGTCCTGGTTAAGAACAGGCAAACTGCCAACTTGAAAGTTCAGAGAAGGCATTAGCTTTTATACTTGACTCTAGTCCATTTGATCCACATAAATCTGAATCAAAACCAACCAACCAAAAAAACCC
This sequence comes from Calonectris borealis, assembly GCF_964195595.1. Classification (NCBI taxonomy): domain Eukaryota; kingdom Metazoa; phylum Chordata; class Aves; order Procellariiformes; family Procellariidae; genus Calonectris; species Calonectris borealis. The sequence goes on from NC_134312.1 coordinate 57,743,423, forward strand.
CATGTGAATTCCCTACTGCAACCATGGATTAAAATGGTTTGTGAGGATGAGAAAATCAGCTGTATACTTAGTATTTTGATGGCAGTGGTTTGGCTTGGCTCTTGTCTTGTCCAAATTGGGATAAGATCTCAAGTGAGAAGAAATGCACATCACAGTGGTGTGTCTTACTGCCAGTGCCTGACCTGCAGCTGGAGGTGCACTGGTCAGCAGCAGAGCCTGTAAGAGGGAAGGAGCAGACTCTGGGATGCCTCAAGTCACTTGGCTGGTGTGTGATGCGATGGGGTATGTGGGGTTATTGCACAACGCCAGCTGGAAGCCAAATGAGTCGTTAATGATCACACAACATTTTGAAGATGTAGAATGTAATTTATTGCCCAAAGTAGCACTTTGGAGTGGGAAATGATCTTCAGATTCTGTGCATTCATTGACCCCTCTGAGAACAGTTTTACAAACTAGAAGGATAATGGATGGAAAGTTGTTTACAGAGGCATTAGCTGCTGCAGAGCCGTTCAGCAGCACCAGAAGGATCACTCTCTGCGTGTGCATTCTGTTCTGGAATAAAAGCATACTTTGTGAAGGAATTCATCTTTATAGGACTGTCTGCCTAAGTGCTCTTCTGGAATAGCTCTTGCAGAATAATGCAGTTTTCAAAAGCAGTGCCAGCCAGTTCCTCTGTATAGACAAAGCCTTGGGCACCCAGAGTTAGACTTTAGGTGCTTACATAAATCGCTTGATGTCTCGAATGGGGACCCTGCGAGCACTCCTGCGGTGTGCTGATAATGGCTAGGGGCCGTGGGGTTTGTTGGTTGGTTTCCCGACTTGGCTAGCACTGTCGACACCTGCATACGCTCTTAACCTCCCACGGGTGGAGGGTGGGGAAGTTTTCATAAGCACCTTGAAACAGGCTGAGATGCTGTTCCTATCCCTTCTGCCATTTGAAACCCCCACCCGCCTGAGGGGCAGCCAGCAACTCGTCCTGCTCACAGGAGTACACCCACGTCTCCTATACATGCAGTCCTGTACCGACTGTGCTACCAGAGGCAAGCCAAAGCGAGTGACTGCTTTCCAAATACTGTCTCCAAGAAGACTGCAGACTTGTAGAAGTGTTTGTATCCTAAAAAGCACCTTTTCCATCCTTTTAAAATGGCAGATTAAGTCATGTGTATGACTCAGCCTCATTTTCTTGTCCTGTGACTTCAGGCGAGTCCAATTCTCTTCCAGCTTTTGGAAACAGATGCTCTCTGACAGATTTTGGCCATCCAATCCAAAAATGCCATGTGCCTTGTTTAGGAGGACGTGCTTGTAACACCCCGATAAAATAAAGCTGAGCTGAGTTAACTGAATGCACTCCAAACCAACGCCACTCCACGTTTTTAATTAAGCCTGTCTTTGCCAGGTGTAAAATAAAGGCAATACAATACCCTTTAGAGATGGCAAATACAGTAGTTGATAAATTTTAGAAGATAAAGTAATTCAAGGCAATAATTCAACTGTATTTCAATGCGGGGGGGGGTAAGGAAAGGGGCGGTCCCCATTCCTCTCAGGAGCCTGCGTGCCCCCCTCAGGGCGGCCTGCCGGCCGTGGGGAGTCCAGCGCGAGCGGGCAGGCAGCTAACGGCCGCCTCGTTTTGGCGGGAGGGCCGCTCCCACCCCTCCGCCCGCCCCGCCCCCCCGCTGCGGCGGGAAAAGCGCCGGGCCTGTCCCTTCAGGAGGGCAGGCGCTGCAGCCGGGGCCGGTTTAGGGAGTGCAGATGCCTGCGCGCTGGGGTACGGTAACCACTCGCAGCCTCGCGCTCCCGGAGGTGCCTGGGGATGAGCTATGTTTTAATGACTGTTGTAATTTTGAGGGGGGAATTGTGGTGCTTCACGGGGGAGGGAAATTCTGCGGTGCCTCACGCTTTGGGAACAGAAATTTACATCCCCTGAAAAGGCAGCTGGCAAGGAAAAGCCAAATAAATCCGTGTGTTGATACACGATTAATCATTTATTTTCCTTTGAGTCAATAGATGTGAAATTCCACCACGGTGCCCCTCGGCACAGGTCGGGTCGCCTCCTGGGGCACAAACTCCGCTCCAGTCCAGTCAGCTGTGATGTTTTGTCGGTTCGTTAAACCTAACGCCATGTGCTGGGGCCAGCTCCCTGTCACACCGACAGTCTGTATCTTGAAAAAAGTGCAGCACGCAGGTCTTGCTCACGTACCCTCATGAATAGCTCCCAGGGCGGTAACAGCAGGGTCGGGGAACCCGAGGTGGCACAAAAGTGTTTGTATTTCCTCACAAAGATCCTCGTTTCTTCATGGATTTGTTGTGTTGTCTCAGACTTTCTCACCCTTCCATCTGGTTCATTGCAGGTAGCGGCAGCTGAAATCCTCTGGGTCTTCAGTGCACCAACGCAGCAGCAACAGGAGGACTCTCCACTAAACAGGAGGATTTTGTTCATCCCTAAAGCTTTTAGTAGTAGGGTGTGGTATAATTTCTCCATTTTCTCTCGTAGCCGTCAGGAAGGCACAGGTCTGGGTCTGCCTCTTTTTTCTGCTGTGAGATGCCAATTGCCTAAGGATGGGGAGTAGGAGAACGATCCTATGACCTGTTCAGCTGTGCTTGGAGGGCAGGATTATGTGCATTTCAGGAGGATATTTTTAATGGAGAAGGGGATTGTAATACAATTGTAATGCCTTTTGCATTACTTGTTTTTCTTCCTTCAGTATTTGAAACTAAGGGGCTTTTAAAATCTCTTCAAGTATTTCTTAATTAGTGGTTTACTGTAATTATTTTTCTGCTTGATATAAAGCATGATGTGAAGGCATGATTTCTCATTCCATAATTGTCAGGGTTCTGAAATAGAAATGAAATATCCTGACACTATCAGATACAACATTTTATAGGAATATTTCATAGAGTCATAGAAGAGTTTGGATTGGAAGGCATCTTTAAAGGTCATCTAGTCCAACCCCCCTCTGTGGGTAGGGACATCTTCAACTAGATCAGGTTGCTCAGAGCCCCCTCCTTGAATGTTTCCAGGGATGGGGCACCTACCACCTCTCTAGGCAACCTGTTCCTGTGTTTCACCACCCTTATTGTAAAAAATTTCTTCCTTATAGCTAGTCTAAATCTACCCTCTTTTAGTTTAAAACCATTCCCCCTCGTCCTGTCACAACAGGACCTGCTAAAAAGTTTGTCCCCATCTTTCTTATAAGCCCCCTTTAAGTACTGAAAGGCCGCAATAAGGTCTCCCCGAAGCCTTCTCTTCTCCAGGCTGAATAACCCCAACTCTCTCAGCCTTTCTTCATAGGAGAGGCGTTCCACACCCCTGATCATTTTTGTGGCCCTCCTCTGGACCTGCTCCAACAGGTCCATGTCTGTCTTGTGCTGAGGACTCCAGAGCTGGACGCAGTACTCCAGGTGGGGTCTCACCAGAGCAGAGTAGAGGGGCAGAATCGCCTTCCTCGACCTGCTGGCCACGCTTCTTTTGATGCAGCCCAGGATACGGTTGGCCTTCTGGGCTGTGAGTGCAGATTGTCGGCTCATGTACAGCTTTTCATCCACCAGCACCCCCAAGTCCTTCTCGCAGGGCTGCTCTCAATCCCTTCATCCCCCAGCCTGTAATGATACAGGGTTCATGGAAGGCAGGTCCTGCTTGACCAATCTGATCTCCTTCTATGACCAGGTGACCTGCCTCGTGGATGAGGGAGAGGCTGTGGATGTGGTCTACCTGGACTTCAGTAAAGCCTTTGACACTGTCTCCCACAGCATTCTTCTAGAGAAGCTGGTGGCTCATGGCCTAGACAGGTACACTCTTCGCTGGGTAAAAAACTGGCTGGATGGCCGAGCCCAGAGAGTTGTGGTCAACGGAGTTAAATCCAGTTGGCCGGTCACGAGCAGTGTTCCCCAGGGCTTAGTACTGGGGCCGGTCCTGTTCAATATATTTATCAACGATCTGGACGAGGGGATCGAGTGCTCCCTCAGTAAGTTTGCAGATGACACCAAGTTGGGCGGGAGTGTTGATCTGCTCGAGGGTAGGAAGGCTCTGCAGAGGGACCTGGACAGGCTGGATTGATGAGCTGAGGCCAACTGTATGAGGTTCAACAAAGCCAAGTGCCGGGTCCTGCTCTTCGGCCACAACAACCCCAGGCAACGCTACAGGCTTGGGGAAGAGTGGCTGGAAAGCTGCCCGGAGGAAAAGGACCTGGGGGTGCTGATTGACAGCCGGCTGAACATGAGCCGGCAGTGTGCTCAGGTGGCCAAGAAGGCCAACGGCATCCTGGCCTGTATTAGAAATAGTGTGGCCAGCAGAAGCAGGGAGGTGATCGTGCCCCTGTACTCGGCACTGGTGAGGCTGCACCTCGAATACTGTGTTCAGTTCTGGGCCCCTCACTACAAGAAGGACATGGAGGTGCTAGAGCGTGTCCAGAGGAAGGCAACGAAGCTGGTGAAGGGCCTGGAGCACAAGTCTTATGAGGAGCGGCTGAGGGAACTGGGGTTGTTTAGTCTGGAGGAGGCTGAGGGGAGACCTCATCGTGCTCTACAACTACCTGAAAGGAGGTTGTAGCGAGGTAGGTGTTGGTCTCTTCTCCCAAGTAACTAGCGATAGGACAAGAGGAAATGGCCTCAAGTTGCGCCAAGGGAGGTTTAGACTGGACATTAGGAGAAATTTCTTTACTGAAAGAGTGGTCAGGCCTTGGAACAGGCTGCCCAGGGAAGTGGTGGAGTCACCATCCCTGGAAGTATTTAAAAGACGTGTAGATGAGGCACTTAGGGACATGGTGTAGTGGGCATGGTGTGTTGGGTTGACGTTTGGACACGATGATCTTAGAGGTCTTTTCCAACCTTAATGATTCTATGATTCTATGACACCGGGTGTTGCCCCAACCCAGGTGCAGGACCTGCACTTGGCCTTCTTGAGCTTGTCCAGGTCCCTCTGGATGGCATCCCGTACCTCAGGCGTGTCAACTGCACCACTCAGCTTGGTGTCATCTGCAAATCTGCTGAGGGTGCACTTGATCCCACTGTCTATGTCATTGATGAAGATATTAAATGGTAACGGTCCCAATATGGACCCCTGTGGGACACCACTTGTCACCAGTCTCCATCTGGACATTGAGCTGTTGACCACAACTCTCTGGATGTGACCATCCAGCCAATTCCTCATTCACTGGACAGTCCACCCATCAAATCCATACCTCTCCAGTTTAGAGAGAAGGATGTTGTGGGGGATTGTGTCAAAGGCCTTACGGAGGTCCAGATAGACAACATCTGTAGCCCTTCCCATGTCCACTGATGTAGTCACTCCATCATAGAAGGCCACTAGGTTGGTCAGGCAGGACTTGCCCTTGGTGAAGCCATGCTGGCTGTCTCGAATCACCTCCCTGTCCTCCATATGCCTTAGCATAGCTTCCAGGAGGATCTGTTCCATGATCTTGCTGGGCATAGAGGTGAGACTGACTGGCCTGTAGTTCCCTGGGTCTTCCTTTTTTCCCTTTTTAAAAATGGGAGTTATGTTTCCCCTTCTCCAGTCAGTGGGAACTTCACTGGACTGCCACGACTTCTCAAATACGATGGATAGTGGCTTAGCAACTTCATCCGCCAGTTCCTTCAGGACCCCCGGATGGATCTCATCGGGTCCCATGGACTTGTGCACCTTCAGGTTCCTTAGATGGTCTTGAACCTGATCTTCTCCTACAGTGGGCAGTTCTTCATTCTCCTAGTCCCTGCCTTTGCCTTCTGCGGCTTGGGTGGTGAGACTTGAGCACTTGCCAGTGAAGACTGAGGCAAAAAAGTCATTGAGTACCTCTGCCTTCTCTGTATCCTGGGTAATGCCTCCCATTTCGTTCCGGGGAGGGCCCACATATTCCCTAGTCTTCCTTTTATCCCCAACATACCTATAGAAGCTTTTCTTCTTGCCCTTAAATCCCTGGCCAGATTTAATTCTATCAGGGCTTTAGCTTTCCTAACCTGACCCCTGACTGCTTGGACAATTTCTCTGTATTCCTCCCAGGCTACCTGTCCTTGCTTCCACTCTCTGCAGGCTTCCTTTTTGTGTTTGAGTGTGTCCAGGAGCTCCTTGTTCATCCATGCAGGCCTCCTGGCCTTTTGCCCGATTTCCTCTTTGTTGGAATGCATCGCTCCTGAGCTTGGAGGAGGTGATCCTTGAATAACCAGCTTTCTTGGGGCCCTCTTCCCTCCAAGGCTATTTCCATTAAATACTAACAGAAGTGACTCCATCGTATTTTCACTCCAAAACCAAATAAGATAATTCTAAAATTATAATATTTTCTTTCTCACTTCTCCCATCCTCTGTATACACAAGATTCTTGCAAGCAAATTAGGCAGACCTTAAGTATTCATTTAGAAGCTGAAAAAAGCTAATTGCAGATATTTAGTCTAAAATATCCTGTGGTCTGCTAGACATAGCCCATCTTGTAGTTTCATAATAAACCCATCTTACCTTTCATGGATCTTATTAACAAGGATGAGCAAGCAAACATATACACACATCTGGATGAGGTGGTTTACAAAACTTCTGATCAGCCGTAGCTAGAACAGTGAAGGCAAGCTCACAATTAAAACAGAAGCAACCTATCCATTTACAAAATCACAAAACTGATACAGCAGGTTATAAGATCATATTTCTAAGGAACTACTTTGTGTTAATTTTTCTTGCATTCATAAAATTTAAGGAGATAATATTTTGCCTTTTACTGTACCATACTATCGATAAGTGCCTATTCTGGCTTTAGGCCTTGCTTATAGGAAGTCACATAAAGAGGACGGTGAAGCTGTAGTGGAGTACCAACATGGCAACCATGAAAACCCACGAAATAAGCTCTCTGTTTATATTTCTGTGTAATAAAAGCCTCAGATTTTTATTACCCTTTTTTTATTCTCTTCATGCAAGCATACTTCTTACAGGCATTACTTGCACATCTTCAGCATTTATTAGGTATTCTGAACTCCAGCAAGAACTTGAAAACAAATACAGCTTTATAGTCTACTCTATTCATTGAAGAGATATGACTAAGGAGTCTTCTTAATAGCACTGTTTTGTGGGCTTTCTGTCACGAAAAGATGGGGAAGCTGAAATGTTGATAGCCTTTCCACTACCCATTCTGTCTGCAACTCTGCTGACTTTTGTTATAAAAATACAGACTGCCTTACCAGAATAAATTCCACTAATGATAAATCATATAAAATGTTCCCACCTCCAGACTCATACTCTGACCCAAGATTCTCACAAGGGAATAAGACCTCTTTTCCTAACACCTGTTAAACCCTTTCTAGCCAAACTGGTTCATCTGAGAGTAATGCAGCAGATTTTCTCCTTTTGGTCAGATAACGAAGAGTTGAAAGCAGAATCCGAGTTTAAATCCATATGTGATGGCATACTGAGAAGGTTCTGTAGTTCAAGGACCTCTTAAAAGTCCTTTTAGAGTCATTTACTCATTTATTGCCACCCCAATACTATCTTTGTTTGCATTTCCCAGTAGTGATCAATACTTCATTGCCTGCTCTCTCACGATGAAGGCCATGGAGGATCAAGTAGTCCAAGAAGAACCAGGATACCAGGATGATGAGGTAAATTTACAGTTCATTGAAAAATATGTGCAGCAAATGTTGTTTGAATATATTTTGATAGTGTTATGAAATCCACAGAGAAATAGGAGGTCCCCAAAGACCATCAGGGAGTTCAATGCATTTAAAATTTTGTTCCAGTCTAATACCAAGAAAATCTCACTCTCCTAGTCCCTGTACAGCCTTGCTCTTCAAGTGCTTGTCATTAACCTTTCAAAAGCTATGTACAGTTTTTAATGGGATTATCATTAATTGTTTATATTTTACAGTTCTATATTAAATGCAAAGGGACTATCAGTTAATTTTATGCTTCCAAGGAATGGTCATCAGCCTGAAAAGGCTGAGGAACAGGGACGGAAAAAATTAAGATGATGATGATCATAACACAGGTTTTATTAGCACAGCAGAGGATTGCTTGCCTGTGAAGATACACTTTATGAAGAGGGTGATAGGAAATGTGTAGGCCTTCTTGGCTCACTATGGCTTTGCTTATTTGGGTAGTCCAACAAGTTATGTATTATTAGGGAAAACCATTTAAATGTTTACAAATTTGGAACAGTCACATAGTGAGATAGATGTAATTACAAGAAAAAGCAAAATCTATTCTTATTTTTTTCTGCTTTTTTTTTTAGGAATCCTTTTTTCAGGATATTGACCTGCTACAGAAGCATGGAATTGTAAGTATTAGCAAAGACTCTACACACAGAATTGCCCACATAAAGCTATTGTAAGGTCATTTCTCCAAAAGTGTATACACATTGATACAAATAACTGAAATTCCTCCTTGCAATAAATTCTAAATCAGTCATGTGAAGACAAATTTTGCCTTTGGTGATAAGACAGGTTTTCAGAAAATCTCATTCCCATCAGATTCCTAAATAAAGTGACAAGATATTCAAAGTATTTAGCACCCAGCACTCTTGAAAAACCAACTACTTGCTAATTTATTTGAAAACTGTGTGATAGATTACTTCCTGTTCCTGCCAATCTTTGTAATTACTCCTGCATTTTTGGTGCCTGTGAAATTACACTGTGACAATTGTTGCTATACTATTTTCAGCATGCTGGTGAAGGGGGGAGAGTGGGAGTGAAGAAAATATTAGGAGCTAGAGAAATAAGTGGTTAGTTTTCTTCATCAAATGTAAATTCCTATAATCGTTATCATCATCATTATCACATAAACATCACCCATTTATTTGAATTACTATTATTATATGTTTATCCAGGAGACTGGCCTATGGATTGGAAACCTATCACATTCAGTGTTACAGAAGCAGAATAAAAAGTTGGGTTTGCCCAAAGTAATGTAAGATTTAACTCTAATATAAATGACTACAGACAGATACAGATGGGGAGGACACAGACACCATGAGACAGTATTAGTCAGCACTATAGTTACTGGGCTCAGCATGTCAGCAGCATAATTGTTGTCAACTTTTTTTATTGGCAATTCATTGACAGTTTTAAAGAGAGTTCTGAAGAAGGATCATGAGGTTGGGAGCTCTAATTATGGGGCAACATAGGAAAAATGCACAAATTCTTGTGTTAAAAATTTAACAAGTTGACCAAAGAGGCTGACCTCATGAGCTAGAAGGGAGCTGTAGTAGCCTGTCAATATTAAATGAGGCATGGTATGCAGAGAATGATACTAAGGTATGAAAGATCTTGAAAATAAAGAATAATGACTTAGGCTATTCTTCTGGCTTGATAAGGGTTTCCTGCTCCTCTTCTTTTTTTTTTTTTCTTCCTTCCAAGTGGTTATTCCCACATCCCAGGGGAAGTTTTTGTTCTCAGCTGTGCCAGTTAAAATCTTTGTGTGAACATATGATGGCCCATATCTGTTAAATTCATTTGCTTAAAGAAATAGTTTTTGTGGGTTTAGAATTTTTTTGCTAGGAGTAGAGAGAAGTATTTACTAGATCTGACAATGTGGCCACAAAGAGAGTCAGATTAGCACAACCTAGGCTGTGGTTTGATGTTCAAAAGTGTTTCGTAAGAATTAAGGTGCTGTGACCCCACAGCCTTTGCTGAGTGTTCCTGCCCCTGGAGCATGCTATCCCTTCTTCTGGCACGTCTGCTTTTGTAGTCAACCTGTGAACTGGATTTGTGAATCAATTAGTCCAAAAATTATCACAACAAAAAACGTGGTTTAGTTTTTTTATTTGTAAATTCTCAGTCTGCTCCCTTTTCCACCTCAGAGGCATAAAACTGGGACAGGGCTGCAACATAAGGTAGAGGACCAGGACGAGCAGCTGGTGTAAGGGGGCAGGCAAGTCAGTATGTTAAACCAGGAGCACTGCTGAACACGTCATAGTATTGAACTGTAGTCTAGGAAGGAGTACATCCTAGGACCTTGGTTGGTACGTAAGCTGTTGGTGAAAGGTAAGGGAGAGAACAAGAACTTCTATAACCAGGTCTACCACACAGAGACTTGTAATGCAGAACAGCCTAAAGGCTGATGTGACCAGAAAGACAGAAACACTGAAGAAATGCAGAAGCAGGGTAATGCGTTTAAGTTTTGGTCTAGAAAAAAGATCTTTGCAGCAGTAGTCTGTTGTCTTAATAGAAAAACACAATAAAACAGCTCAATCCTTTTTATATTGCTGGTTATTACATTCTTTTGGGTGGAAGAGTAATTTTTATTCGTGACCGATTTTACCTCATCTGTCTCTATTAATGTAATAATCAAAAAACACATCACAGGATGAGAAATAAGCTTCCCAATGAACATGACTAATTTCTAACATAGCCCCGCTCCGTTCTTACGTCCTATGCGCCCACACGCTCTAGATAAATAGATGATACATCCAGTTCCTGATTTTTTTCAAGGAAAAAACTTGGCTGGAAATGGTAAATTGAAGTATTATCCCAAACCTTTCACATGGTATGTTTTCTTGTGAGTAATCTGTTGCTTGCCTTTAAGTTTGCAGTGATGTCAGAATCATAAAATGAGGTGAGAGGAGGCAAAGTGTGTCAGTAGGGCGCTGACTGAAGTCATGCTGTACCCAATTTATGAAAAACTAGTAAGTTCATTCCAGCCCAAAGTGTTGGTCAGATCTGGAGGATAAGTGTGTTTTAAACTGACATACTGTGAACATCCAGAAACAGCACAGCAGTTAGAGTCAGCTTCCAACGATTCTTGCGAGTCAGCTCCTAATTATCCATGATCAGATTATCTGGTTTACAGATTATCTGTGCTAAGGGACCAAGGACAGATTGAGTGTTACAGGGTTTACTAGGCTGGGCTCCACACTGCCTGAAATAATCCGTACTGTTTCTTTACTACCAGCTTGGGTCTAGAAAGACTGGCACTGAACAGGGACAAGTAAATACAACTGGACCCAAGATACCTTTCTCTCAAAAGCACAAGGATGTCTCTGCGCCATGATCCTTCACACCAACATTACTCAAAATTTTCTGTTGTTGGTGTCATAACAAAGAGTACTGTAAATCTATTTCTTTCTTTGTGAAAATACACATACTTATGAATGTAGAATAAAATGTGTTTCAAAGATTTACTTCGCCTTCTAGTCACGAGTACTCAACAGAAGGGAACTTTCTTCACAGAATGTAGCAGATATTAAAAAACTAAAATCAGTTGGGATCTGCACGATCAAAGGAATCCAGATGACCACAAGACGGGCACTGTGCAATGTAAAAGGGCTTTCAGAGGCCAAAGTGGACAAGATTAAAGAAGCTGCAAACAAGCTTATTGTAAGTCAACCACTTTCCTGATGGTTTAAACTTATGCTGGCATCTCCAAAATGCTGTGCAATGTTTCTTTATCAGATTTTTTCACCACATCATCAAGATAATTTTGAAAATTATTCTGCTTGTTACTCTAAAGAAATAATACTTTATACTCTACAACAACCAGACGAATGCTGTGGTGCTTTTCATACACAACCTGTGTAAATAAGGCTAGGGTGGAGAGAAGTATTTATATGGGATATTGCACTTTACCTTCAGGTTAAAGCTAAAATAAACCTCTCATGTTCTCTTTCGTCTTCCATAGGAACCAGGCTTCCTGACTGCCTTCGAGTACAGTGAAAAACGGAAGATGGTATTTCATATTACTACTGGCAGCCAGGAATTTGAGTAAGCTAATCTCTACTTAAATCCTTCCTTAGTCCAAATTGTTCCAATAATCATATTTATTGCCTATAATGAAACACAAAAATGTAAAGGAACAAATATTCAGGTGGGACACGTAGGTTACCTTGCATTTGGAGCTAGCCCTGGCTCAAAGATGGCTGCATCAGTAAGCAACAAAACCAACTCCTTTTCTGAGGGGAAACTGGACTTTGTACAGTCATTGTAAATAAACAGAGTTTGCATCCAGAAATCCTGAATGTATCATCATTTTTTCACCTAGTCAAAACAAACTGCAGGTCTCAGGACAAAATAAGTCTTCCAAGACCTCCCTTGAGATATTTTTATGGAATGTTATCTTTTCAAAGGTATTTTCTCTTTCCTTTCTTTCCAGTAATAATTTCTATAGATCTTTCTCTTGCACACAGAAAGGAACGGTTAATTCTTTATGAATCAGTGATCATTTAGTGCTCTGCACTTAATGCATCAAGTGAGGGGCTTTAGGGCAGAAATAGCTTTTCTTAAAGTAGCAAAAATTTCTCTTTTTTACTTTCCTCTTGTGATTTTGTGGGTTTAACTATATCATAATCCTCTCCCTTTCTCCAGTAAACTTCTGGGTGGTGGGATTGAAAGCATGGCAATCACTGAGGCCTTTGGAGGTGAGAAAACCACATTAAATGAGTATTACTGAACAAAGAATTGCAACTTAGTTTAGATGTTAAATCAAGCTGGATTACTTCTATCAAACTTATCACGTTGTAGTCATAAAGACAAGTGCCTGCATGAGGGTAAGAAGAAAGAATTCACTTCTCTTAGTATTTTGCCATTTTTCCTCTTCTTTTCTTCATTTGCTTGCAGACTAAGTTTGAGCTGAGTAATCATTTGGGGCATGCTGATTCAGTACAACATAGCGTTATTAATACTATTACTAATGTGTCATATAGGAAAGATTTCCCTGATGCAATCGGTGTTCCTTTCCAGTAACAAAACTGACACAAAGCATGTTTTATTTATGCACACTTAGGATACATTGCATTTCATATAAGATTTTGAAATCACAATTAAGCCTCTATTATAGTAAATCTGATCAGTTAGTGGTTAACACTTCAACAACAATAAGAGTTCATAAAACACAGTACTCTTCCCTGTAGAAAAGATAAACTGCAAACTGACATGATTTGATATAATGAGATTAATAAACTCATAAGCTTCTCCTTGATTATTTTACTGAAAATGAAACTGGGCCAGGTCAGTGGAATCAACCATTTCTTTCCCCCCTCCCTCAATTAACATTTTTCCCCAGGTGCCATGTTGTTTTAACTTATACATAGAAAAGAATAAATGACCTTAAGCAGTCAAGCATGATCAAATTAAAGCATTTCAGATTTTGCTTTTCACGTAACACATTTCTACTGCACAGAATGAGATTTATAAATTGGGTTAAATGATTTAAAAAGGCAGAGATAGAGGTGAGTTTTGTAAGTAAGAGTGTTTCTAACAGCAGTAACTCCTGAATCTGGGAAACTCGGAAAAAGAAACCCTGACCTTTTTTTGTTTTCTTTTTCTTTCTTTAACAGAGTTCCGGACAGGCAAAACCCAACTATCTCACACCCTTTGTGGTAGGTGTACTACAGCCGTTTCTTCTCCATTCTTTACAACTATATCAGAATTAAATACATAGAGACAAGTGAGAATCTTTTATCTCTAGAAATACAGTGAAAGAGACCTTGGTGAGTCTTACCTCTGTTAATTGTCTTTGAGTAGAGAACTCTTATAAATGATCACTTTTTAATACTGTTCACATCAATGTTAAGTTTTGCCATAAGGAGAGAGAAGGTAATAGACTGTCTTAGAGAAACCAGTGAAACACACCATCTGGAAAAGCACAGCACAAATACGGGTTACAGGTGGACAGGGGCATTGCTCAGAAAAGGGCAAAGGCAAGATTCTTTCTCAGCAACTCTTTTAATTTCCTGGTTTCTACAGATTTTGCTGAGTATGACATTCTGAAAGGGCACTGAAAGGATACTACTGGCTGACAGTAACTGGATAAACAAAGACTTTGGCAGTCACCATATTTAGGCAGTGCCAAATACAGCAGGACCCTGATTTCCCAGCAATATCTCTCAATGTGTAAATAGTAGTAAATAATAACTGATGTAACTATTAATGCTGCTGGAATATAGTTACCAGACACTGGATAGGCAAACATTCCTTTAAATGAACCCTATATTATAAAGGGAATTATGGCACCTTCTGGAAAAATAAGGCCTCTTCCGTTTAGTGCAGTCTAATGGTCAGCAGAGTCATACCCTTTTGCATGAATGATTACAACTGAATGAATTGAGTATTTTAGCTTATTCACTCCAAAGACTAAACCCACAATCAGTAACTATTCACATATCAGGAAATACTCATATACAAAGAATTTTTGATCATATGAGTTAGAGCTGGAAAAAAACCCTACTAAATGAGTATCATTAATTTGGGCAGAAGATTAAGAGGATGCTTTGTGCGTAAGAACTTATTAATAATACCCTTACCTATTTCCAATATAAAATATACAGATTTAGTGATGGTACTGAGAAAAACACAATTTTGACACCATTAATTAAATCTCATCTGATCTCCAATCGAGAAAAGTGGCTTGGGTTTCTTCTCAAGCTGGCAGTAAGACTTGAGATACTCATGATTTCCACATTGATTAAAACTGGTGGTTCTCTGTGATATGGATAAGCAGTCGTATTTTACTAAAAAATAACAATAGAAAGAGTAAGAAAATATTTTTCCCGCTTTTTCATTTTGATCATCTATGATTCACTGTAGTGACAGCTCAGCTTCCAGGACCAAATGGCTACACAGGTGGAAAGATTATCTTCATTGATACTGAAAACACTTTGTATCTTTTGGACTGTTGATAGCTACAGGCACGATGAACTGGAAAGACAGTTCATTACGTTATTACCAAGTAGGAGGCTCCAGATAGCTTCACACATGTAAAATATTATGACTGACACAAAAAGCCTGGAGAGCACAGTGTGTAGTGGCCCGCAAGGCAGTGACTTTTTTCTATTATTTGATGTAATCCAACCTGGAAAAATTAGAGTTAGGATACAGATTTTATTTTAACTGGGTTTTTTGAGATCTAGTATGTCTTCTTGATAATGATACAGGTGATAGAAGCTTTTCTATTTATTTCAAGAGAGATTAATCTAAATACTAAACACTATTTTTAACACTTCATATCTGTGGTAGACTGTGTATAAATACGTTTTGCTCACAGCTAAATTCCTAAAGCACAGATATCCGTATGTCACCCCCCTGCCCTCAAACCCTAAACACAAAACAATTATCATCATGAGCCCTAAACTATCTTCAGGGTGTGTGAAGACAAAAAGTCAGTCTTCTCTAGGATGAAAATAAATATTTTTCTTTGTTTTTCCATAGTTCTATTTTGGAATGGAGTTTTATTATTTTCAGAGCATGGTTTGTACAAAGAGAAATCCTTAACTTTGACTAATGTCAGCCGACCAGATCGTCTTCGTGACATTGCTGATCGCTTCAATGTTGACCACGATGCAGTACTTGACAATGTGCTGTATGCGCGTGCATATACTAGTAAGATCATTATTGCAGCTGGCATGATATCTGTGTTTTTTCTCTAAGGCTCCCGTTTTAATAGTTCTCAGTTTATTAACTGAGATTGCCCACTGGGGATCATAAAGAATGTTTTGTTGCTAACAAAAGAAGTTGTAAGCTTGCTTCCATTTTCGGTTTCTGGTGTTGTACACTGAGCAGACTTGCTCAGCATAAGTATTCCAGCTCAGCTGCACTACATAAACAACACAGTTTTGCAGTTTGCCACAACATTAAGTGAACTCTGCCATGTATACGATGAGCGTCAGCGTAGCATCTTAGTAAGTGAAGCACCAATTAATATAATCATGATTGCTGAATGTAAGATAATTCTATAAATGCTGTTGAGAAATTCTCTATGATCTTGTGCATGGAACTTTATAGGGACAGCTCCAACCACTCTGTCACAAGATACTGCATTAAAACTTCACGGAAGTTTTAAATGGGACTTTTACTTTGAGACTACAATATGAACCTGAATAATATGATTAATACAATTTCTGTGTGTCATTTAATTCAACATTAAATTCAAATGTTTATATTGCTTTTCAGTTCTTAACACAACAGAAAAGTTGTCTTCATGCATAGTTTTGTTGTGAAGCTTTTCACAAAGAAGTTTTGTTAGCTGGGCAAGTGGAAACTGGAGCCTGCAGAAGCACAGGCACTGCTGGTTATTGTGGAGGTAGCTTGTTACTGGGCACTGGATTTAAAACTGCCAGTGAAAATATAAACAGTGCAGATGTTTAAAGTGGAATTTTAAAATTCAGACTTTTATTCCTTCAGAGCTCTTTCTGGTCCTAATTTCATTTGGCAACTGTACTTCCCACCAGGTGAACATCAGATGGAATTGCTTGACTATGTAGCAGCCAAGTTCCACGAGGAAGCTGGTATCTTCAAGCTATTGGTACAAGACTAATTTTTTTTGTATGCTTACTGCTTTCAGAATACGTTTTCCTATTTTCTTTCACTATATTTACTTATCTAGCATAATTACAATGCAGATCATTGACTCCATAATGGCACTTTTCCGTGTGGATTTCAGTGGTCGTGGAGAGTTGGCTGAACGACAACAGAAACTGGCTCAGATGCTGTCAAGGCTCCAAAAAATATCAGAAGGTAAGGGAAACATTGCAAAATTTGGAAAATATGGACTGGAGTTACTGAAACAGTAGCTGTTGGTAGCACCACCACCTAGTAGTCCGAATATATTATCAATCAGGCACTGGCCCAGGAATCTTTCCTCACTTTACACCTCTGTCAGTTACCAAAAAGATCAAACCGATATATTATTCAGGATGACAGATTAAGGAGTCTTTAGAACTATTCAACCTTTAGAGTTTTCCTAGAAATACTGTTAAGAGAAGTCCTAAATGAGAGAATAGGTTGTAGAACTCAACAAATATCCAGTAGGAGAAATTGTCTTCCCCAAATTTTGACAGTCTAAATACAGGAGAAACATGAAGAACAGAAAAAAGGATGAAGGCACAGAGAGATAAAAAAGCCGTGCCCATTGCCATGTTCCCAGTACTTTGGAATGCTCTGAGGGATGATGACAGGATGAATAGGGTTCCTCCTCATTGGAATGACTCAGAAATGTTGATGAGGAATGAGTAAATGTTTTTTTCATGCAGTAAATAAAAAAAAAAAAGGCAAACAGACAAAGTGGGGGAGAGGGGGCTGAGGGCAGGGAGCCAACAGAGAAGATGGGAACTGAGAGAAACTTGTTCAGTGGAATTCTCAAAAATGCTCATTTTTGGCACAAGTATTACAGCTGAAGTCACACAGGAACAAATTTAGGCTGTCTCCTGATTAACTCCAGCCATCAGACATAAAGAATATTTACTTCTCTTTCATTTGAAATTTGAAATGCTTCAGCAGCAGCCTTGCTTTTAGCATGGATGGGAGAATATTTTGGAATTCTAATTGGATATAATCCACCTTGCTTGCATTGTTTTCTATTGCAGAATATAATGTGGCCGTGTTTGTGACCAACCAGATGACTGCTGATCCGGGAGCAACTATGACGTAAGATACTTTTTCTCTTTTTTAAAAAATTTCTTCTCTTTTGTATTACATATTTAACAGAGATGAGAACTGAGATTGTATAGAGCAAGAGGCACCGAAATGACGGTTGAGATTGGTCATTGGTCTCTCTGGTATGACAAATCATTTATGGATGACACCTACAGGTTTCTCTCAGTTTTCATAATGAATTTTTTTATGTTTATCTGCTGCCTGGCATGATGGCTTCTTTCACGGTGACTTGAACGAAGAGAACAACCCATAAAAAGTATTGAAAAAGCACTCCATTTTGTTTTGGAGCAGTTTATATATGAAGTTTAAGGTGTGTATTTCTTGAGCCTCTTGAATTTAATCAGAGGAAAATTATGCCAGCATCAAACATTTGAACATCCTATCTTGAGCCAAGTGTGTTAAAGTCCTTTTTTGATATATGTACCTATTTAGTATTCATTACTGAGTTCAATATGCCTTGTCTGACAGTTAATCACAGTATTAACCTATGGAATTTGCACAGTGAATCATCACAATTTTCTTGCTAATTTAGCTTTCAGGTGGACCCAAAAAAGCCCATTGGGGGCCACATCCTTGCTCATGCTTCGACTACCAGGATTAGTTTGAGGAAAGGGAGAGGGGAGCTGCGTATTGCAAAGATATATGACAGGTAAATCACTTTTCCTTCACAGGAAGGAAGCTGTGTTATGAGCAACCGTAAGGTGACAAAGTTCATGGTATGAAACTTAATAACTTGACAACTCATGCACGGTTTCAAACTAACCACGTTTCTGGATGGTAAGTTGAGAGAAAATCTGAAAGGACAAACTAATTAACAGACTTAAAGTTGTCTTGCATATCGCATTAAATTATGTAATCTTTAATCATAAATCCTCCTAGGTGCTCATCTCTTAAAGAAGACCATCAAATAGTTCGGTAAGACTAGTGGTCCCTTGGCAGGAAAATTCCAGAGCTGTTAAATTACTAAGTTTTGCTGACACAATTAGTATCTGTTTACCTGGTAAGCTGTGGCAGATGCAAGTCATTAAAAATTGTATTAGTGGAACTGCATGGGGAGACCACTGTCTCTGACTCTCCTGACTCTCTGGTCAGGAACTCAGAAATTGAAATGAGAGTTTGCACAGATGAAATCTTTCCCTTTCCTGCACCTTCTCCATTCCCCTCTTTTCTGTTTGTCATCTTCCAAGACGTGGATTTCACATTTTCTGCTCTTGATAATATTGATCACGTTCTACAGTTTGCACATAGGTATAAAGATGTTGAAGTATTCCAGGTTGCTTACACTTACAACACTTTGGGGACTGTTTCACAACTGCATTTAACACGGGGAAACCCACAAGTTCCTTGTTTCTTCTTTTTCCCAGCCCTGAGATGCCTGAAAACGAAGCCACATTTGCAATAACTGCTGGAGGGATTGGGGATGCCAAAGAATAGGCAGAAAACCGATGTAAGTGTACAGCTGAAAACCACCTGGGCAGCTGGGATGAAGATTTGTGCAAGGTCACCGACTGCCTGGCTGTATTTTTATCTTTTGGGAACCATTTGAGATATTTTGGGAGAACACTGGGATGAGCTCTGTACAGTTCAGTTTTCGTGATCTTAATAGAATTTGGTTCATTTCGGGTCTTCATTTTTCAGTTGACCTTTCAGCAAAGATTTAAGAAATAAGCTTGTGAATTGTTCAGAGAATCTTTTTCCTGTATTTTGTGAAAATCAAAACTGTCCTTTCACATGAGATTAATATACTTTTTCTTAGTTTCTTTCAAAGAGAGTGTCTATGCAGTAGAATTTAATAGTGCGCAATGGACCAGAATTGGAATAAACTCAAGTTATAAAATTGACATAAATAGTTGGAAAAGGCAGTGGCAGGAGGAACAGCCCAAGACCTTGATGGACTCTCATGTACCATAGACAAACAAGTTACTTTAAAAATATGTTTTTAGGCATTTTTATCTTGACTAGGTCATTTTTGTATTTTTATTTAGCATTTTCTACTTTTTGGACAGAATGTTTTAAAACTGTTCTTATTAAAGTTAAAAATAAAGTTTATGAATTAAAACAGCACTCTGCTTATGTTTGGGTGCTTTGAATCAAACTCTGCTCTCAATAATCTCACTGATCTTTCATGAGAGAAATAAACCGGATGCGACCCAACATTTTAAAACCTTTTGTCTAGTTCTCTAAAGAAACAAACTTTATATAATTGCCTTGACAGTCTCCGACTATAAGTAAGAATATTAAAGATTATTATCAAATAGTATTAAATATTATTATTAAAAAGCAGAAGAAAACAAAACTAGTGGGTAGATAGGGGAGAGAGGCTGACATCGGTACTTACACCGAGGGAAAGGCGCTTATGACTCGGCTTGAGAGCACGTGCCCGCAGGCCAGCTGGCACAGGCACAGCTCCAAACCAGCCGCATGTCACAGGGGGCAAACGAAGAAGCCGGGAGTAAAGAGAAAAATGGGGGATCAGGGGACAACATACCATTTCAGTTTGCATTGCCTCTGATGCTCATGGAATTGCTTGTTTTAAAATAAACTCAACATTTATATATTAGATGCTTTAAGGGAAGGCCTTACTTTGTCCTCCTGTATAAAAATGCCAATTAGAATGGGTCTAACTTTGATGTCTGGTTAGAGAACTTGTCCTCACTGATACAAGAATGTTTTCATTTAGATTAACTAATGCATGTAAGAAAACACGAAGTAAAAAGGTAGCAATAACCAGAAATTCATCCAAGCAAAGCCTGACACTGTAGCCAGGGTTTACCTTGTGACAGAGCTAGAGTGTTTGCCTTCCTTGAGTCGTTTCTTAACGTATTTTTGATATTTTTCCTGAGGTAAAGCAGTATTTTTCACAGTGGAGAGAAGACTACAGAGACAAAGGCAGAGAGGTTGGCTGATCTGAGAGAGCCGGGGATGGATCAGCCATTGTTATTTCATGTAACTTCTAATTCTTTGCATGTGCCAGTCTTTCCCACACCAGGCATTCATATCTAATGGCCAAGTATCAAGTGGCAGTGAGAGCCTACATTATCACTGGATTCCCTCCCACCACTTAGAAAGGCCCAAATTTCTTCCAGTATTTTATTTTAAGCACCAAGATTGCCTTCTGCTTTCTCACATATATATGCATACACAAAGTAAAACTAAAATGGTAAACAATTTGTGTCTCGTTCCAGGCTATTTGTTTCAAAAGTCTGAAAGTAAAAGCGACTCACTTTCTCTTCTCCCAATGTAACTGATTTTTTATAACCTGATAGCCCAGAAAGCACTGCTGATAGCGCAACTGTGGTTTGGGCCAAGGCTTGGTTTGGCTGGTGTACGCAGGTCACCCACCAGACATGCCTTCTTGTGCCAGGACATACCGACTGGCTACTTGTTGGTAGGTGCTAGAAACATAAGCACAGCACCAAAGAACTTACAGCCTATGCCACGTTAATTGCCTCATGGCTTATTTTATCATTTAGCTAGGAGTCTTGATGGGGGGTTGATTTGGGGAGTCAAACGCTAGCCATAAACATGGTGCCTATGCCATGCTGGTGTCCTTCCAGTACTTCAAAACCTTCCATTGATCGCATGCAGTAACACCACAGTGGGCAAAGGGGTGAATTAGTTTATCAGTTTACTTTCTGGAGAGGTTGCCATCAACCTCCTGCAGCTACGGAGGGGGCTGTGTGACCGGGGGTTGCCGGCACGGCCCATTATGCCATTTTCTCCCAGCGCTCAGGCGAAGGCAAACATCATGGCTGCTGTCACTCCCGCTCCTGCCCCAGCGCCGCGCCAAGATCCTCCTAGTGATCTGCCAGGGAAAAAAGCGGAGGAAAAACCCAAACCCGCCGGACCCGTGCGGCCTCGCCGACGTGGAGGCCCGAGGGGCCGCTCCCCGCCCACCGTGCCGGGCCGGGCCCCCGACGCCGACCCACGTTCCCGTTATTGTCTCCTCAGCCCCGCTGTCACGCTCCACGGGGCCACCGAGCGCGTAGGCGAAAGGCCGTATTCTCCAAACCCGACTACGCTGCAAAATTAACGTACTCCTCCGACCCTCCGCCAACCCTGACTGCACAACCCGCGGAAGAATTTTACGCAAAATGCACGGGCCCTTCCTGCCCTACGCCAGCCTGAATTACGCAACTTGCGTACGCCATGTACTTACGTAACGTACGCCTCGGCCTAGGTTTTCCCTACCGTCTAGAAGGGGTTATGGGGTTGACTCCTTGCGTAGCAGACTTTGAGGAATAGGGAGAGCGTTACTCACCTCCCTCCCTTCCTCTCGTGGGGGCCCGGCTCAAGTAAAAACCGCTACGCACCTTTCGTACCCTGCCTGCCGCGCGGAGCACTGTTTGGCCAAGCGAGTTTAGGGCGTAGTTGGCTTCCGGGAATAGGCGTAGGTATTTTCGAGGGCCGCAGTTTGCGCAGCGCCGGGCCGCCCGTAACGTAACTGAAGCGGGTTGGGGCAGCGGCAGCCATTTTGTGCCGGGAGCCCGGAGGAAGAAGACGCTGGTGTCTCCACACTTCACGGGCCCTGGAGCCGACCGAGAGCCCCGCCGTTCCCTCCGCCGACGTCCAGCGGGTCTCTGACCCACTGACCACCTCTTCTCCTTTTGTATCCCACCAAAGAAGCGAGGTGGCGCAAAGCGATTCCTCCGAGACACAGCCGCCCCTGGCTGGACCGTCTCCTCGTACCCCCAGTCCCTCGCCGTCCCCACGGCCGGCGTTCCGCTGCCTTTCTCCCACCCCTCCGGGTGCGATGAGGGGCTTCGGGGACCGGGGCCGCGACCGAGACCGCGGCGGGTAAGGGGGGGGGAGCGGGCCGGGCCGGGTTAGGGCGGGGGGGGTTGGCGCGGCGCGGGTCAACACGGCATGGGGGCGGTGGAGGGAGTCGTCTACCCCGCGGTAGGGGCCTGGTGGGAGGAAGGCTGAGGAGAGGAGTCCTGGGGACGAGGGGGTCGCGTTCTGCTTGCGGGTTGGTATTGGGGGGAGCTGTTTCCCCAAAAATTCTCGTATGAGGGTGGGGGGGAGCTGGAGACTTTACTAGTACGGTTCTGGCAGCAAGGGGTGGTGGTGGGTTGTTTTTTTTTTAACTTAGCTTTTCCATCGTTTATGTGTAACCGTGTGTGCCTTGCTTGGAATTTTAAGGCCTGCTCCTCCCTCCCCCCAATTTATTTTTTGCCAGCCCTCTTGTTCTTTACCCTGCTGCCCCCTCTCCACCCCCGCACCCGCAAGCCACGGAAATCTTGGTGGCCCTGGCAAGGGTGGTTAGACGGTCTGCCCTTCTAGTTGTCATTGCTCCTTCTGGACTTACTAGAAAGATGGCAGTTGGTGAAAGATCTTTCTCGGTTGCACTCCCAGGCTTATCGTGAGAGGAAATGAGATTGAAAACTGCTGCCATGCAGGGGACTTGCATACTCAGGAGGGTGATCTTAGTAAACATGGCCCTGGACCACACTTAACGAGCATGACCAAGCTTACGTAGCAGTCAGACGGGAATTGTCTGTGTGGTACTGCAGAGGCCTAGTGCTTGATACTCTTGATTCTGCTGTTTAAAGGAAGCTTGGCTTGGAAAAGGTTTTTGCAGGTTTGATTTTTTTTTTTTCTTCTGAGGATGGCAGCAATAAGTATAATGGCATTATAGTATATAACTAGTTTGAGACTTGAGGTTTTTTTAAGGGTTGAAAGTAATAAAACGTTAATTCCAGGCCTTTTTAAAGAGAAAGTTGGAACTAATTTAGGAGAGTGGCATTTTCTGTCCTTTAGATCACGAGTAGTTAGGCCTCCATTCTCAAGGATTAACAATAAACATATCATGTGGGTTCTGTTATTCTTAATATGGCAGAGTAGGTCTCAGTTAATGAGTCTTCTCTTTTTTTTTTTCCTTTTTTTTTTTTTTTTTCCCCTTTCCTTTGCTTCTCGTTTTCCCTCCCCGCTGGGGGATTCAGGAATATTTTGTTTATATGTCGCAATGCATTTTAACATTTAGTTTCTCATCATCTGTGGCGAGAGATAGTTGTATCCTTGCTTTATCTTACACCCACATTTCACGCTCTGAAATTAAAAGATACTTTCATTTTTTTCACAGAGAGGAGGGTTCTGGTGTTTTTTCACTATGAGATTTCCAGCTCAGTTTTACACAAGGACACTGGAGTAAACGCTTTGGCAAGTCTGAGATAGTTCAGACCCCAGCTGTTTTTGGAGTTTAGTGAGTGAGTTTGAGTGTGCAGATTTATATACGGTTATTTAAAAGAACACTGTCCAAAGCA
The DNA here is from genome assembly GCF_964195595.1 of Calonectris borealis. Taxonomy (NCBI): domain Eukaryota; kingdom Metazoa; phylum Chordata; class Aves; order Procellariiformes; family Procellariidae; genus Calonectris; species Calonectris borealis. The sequence goes on from NC_134312.1 coordinate 57,767,014, forward strand.
CTGTCACAACACTTGGTGTGCCTTAAAATTTGTGTAATCTCGTTTTGTGTAAAGACTTTGATTATAGGCAGATGCTTCTCTTTTAGATCAGGGGTTTTGCTTAAGTAAAAGGAGTGCTTACATGGTTCTTTGTGAAGTTTTTGGACATTTGCATGGAAAATCGTTTTCTTGGCATATTATCCTGGAAGCTTTAATGCATTGGGACTCAGTTTATTATATACGTCTATTTAAGGTGTGAAAATACTTGTAACCACTAACAACCATCATATTTCATAAATAACCTCTATAAAATTTTAGGCCACCCAGCATGCTGGTTAAGCACCATTTGAAAGTTTATCACCTTCTCAGTGCTGATTCTTTCGTAGGCTAAACAAATACAGGCTTTCCATTTTCCTCCTGTCAGGAACGAGTTGTAGGTGACTTCTTAGAATGGAAAGTTGTACTGTTTTGCTCTGGAATGTAACAAATTCACTCGGTTCTGTCCCAGAAATGATGGCACCAGTAATATTAGAGAAGAATGTTTTGAGTCAGTCTGAATTTACATTTGAAAAGAGAACTGTTGGCAAATCAGTGGAATAATCTTAGATTTAACTGGAATTAGAATCTCGTTTTACTTGTAATCGGAATGTAAAGTGTCAGTTGTTGCCAGTTTAGCTCACTTCTTTCAGGTCAGCATATAGCCATATTGTGTATGAGAATGGAGAACTGAAACTATGTGACTTCTATGTAAAATGTATTAGTTCTTCCCTCTGGATAGCTGTGGAGCAAATATTCATAGCACCCAGCTGTTTCAGTGTCCAGTCTTGCAATCAGTTCTTCCATATGTTTCCTTTCATGAGGAAACTCATTGATCCTTTAAATGTCCAGTTGACTTCAGTGAGAGTATGGGTTTTGTTAGAACTCCTTGGATACAGAAATACTTGTCATTTTGACCTCAAGTTAGCATGATCAGTAAGAGACATCTTCAATAAAGGTGAATGTTCCTGTAAATGAAAATCTGTACTTTTTTTTTTTCTACTTTGTCGTGAAAGAAAATTTAATGCTTAAATGAATTTTTGAAGTTGTGTTTCACAGGCTTTTCATATGACAAAAATTGCTGATTATGCAGGCTGTCTGGGGGATCTGATAGACATACTGATGGGAAAATAAGGGATATTTATAGGAGAGGGAAGAGACTTAATGAAACAGTTCCAACAAAGAAAACATTTTAAAACCTGCTTAGCAGGTTTTAAGTTAAGTTATATCAAGCATACTTAGCTTTTCTAACAATATAACCCCTTCTTCCTGTTAATATGTTGATTTGAGTTCTGGTTTTTTTTGGTCTCCTAATCACTGTAATTTTTAGTTTCCATTGGGAAGTGATTTAAAGAAAATGTAGTTAATGTCTGAACAGGTAGTCTTGTACTTAAGATAATTCAGAAATTTATTTCAAATCTTTATTTTTTAGCAATTCCCCCCCGCCCTGGTACTAGTGTAAGAAGATTGCTTTGGGACTTTTGTTGCTTTCGGTTTGTTTCATTAACAGTTTTTTATTTACTAGCAGACTGCCTTAGTAAGGTGCAGACACTTTGGATTTGCTATCTAAATAAAAGTCTTGTTTTAAGCAGGCATTTCTCATGAATTCATGTTTTGCAAAAAGCTGTAGCTTTATTAACCAAAATCTGAATTAGGACAAAATTTGACCTGATAGCATTTGGAAAAGTACCTTCTGCTGTGTTTGAATGATGCTAATGAAAGAGCTATGACTTTTTTTGTGGAATTTTAAAATATATAATTTATAATATTTACAGTAAATAATCATTTTATGCCACTCAGTTTTCAGTTACTCTTACAGATTGTTGCTAGAAGCTCATATTTTGTCTGATGCATCAATTAGTCATGACAGTTAGTTCTTAACCTTCTTAAGTGTATTAAATTAACTGGGTGAAGAAAACTTACGAGAGTGAGAAAGAGCAGTAACTTCTGAGTAGTTCTGCTAGTTAGGAATTTTTTAGCAGAAGAAACACTAGCTTCTTACTCTCTTGAGTCTTCATCAAAAGCATTTGAGAGAGGATATGATTTTTCCCAGGTACTTTTTTTTTTTCTTTTTTCTCCCCTGTTAGATTCTGGTTTTAAAAGTTTGGGGTTTTTTTTATTTCGTGGTTTTTTGTTTGGTTGGTTGGTTTTTGTTTTTTTTTTTTTTTAATTTCTTTGGTTCCAGAGTTACAGATGGACTTGCAGGCTTGGCAGGACTTGTTTACTTTCTGTTCTTCACTCTCTTGTTTTTCATTTGAGGCATACTGCTTGATAAGAAAGGAGAGAAAACATAGAGGGGGAGACAGTGAAGTTGCGATTAGAGATTTTTCTCATCCCTTTCATCTAACCATGTTTTAAGTATACTGTCAGTTTCAAGAAAAGATAACTGCTATAGCTGTACCTGCAGCTTTGTCCTGAGGGAGGGAACCTTGAGGTAGAAATGTAGAGACAGGAGCTTTAAGGCTGTACTGGTTCTGTGTTTAGAACTGACTTAGAGCAGGTTTATGTAATTTCAAGAAATTGTATGCCATCATAGTGATTGGGGGAGGGAGAGGAGGAGTGACTTTTGCTGTGAACTTGGGGAGAAAAAAAGAGTGGGAAATGCTTAAGAAAGCTGCAAATTCCAGAGTAATTAAATATTCTTGTTTATAACTAACATTGACATTCCCAGGTTTGGAGCGAGTCGTGGAGGTCCTCTTCCGCCAAAGAAATTTGGTAATCCAGGGGAACGTTTACGTAAGAAAAAGTGGGATTTAAATGAACTGCCCAAGTTTGAGAAGAATTTTTACGTGGAACATCCGGAAGTGGCCAGGCTTACTCCGGTAAGTTTTCAGATCCTGTCTGTTCCATTTTGCCTACAGCAGAAAATGTCACAGGTGGAAAAACTTGTCCTAGAAAGTCTGGGACAGTGTGAATAGAACTGTCTTTTCATTAAGCTTGTTTGGTGTGTGTGTGTATTCTGCAGAATACCAGTTCTAGTTGCCTTCAATATTTAACATTAGCAAAGGCGATGCTTTTGCTCTTAGCTGTTTTTATAAAAGATATTTTACACTTGGTCATTGTAAATCATCGTCATAATGCTTGTCTGGTCTAGCTATTTGTCAGTGTAGTAAGACTTAGTGGACTTGAGAGTTGTAGTACTAGGGAGGCCCTGAAAGAACCTAAAAATAATGAACTGAGAGTGGCAGAAATATATGAGAAACAGTTGAAATAATATTTTATTGTAATAATAATTCAGGCTGGAAGAGGCCATGGGAGATGTCTAATCCTCTGCTCAGAACAGGGCTAAGTACAAAACTACAGCAGGTTGCTTAGTGCCTTGTCCTTTTGAGTTTTAATATTCCCAGGGATGGGGAGAGTTTATATCCTTTCTGAGTGGCTGTCACAGGGCTTAATGTTTCTCATGGTATTTTTTGCCCCCTAATAATTGTTTGCAACATCTTCTTTATAGCCACCCATCGGGTACTTGAAAGTAGCAGTTAAATTCCCCTGTTAGACCTCTCTTTCCCAAGCTAAACAAATCCAGCGCTCCAAGTCTTTCTTCGTACCGCCTGTACTCCAGCCTCTAGCTTTCCCCCCATAATTGGACATGCCTTGTTAAAACAATGTCCTTCTTAATTGGGGGCTCAAAACTGGACGCAGTACGTCATATTTACTCTGTAGATGCAGTAAATCTGCCCTTCTTACCCCACTTGAGTCTAGAGTATTTTTTTCCCTCTTTAATGTCTTTTTATATTTGGAAATGAAGAGATTTCCTTCTTGACATGAGGAAACAAACAAACAAACTGTTCTTATCCAATTACATAGACTTACAAATCTTCATGTGAAATATTCGTGAGATATTTATATGGCATAAAGGAATTGAAGGAGGCATTGGTGTTTTAAAGAGACAACAACTTGAACTACTGAACCACAGTTAGCATTAGCTGCTGTGACTTTCTTTGCCTTAGCCAACTAAAAGGATTTTCACGTTTTTCCCAGAAGTTGTTTTCTTTTTTTACCCTTTCAACTCAAGCTCAAGAGATTCTCACAAATAGTAAATTTATTGCTTTGGATAAAGTGCATGTTTGGTATTGATGTGTATCTTTCTATTGATTTTTAATAAGCATTAGAATAAGGTCATGAATTGTGGAAGCATGTTGCAAAGTGCAGTTGGACTTGCAAGATAACCTAGACAAAGATAAAACGCTTTTTCTAATCCAAAAATTATGCTTATAGATACATATTTCAGAAATATTTTAAAAAGTTCCATTATTAAAAAAAATTGTGAGGTCTTAGGGTATCATTGCCTGGGCTTCTTTCATGCAGAAGAGAAGTGTTGGTTCCAAAAAGATTCCAAGCCACATTTCTGAGTTGGAAGTTGTCCAGCAAGAGCTCTGTATTTAACCACCTCTGGAATGTGTTAATTGAAGGAGGGGGACTGCCCTGCCTTCTACTTGTTCGTGGTATATTAGGGCCTATTTATTTTGTTTAGTTCTTAGCACTGTCACATAAAACATGTTTCTTATCTGATCCTCTGTTTCTAATTGCTTTTGAAGCTGTTCATCATTTCTGGGCTCTGGAAGAAGAGTATAATTCTTAAAAATACTATATCAATACACTTTTCATTAAAAAGGGCTGGTTGGAAGAGGAGAGACGCATTAGTCCTTCTAGACTACATAGAGAGTTCATACCTCTGAATATTGGAGAAGCTACGTGATAGCTCAATCTCAAGATAAAATCTTCGGGAAAGCAGTCCTTTTTAGATCTCTGTTTCTATTCAGTTCTCTAACGAAGCTGTTATCCAGATGTATGAAGTGAGTTAATAGTTAGAAACACGCACTTTAAGTCCCTGCTGATATTTGGCGTTTGTCTTTGCTTTTTTTTTTCCCACATAAATAGTATGAAGTTGAAGAATTGCGAAGAAAGAAAGAGATAACAATTCGAGGAATGGAGGGCTGCCCAAAGCCTGTGTTTGCCTTCCACCAGTGTAGTTTTCCACGTAAGTATTTTGCCATTCTTTAAGATAATGAGAATTATTCAAAACCAGTAACTGTTTAGGCCTGTTCTGTTTTCTAAAAGGTCTTCTGAAGCCTCAGTTATCCTTTAAGAATTTTTTTCTTTTCTTAAATACTTAGAGTATGTGATGGATGCCTTGATGGATCAGAACTTCACAGAACCCACTCCAATTCAGTGCCAAGGCTTTCCATTAGCCCTCAGTGGTCGTGATATGGTGGGCATTGCGCAGACTGGCTCTGGGAAGACACTAGCAGTATGTATTCTTCCCTTTCATCTATTTATTTAGTTTTCCTAGTTGCTTTGCAGAAATTACTCTGTACTACAAGCATAAAGGGAGATGATTACATGTTTTTAAAGCTTACTTTATTGTGTCATGGGTGAGACTTAAGTCTCAACTAGCCTGTCTTATTCACAGGCATGTATTTTGTGTATGTCTTTCTTTTTGGATGCTTAGTCACTTCTTTTCAGTCTATGCTTACATTGTGATTTAAAAAACAGTATGTGCTCTTTAGCATATTTGTTTTATTAGCTATGCAGGTTAAAATAAAAAATGGTTGAGTCTTCAAGGTATACATTAATTTTATCGGCAGTGGTTAAGAAATAATTTTATCCGTTATGAAAAGCATTGGTTAGAGCCAAGACTGCTCAATTCTCCTAACTTAGACTCCGAATTTAAATGAGCCTTCCTTTCAGAGGTGCTGAGCGGCTATATTTTGTGCTCATGTCAAAGCAGATATGGTTGGTCAGCAGCTCTGAAAACCTTCTGTTGTGTTGGTTAAATGCAAATATGTAGTTTTGCAGAATCCTGATTTTTAGATAGCCAAGGTTTCTTGCTGTCTCTCATATCAGGTGTTGGCTTCCTGAAGAGATGTTAGGCTAAGTGGGCTCTTGCCATGATCCACTTGTCATGGCAGGTGATCATTGGCATTGAATATTGAAGTCCTGTGTCTTGACTTAAAGCTCTTCTGTTTTAGTACTTGCTGCCTGCAATTGTTCACATCAACCACCAGCCATATTTGGAGAGAGGGGATGGCCCAATCGTAAGTGCTTGTCAATTCTCTTCCTCTTTGCGTGTATGGCATGGCATCATTAATGAGATGTGTACTTTATTTAATTGGTATATCAGAATAGTAAGTAGAGAAATGTTTGCTATCACAATGTGAACATCCCACTCGTTAGTTGAAATTCTGTGCAATTACTGGCATAGTCTAAAGATACTTAAATGTTTTAGCTAATAAAGAGCAGATGGTCCAACTTTGCTTGTGGTATCTATGCGGAGCCCTTAAGTTAGGGATGTGTGTGCAGCTTGGTTATCCTGAATCGATTCCTTTTGCAGTGCCTGGTTCTAGCACCTACTAGAGAGTTGGCCCAGCAAGTGCAGCAGGTGGCTGATGATTATGGCAAATGTTCAAGACTGAAGAGTACCTGCATTTATGGAGGCGCACCGAAAGGTCCCCAAATCAGAGATCTAGAAAGAGGTAATTTTAAATTGGGTATTTCTGGAGGAAGTGGTATTGTAAAATCTCTGTAAAAATAAAATTATCTTCTTAAAACCTGTGTGGAGGGGGGTGTGCATGAATGAGCAGTTATCTCTTTCTCCAGTTACAATGATAGTGCATGTAGTATTTCTCTTCTTTGTTGTGTAGCGACATACTTGGATATTAGATTTCCTTTCCATTTTCTCTTTGAACTTTCCATTTGTAAAGATCATCAGGACATAGGAAGGGGGGAAGGAAACTTACCAGAAAGAGAACAGGTTATTTTGAGGAAATGCAGTAGCAGCAAGTTTAAGGAATGATTTTTCTTAAGCCAGATTGCAAGTTCCTGCCCATGCTTGTTCAAGTAATCAAACTTAATTTCTGAATGTATAGAAACTTCATTAGGCAGTGGGTTTTGTTTCTTTCATTGTTCTTAAACTCTGTTTCTTTTCATGAACCCCATAACGTTCTGTAACTGCCTTTCCGTACATAGCAAGGGGCTGGAGTTGGGAATGATGAGGAACCATGGTTCTGCATCAACCACTGTAACACAGTAGTGCTCAAGTGACCTAACCTTCATATCAAGACTACTTACATACAATTTTAAATGCAGGAGTGTGCTGATGGCTTTCATCTTCACTAGATTAAAAAAATGTAATAGAATTATGTGAAAAGATGTAAGAAGTATTATCAAGGTAGGCTTATATATACAGATCTACTCAAATCAGAAAATTTTACTTTTCACTGCAGTTTGCAGAGTCATTATTGAAAACTGCAGTAATGGGGTAAAGCATGCATGGTAGAAGGCTGTGGGAACAGAGTGGAAGCTCTGTTCAGAAAATGGTAGTGTATTCCAATTCAAAAGTAGCATCTTCAATGGAAGAGTCAAAGGTTACACGAAGAGACCCTGGGAGGATCACCTTGGTGGGTTTTTGCACATCTTTCTGGAGTGCTGTAAAATAGGTGTTCTGCATATGAAGAAAACAGTTTGGTTAGAGCATGTTGGCAGGTTCAGTGCTTTCAGTCCTTTCAGGTGTTACTGTCTTTGGATGATTACTTAGTATTTTCTGCAGCAAAGATTGTTGAATAGATAGAGTCCAGAAAACATTTTTTTTCTCAGTTGTGATTTTTTGGGTATTTAGTGAATTTATTTTGGAGGAGTACATAATTGACAACAGAGTCCTCAGTCTCCCTGGCAAACTAATGGCTCCATTAGAAATCTGGTTCTTGGATGAGCTTTATAGAAACTAGAAGTATGCCCAGCTTTGACAGCCTTGAGGAGTCCAGGTTGACACAGACAAAAAGATCTGGGTTGCCACAAAATACTCTGCATCTGTAAGTGCAGTATCAAGAAAGCTGTTGGGGTTTTGCTCTTTTGCACCTCGCTGCTTACCTAAACTTAACCTTCTGTGGACATTTCAGTGACACTGAAGGACTCACCCATAAGATTTGGGAATCGGTGGAAACCAGTCCCTCCTTTTAAGGAATGTATAAATTGCCATTCCTGATAGAAGTTTATGAATATTTGAATTTTCTTTTTATGCTAACAGATACGGGCAGGATGGTTGTCTATCACTATTGGTGCATAATTACTCAGTATTAAAGCCCATGCTTTGGCTTTATATATTTAAAAAAAAAAAAAAAGTGGAAGTAATTTGACTGGTATAGCAAGAGGAGCACTTCATGTTTGCTTAACATGGGGAGTTTAGCTGGTGTTTGCTCTTATTTTTCCAGAGAGCTCTTTAGACTGTATAATTCTGGATGAAGGTGGGTCAGACTTGAGTAGAAGCTTATTTTACTTCTGATTTTTGAACAGCTCTTCACTAGTGTTTTCTGACAGTAATCTTTTAGCTTCTATACTGCATTTATTACTCTAATGGCACTGTAACAGTAATTTCAGAATGGAAAAAAAAATTAAAAGAAACTAGGGCTTCTACTGAAATGACTCAATCTTGGGTACGAATGAGGGTGGTGCTTTTTTTTTTCCCCTTCAACAATTTTGCTCTGGAAGGTGATTCATTCTGACTAAAAATACCAATTGACATTCAAATGAAGAGCCTTACTCTTTCTCCTCATTCTGTTTTGAAGGTGTCGAGATCTGCATTGCTACACCAGGTCGCTTGATTGACTTCCTTGAGGCAGGAAAGACCAACCTTCGTCGGTGTACGTACCTGGTGCTGGATGAAGCAGACAGGATGTTGGACATGGGATTTGAACCCCAAATTCGTAAAATTGTTGACCAGATAAGGGTATGTGAACCTTGTAAAAGGACAGCCTCCTTTGGTTTCCCATTCGAAGTCCAGTACCTTAAATAAATCCGTTTTCCCTTTTTCTTAGCCTGACAGACAGACTCTGATGTGGAGTGCCACCTGGCCAAAAGAAGTGCGCCAGCTTGCCGAGGACTTCCTGCAGGACTATGTTCAGATCAATGTGGGGAACTTGGAGCTGAGTGCCAACCACAATATCCTGCAGATAGTGGATGTATGCATGGAAAGCGAGAAAGACCATAAGTAAGCTGATTTTCCTGCCATTTCAGTTTTTTTTGTTGTACTTAAAAATCTACGTTGCTTTGAAAGCCAAATACGAATTCTGAATAGTGAAGTTACTTGTAGTATTATGTAACCTTTGAGTGTTACAAAATAAGTAAGTCCTGTAACTAACTAGTCTATTGCATATATTCTAACCACACTGTTGTACAACAGACTTAAATTCTGTGTGATACTGACTTATACAACATGCATCCACATAAATATGTTCTCAATGTAAGTTGCGATAGTGCTCCTATATTCTTCTATATGTGGATCTACATCTTAGCTCTCATGTCTATTTTAGACTGATACAACTGATGGAAGAAATCATGGCAGAGAAGGAAAACAAGACTATCATCTTTGTGGAGACAAAGAGGCGATGTGATGATCTCACTCGAAGGATGCGCAGAGATGGGTGATTACCTTCCCCCCTCCCTGCCCTTGTTTCTGGTGGGAAACAGAAATTGTAATCAAAAGCAGTAAGGTTTAAATGTTCATGATGCTATTGTTGGGAAAAACTTGTCTATTCTTTTCTTGGCTGAATTGAGTCTTAGTTTCCCAGAAGGTTCCAGTCCGTCAAAGCATTGGTGCAAGAGAGAGTATTTATAAGCTGGGCAGCTTTTAAAGTATCAGAATACTGCTACGCTGATCAGGACTGTATCAGTATAGCAAATGTGATTTGGCTTAGATGGTTGTTTATGTAGGTAGTGGGTTTAACATGCAAGAAACAAACCAGTATACATGCTAGGTAGATACAGGCCAGAGGAGGACAGGGAATAAAATACATCTCGTGTCTTTCATTTTTTGTCTTTTTACTGAAATGCCAATAAAGCGTCCTGTTGCCTTTAATGTATGTACTTTCTGTCTATACTAATGTGCATCTCTGTTTGGCAGTTGGCCAGCTATGTGTATCCATGGAGACAAGAGTCAGCCAGAAAGAGATTGGGTGCTAAATGGTGAGTCCATCACTGAGGGGAGAATAACTCAGGCTGCCGTACGTAACTTACTGAGACGTGCTTTTCTCCGATCTTCTTTTTTTTGTCTCTATACCCAATAGATGCATTTCAAAAGAACTTCCCTTGCCTTTGTACTGTTAATTTCAGTACTTTTTTTTTTTTAATTAATTAACAAAAACACAATGGGAAAATTGCTTCACCCAGAGAGCTGGATTTTAAAAAATAGTTGACAGATTATATCCTGACTTGCTGGGGTTTCTGAAATTGACCCATCTTACCTAAATTCTGGAAAATGAGCATTTAGTGTAAATCAAGTTCACGTAACTTTATATTTTTGAAAAATCTTACTTCATAGCATGCTTTGTTTTACAGAGTTTCGTTCTGGAAAGGCTCCTATCCTCATTGCTACCGACGTTGCATCTCGTGGGCTAGGTTTGTACACATAGACCACTCTTGGCTACTGCTGCATATTTTTCTTCTTTGGACTGAAATATGTTTTCTTTTTTTAAAAAAAAAAAAATTCAAAGCGTGATTTTCCCCCACATGTGAAATACGTTTTTTAACATTAATCTTTTTTTTTTCTTTCATATTCAAAGTCTCTTCCTGCTCCTAATGAACAGGCTTTGGTCTGCAGCAAGGCCTAGGCATGACCAATCGATCGCCAAGAGGGAGAAGAGACGTCCAATTATGCAACCCAACCCTTCCACCACACTCACTTCTTCCCCAAATCCAGCTTTTGTTGCTGGAATGATAGGGATGGATTGCTCTCCGTTCAGAGAGTGTCAGATAAAGTTCGAGTAGGAAGTTGTGGGAGAGCATTTCAACAGCAAATAGCTAATATTCTCCCCTACGACACACCACAGATTTGAACATACCTACCCCAGTATACACGCATGTTCACCCCACAGATGTATTCACATCTGAGAAAGCACTGCTCCAGATCTTTGGTCTTGACATGTAACCTTCCCTCTGTGTTCCTTCTAGGCAGGACCACTGAGATTATATGGCCTTTAACATCATGTTACCCAAGTGTGTAATTGAATCAAAATTGCACAGCTCTATTCTGGTGGTTTGAAAATGATCTGTCTGGATGCATCAGTTGTGCCCCCTTTTTTAATAAGCATATTGGTACTGTGCAACACTTTGTGCTAAGCACAGTCCTTATACATCTGCCTACTCTAGAAGGAGGATGACTTCTGAAGTGCTCCGAGTTTAAGAATGGACATTGACTATTGCCCCCTCCCTGAGTTTGGTAGAAGATAAACTACTTGGGGATCAATGTCTCATTGTGGTAAATTTTAGACAAAATTATTGCAAGTCATTGCAAATAAGCTCAGAAAAATCTCTAGCTGTTAAAAATCTCAGTTATCTGAGCTCTCTTTTTTCATATGCTGAAAGGGTGGCCGTGCTGTGCATCATATGGTCACTTTAATACAGGCAGACCATTACTAGACTTGGCAGCCTTTGTCACACAACCTGCACCCCTCCTTCCCCTCCCCTCTCAAAAAATGTCCAACACTTCCTCAGAGAGGTGGTTATATGGACTTCAGTCTCTGCCCTCTAGGGTCATGTCTGGACCTGTGCAGTTAGAACTTGGGCCTGTTGGGAGAAGGGACTGAGGCCTGAAACCAGTTTGTATGAAAGAGAGCTGCTTTCTCTAGCAGCGTTTTTTAAACAGGCTTGCTATGTGCTGGTAGCTTCTTTGTGCATCTTGCCTAGACATTTAAAACAGCCTCACCCCCCTCAAAAAAACACTCCCGGCAAAACTACTCAATTGGATAACACTTCAGAAAACAGTCTCCCCACTTCCCATCCTCCACTTCACCTGAGCTAAGGGGGAAAGGTACCAGTCTGTTTCTTGTTACTGAACAACATCTCTGCTTATTTTGGGGCCCTGAGTTTGCTGCTTCTTAAAATAAGTCACTTAACTGGCAAACTTCTGGACGACTTCCTCCAAGATCCTGGAAAGTGAAGGCTTCTACCTAAATAACATAAAACAGGGGCGCGCGCCTTTTGGCTGAGTCACCAGGGCTTTCCCTCTTCCTAATGGAACATTGGTTTCAAAAAAGCTTCTTCCAGGTAAGTTCTGAGTCCCATAATGACTTCTTTGTGATAATTCCCTGGAGTGAGGTCCTCTCTCTGCACTGATTTTTTTTTTTTTTACTTTATTTTTTTGTTCAGTCTATTAAACTAAAAACATTGAATTTGTTTTGTTTTGTTTTCTTTAACAGAAGCTTTGATATCAGCTGCAGATCATTCTCAGTGCAGGGGTGGGGGCACATCTACATTGATGGTCTAAACAGCTCTCTAGACTAGCATGTTTGCTAGTTTATATCTCTCCTGACTAATAATCAGAGACTGTCTGTGCCATAGGTATTCTGATGGTCTGACAAAGGGGATGTTTCCCAGGTAGCTGTCAAAAATTATTTATGGTTTCAATTCTTGATCCTGCTACATTACCTTCTAAAAGCGCAGGAAGGTTGCGAGTGTGCGCAAACACTTTGGAGCATGCTAGACTGGAGAAGCCGAGTCTTGTACTTGCTCTGGTTTTTCTTCAGCGAGCTGCGTGCTCTACCAGGACCACTTTCTAGTCTGAAAAACACCCTTGCATTTTCCTCTTCCTGCCTTCCCATTCTTCCCGCTCCTCCCCAGTCAAGTCAGTTCCGTCTACATTGGTAGCTACAATTCCCTGTGCTTTCTGCCGGGAAAGCACGTCCTTGTAACCTCTGTGGTAATTGAAGTTGCTTTGCTACTGATGGATGTGCAAAACGGGACTGACTGAGGATCGTGTAGCCTGCAGCTTGTCAGACTAGTGACACCCTGGCTGTGAAGATGCAATCTGTCATACGTACTCCTCTCTTTACTTCACTTTCCCCTTTTTAAAAAAACTGTTGCATCAAGGACCCTAGCTGGAGACTCGCGCAGCCCCCTGTGAAACCTGCCTTCTCACTCCCTTTTTTTGGTGTGATTCAGGACTTTGGAGTCAGCAAAGACTGAGGAGCCCCCCCTTTGCTGTAATAAGAAACAGACATAAAGTCCCCCTCTTGTCACTACAACTCTCGTTTTTATTTTTCCTACAACCCCTTTGAAATTGATGCAGTCTGGGCAATAGATGCAGTCTGACCCTTTGGATGTAATTTTTGTATCTTCATTTTTTTGACAATTGCCCCTAAGAACCCCGAATAGGGGATAAAAAGCGTTGGAGGACCTGAAACTTTTACCTGAACCCAGGTTCTCCGGCGCTTCACAACCAAATGGGGCTACAGAGAAGCGTCTAAGCCAGTTCACAGAGCGAGCGTGTGTGGGGACTTCTCGCTGCCATGGACCCTTGATGCATGCTCCCCGCGCTCCAGTGGTCCCGTGTCAGAGGGCGGAGTTTTCGAAAGGAGGCCGCCAAAAATAAAAGGCAAAGAGACGGGATCGGCTGCAGCGGTTTCCCACAGGAGGAGGGAGTGTGCATCGGTCTGGTAACAAACAGAGAATGTTTCTCTCTTTAAAAAACACAACAAAGAAACAACAACAAAAAAGGAAAGGAAATCACAAAAATCTGTGTTTTATCTTGGATATTTTCAAAATATTCTTCTTAAAATGCAGATTTTTAATTTTTTTTTTTATCAGCTGTTAGGGCACTTACTGTAATACCGTGCTTTTTAAAGTATTGTATACTATAGCAAATAGGTGCTTTTGGTACTTGAGGTGCTTTCACTGAAGCGTTACACTAACATTTACTTTGTTTCTGTCCCATAAGTTTACAAAGTCTGACTTTCCAAAAGGCGGGCGGTTCTGATCTCCTAAATCTTAATATTATTTTGTATACAAAACAATTTTGATCATTTCATTTCCTGCTTCCATCTGACACGGAAAGTAGGGAATTGCTAATGGAATTGAGGATTGTCCAAATTACAAATGCTTGCCAGAACTGGACGGAACAGCACGGTGAAATGTTAGTGCAATGCATTCTGGTGATAACTACAAAGCGGAGTTAAGATATTCTAGGTCTGGATAATTTTTAATGAGTTGGCTGAATAATACTAATGTAATTGGAGTGTCTTAAGCTTTAGGCTAGGGAAAGTAGTTCACTGTATTTTATCAGGACTGTAAAAGTAAATATTTTTAAGATTGCCTTTTATTTCATGTTACCAAGTGGAAGGTAAGTGATCTCATTACCGTTGCTGTTTGTTAGACTTCTCCCAACAGAGTAAAAGCTTTACTGTGGCAGTTCTGCCCTTCCCTCCACCCCAATTTGTTCTGTCTGATGGTGGCATTTTCACTTTCCAGACTGTGTTTTTGGTTTTTGGGTTGTTTTTTTTTTTTTTTTTTTTAAAAAGTATGAAATTCAATTAACTCATTCACAAACATCGGTGTCTTTGACACATGAAGACAGAGAAATGCATTCCGGGGAGGATGAATTTGAGTGCAGGGCAAAACTGCTTTAAAATTACCACTGTTTTTCAGGACACTGATCTTTGTTCCTGATAATCTTAAATTTGAGTCTTCTACTCTTTTGGGATGAGTCTGTCTTGTATTTATTCCATACAATTACTAACTTTGTATTTTTTTTTCTTATTACTGTCACCTGCATTCGTGCTCCCCACCTTTCGTTGGCACGTCCTCTCTTCTTCTCCCCTTTCCTCAACCCCACCCCTTCACTGTGCTTCGCACCTGGGCACTTCACAAGATGTGGAAGATGTTAAATTTGTGATAAACTACGACTATCCGAACAGCTCTGAAGATTACGTGCACCGTATTGGCCGTACCGCACGTAGTACCAACAAAGGTACTGCCTACACCTTCTTCACACCAGGAAACCTGAAACAAGCCAGGGAGCTTATCAAAGTGTTGGAAGAAGCCAATCAAGCCATCAATCCCAAACTGATGCAGCTTGTGGACCACAGAGGAGGAGGAGGTGGTGGTGGAGGTAAAGGCACATGGGAAAAGGGTTACACAGGGAATAGGTTCCCCATTTTGAGGGAGGGAAGATTAAAAGAGGGTAGGGAAGTAGTAAGTGCAAGTCTAAGATAACAGATTAGTAATAAAGCTGTTTTGTACCCGAGGTCTCAACACATTATGTAGATGTAGTATTTCTGTCCAACAGAGGGTAGTCCACTGTTTTACCTTAGCTGTAGAATGTTTTTTTTTTCTCCTGATAGGTCCTCACAGAGCTAATTTTGCTTGAATTAATTCCTTGCAGCTCCTACCTAAACACAAGCAACAGGATGTGTGTGCATGCACATGCAAAATTGCAATCAGTAAAGGGATACACTGACTTTACCTTCAGGGACTGAGACTATTTTTCCTCCCATTCCCTGAAGGAATAAGTTTCGTTATATTTCCAAGTTAGTCCTGAATTTCTTCTGTTTCTTTGTCTCCAAGCACATGCATTGAGAACTCTTTTGAACTTCGTATTTCCACCTTGAACAAAACGAAGAGGCTTATGCACACCTGGGCAGGGAAGTTATAGTCAGTCAGAAGAACTTGCTCCTCGTGGGCAAAACTGGATGTAGAAGGGGGAGAAAGGGTGGCATAATTGTACCAGAGATCATTGTTTAAGACTTGTTCACGGTACTAAATCTTAATATATCCATCGCCAGGAGGTCGTTCTCGTTACCGAACGAGCAGTTCAGTAAACAACCCTAACCTGATGTACCAGGAAGAGTGTGACAGGAGGCTCCGGGGAGTGAAAGAGGGCCGGAGAGACTCAGGTGGCTTCAGAGACCGTGAGCGTGGTGACAGTTATGCCAACGGAGCCAACAAGACCTATGGCAGTGCCTACGGGAGCCCAAATTCTGCTTTTGGGGCAGCACAGAGCCAGTATGGTTACACTCAAGGGAGCTATGGAGCAGCTGCCTATGGCACGAGTGGCTATGGCACTGCAGAGTACAGTGCTAGTGGCTATGGTGCCAGCACCACAGCTGCCACCGCTGGGAGAACCTCACAGAGCACTACCCAACAGCAGTATGCAGGGATGGTGGGGCGCTCGGGCCAGCAGCCACAGCCGCTCATGTCACAACAGTTTCCGCAGCCCCCTGCCACTAACGTGATGGGCTATATGGGACAGACTGCCACCTACCAGTATCCGCCCCCTCCCCCGCCCCCTCCCCCCTCCCGCAAATGAGACCACTCACCCGCTGGTGACCAGTCTAGACCTCTTGCATTTAAAGGAAGCTTTTCTTTCTCTTCTTTCCCATTGTGATGTCTCTCTCATGCGGGTTAGACTTAGAATTCACCATTCAAATCCCTCGAGCCCATCAAAAATGGCCCCCAGTCCACATTACTGACCCTGTCCTCTTTTTTTTTTCTTTTTTTTTTTTTGTTTTTAAGAGAGATATATAGTTGACTGGAAAATTTATTATTTTTTGTCTTGCATGTTGAGGAAATTGGAAATTTTATTTTCTAAAGGAAATGGGTATAAGGCAGATAGGTCCCAATTCGATCATCTTGGTGTCTAAGGTTTGTGTGAAAACTTGCTTTTGAGGGGAGGAAGTTTCTGTTCTGTAACGTGTTAACTTAACTTCAGGAAGTATCAAGAGAGGTGGGAAACTTTGGGGAGCCAAAAAGCACTTCACTTAAAATGATAAATGCAAGGGAGCAATGCTCACTTCTCCTAATCTTAATTTTTTTTTTTTTAAATAGCTCACTATTATTGCTTGTAATCTATGGTAGGTGACTTTCTATAGGAAAACTCTGCTCATTTGTCTGCGCTGGGTGGTGTTCAGAGTAATGCCCCAGGTACATTATCGGCGTTTTCTGCAGCTCTGGAAGCAGCGACCCCATCTTCTGGTACCTGTAGCAGCCTGCAGTAGGGAAGTTGGGATTAAAACCCCAATGTCAGAGACCAAACCTGTCTTGGATTTGATACCTGAAAACCGATAGTCACTGTAGGTACCACTGCTATAATGTTTAGCCAAGTAAATTCTTTCCCTATGATTGTTAAATTGCAGCATCGCAAACCCGTGGAGCCTGGTTATCCTCAAATTAGTTTCTGCTTTCAAATTCCTATTGTTGGGTTTATTGAGAGGAGTCTTATTTGAGAGCCCAGAAACTAAACAGAACCAAGATGATGAACAGTGTATCTTGTTTGTCTGTCCTTCACGAACAAACCACCTTTTGCCATGGGGAATGTTCTGAATGCTGCTACGCTGAATAAAATGTGACAGAGTTTTCCACACTTAAATTTAGGAGATTTGAATAGGATGGGCTGGGGGGGGAGGGCAAGGGGAGGAAGGGCGGAGGAGGAGATTGCCTGGAATCTCCTTTTCATGAGGTAAGCGGAGAGCTGGTTAGTGCATCTTGATTCTGAAGCTTTGTTTCTTTTGTACCTTGCTCTGACTATTGCTTTTCCTGGCTTTTGAGTGCATTTCCCTGCTCCATTGGTCCCTTTGAGCTGAGCTCTCGCAGGTAGGTAGCATTTTAGAAAATGTTAGAGAAGAGTGAAATTTTAGTAAATACGTAAATAAAACTTGTTTATTTTACAGGCTAAGGTGGGTGTGAGGGGGTTTCCCCTTTAGTAAAATATGTTGTTGACTTGTTATTTCTAATACCAGACGGTTCAGAGACAGTAGATGATAACAGGAGTTGGCTGCTCTTGATCTGATAATATGACAAAAGAATGGATACATCTCCTGGTTTGTGAGGCATAATCTTTGCATTATGAGAGTGCAGGATTTTGGTTTTTTTTTCTGTTGGCGTTCTTGCATATAGATGAACAAGGCAGCCCACTCCTCCTGTAGCAGAGTGGAACTTCTTATAGCCCAGGAAAAGAGCTTGTGTATACAGAAATGATTTATTTTTTAATTTAATTCTTCCCAGAGTAAAATTTTGGGGGTTGAATGTGCGTTTTTTTTGTGCAGTACACAGGTAGGTTGCTGACACAGGGAAAAGGGAGAGATCTTCCAGAACCTTGGTTCCCTCGTCCCATCTTCTAATTCCAGTGCTTGGGCAGGAAGTTACTTTGCTTGTGTTAAGTGAAAGCCAGAAACATTTGGTTTATCCAGGTACTGACTGATTTGTCTTTGGCCTCCCTCGCAAGCAAATGTAGAGCTTTTTTTTTTTTTTCTCTTTAAAAAAATTTGTGAGTTCAATGCAGAAATGTGTTTGAGGGGTGTAGGAGAAGGACATCTCACCGACTGGTTTTGAAAAGGGTCTCTGGACCGCCAAAGCTGCCTTATAGTCTGCTATAGCTTTCACTTCTTTTGGGAGGGACTTGAGCACGTGTAAACATCTATGCCAAGTCTTCCAGTGCTTTGTTGCCATTGAGGTCAGCTGAAGTCCAGGGTCTCGGTTCGGTTCAGAGTGTTAACCTGACTGTTGAATGCATAAATGCACCGTGGCATGTGCTGCCCCTGTCCCACCTGGTGCGCACTGCTCTGTTCCATACACCGGATGGAGGGCCCTTGTTGATAAAGCGTTAGTGTCTAGCAGCGTTGTTTGCCTTGTTTTCAATCTGTAAAAGTTTGTGGGAGTGTCAGATGAGTTGGGTGTCTCCTCCCCTCCCACTTCCTGAAGCAATTTACTGTTTGGACTTCTCTGAACAATGGAAGGGTTAGTGGCTTTGTGTGGGATCAGCATCTCGTTTCACACACCTGCTGGTCTCTGAACACATTCCTGTTGTATTAATGAAGACTTGAATTGAGAGATTCATAGATCTGTGGTGTTCAGACACAGGATACTAAGAGCTATGTTACTATTCTTAGTTTGTAAATTGTCCTTTTGATACCATCTTGTTTTCTTTTGTAGGTATAAATAAAAACACTGTTGTCAATAAATTGTGAACTTTGTCTTTATTTTTGAAGTGTAAAACCATCTTTGCCCCTGTTCTTCCCAGTTCTTAAAAAAAAATCAAATTCAAGGAGTTGGAAACACCTGTTGGCAACCCACTGAATTTTAATTGAAATGATCCCCGTTTGTAGAGTATGAGGAACAGTCACGGAAAGTGAGTGAGTGGGGAAGATGTTTGAATACCTGTGGAATTGGAAGATTCATGTCATTCGAAGGGAATGTATTTTTCCTGATGTTATGGGACTCTAACAGAATGGGAGTCAGGCAGAGTTAACTTTGAGGAGGATGTTAGTTCATACAGAGTTAAAGTAATAGTTTGTAGCATCTGCTGTGTCAGATGTGGCCATGTGTGAAGTGGGTCAGTGGCCTTGGTATATATTACCAGATTTAATGGCATGTTCCCTTTACCATAGGCACCCGTTAAAGGACTGAAGGACTAAAGGTAGTGACAATTTCCCCTATACTCCTTGTGCTGCCTCAGGGTCAAGGTAGAGGTGTGTTTTGGAGGTAGATGCTGGGAAGAGCCGGGAGAGAAGAATTTGCACTACTTCAGTATTGGCCAGCACTACTTACTAGCACCAAATTCAAGTAAGAAGAAATAAAAAAAATTTGAGGGAAAGTCTCATATGGATGAAAAGCATATCAGCTTTCCAGGCCTCGTCTTCCTGGCACTGGAGTGAAGCTCTGCTGAGCCATCAGTTAGCCAAAAAGGGCCAGGAAAAAGCAAAGCTGTGATCTTCGGAGCTTCATCTTCGGAATTTCTTGCGTTGTCTGTGGAAATGTCTTCAAACAGGCATGGGAAGACTTAACTTCTTTCCTTTTAGGACTGTGCAAAGAGAAAGAGAAGGTAATGAAGGAACTTTGGGGAATTAAAACTGTTTCATTGTTTCCACAAATATTTTTTCTGAACTTGCTATTTAGAGCGCGAGATAGTGGGTTGCTGGGTTTGCAAATGGCAATGAAATTACGGCTGTCGAATGGACCTCGGGCATCCTCCATGTGCTGCTAGGCTAGCAGGAATAGAGCCGCGCTGTCTGCAGGTACCACAACTGTTTGCCCTCTGTTGTGACTGTATGCTAGCAGCACCGGAGAATCCTGTTCATTGTGGAAAGAGGATCTAGGAGAATTTGGTGAGAAGGGTAAAATTAAGGAATCCAGAGAAAAGGGAAGGATTTATGTGATCCTTGATGGGAGACAACCACTACAAAATTGCTTTTAAGGGGGAGAAACTCCAAAACTAACTTGCTCTCCTTTTTGCTAAAGGAGAAGGTTTTTGTTTCCTCTTCAGTAGTTACTCTTGTTCCTGTATGGATCCTCTTAGAGACTTAATTTCCCCACTTTCTTTTTCTTGATTGTGTAGTATGGAGTCTGCTGTTCTATGCCCAGTGCTTTTTTTTTTTTTTCTTTCCCCCCCTCTTTTAATAGAGAACATGACCTGAATAAATGGTCTGTGGCCAGACCCCACCCTGAGCCTGCCCCATCTCATCTGATCTGGAAGCTGGGATGGGAGGCCTCTTGGAAACACCAGGGGCCCGTAGGCTTAGATGAGGTGGGTGGAGAAGTGGCTGCCCTGGTGGTCAGCAGCATGGGGTCCAGCTGGTGGCCTGGTACTGGGGCCAGTACTGCTCAAGGTCTTTGTTCGGTGCTAGAGGGAAGGGCAGAGTGCGCCCTCGGTGGTTTGCTGATGGTGCACAACGGAGGGGAGTGGCTGATACACCGGACCGTGCCAGGCTGGAGAAATGGGCTGGTGGGGGCTTCGTGAGGGTCAGCAAAGGGAAATGCCACATCCTGCCCCTGGGGTGGAACAACCCTGTGCACCAGTACGTGCTGGGGGCTGCCCAGCAGGAAAGCGGCTTGGCAGGAAAGGCCCTGGGTGTGCTGGTGGATGTGAAGTTGAACACGAGCCACCAGTGAGCTCTCGTGGCAAAGAATGGAAACAGCCTCCCGATCTGCACCACTGGCAGGTCGAGGGAGGTGGTCCTTCCTCTGGACTCAGCCCTGGTGCCATGGGTCCAGCTGGAGCGATGGGTCCAGCTTTGGGCTCCCAGTATGAGACAGGGACATAGTGGAGCAAGTCCAGAAAAAACACGAGGACTAGGGACTAGAGCATCCGATGTAAGAGTGCAGGCTGAGAGCCGAGACTGCTCAGCCTGGAGAAGGCGGAGGGGGGTCTTACCCATGTGTATGAATGCCTGATGGGGGGAGTAAAGGAGACAGAGGTGGACTCTGCTCAGTGGTGCCCAGTGACAGGGCAAGGGGCAATGGGAAACTCCACTTAAACGTAGGAGAAAAGTTTTTTACTGCGAGGGTGGTCAGACACTGGCAAAGGTTGCTCAGAGAGGCTGTGGTGCCTCTGTCCTGGAGATACTCAAAACCTGACTGGACGGGACCTTGAACAACTCTAGGTGACCCTGCTGGGAGCAGTGGGGTGGATTAGATGATCATCCCCCAGTTGCTCCCAACCACAGCTGTTCTGTGAAATACAAGCTTTTGGGAGCTGAAAGCTTCCTCGGAGTATCTTTCAGGTCCTTGTGTTAAACAGAAGGGAGCTTATCTAGTTTTGAAAACAAGATAAAGAGAAGTCGCTTCCTATAAAAATCCCTTTACAATGCTTTGGTATAGGCTCTGAAGTCTTATTAAATACATTTCTTTATATAACACATCCTTGCTTTTTTTGCAGCATCGTTGCCCTTTTGTCTGAGCTCTTCTGTGTTAGAAATGTTTTGAAAAAAATTATTTTTTTTTTCCAAGAGTGTAAGAGAGATGCAACCTGCTATAATATTGCTGGTTTTCATAAATGACTGCAAAGCATTTGCATATTTTCAGTTACCTTTTCTCTCCCATGATCCAGAACATTTGTGTAAGAGAAAAAAAACCAAAACAATTCTATACCTGCTGTGATGTCCCAGGGGCAAATGTTTTTTCTTCTGCCTCCTGTATCATCTAAATTTTGCAGTTTTATCACTAGCGATGCGAGACTGAAAGCCAGCAGTTGTTTTTTCCCCCTTTTGTTCCACCATCCGCAACTACAAAGGGTATGGATTTCTCACAAAATACAGAAGAACGCGGGACACATGAATTGAGCTAAAATGGGAATTAGTTTTTAAAAAAAAGGAATTGACGTGGAGCACCTTGATGGCAGTTTTACAAAGTACTTTTCTGGCTAAAAAAATGTTTTAATGACAGAAGGAAGTCTTAGTCTGCCAAGGCCAGCCACCTGCTCAGTGCTCCTGTCACCTCTCTATCAGCAGGTATATTGCATGAAGCTACCAAAGATCCATCCCTCGAAACATCAAATGCAGGCCTTCACTACTCCTTTTGGCAGACTAGTTCAGGAATGTGAAGAAGGAAGAAAATATTTGTTCGCTTAGCTAGATTTCATCAAATTCCATCCTCTTCCACAGAAAAGTGTTTTGAAATGTACTTCAGCCTCAGCAAACCAGAGCATGTTCTACCAAATTTTATGCTCTTGATGCACTTGTTAGCTCTGGTACGTAGCTGTTTACCAAAGCACGGCACTGAAGTGGAAGGGGCATCTGATTTTGGGAAACAGAAGGGGGTGTCTTGTCCATGCAGGTGCTCGTCTTCCTACAGAATCAGTTCTTGGGAACGTTACATCTTTTCCATCAAAAGAAACAGTAGGCTTAATAATATCTCCATGTGTCCGCAGTTGCTTTCTCAGGTACATTGTCTGCCTACAGCTATTTCGGCCCCCCCCAAAGTTTTTTTGCTTGCTTCCTAATCTGTCAAAATGTACATAGAATTGAATATATCTCAATTGGTAACTTCCCAAGGTGGGATTAAACCAGGCTTAGCTCTTATTTAACTTCTACTTTGTTTCGCATGCATGTCTAGAGACTTGTGAGCAGAGGTGCCCACTTGCATTCAACAGATACGTTTTTTAAACTGGATTTTAGGTGGACAATCTGCATCACAAATACAGCAAAGAATAAAGTCATGTAAGGATTAACGCACGGCAAGCTGCAGCTCCACCGTACGTTGCAAGGGTGCCAAATGAACGTTTCGGATTTATACCAACCCCTTTACCTACCTTTGGTAACGTAAAGATAGAAGAAGTCACAGTAGAAGATGGTTTGTACCACCCCGGAAACTACAGCGATCTGGTCATAGAAATTCTCAGTGTAGTAGCGCCAGACCCAGTTGCCAATGTAGAGAGCGCGGTAGAGGCCCAGGAAGAAAAGGTAGTGTGTCGTGATGGTCTCTGCTTCCCCCGTCTTGCTGATCATGAAGAGCTGAGGAAGGATAGCCACGGACTCCAGGTAGATGGAGAAGGTCCAGAGTATCTGCGAGATGCAAAACGAAGGCAGTGGAGAGTCTTGGTGCTGGTTAATACGCATTAAGAGGCAAAGCTTTCACTGGCAGAGCACTGAGGTGCGAGCGGGATGAGCAGTGCTGCTGGAGTTGGGGAAAATGAGCCTGCTGTGCTGGGACTGAGAGGAGGCAGCGCTGAGCTGCTCCATAGATGCTATGGTCTTCGAGGCCTGCCAACCTTGCCTTTCCTGCTTGCTTTTGCTGTTAAAAACCTCAGCTATTCAATACGCTGCTTGCTCTGCTGCATGGTGTCAGGCTGCAGCTTCCCCTCCCCTTTCCTGCCTCAGGTTTTCCTTACCTCCAAGGCGGTGAAGCTGTGGTTCTCCAGAAACGACAGGCCTGTGACAGGGACCAGCAGGAACTCAAGGCGGAAGGAGTCATTCTCGCTGTCGAATGTTTTCCGGAATTTCACGTAGATCATGTACACGGTGATGTAGGCACATATCAAAAAAATGACCTGGGGGAGGGAAGGGAGACGGCAAGACCTTACCTGTGATTACACCTTCTGTGCATGAAGAGAGGACGGCTTTGCCAAAGTCAAGATCTTTTAACCTGGTTCTGGTGGGGCTGTGCCAGGGCGAGATAGTGGTGAATGCTTTTTCTGTGCTGGCTTGTGGATTGACTTCTGCTAGAGATACTCCAGCGGTCAACTAAAGATCACCCCACCATGAGGATCACAATTGCTTGAGCCCTCTAGGGCTCTGTGTGAAGAGGTTGGCTTGGTGGCAGGCATCTGTTAATGCTCCTGCTGTTCAAGGACACCCAGGCTTAATTCATAATGTCTCGTTTTGGTGGTACTAAAGGTAGTAGGCTCAGCTCGCTCACTGACTGTGGTAAGGGGGTTTTTTGGTCAATGGAGAGCCAATGTCACCAAAGGAAGCATCTTTATCCACCCTTCCTATGTATAATCCCCTGTAGCATTGGTGGCAAGTGAAGAAGATGGAATTGCTCCCTCTTCCCTCTGGCTGAAAAACTTAGTGAACGTGTACCCTCGCCTCCCTGAGAAACCATGGCGAGCTGAGGGGAACCTCTGCTCCCGCACTGCCCTCTCCTTACCTTCATCACGGTGTTATAGACAGAGATGAAGGTGGTGAACAGGTCCAGATAGCGGGTTGTGAAGACGAGGGCGAAAAGAATCTGACTCTTCCCAGAGATACCTGCATGGCAGGGAAAAGAAAGGAAGGTAAGGCAGATGTGAGGAAGGACCCTTAGGATGGTGGTTTCTCCTTATGCTTTCTTTGGGAGTGGTTGTATATATATATGTTTTGCTTTGTGAGCCTGGTCTGGCGTGTAGGTGCTGTGGTAGCTCTAGACCTACCCCAGGACTGGCCGGAGTCTCCCAAGCAACGGGGCAGGCTCCTGGTGACGCCCCTGAGCCCTGCCTTGGGTTGTAGGGACCAGCGCTCGGTGGGCATATTCACTGCTTTGGCCAATTCAGTCCTTACCGTCATCAAAATGCCTTTCGCTTCCCTCCCTCACCCCCTTTGCCTGCCCACCTCGCCGGGGGGGGTTGTGTGGTGTGACATCTGCCGCACCAAGGAAGAGCTGGGGGGTCAAGGACCAGCCCAGGGACGCTGATGGACCTTAGTCACCGTTGGCGGGGAGAGGCAGACACACCCAGCCCTTTCTCTACCTGTGATAATGGCCACGGTGCTGCAGCCCAGCCCCAAAGTCTCTCGGGGAGGAAACTATGAACTCTGAGCAAAATCATCCTGCGGGAAGCTGCTGTCCTGATTTCCTCGCCCGGGGACGGGACAGCCTCTGGTACCTGCCCACCTGCTGGCAGGACCTCCTCGAGCTTTCTCTCGAGGTTGTTGGTTTTGGTGCTGCCACAACTTTTCACGCTCAATTTCCACCTCCCTCCGACCTTGCCGCCCTCCCCTTCGCTTCACCACCCCAACACCAACACCTGCCCGAGGCTGTGCGCCTTGCCACATCACACCCTTCCAACGCAGCCTGCTCCTCCTGGCAGGGAGACCTCCCGGAGGAGGGTGACTTCCCTCAAAGACCCCACCGGGGAGGGCTGCCAGCTTGCATGGGCTATTGCTAGCCTTTTCAGCACCCGTTTTGCTCACACCCCTCACTGAGCCGCCCTCCGAGAAGGGCCCCCCTCCTTTCCCGGGGCGTGGGAGCACTCACCGGCACAGGACTTTGACTTCTGGATCTTTAGCAGGAGGATGATAATGGCCAGCAAATGGGAGACGTCCCCCAGGATGCGGAACACGTTCATGGCGCTGGTGGGGCTCCTCCGGGGCGAAGGGAGCGGGGCACTTTCTGCGGGCGGGGAGGGAGAGGGCAGGGAGTTTTCCCCCCCCAAGCCTTGACCGAGCGAACGCTCTCCTCCGGCTCGACTTTCCTTTTTTCCCCAGTACCGAGCCCTCTCTTCTGTCAGAGAAAAGTTCAAGCTCCGCTCTCCCCTGGTCGCAAGCGCCTTTCCCCGGCCAGGCGCTCAAGCTGGACGTCTCCCTCGCTTACTTTTCCCCCAAGGTGGATTTTCTCTCTCTCCGCCCAGGGCCTTGCTCTTCCCGCTCCAGGCTGAAGGTTGGGGTTTGTCCCCTGGAGAGCCCCAGGCTGAGCCTGCTGAGCAGCCCCAAAACCAGCGCTGGGTGACGGTGACGTGGCTCCTGGCTGGCCGGGGAGGAGAGGGAGGAGGAGGCGGAGGCGGGAATAACTGCGCTATTTTTCCCTTTTTCTTTTTTTTCCCTTCCTCTTTTTAATTCCCCAACTTGTCTCAAGTTACACACGGAAGTGTCGTTAAAGGGGAAAAGGCAGAGGGAAAGGGATTCCCATCCTCTGGCCTTGGGGACACGTGCTCTGGTGAAGGCCAGGCTTTCCAGGGATATTCCCTGTGGGTGCATTAATCCCTGTCCTGCTCCCAGCCGGCAGCCTCCTGCCCTCTGCCCTTCCTGGCCCCGTCCTGCCTCCAGCACCTTCTCCCTGGTGCTCCACCTTGTCTCCTGGAGCAAATGAAGCAGCGGGGAGAGATCTGAATTATCGGGACGCTGCGGCTGTATATCACATCCCACCCGGACCCCCTCCCTCCCGTCGCAGGTCATGCACAACCCTTCCCCGGCGGCCCCCCACCAGCCACCCCCATCTTTGGGTGTCCTGTCTGGAGCGATGCAGGTCCCAGAGCCCAGCCCCGGAGGAAAAAAAAAAGATCTTCCCAAGGGCTGGTTTGAAAAAAACTTTGCTGAAAATATTAATCCTGGATTCTTGCAAGTGGATTACAAACAGCGTAATACATGTGTTGCCTGAAAGAAGCACATAGGTACTGCCATTTTTATAGATTTAACAGAAATGAGCTTAGTAGTGATGGCAATAAAGTTTTAATATATTCAGAAACAGCCCTGGGTGACCAGCCTGGTGGGGATAAATCTTGTCCTTGCAGCTGCGGTTACGCAGGGAGGTCTCATGGCAGCGCGAGGGGACCTCCGCATCGAGACGAGGCCATTAGATATTCATTATCTAATCACTAATATAAAGCTGCTTTAATATGACCAAATGGTTGTTTTAATTTGTCACCTCGTTTCCAAGCAAATCGCATCTGGCCGTGGGTCTAATTTGGTTACTCGAGGCTTGCGTGACCCCGCCTGCTCTTGCCCTGGGGCCGGCTCTGGCTGCCGCCCTCCCTCTCCCCAGCCATCACCCGCAGACATCTCCTCCGCACCTCCCTCCGTCGGCACGCCCTTATGGGCTCGCTTGGAGTAAAATCCTTAATGATTAAAGCGTAAAAATATTATTCCTGGTGCTTACGAGAGGACTAACAAGTCTATTAGCATCACCGGATTCCTTTCTGAATACATTTGCATGCATTTCCTCTCTGCCCATTAGGCTGGCTGCCGTGTTTTCCCTCTCTGCTAATCCAGCACCTGCTGCACCGGGCTTTTCCAGCAGCATTCCCAGGCCGGGCTGGAAAACATCCGCTCGACCCCGCGAAACTGGGAAACTGGGAAAGGCCCTGCCTGCCCCTGCCCGGGCATCGAGGCAGAGGTCGGTGCGGTGGGAGAGGAGCAGGTTAGACCAAAGGAGAGCGTCGGCAAAGGAGCGACGGGGTAGGGGCTGGCTGAAATTGGGTTTCCAGCCGTCGGAGCGGAGCCGCCTGGGCTTTCAGCAGGGCTCTGCAAGGCCACGCAGGTGCTGGTGAAAGCCAAGCCCCAGCCTTGGTGGCCCAGCAGGTCCCTGGTATCCCAGGTCCTTTCGCCGGTGGGCAGAGAGAGGTTTGAGCCGTGGAGCAGGGATGGGAGGTTTTGGGGAACAGATTTAGCGTCTTCTGTGCCAACAGATCCCCTTCCAAGCCCCTGGGGCTCAATGTCTGAGAGCCCTTGTCATCCTCTGATCCCTCCGCTCCTCTTCACAGCTTTTTGTTCCCCCCCAGGGGAGGAAGCCTCCTGCAGAGGGGTAAGACTGTTGAGGGTGGCAAAGGTTTATTCTCTTCATCTTGCGCCTTCCCAAGAAGAGCTGATCGGCCCCAAGCCATGGCCTTATCTCCTGCTGTGGCACCAGGAACCGCCATGTGAGGTGACCTTCAGAGGGACTTCACGGGAGCAGCCCAGTTGAGCTCACCCAGCTGGGACTGGTGGTGGGGCTGGGGTCTCACCATGGGACGTCCCCGTGCGGCATGCGGGAGGGCTGTGGGAAGGCTGCCGGGAGGGCGAGGGGCACCCGGATGCTTAGAGAAGGAAAAACTGGCACATGAAGTGGGAGCAAGTAATAATAAACCCTCCCTCCCTGCCACAACATGAAGCGCCTTGCACCGGGTGTCTCCCTGCCTCCCGAAATAATGCCGGGCGCTACCACCGCCCCGCACGGTGATGCTCTCTCCATGCCTCCCGTTTCCATGGCGACCGCAAGGAATGTCGCCAGGGTGACAGGGAGGCAAGCGGGCTGGGATTTGGCATTAAAAACAGGAATTTGGGGTTGTTGGGTTTCTTTTTCTTTTTTTTTTTTTTTCCCTTTAGTTCTATTTTTGGGTTTCCCTCTCTGCCTTCACTGGTCTGGGAGGCTCCTTCTCCTGCAGAGCCCCTGGGCCAGGCGGCAGCAGCTCCGTCGAGGACCCTTCCCCACCTCCGCCTGCCCTGCGAGGTGATGGCAATGGTGCGAGAAGATGGGAGAAGGGGGTTTCCTTCTCACTAAAGCATTAGTCTCCTGGCACCAGGAAGGCTTCTGTGCTTTTGCCCCTGGAGGTGCTTGGCCAGGAGTCCCCCTCCATTTCTGCTGCAGGCTGTGGCTCAGGCCGCATCCAGACCCCCCGGGAGAGCGGGCAGCCCCCAGGATTCATCCCAGAGCGGGCCCAGAGAAGGAAGTGATTTGGCATTCCCGGAGGGGCTGGGGAACAGGGTAGGGTTAAGCACCATGGGCCACCTCCATCTCTCACCACCTCTGCCCCTGTGACTGGGACAGCTCGGCCGGGGCAGTCCTGGAGCACTGGGGACAGAGATGGGACGGTCGGAGGAGGATGGCAGAGGGAGCCTGGCAGGTGCTAAGGAGTCCAAAACTGTGTTGTCTAGTTTAAACACTCAAAGTCAGACCTGCCCAGGGCAGAGAGGGCTCGAGGGCTCGTGCTGGCTGAGCTGGTGTTGCAGGAAAGCAGGACCATATATGCCCAAGCAGGGGCTACTGGCATGGGGGTTGTGCTTGTCTTCATCCCCAGACAAGAGTGGGGTCAGGCAGCGCTTGCTCACCTTCCCAGGAGCTCCTGCTTCCCCATCCATCCACCCCTCCATCCCTCTCCATCCATGCCTCCATCCAGCCCTCCATCCCTCTATCTGTTCATCCTTTCATCCACCCCTCGACCCCTCCATCCATCCCTCCAAACATTCCTCCATCCATTCCTCCATCCCTCCATCCCTCTTTCCCTCCTTTCCTCCATCCCTCCATCTCTCCATCCCTCTGCCTCCCCCATCCCCACAGCAGCATCGGGAAAGGTTGGTGGAGTGGGGCTATTTTTGGGAGCGTCTCCCTGGCAACGGCTGCCACCACCGTCTGTGGTGGCTTTTCCATAGGTGCTAAAATATTCCATGCTTCTTATTAAAGACGGTGCCGGTGGAGACAGGCGGGGGTGGCGAGTGTGAGCCACCCTGCTGCCGGGGCCGGCGGGCCTGGGGCGACCAGGGCACGGCACCCCCGGAGCACAAGGACAGCGAGGGACTGGTGGCGTCCTCGATGCAACATCCCCATGTCCCTCCTGATGGCCTCGGCTGTGCCGGCTGACTCTTGGCCGTGCCAGGGTGCTGCGCCGTGCACAAAGTGCAGCTATTCATCCTCCTGCTGCCCAGGCGGAGGGAAACGAGGAGACGTCTCGGGGGGAGCCAGCGATGAGGAGCAAAAGGCAGAGAGGGTGAAACCCAACCTGAAGCCGAGGGGGCTGCAGGGGTGAGCGGGTGCCTGGCGGCGGCGTCTGCCCGGGAAAGGAGCAAGATGTCTCAGCAGCATCTTCATCCCTTTACTGCACAGAGGGGAAAGGCCTGTTGTGGTGCCAGAGGGCCGGTACGCTTTCCGACGGGGCACCCATGCAGCTCCCAGACAGTAGCTCTTGGGATGCAGCCCCATGGGCCCTGGGGACGGGTCTTTTGGGAAAGCAAGTCCCCCCCTGAACCTGAAAAGAGGTCCTTGTAGGGACAGCTGCGGGGAGGGACAGAGGGGATGGAGGGAGCAGGCTGGCCCCGCTCCATCTGGGCGCCGCGGCTCCCCGGGACCCCCAGTTCGAGCGGTGGGGAGCAGCCGCGGTTGGGCTGGGGCGAGCTGGTCGGTGCGGGAGGCTGCCGTGCTCCCCGTTTGCAGCTGCTCATCTGCTCCGAGAGCTGCTGAAAATTACCCTCTGCTCCCCCCGGGGTGGCTTTACCAGGTGAGAGCGGGCTGCGCTCGCTGCGGCGGTGCTCATTGATGCTGGCAGGGGACAGCGGTCCCTGCAGCGTGTTGTGCGAGGGGGCATCCACGTGCCAGGGGATCTTGGGATAATTTTGGAAGGGGGAGTCACGATTGCTGTGGGATTGGGACACAGAGGGCACTCAAAAAAGTAGTTTTTTGATCTTTTTTGACTTTCCAGCAGAGGCCTTAACATTGGAGATGGCAGATGAGGCACCGAGATGGAAACCATGCCCATGGACCCCAGCGGCCTGGTGCAGGGCTGTCCCGGGAGCCTGTGCCTACAGCCGCTGCCGGCGGGGTCAGGGCTCTCTTCAGCCTCCGGCTTCCCTCCTGCACGAAAGGGGCGGCTTCACTGCCGCAGGGTCCCCCGGCCCCTCGCCTTGCCACCAAGAAGTGACCTCTTCAAAGCCCCTGAGATGCTGCCGGCCATGGAGACCCAGGGGAGGTTTCTGGGTCAGGTTTCCTGGCGGGGTGGCCGTGCACCATCCTGGAACCCTGAGGGCTGGTCCCGTCTTGCCCGTGCTCCCGTCCCCGGCATCGCTGGTCCTGGCAGGACGGCCCCAGCACTGCAGGGTGGGGCGGCTGGGCTGTGGATGCAGGGAAGCAATACCCCGCGTCAAATGCTCTGCACAAGCTGGGGCAGTCTGGTCCTTCCTCAGGACGAGGTGTCAGCCCAGCACCCCAAATCCAGGTGGGAAACCTCCCCCAACAGTGGATATTTCAGTCCCTTGTGCCAGCCCAGCGGGAGGATTCGCCTCCCCAGGGGCATCCGTCAGCCCCGCCATCCCCTTCCCGCTGCCGATGGTTGCGCTCTTGTCTCCCCCATGGCGGCTCCGCAGCGGTGCCTCCGCGGCTCTGAGCTCACACGCGAGGATGGGCTAAAGTAGCGGAAAGCTGTTGGATCCTACCACAGAGTTACTGACTTCTCAGCTACAGACTGCATAGCAATCAGCGAGGGGGAGAGGCAGCCAGGGAAAGGGAGCGGAGCGCAAAGGGAGGAAGAGTGGAAGGGAAAGGGAGGATTTGGGGACCAGAGCAGGGGGGCAGCGAGGGGCACGGGCGAATAATGCCAGGGAAGGAGGGAGCCAGGCAGGAGGGGGAGACCTGAACCCGGTGCCGAGCCACGAAGGCACATCAGCGCTCCGTGGGATGGACGCTCCTGGGAGCGAAAAATGCTGAGGAGAGGCAGAGGCAGGAGGAGAGCGCTGGCGTGGGCAGGGCAGAGTTAGGAGAGGAGCAGGTCACGGCGGAGAAGTAGCTCCTCGGGGGGGAGGAAAAAAAAACCCCAAGCCAGAGGCGAACGAGGGCTGCAGAGAGACGTCCCCGATTCCTCCGGTCCGGCTGAGATGTTTCATGGTGAGATGGAGAAACCGGCCGCTTTCCCTTTCCTCTGATGTTGGCTCGGCACGGCTGGAGCAGGCGGCAGCCCTCGGCAGGACCCGGGTAAGAGGCGGTGCCGGGGCGCGCTGCTCCCCTCACCGGCATGAGAGCGGGAAGGGTTTTTTTTTCCTTAGGAAAATAATGTATTGTTTCATCTGCGCTCGCTCTGAGGAACAGCTATAAATATAACTTAGGGAGAGATGCGTGGCTTCATGTGAGCATGCCAGTGAATAATAAAGTTGCCTGTGTGCACGGCGTATGCACATACGGCTACCGGGGCGGCCGCAGGCCGAGGGGCAGGGGTGGGTACCTGCCTGTAAACCTCCCCAACTTCCCTCCCCTCCCCTCGCTGCCCTGACTTCAGTCACTTTGCAGGTAACTTCATTTTTTCAGCTCCCCGTGTTTCCTTCTTGCCCGTGGCTGGGTATTGCTTGCCATTCGTTTCTCCTGCTCTGTGCAGGCAGTGGTCCCGGCCGGTTCTCTAAGACAGCCTGGAGAAGAATGGAGCTGGAGATCCGTTCTCCAAGTACTCAGGTGCAACCAGTGCCGAAGCGGCCGCGTTGGCTTTCCCGCTGCCTGTGGAGCTTTTTGGGCTCCAGACTTGTCCCCCTCTCCCTTGCCTTCAAGCTCTTCTAGTCCCAGCATGGCTGATCCTGCTGGTGGTGGGCCAACATCCCCCAGACAGGCAGGGTGCAAAGGGTCTTCTGGATACTGGGTTTGGGTGAAGGAGCTCAGGAGAAACTCTGCCCTTGCACCCCGTTGGCAAGGGCAGTGTCCCTGCCAGGGCAGGAGCTGGCAGGCAGGTTTGCGTGGCGCGGGCAGGTCATCCCTGGTGCCACCTTCAGCCCCTGATGCCCTCCCTCCTGGGCAAATCACCTGGAGACAACCAAATCCCTCTGCCAAGGGCCTGGAGTCTCCCGTCCCCACCGCCCAGCCCTGTCTCCATCCGTGGCAAAGCGAATGGCGGCTCCGGGGCCTCTCTCTTCTCCCCTTTCTCCCTTCGCCCCCACCGGGGGATGTGCTGCAAAGGGCAGACAGTGACAGTGCATGCGGGGGACGCGTGGCAGAGGTGACATGGCTCCAAGGCTACCCTCAACCCCCACAACGTGCCCTCCTTGGCTTCTCGGGAGGAGGCGTCCGCGGGAGGTAGGAGGTGTGGAGAGGGACCCGGGGCTTGGGGTCACCCGAAGCCTGGGAGGGGACAGGGGAGTGTGCGGGGAGCACGTCTCGCCGAAGATGTGGGGACATGTCCCCTCTCCATTCGCCATCGGAAGTGGTGCCCACAAATGCCTGAGTCACCCCGGCACGTGGCCACCCCTGTTTGTAGCTGCTGACAATAATAATAAGTACAGGGGGAATATGTGCCTTAGGAGGGAAACGTGAGCCTGGTGGGGACAGGGGATGGCGAGGAAGAGGAGGGATGGTGAGGATGGCAACAGACAGGATGAGCTGGAGAGG
Source organism: Calonectris borealis (assembly GCF_964195595.1). Classification (NCBI taxonomy): domain Eukaryota; kingdom Metazoa; phylum Chordata; class Aves; order Procellariiformes; family Procellariidae; genus Calonectris; species Calonectris borealis. Next base: position 57,799,807 of record NC_134312.1, read on the forward strand.
GCTGATTGGGAGGGAAGTGGGGCTCCCTCTCCTCCACCTTTCTCCTCTTCCATCTCTCACCCTCCTCGGATGCCAAGACCAAGCGCCATGATGTGCCACGCTGGCGGGGGCTGGCAGCGGTCCTTGCCCCTCGCAGCCCCCCGCCGTGGTTTGCAAGGAAAGCTGGGAAGCGAGGAGGTGGCCAGGGAAAGACGGAGTTAGCTGTCAGGTCAGGTCCCCGCTGGCTCCCCCAGCCACTCGACCACCCCGGGCTTGGCTGCCGGCCACTGCCCTGGGAGCAGCCATGTTGTGCCATCAAGGGGGAGGTGGACACGGTGATGGATACCTGCGCTCGCCGCACGCTGACATCAGTGCAGACGCAGAACGGAGTGGTTAAGGGCAATCTGCCCTCAGCAAGTTCCCACTGTCCTGTCTTGTTATTGCACTGGGTTGGCTTAACCCGACAGCGCGGCCGGGGATCAATAGATGGATGTTCATGTCTTAGCGATCGATCCCTCACTCATGCGTGCGGCTCCCCAGCCTCCCGCTGGCGCTCCTTTTTCTGTGAATGATAAGGACCGAGTGAAGCTGTCTGCGCTTGCCTCGCAGCGCTGAGAAACCGCGTCGGGCTAAATTCGTGTTCCTTGACGGCGCTGCTCCTATGCCCCTTACCTGGGTGGAGGGGGCTCACATGGAGCCCCTGGAGGCACCGGCACTGGTTTTCCTCCCCAAACAAGGTGACTTTACCAGGGATGGTTGGTCTTGAAGCCCCATCTCAGGAGAGATGCTGATCCTCCCGCAGCGGGGGGCTCGGGATGGGCAGGGGCCACCTTTGAGCTGGTTCTCACTCTCAGACCTCTCAGGCTTGTTCTCCAGCAGTGAAGGTGGTGCCGTGGCCCAGGCAGACAAAGGATGGGAGCCGGCTGCAGTGCGACCGTGTCCCGACTTCCCCAGAGACCCGTGCACCTCCATGCCCGTCCTTTCGGGAGCCCGGTGGCAGGCAGGGGCGATTTTGGCATTCAGCCACCGGTGTATTTGGGGAGGAGATGCCACCTGGGGCTGGTACCGGCCACGTTGGCACGGCAGCACCATCGCCGCTCTCACCAGAGATGAGAGAGTGTAGGATGGAGGGCAAGGTATCCTCCGGCCCGGCACTGCCCCACGCCGCCGGCCGGGGACTCCTGCCGTCACTCTGCCCACGCCTGCGCCAGCCCCTGCCACCATGGCGGCGGGCCTGCCCCTCGCAATCTGGACGGCTGTTTTATTTCTATGGCAACATTTCTCCCAAAACGCTTCAGAGGGAGCCTGGTGCTGTGCGAAAACAAGGGAGGCAGCATCCCCCACTCTGTCCCCTGCAAAAGGCTTGGAGAAAAGATCCCGACACCTCTCCTGCCTCCCTCCTCACCTCCCTCCCTCCCCGGCGAGTGGTGCCAGCACTTGTGCAATGAGCTGCCGGCCTCGTCCCGTCTGCCTCTCCGCGGGCTGTTCTCCCTTCCCCTGCCTCATCTTTGCTCTCCCCTCTCCTCTCACCCGCTCCCTTTATGAGCTGGGCCGTGGCATTTGCTGGCAGCCTGCTTAGGCACCCGCGCAGAGGGGCCAGCCGAAAAGACACTTACTTATAGAAAGAGGACGTCAAAAGAGACTATGCTATAGAAGAGGGTAAAGCAGTCCTGTAGCCTCATGAGAGCTGTATAGATTGGCCCCGCCAGCAGCACGGTGAGCACGGGGGCTGAAGGGCACCGGGGATCCCAGAGGCTGGACAGGCAGGCACTTCATCCCTCCGAAAAGCTCGATGGCATTATGAAGAGGCAGTGCCAGCCACGGGACTAGACCCAGCGGCCCCAAAAGTCCTCTCCTCTCCTGTCCCTCTTGCTCCCACCACCAAGAAAGACCCTCGTGTCTGGGTGGAGGCGACCAGGCACAAGCTGTGGGCAGCCCCGAGTGCCAGCGGGCGAGAGGCAGGTGAGCAGGCAGGGTGCCAGCGGGAGCGAGCATCGCAGCCCGGAGGAGCAGGGGTACGACAGCAACCCGTAACGATGGCAGGGGGGATATCGCAGGCGTAGCAGCGTGCAAACACGGCTGCTGCGTCCCGCTTCGCACTGCTCTGCCCCTGCCCCTGTGCCCAAGCCCGTCCGCACTGGCAGCCCCTGCCGTGTCAGGGAGCCGGAAAGCAGGGGAAGGAGCGGGGGAACGGTCCTCCATACTGTGGGTGTTGGGCAGCACTTAGGCTTGACGTCTTTCAGGTGCATTTATTTAACCAGACTAAGCAAGCTGCAGCAATACAAGTCAGCAGACTTATAGTGAAATAGTCGATCTGCTCTCTGCGGGAGTGCAGTTTTGTGGCTTACCTGGGATGCTCCCTCAGCTCTGTTTCGGGTGCCTAGCAGGCATGACTGAAAGGGGAGAAGCTGGGACCCACTCAGGAGGCTGGTGGCTCCGCTGGGTTCCTTGTAAGAGTAGCAACAAGGGTTTTTTGGGGGAAATTTTTTTTCCCTATCGCTGATGGGTTAGCACGGAGCAGCCAGGCCAGGCTGGGAACTCAGCCCTTGTGTAGCAGCCGGGTGCAGAGCAGCAGCTGCAGCCTCTCTTGGTTGGGGGCTCAGTGCAGAGCAGGCTTCGCCCTGGCTATTGCTCGCCCTTTGCTGCTGTCGCTGTTGTTATCATCGTTCATAACCCATTTGCAGGCGCCTGCCTTGCTGGGCGCTTTGCAGAAGCACCAGCAGACCGTCCCTGCCCTGTCAGGAGTGCAGCCACGGTGGGCAGGCAGATGACGTTGGCCACACTTACACCCCTTTTCCTGTGCACTGATAATGATCCTCATCCCCGACTAGCCAAAAGCCATTGAGAGGCCGCGCGTGGGCAGCCCTCCTGGCCAGGCTGGCATGGGCTCAGGAGGGGCTCTGTGTTGGAGAGACACTGAGGTGCAGGGACGCTGCTGGGGACGGCCGCTCAGCAAGGCTCCCCAGGGCAGGATGCTCAGCGAAGGGAGCTCCTGGGGTGGGGGCTTAGGGGAGATGCCCTTTTCACTGGTGCAGTCATGCTGGAAAGCTGGAGGAGACGACCTGAGCACATCGCGGTCACCCGGGATGTGGGGACCTGGGGAACACCCCAGCGCTTTTGGTTTTTCAGCTCTTGTGGGTTTTGCACCAATCTTTTGAGGTCCAGTCCACGGTTTTGGCAAGACGGCTGCCGGGGTGGACATCAGCCCCAGCGCTTCCTCGGGAGCAGACGGAACATGGTCTGCGCCCTGGCTGCCACAAAGCCCGGCTCCTATTTGGCCAAGAACACCACCCAGGGAAGGCCAGGGGCCTTCTAAGCATTTAATTTTCCCTGTGATGCCAGCCACGAAGAATAACACCCACCCACCTCACTCGACAAGAAAAAACGGGGACTTCTCCCCGGCTGCCACCCCAGCAGCATCCTCTCCTTACGCTCCTGCTCAGCCACCCCCCGGCCCCCGCCTCTTGTCCCCCCAGCCCCGTTCTGGCTGGAGGAGAGCAGGTGAGCGCCCGTGCCAGTCCCACCAGCCCCGCCGTGGGGTACCCCCATCTCGTCCGGGATCCCGGGGAGCGGGTGGCCGCTCTTGCAGCGCCATTGCCTGGACGGTGCGGCTGGAGCAGGGATCGCCGGGGCGGTGTGGGAGCAGGCAGGAGGTGATGCTGTCACCTTTCCGTGTCTCTTCCCGACTTTGTCATCCCGGGGACCTTTGTGTGGATCCCATTTTTATCTGTGTTTTCTCCCTCTCTCTCTTTCTCTCCTTCTCTCTTGCTTTCTTCTCTCCCCCTCCCGTCAGTATGTGGGCTGATCACTGCTCAAACTTTTAATTCAGATGGTAATTGGAATAATAATACGGGCAGAATCCTTCTGGCTCCGTTGCTGCAGCTGGCTTCAGGGAGCTATGAATAGCTCTGAGTCACACACTGAGATGGTTTAACTTCAAATCATTTTGTTTTGTTTTCATATTACCCATCCCCAGGCTCCAGGGCTTCACAGGGGGGAAAAAAATCCCCCCCCTTCTCACTCCACCCCAAAATATAAATGGGGCAGAGGCAGGTTAATAAAATCCTCTTTCGGAGAGAGAAACTGGTCAGCGGATCGTGCCTTGCGGGGCAGATGGGGACTGTTGGCACTTACTCGATCTATTTATAATTATTGAACGAAAAGGCAGAAGTGTGTATATAAAAATGGTATAGAGTTGATTACAGCTTCCTCCCCTCACCTTCCATATGTCACTTGCCTTTTTAATATGGTAAAACTCTCCCGCATGGTGACTGTGCCTTCGCGTGTGCTCGTACAGCGCCTAGCACCCAGCCCCGCCGGCATGGAGGAGTCAGAGCTCGGCCGCTGCCTCTTGCGGCCAGACAGCCCCACGGCACCGAGCTGCCCTACGAGCCCCAGCATGAACCCCGGGAGTATTTGCGAAGAAGAGGAGAAGAAATGGAATTACAAAGAGGATGGAAAGGACAAACCGAATGCCGTGGGTCTGTGAGGTTCTGCAAAAAGCCAAAGGGGCCCCGTCTCTGCTGCGGGTGTTTCCACCCTGACTCCCCAAGAGGCGAGAAGACGTCTGCCGTGTTGTCACCGTGCCCGAGCCGGCAGGATGGGTCTGTGGATGCTGATCTCAAAACCAGACGGTGCTATGCAGCCGGTAAGAGGAATAAAGGCACGAAGCGCAGCGCAACCAGCGGCTGCGGTATTGACCACAGACAGGAGGGAAGCATTTGCCAGACAACTCCACATAAAGCAAAGACTAAGAGTGTAAAAATACCCTGGGATTTTTCCATGATCGTCGTTCACGGTGTACGTCCCAGAGCACCAGATACGGTTGTTATAAAAAGAGAAGTGGGGGAGTGCTTCAGCGTGGACTTTTCTGTTCTGTTTCATGAGACTCTTCCACCGCACATTTAAGGAAGGATTGACAAATATGATCCGCTCTGGCAGGGGCTGGAGAAAGCCTGGGACATGCGAGGTGATGCACCGTGCACTGGGATGGAGCGATGGAGGCATTGCGTCAGCACCACACGCCCTGACGTTATTATTAACCCGTAGATCCTTCGGAAAGCCATGGCAGCAGCCTGGCCCCACTCGTCTGCTCGGGGTCAGCGCAGCGCCTGGGTGGCAGCGTGGAGCGCGGTGTCACCCGGGAAGGTGGGGATGACTGTGGCATGGCGGTGGTGTCCCCGGCATCGATCCACCTAGGGTGCAGGAGGGGGAAAGTGGTTGGGAAGAAGGGAAGGGCCACCCAGGCTGCAGGGCTGGACAGTGGCTGTTGGCCCCAGGAGACCCACCTGGCTGACAGCTTCAACGCTGCAAGACAGGGGCTGCGATGCCCACGCTGCAGCAGCTTCCTAAAGCACCGGGAGGCTTCCTCAGGCCATGAAATATGTGGGTGTTCATGTATGCTGGGGACAGGAGGGATGGCAAGGCATCTCCCAGGGTGCCCCATGCTGCACCCACTGGTGGGGTTTCATCCCACTCCCCAGGAGTCGCCCCTGACTCCCCAGCTTCCTCCGTGCATACGTAGGTCCCAGGAGGCAGAGCAAACTCCAAGAAAGGTCCTCGGGCATGGCCCGGGATTCACACCTCTGTCCTCGGACAGGCTTTCCTCCCCCTGGTCTGTGCAATAGGCAGCTGCCCGTTCAGGATGGGAATGGCATCCCCTTTTCCTGGAGGCATCTCTGAGCCTTCCCCTTCATCCCATTTGTGTTTCAGGTTTCCAAGGAGCAACGGGACCGTTTCAGAGACATTTGAACGGAGTTTGCATAGGGTTCGGGCTCCTGGTACGGCCCCTGGCCTTGCCGAGCTCGCAGCACCCATTTGCAGGCAGGGATGTCAGTGGTGGCCCTGGGCCACCAGCCGCTGAGGAGGGACGATGGCTACATCACCTCCCGGCGTGGCATCTCCGGGGGGCTAATGCAAATGCCAGCCCAATGCGATGACAGTCCCCAGCCCAGGGCTTCTCGCCTGCCTGTCTGTCTTTCCCATGGCGGCACCGTGCGCTGTGGGGGTGTGTTGGGGTGGAAGTGGTAAGTGGGTTTATTTTCGTTCGTCTCCTGGCTCGTGCCGCTCCGAGTTTGTGGCGCCCGGTATTACTAACGCTTCCCTGCGCCAGCTGGCAGCAGGAGATGAATCAGATCGGCAGCACCATGGCACAGACCCCTCGCCGGCCGGCCAGCTTGGGGTGATGCCTCTGGTCAAAGCAACGGTGATATCTCCTGCCTCTGCCCAAGGTAAGCCCTGGCACCAAAACACCAGTGGCTTGATCTCGCTGCCAGAAATCTCTCGGTCTCATCTCACCCTTCCACAGCTAACCTGCGGTAGCCTGCAGGGCGGGGTTGTCCCCCCTGCCCCATGCCGCCTGCCTGGGGCCGGCCGGGTCCTGTCCCTAAAGCACGCCGGAGGTCTGAGGTGGCTTCATGAGCTCCTCTCTGCCCACTGGCAGCATCCCTGAGCCGGGGTCAGCTCTGCGGCCACAGGGACCCAGCTCATCCTCCTGCTGCCAAAAAAGCGCTTTTGCAGTTGGTCGGTTCCTCGGTCATGAGCTCACAGCAGGCAGTGAGGTCACATGATGACATCACAGACCTTGGTGATTCCTGTTCTCCCCATAGCAAAGACACAGAGATGCCTGGTCCTCCCCTCTCCCTCCCGAACACCCTGGTGATCTAAATGGAGGGATTTCAGTGACTGCCGCTTCCCCCACAAGCACCACTGAGGCTGCAGAAGTTGGCACACTGCTTGTCAGTGTCACCTGTCTGCGCGGCCTGGGCTTCAGGAGGATAATTTGGATCCTCCCGCTTGCTGCAGCCCAAAGCATCCTGAAAAATGTCATGGCTGCTTGGTATCTCTGGGACAATGGAGAGGGACTGCCCAGAATCTCAAGGCTTGGAAGATGATGATGATGATGATGACAATGACAAATTCAGCTGCCCCTGCCACTCCGCATGTCCTCCACACCAGTGCAAGAGCCATGACAGCTTGGGTGACAGTCAGGTAGAGGATCTGGTGGAACCCATCCCATTTTCCCTAAATCCCAGGCACTCTTACATGGTGAAAGACAAAGGAATGAAAAATAGAATATATGCCAAGACATTGGCCAAGCATGCACTGGAGCTTGAGAAGGAAGCTCGGGAGTTTCAGGAACCGTTTTACAAAGACACGGAAATGCTTGGCAACTTGTCTGAAGATGAGGACCACAGCTGGACCAGGACCTATCACCTTCCTGTGCATCAAAGGCTGCATGAGTCCCGAGCTGCCAGTACAGCACCGTGCAGCCCCCATGACTCTTTCCAGTCTAGCGCGGGCAAGCACTTGGGGATGGATGCGTTTGCCCCATGGGCCCACACCAGTGACCCTTATCTGGGGTACCCAGAGCACACCAGGGAAGCAGAGCCCCACATGCTGCACAAGGAGGCCATCGGGGACAGGGAGTTCCCGTCCCTGCAGCTGACCTACGACGTGCTCAGGGAGGAGAATGCCATGCTCAGGAGGGTGGTCAGGAGCATGCAGAGCTCCTTGGAGAGCCAGGCGTGCATGGTGCGGAGGCTGGAGAGGCAGCTGAAGGCCAGCCTGGCCAAAGAGGAGAGGGAAGCCCAAGAGCTACAGTCCTTTGTCCAGCGGTCTGAGTGGAACGTCCAGCTAATGACCCAGCGGGTTCTGGAGGCAGAAAGCAACGTGGAGAAGCTGAAGCAGGAGATCTTTATTCTCCAGGGTGAGCTGGAGAGCTCCAAGGTGGAGAACGAAAACCTGAGAGCGGGCCAAACAACCGACCTGGGTGCTATGAAGTACAACATAGACTTTGCCTTGCAGAACCTCCACAAGATAATAATGGGTGCAAACTTGTCCATCAGACAGCTTGCCTCTGGAGCGGAGTCCCTGCGTTTTGTTGCTGAGGTCCTTGAATCTACCAGCAAAATTTCTGAAGTTGAAGCAGAAGAAGACCTGTGAACTAAATTCCGTGTGGGTACTATGGATGAGTGTACGGACCGAGACCACCGGTCTCCCACTACAGCCTGTACTAAAACCATTTGCTCTCATGTGCTGGAATGTGTGTGTTCATATTGCTAGCCTTTATTCTTCATGGAAATACTTTTCTTGTGATTAAGTACAAATTGCAGGTACTGATGTAGTTTTTGTTGCTGTTCTGTTCTGGCCCTGTGGAGCCAGCAGCAAATGTTTCCCAGGCTCTGAGCTGCAAGGTCCAGCCATGGTGGGCTCTGCACAAGAAGCCGTGCCACAGCTCTGGCTGACTTGAGCTCCCGCCTGGGAGCCAGGAGGAAGCACAGCAGCACGGGATGCAGCGCTCTTAAACAGTGTGCCTACCCCTTCCCATAGCTGTACCAGCCAGAAACGGAGGTGAGCATAGCCCTTGCGGTACCTGCATTTCGTCTGCTTCCTTTGCCCCTTCTCGGTGAGCTGGGGAAGGTGAGGAGCAGAGGTCCAGGTGCTGCTAGATGTAGGTTGCAGTGGGCAGAAGCTCCTTAGGTCTTCCTTCCTCTTCTTTTGGAGCTGGCCACCACCTGGCCCAGATACCCGAAGTCTCTAGAAATTCTGCACCCATTCCTGCAGCTGGGGAAAGGGGTGGTAGTGGTGGTCAGTAACCTTTAGGAAGTCGTGAAGTATCCATATGTGAGCTGTGGCAGTGCCTTTCCTCCGGTATCAGTGTCAGTGCTGGCTAAGGATGAGCTTGGCTTATCCGGGCTGGCTAAGGAAGGCGCTGGTTGGAGAGGATGCCCTTCCTCTCCTGGCTGGAGCTGGCATAGAAGGGTATATCTAAATTGCCCGCCTTTGTCACCTCCTAAAGACCTGTGGGACCCTGCAAGTCCCTGAGTCCAAACTCACCATGTAATCACGGAAGTTACATCTTAGTTTTATCCTAGTGGGACCATCTGTGGGCATAAAGAGACCTTTCTTCATCACCTGGTCATCCCTCAACGTTTCTGATGAATTTAGGTTACCAACCCCAGTTTCTGCTGTAGCTTACCCAGCTGTACAACAAAATTTCCCGTATCTGGCCAAACCGACCCTCCTAAAAGACTTGGACACTGTAGGGCGGTGAGGGGGTGGGTGCTGGCAGAGTTCAGTGCCAAAGTCCTTTTTCCTGATGGGAATTTTTGGACAGCTCTTCTCTTTTACCTCTATATGGTGAGTTGTGGACTGCAAGGTTGCTGTCTTCTCCTGATCCCATAATATCCCTGGTCTGAAAAACCATGTTTGTGATGCCACAGGGCTTAAACTGCCTCAGTAACCTTGGTCTCTGGAGGAGAGACTGCTGCTTAATCTTCATCCCAGACATGATAATGGCAGTGCTTGCACACCAGAGGTGATGTCTGGAGATCCTTACTTGCTGCTTTCTAGTCTGCGCTCCTAACTGGGGAAAGCGGGTGGCCACCCTTAGCCACATGAAGCCCCGTTCTGCAACGCTGATTGTGAGGCGAGGATGGTTCTCACCAGCTTTTCTGTCCCTGACAACATCAATTCCTGTTCCTCTCTCCTGCCTGTGCATGACCACTTGCAAGCAGCTCTAAAACTTGGATTTGACCCACAAATCCTTGGATTTGTCCCAGATATGGCAACCACTGGTTGCTCGTCAGCGAGGCTGGGAGGAAGTGAACTGGCTGGCTGCGTCTGCGTCCTGCGCTCCGCACTGGCTGCTGTAATCCAAAGGTTACAGTGCAGGATTAGCATGGGTGTACAAAGCCCTTCCTAATCTGTGAGTCATTACCCCCTCACTGCATTTAACTTCCCAGCAGCTCTGGGCAGGTGGGATAGGTCGGCTCTTGAGTCTTCGGTTTCTCCATTCTTTGGTTCAGGGAGGACCGGGTCGGGACGTAACATCTCCTGGACACCCTCCCCAGGGCTCTGCGCTGAGCTGCTCCTGGATGCTGTACACAGGGCACGTCGCAAGGTCTGTTTGCTCTAACCGGCTCCTCCTCGGCTACCCCTAAGCCCTTTCTTTCCATCAGTTCTCCCTTTTGGCTCTACCCATCACTTTTCTTCTCCTCTTTGAAACGGGGAGGATGTTTTGCACCCCCTGGAAATAAATCCCCTCTAGGTCAGGCTGGGCTGACAGGGATCCCGGAGGGCTGCCGTGCATGTCTGTGCTTTGTTAGTCCTTGTGTGTGAGGTATTTAGCCTGGCTGAGCTCTCGTCCTAGTGTAAGCTATGATATTAATATAATGGCTCAGGGCAAGGGCCCTGCAAGCTGCTCAGTCGTTATGCCCTTGATCTGGAGAGCGGTGACCGGCCGGCCCCGTACCTCTCCCGTCGTTAGCTGCCGAGGACGGCCCGCGGGCTGTGCAACCCCGTCTGCATCCACCAGCTCCTCACCTGCCCGAGCCAGGCTGCGGCACGGTGCCCCGCGGTGCTGCCAGACCTCTCCTGAGCAAAAGGCTGGGAGCCCTGCGCCCCCCATTCCAGGACTGGGAACGGGTGCTGTCAGGGGAGGCTCTGACTGGGTTTTGCTTCGTCCTTTTCTGCAAGGTGCGTGCCCAGGAGCAATCGCAATGGCAGCGTGGGCCCCAGCTCGCCGGAGGTGAAACCCGGAGCCACCCGGTCCTATGTGAGTGCTGCTGTATGAGATCCCGCACCCTCCCAGCTCCCGTGGCCCCCTGACACCTGATGATACAGCGAGCCATGGGCAGCGTCCGAGTCAACCGGTGAGTAACCCCCTTCTCAAGAACTGCTGCTGCCCAGGGTGGCCTGGTCCTCCTCATCTGGCCCCTCAGGCCTTACTTTCAGTCTGCCTTTCGGTATATTCTTCTCAAATTATCTGCCAGGGGCCTTCCTGCTCCAAGGTATGGCTCCTCTCTCCTCCACTCCAAGATACACCATACGTGGGGGCAGTGCTCAGAAGAGGAGCGCTACAGAGGAGGAGCAAAGCACTGCGTGGTGCTGGACCAGAAATTACAGATTCCAGCAGTGCTGCAGAAGCCCCCTGTCCCCAGGAGTCCCCAGGAGTCACAACTCCAGCCACGCATGCTTCCCCTGCTCCCTCTTCCCACAAGAGGAGGACGAGGGTCACAGAGCCCATGCTGGAGGGCTCTAGCTGACATGTCAACACTATGGGGTGGGAGGGAGACACTGCCAGCCCAACAGGTCCTGGGAGGCCACGGCTCAGCAGTCACGAGGGCAGAGTGGTCTTGGTGGGTCTGTGCACTCCCTTGATTTTCTCAGTGGTCAAAGCATCTTCTACCATCACGTCTTTAAGCCGTATCTGCATCCATAGACCCAGCAGCACACAAGGGGCAGCGGCGGTGCCGCCTGTGAGGGAGGGGAGCCGGGGGGGGCAAACGTCTCCCAGAAAGTGTGTGGGGAGCTTCAACCAGGGAAATCTGCCAGCACTTTGGCTGTTGATCTCCAAATTACACCTTTGGCTTCGGATGCGGGATGCTGGGAGCCACGCGCGTTGCTGTGGCAACAGAATTGTCCTGAGATCAGGAAGTGTATAAACATTGTCACCGACGCACCATGAAATCAGTGAGGAGAGCGGAGGAGAAAATAGAAACTCCCGGCCTTATATAATGTCAGGGCCAAAACGTGGCCAGACTGCGGGTGCTTGCTCCCAGGCTTCCCGGCTGTCCCAGCTGCCGTCAGGCTTTGAAGCCTTGGATCCCTCCTCCCCACAAAGGCTGGAAGCTAGCACAGCGCTACAAGGTTCTCCTGCTCTGTTGCCCTCAGGAGTTTGCTAGATACAACCTCCTGGCAGCAAGACTCGGCAGATATTGCAGCTGAGCCCCACCAATTTGGTCAGGGTGGCACCACGATGCAATAACCAGGGAAACGTGCTGTTGTGGTATTCAACACCATGCTACTGTAGCCCTGTGAACCACCCACGTGTCTCCCACCCTCGCTGTCTCGGTGGTTGCTGTTATTCTTCACGTATTTCTGCTGGAAATGCCTCTTTCTTCTCTTCCAGGTACAGCATCGTCTCGACCGAAGAGGATGGACACAAGGTCTCTGCACTGGGCAGCATGAACGGGCACAGCCGGAACGGGAAGGGCCACGCCCCTCGGCGGAAGCACCGTAACCGCTTTGTGAAGAAGAACGGCCAGTGCAACGTCTACTTTGCCAACCTGAGCAACAAGTCTCAGCGCTACATGGCCGACATCTTCACCACCTGTGTGGACACACGCTGGCGGTACATGCTTATGATTTTCTCCGCCGCCTTCCTGGTCTCCTGGCTCTTCTTTGGCTTCCTCTTCTGGTGCATCGCTTTCTTCCATGGCGACCTCAACGCACCGGCAGCGGGAGGCAGTCCCTCTCTCCTCAAGCCCTGCATCATGCACGTGAACAGCTTCCTAGGGGCTTTTCTTTTCTCAGTGGAGACACAGACAACCATTGGGTACGGCTTCCGCTGCGTGACTGAGGAGTGCCCGCTGGCTATCATGGCAGTTGTGGTCCAGTCCATTGTGGGCTGCGTTATCGACTCCTTCATGATTGGCACTATCATGGCCAAAATGGCAAGGCCCAAGAAGCGGGCCCAGACCCTACTCTTCAGTCACCATGCGGTCATCTCCGTGCGGGATGGCAAACTGTGCCTCATGTGGCGGGTGGGCAACCTGAGGAGGAGCCACATCGTGGAGGCCCATGTCCGAGCCCAGCTCATCAAGCCCTACATGACAGAGGAAGGGGAATACCTCCCCCTGGACCAGCGGGACCTAAATGTGGGCTATGACGTGGGCCTCGATCGTATATTTTTGGTCTCACCCATTATTATCGTTCATGAGATTGACGAGGAGAGCCCGCTCTATGGGATTGGCAAAGAGGAGCTGGAGACGGAGAACTTTGAGATTGTTGTTATCCTGGAGGGGATGGTGGAAGCCACAGCCATGACCACACAGGCACGAAGCTCTTACCTCGCTAGTGAAATCCTTTGGGGTCATCGTTTTGAACCAGTTGTGTTTGAGGAGAAGAACCACTACAAAGTGGATTATTCACGCTTTCACAAGACCTACGAGGTAGCTGGCACACCTTGCTGCTCAGCCCGGGAGCTGCAAGAAAGCAAGATGACTATCCTACCTTCTCCCCCACCTCCCAGTGCCTTCTGCTATGAGAATGAGCTGGCTCTTGTCAGTCAAGACGAAGATGAAGATGATGACGAAGTGGGTGTGGTATTAGGGGGCAGCACCAAGGAGGAGGGAGGCGTCATCCAGATGATGGATTTTGGAAGCCACCTGGACCTGGAGCGGCTCCAGGCAACTCTGCCCCTAGATACAATCTCATACCGCAGGGAGTCGGCCATCTGACTCCTCCAGCCTCCCCATTCCACACCCGTTGTCCACTGTCTCCTCCTCCGTTCTGCACCCGTACGTAGCTGGATAAGTCCCTTGCCCACCAAAAAATGCCTCCTGTAACTGCCTCTCAGCCCCTGAGTACATCAAGGCCTGGAGCTGCTCTGATATACTCCCTTTCCCACGAAGTCACTGCCTGGAAGAGGAGTGAGGATACACTACTCTTCCCACGTGCGCAGCTTGTGCTAGGACCCCTTTCCTGGCCAGAGACAGGAGAGCAGCGCGCCTGGTTTCTCATCTCTGGAGAGGTGACGGGAGTCCGTGCCCTCGACGGACAGACCGGGACCCACAACAAGTGTTTCTGCTGCTGAGGCAACAGCAGACTTTCTGTCCCCTCTCGACGTGGGTAGGCCCCGTGGCTGTCAAGAGTCATGACCGTCACGAGGAGAGGAGCGATACCTAAGCACTGACCAGATGAGGATGGATGGGAGAGTTTAGGACTCCTGGAGGGAGTGGGGAAGGATCTCAAGGGAGGGGTTTACTTGCATGTTTATTGCTTGTTGCACATGACTCTTTCTTCGTATATAAAAGAGAACGAGAACTGAAATCCATATTCTTCCACTGCAAATGCCAAGCTAGGAGACAAGGACGCTCTACGTAGCCTACTCTGCACTCTCCTTGGCTTTTGGCATCTGTCACCTCCAGAAGCAGCTCGGCTCCACGGACTCAGACCCAGTTCTCCCAGTCCTCTTGAAAAACACGTCCTGCTCCTCTCCTCAGACGCCTGGCAGAGGAGGCAGGGCCCTGTGCTTGCACACTCAGACTGCTCCCTGGCACAGCGCCGCCGGGATGACAGACAAGTGACCTGACTGGACAGCAGACCCTCGACTTGCTCCTTTCACCTCCTCCGTTCTTCTCCCTGCTGCCATCAGCTGTAAAACTGAATTTGTAACTATTTATTTTTAATAAAGTCTAAGATCCCAGGGGGAGGTTTGGAAGCAAAGGAGAGGCCCCAAGGCTGCAGCCTGGTATAGAGACTGATGAGAGTTATTAGTGCTGGTGTTTGCTGTTTGTATGGCGTTGGCGCCCGGAAGCTCCACCACGAGGGCTCCCCTGTTCCAGGCCTCCCTGGTAAAGACCTACAATAAGAGGCTCAGAGAATTTGCTCGGGGAGAAAATCATACAAAATGTATGGAGGGAGGGAAGCATTTGCATTAAAATTACCAGTAGGATGGGACAAACAATCCTGCTTGCTTTGGAGATAACGAGAGTTTTGCCCAGGGAAGGGTTATAGATATGCTTGATAAAGAGGCAGAGATGTGCAAGACACTGCTCTAGATGTAAAGCTCAAAAAAAATATAAAAAACCCCAAAACCTCTTTTTTTTTGCTAAAGGCAAGTAAGAACGAGAGGAAATGAGGGAGGGCATCAACCAGATGTGGCCCTGTAACATCACTTTGCTGTCATTTCACAAAAGACGCGAAAACCTAGTGAGCCTTTTCCTTTAGGAGCAGCAGAATCACTCCTTCAAAACTGTAGATGATATGAGGACAGACAAACAGGTAGCTCAGGAAGCTGCTCGGGGCACCCAACAGTTGTGCTATGGGGGGAATGGCTGAAGAAATGATGTCCCACCCAACCCCTGCTCTACAAAGCAGAAAAACATCATCTCAGTATCAATTTGGAATTGGTTCAAGAAGCAAGAGGAAGGGGGGAAGAAGCAGAAGGGGAAGGAAGGAAATAGCGGGAGTGAGAGGAAGAAGTAGGAACAGCAGGCAGGCGGAGGAGGAGGAAGGGAAAAAGAAGAAGAGAAAGTGAGGTAATATGGGAGTGCATTTGAGAAAGAGCAGGGATAGACTAACAAGGCGGGTCTAAACCCAGATGTGGCCATTTCTCGTCCCGGCGCACAGGTTCTGCAGGGGGACAGCTGCCCTGCACGGGTTTGCTCTGCACCCAAGCAGTGATCTGACACCTTTGGGAAGCCTTTCCAAGAAGGGAAGAGCTGGAGGGAGGATGAGAGAAGAGCAGATAGGTGACAACCGAAGAGCAGGGCATCAGGAGAGGTGGGGGAAAGGAAAGGCATCACTCCTGATGCCTCCCCTTCCTCCCGTCGGGCACAGAGTGGGAACAGGAGCTCGTAGATCCTGGCTTTTCCCATGTATGACTTCATACACAGCCTCATTTTTCCACATGGGTCCCTGTCCCACCTCACCTCCCCATTGCTAATTAATGAAGTCCCTCCCTCCCTCCTTTTATTATTTATTTATTTTCCCCAGAGGGAATAAGCAGGGGCTGGTATTGACCTGGCTTTTAATACAGCTTTCAGAGATGGGCGCCTGCCACTGGTCATGGCAATGGAAACAATCTAATGGACCGAGAGAGAAGGACTCTGTGTGAGAGGACACGGGCATCCAGGACACAGACTGAGGTGGTGGCCTCCAGGAGAGGGGGAACCCGCATGGCGGGGCCCCCCCCACCGAGGTACAGCATCCTTCGGAGGCAGATGCCAGCGCTTGGTGGGGATGAAGTGCCCACAGCCTGCTAGCTCTTGGGACGCTCATCTCCAAGGAGTGAGGGCCCAGGGAACTTGGGCAAGGATGGGGTAGCTGAGGTGCACCGGGGCCATGGGCATGCACCGGGGCGGTGGAGGCAGCACAAGGCCAGCACCGCCACCTCTCGCTTCAGACGACGTGATTCTTGGGGGAAAAATGGGAAAAGGTTGCAATAATGCTAAGAGAACAAGCATCACGCAGCCACGCTGGGATCCCAGCCCCCTCTGTACATCTGAACCTGCTGTCCCTTTTCACGTCATGTTTGGCATGCGGTGGAGAAGACACAGCTAAACAAACCCCTGCTGTTCACAATAAAATTGGGAGAAAGCTGGCAACACCGTCACGTTGTTAGAGAGGGAAGAGAGCTGAGGATGACCCAAGAGAGAGAAGGGGGCTGAAGGGAGGGGGCAGAGGGAAGGAGAGGAACAGCCAGAGTGCAGGAGAACAGAGGTGATGGGTAAACCTCTGCCTGTCAAGCGCTCCTCCCGCAGCTGTGCTTATGTTGCCAAAATGGCGGGTTCCTTGGGCACACATAGCCCACCTGACGGCACGGTGAGGTCACTCCTCCCAGTAAAAAGTGCTCTTCTGCCTCTGCAAGCTGCACACATGCCCACAGGCTTTGCTGATACACAGCGGCATGTACATCCGTCCTTCTGCACAGGTACTTCTGCACCTGCACGCTCGAATCACAGAGTACTTGTGCCCAAGCACACACTGCACGTACCTACACACGTATGCCACACATGGGGGCATAACCCATCCTATACCACTACTTCATCCCATAAACACCCAAGGACGTACACACAAGTGCCATGCGACAGCAGCATCCATCTCAACAAGCGCCTCTCTGACTGTAGGCTGGGGACTCCTTTATGCAGCCCATGAAAGGCCACCAGGAGAATCCACCTCAGAAGGCTGTTTGTTATAAAGAAGACTGGATATTTTTAAGGAGTCTGCAAATCAGCTCTCCAAGCCATTCACAACTGTAAAGACACCTGATATTTTGGCTTTTGCATATGATATGTAGAGCATCACCTTTCAGGTAGGTGACACGTTCTTGTCCTGTGCTCTCCAGAGAAGACACCTCTATTGCCCGCTGGGGCACGATGTCCCCGGGCTCTTTCCCTCCTCCAGGATCTGATGGAGGGACTGCTTCCCCAAGACGTGCCCCTAATCCTGAGGGGCTGGCAGCTTGCTTTTCAGGAGGAAGACACTGCTGCTTTGTTTATCTGACCACAACCTATATTTTTTTCCTGTCTTACTTCTGAACGATTTCCTTGGCTCGTTATTGAAATCTATTCAGACACCAGAAAGATAATGGGGAGAGGAAGGACTTTTTCCCTATGAATAAGATCCAGGCACTGGTTCAGATCCTCTATCCCGTGACAACTAACTACGCTGCTGTCACTCTTCCCAGATGAATGTTGTTGTTGTTTCAAATGACACTTGAGAAACTTGTTTCATGTTTTATTTTTGGTGACACTTTTGGCCAACCCTTTTGAATAGAAACCATCATTGGCACCTTTCAACTCACCCAAAACTTGCTCAGCAAAACATTTTGATACACACTGCAACTAAAAATATTTTAAAGAAACATAACAATAATCTCAAACGGGGAGAAAATGGGTTTGGATTTCCGTGATCAGGAAATGGTGTTGAAAATCTCTGTGCTGCTGAACAAATGCATTCCTTTTCAACCCAGCTCGGTTTTGCCCAGGAACGGAGCGGGGCACGCCGCTGCCCTGGTGGCTGGATGCAGGCTCATGACCTCTGTGTGGCAAAATGCCTCTTCTGCTCATTTCGAGCTTTAGCAGCCCTTCTTTGCCTTCGCAGGAGGGCCTGAGGTCTCTCCCAGCTTTTGGGAGGGCAGTATGAAGTGGCCATGGTTTTAAATGTCGCCAAAAAAAAAAAAAAAGCAGAAAAAAGCACCTTACCTTCCCAGGCCATTAAGGGCCTGCTCTCGCCCCGCGAAGTCAATGGGACTTTTGCCATTGCCCGTAGTAAGAGCAGAGCTGGGCCCTAATGGAGCTCCACTATTGGAAAACCCCGCAGGCGCCGGACCTGTGCTAAACCCACAAAGCCGGGATGGACTATCGCCGGCTGTGCAGGAGGGGGAGAGGAGGAAAAGCAGCCTGCTGGGATGCTGAAAGCATGGGGCAGCGTAGGGCCAGCTGGGGCAGCCCCGCTGGGGAGGTGCAGGGGGACAGCAGAGGGATGGGGAGGAAGGGGAGGCAGTCTGTTGATGCAGCCGCCCGGGGCACGGTATCCCATGGCCGGGGGATGCCACAGCAAGAGGAGCTGAGCCGGTAGCAGGTTCTTGGAGGGGCTGCACAAGCTTCTCCTCCCGCCGTGGTCAGCAGGGTGGTGGTCCTACCCTCCCCAGCCCAGGTATGTTCCCGCCGGCAGGACGCAGGGCAGGGAGGCTGAGTGGCACGGCACAAACCGGGGAGCCCGGCCGTTGCCCGGCCTCAGAGCACCATCTAGAGATGAAAACAAGGCTGGCATCCCTGCAGGTCCCGGCATCCCCGCAGGTCCCGGCGTCCCCGCAGGTCCCGGCGTCCCTGCAGGTCCCGGCTCCTCGGGCTGGCCCGGGGCTGCCGCCGGCCCCGGCGCTGGCGTGACACCGCGGGGCTGGGGCTGGGACCGGGGCCGGGGCTGGGGCTGGCTCCGCGGACAGTGCCGTGGGTCTGAGGGTAGAAACGTTTAATCCTGAGGGAAGGCAGGCTCTGAGAGGACCGGCACCCACCACCGACGCTGCACTCATAACCTGCAATAAAGGTCAGCCTCACTGACAGTCAGGCCATGGCTTTCACAGACCGGCCACTGACTCTGGCAGCAGTTCAGATATCCGCTACCACTTTGATTTCTTCTTGGGAAGAAGCCTGCAAAGCCGCTCCAGCCCTGGGAACTTAGGCAGATACAATCTGGGTTTGGAGTCAGGTCCTTCTGGTTGCCGCCTTGCTGCCTGCCTGCCCTTCAGTCATCGCCTCACAGCCCTGCCTGGTTGCACGTGCTCAATGTATGAGATTTGCTCCCTTTTTTCCTATTATTCAGTCCCTTGGCATGGCATGCACAGCTTAAGGCTGTAGCAGGGCGCTCCTGCCACGGGCGGCCGGCCGGCACGCTCCCCCGGCGGGAGGGGCAGTAAAACTGCATGGAAGTGGAGAAACATCCCGTTTGGATATGTCCTCACCAGCATGAGGGCTCTCACGTTGAGGGTTTGCAATGCCCTGAAGCACTCTTCTGGCAACCAGCCTTTTCATACCCCCTCGGGACGTTAGATAATGACAGCCTGGCTTGCAAACTGTACAGAGTCTCCTGGGCTTCTTCCAGTTCCCGGGGAAAGCAACACCAGCAGAGCAGTCAGTGGGCCATTAGTGTATTTGCTTACCTTTAAAGACATGCCCTCCAGAAAGAAGCATCTAGTGGGGGCAATCCGTCTGCTCTCTGGACAGCCTGGGCACTCAGACCCCAAGCGACTGGCTATCAATGTCAGGTCAGCATGGAAAGAGGAAACGCATGTTGCCAAGCAGAGCCATGTGATTTCGCTGCCCTGATGCCTGCGAAGAAATTCAGGATGGACACAAGCACCATCCTGAAATAGTCTGTGAGACACTGGATATTTGAGCTTTAAAAGTTTTTTTGGCCTCTGAAATTAGCAGGATTATTTTGGTGCTGGCCCCGGATTTGAAATAGCACGTCTTGAAACCTGGGACCTGGTAATATTTGGGTCCCTGGCTGTAGTGCATTGATGGAGTTGTTTGAATGTCCCAGCACTGCAGTCACTGAAGGAGTCAGCTGAAAGCCTGTACAATACAAAGCCTCATTACAGAAGCTGTGTGACCGAGAAAATAAGGAGCTTGAAATTGCTCCTGACAGGTGATTAGATGCTCACCCGGCAACAGACTCTCTGTGTCTATCAGGGACCCGACCCAGACCTGTGCACCACTCCTGGGGTATCGAACAGAGGAGGACGAGCTGACGCAGAAACTCCAGAGAAGACTTTGAAGATATATATAACAGGACCTGCAGACTGCACGTGCTTCTCTCAGGGATAAAATAATGAATCAGTTGGAAAGTGGGTGCAAGCACATGACAGGCGATGCAGACCTATAACAGAACACTTGGTACAACACAGAAGGAGCTGATTAAATGTAAGCAAAGCGGAGCCATCCTTTAGCTCCAGGCTGCTGGGTTACACCATGTGCCTTTTGCTCTCCAGGACACAGTGTTGTGCTCACTAGCAACAAAGCTGCCTTGAATAGAGA
Organism: Calonectris borealis; assembly: GCF_964195595.1. Lineage (NCBI taxonomy): Eukaryota > Metazoa > Chordata > Aves > Procellariiformes > Procellariidae > Calonectris > Calonectris borealis. The sequence continues at coordinate 57,819,834 of NC_134312.1, forward strand.
AACTTATGTGACCCATCCAGCGCCACATGAGGCTGTGGGGGAAGCAGGGAAGAGCTGTGATGAAAAAGAGCTCTGGAGCGGAGAGCTGCAGACACGGGGTGCCAGTGTTAAGTAATTGGGAGCCCTGGAGTGCCCAGGGAGCAGCAGTGCTCGGCGAGCTGGTAAGGGCTGTGGGACAGAGTGGTCTGAAGTCAGTGGAAGAGGGAAGTCAGGGCGAGAGCAGCCAGCAGCAGTTGCTGCAGAGGAGGTACGAGGTGCATTGGTGGAGTTGTACTGGCTGGATGAAGCTACATGGTCCCTGCTGCTCTGTTTGAGACACAGCTCTCCTGCAGTGGTCAGGTGGTCTCAAGAGCTCAAAATGCATGTCAGCTGTTACAATGCAAGAGCAATTTGTGAAAAACATGGGATTTTGTTATTGTAATTATTTGATGATTTGTCCCATGGAGAAGCCTCCAGAGCCCTCAGGTCTTCCATGGGCCCGTTGTGCTTGCTGCTTGCAAGAGAAGGGGCAGCTCCTGTTCTCAGCCAGAAAGAAAGGAAAGGGAGAAGGAAGCGGCTGACAGCAAGGCAAAGTGACTTGCCCAAGATCATGACGCAGTCAGTGGCAGAAGGAAGAATTTAACCTGCTACTGTGGGCTTAACCTATCACCTCTCTGCACAGCTGGGGACATTGCGAGCCATAAATGAACCAGGAGTGGTTCCCAGAATAGCTCTCTGCCCATCCTGCATCCGCAGCTGCAGTGAAGCCGTGGCGAGGACATTGTAGCTCCCAACGCCTTCATACCACTGCCTACGACTCCAAACGGCAGCTCTGATGGACCAAGTGCAATGCATATTCTCAATTCGGATACCCTTGGCCTATAGATGTCCAGATGTAGGAACTGGGAGGCGTCGGGCCACAGGCCTCAAAATAGCCTACATGGGGTCTTACAGATACAAATCAGCACTTTCAAATCACACCCAGAAGTGAACAGGAGGCCATGGCAGGCTCAGACGAGCGTGTCCTGAGGTCCCTGATGAGCAACAGCACGATGCAAAGCAGAAACAAAAATCCGCAACCTCAGCCTAGCACGGAAAAAGTCTCCAGCTGCCTCTCGCCCTTCGCTGCGTGAGACGGGTGGTGAGATGGCCTTTTGTTAATCAGTGCCCTGTGCCCGGCATTCAGCTGGCGAGGACAGGCTGTCCCTTCCAGAGAAACCCCTTGCATAAGAATTAAAGAGGAGCTGGGCTGAGATGCTGAACTAATCCACCAGGGCATGCCGGGAAGCTGCATTTTAAGCCATTCTCCCTGCCCTCCCATCTCCCCGTGCGTTGTTTATCTCTCCTGTCCCTCCCACAGCAGTACGTGAATTATCCTGACTGGGCAAGCTGGTTTCATAACCGCCTGCGCTACGTCCCGTCCCCCCACCCTCCGAATCCGCATGGGAGATGCTCGTACATGGGAGGTTTTTTAGCTACCACTGGTTTGCGCCGCTGTGAATAACAAGCCCACACAAACTCCGCTCTCCCCCCCCCCCACATGCGCAGTATCTGCACGCTGCACATGCATTTCACTACTGTGGCCGCATGTTCGCTCCCCTGGCACACGCACACACGCTCCCACCGCACACTTACATTGCAAGCTCCTTGCAAGCACGCTTCACACGCATGTGATGCTCAGCAAGGTCACTGGTACACGCAAAACTGGCACACTTGTCACACGCATTCAGAGCCACTGCCCCAGCTGCTCCCCTTGCCACGGCACGCTCCTCACCCGTCGCCCATCGTGTGTCTGTGATACCTCGTCCTCCTTCAGCTGCACCCTTCACGGGGGACTCGTGCCACAGACTTGCAGCTCACCCTTGCCGCAAACATATATGTGTGGCACATACGCACCTGGCACATGTCAAACACATGCCATATACAAATGGGGCCCTGCGCATCATAGGATTGTAGGATAATTTGGGTTGAAAGAGACATCAGGACAGCTCTAGTCCAGCCTCCTGCTCAAAGCAGGGTCAGCAAAGAGGTTAAATGAGGTCGGTCAGAGCTTTATCTGGTCTTGTAAACCTCTAAGGATGGAGATTGCACAGCCTCTCCGGGCAACTTTCCCCCATGCTTAACTGTCTTTGCAGACAGAAAGATTTTCCTTGTATCCAAGCTGGACCTGTCTTGTTTCAACTTATGCTCATTGTCTCTCATCCTCCCACCACACACTACTGTGAAGAGCTTGGCTCTGTCTTTTACTAAGACTCGCAGGTCCTATCCCACAGAGCTGTTCTCCATCTGACAGGTCCCCAGCCTGTATCGTGGCCAGGGCATCTTCCTTCCCAGGTGCAAGGCTTTGCATGTGCCCTTGCTGAACTCACAATGTTCCTGCAGGCCCATCCTTCCAGCCTGCTTATGTCCCTCTGATGGCAGCCCTGCCCTTGGGCATGTTGACTGGTTGTTCCTGCAGGCCCATCCCTCCAGCCTGCTTATGTCCCTCCAACAGCAGCCCTGGCCTCTGGCATCTTGACTGGTTCCCCCGCCAAGCAGGTGTCATCTGCAAGCTTGACGGCAGTGCACTCCATCACCTCCTTCAGGTCATCGATAACCATGTTAAACAGGACAGGTCCCAGGACAGCCCCCTGAAGCACCCCATTTGGTACCAACCCCTAGGCTGAGTACAACCCACTAACCACTACCCCCTGAGCCTGACCAACAGCCAGTTTTTTTACCCATCTGCTTGTCCACCTATTGAGACCGCTACACCTTTACTTGGATATCAGAACATTGCGGGAGACGGTGTTGAAAGCCTGGCTGAATTTGAGATAAACAACTTCCACTACTCTCCCCTCACTCACAAATCCAGTCATTTTATCATAGAAGGCCATCAGGTTGTCCAGGCATGATTTACCCGTGGTAAATCCACACTGACAGTTGCCAGTCACCTTCTTCTCCTTCATGTGCCCAGAAATTTGTTCCAAGAGGATCCGCTCCAGGGACTGAACGAGTCTGACCGGCCTGTAGTTCCCAGGATCAACCTTTTGGCCTTTTTTGAAGAAGAATGCAGTATTTGCCTTTCTCTAGTCATGCGGGACCTCCTCTGATCTGTACTTCTGCATGCAGCCCCTCCTCCAGCCAGCCTCCCAAACACAAGTCATTTCTCAGCTGAATGGCCTCCCCTCTGACCAGTCCTATACTTCATTTGGTCTGACCTGCAAATCTTCCTACAGGGGCAAATGTGGCTTCTCAGTTCTCCGTTGCTTTGCTCCCGCTGTTCCTAAGACAGACAGAGGGCTGTGTCTCTGAGCCCCAGGGTTGATTCTCTTCTCCTTGGGCTGCACATTCTCTCACTAGAGGCTTTGAGAAGTTCACACTGCTGCCAAAAGCCATCCCTGGTGCCATGCAGAAGGGGAGAGGGGAGCGGAGCAGCCTGATCCCACCGCTGCAGGAAGATGGGATGGGGCTGCCCCAGTTGACGGCTCTGCCGCAGGGTGCAGCCATGGAGCAAAAGCCCAAACAGACAGAGGGACCAGTTCAGCTCCTTTTCTCCCAAAAATAAGAGCCTTGGAGTTTCTTAGAGGGAGACATGCTGCTTTCAAGGTGAGGAGGAATCCACGAGACTTGGCAAGGCAGAGATGGTGCCTCCCCTGCATCCCTGCATCTCGGGGGATGCTGGACCAGGTTCTTTGACCACCCCCAGGTGCTCAGATGCCATGGTGCCTGGGGAGCATTCAGCATGCAGGCGAGGAGGACGAGGTTACATGTCTTCAAGCAAGATCCTGCCGATTCAGCCCTGAGTCCAGCTCCTCCCAAGGAACCTTGGCCCTGTCCTGTAGTCCTCTGCTACATCTGCCTGGCCTGACACAGCTCTGAGGGTGCACCTGAATATTCCTGTTTGTTTGGTTTTTTTCCATTAGGTCTTTTTTTTTTTTTTTTTTTTTACCAAAGCAAGTCAGCATGGGTGTAATAAAGAGAGTCAGTTGCAAACTGACAGAAGCTGGGAATACCACGAGGATAAAAAAGGCGAGGTATATGGAAAAAAGCAATAAAGGCCCTTAATTACAGGTGTGGCCAGGAGCAGCTCCCATTATTAAGGTTGCCGACACTTCCCCTTTTAAGACCCTGTTTTCAGTTGCTTATAACTTTGTCAAAGTTTCACCACTGGAGCAAAAATTTTCCACAGAAAGTGACTGCCTCAGCTTAAATTGGGCACATTTATTTAGTTCTTTCTGAAAATGTTGGCCCACCACGAGGTTTCCCAGGCTGGAGGAAGTATATATATGGCCCTGGGGATGAAAGCTGCAGATCTTCTGGGCTTTCAAGCAAGGGCTTGGCCTTGGGCAGGACATCATTTTTTGTGTCATGGAGGCTGTGTTTTGCCAGCTCCATGAAACACCGCTGCTCTCCCCCACTGGCGTGGACAAATTACATGGCTTTGCTAAACACAGGAGGAAGACTTGTCACAGCTTCACAGCTACAAAGATTTCAGTCTCTGCTAACCTGCCCAACCCTCCCTCGGCTTCTGAGGCTGGCGTGATGGTGTACGGGCTTTCCCACAGAGGAGCAGGGCTGAAGGAAATCCTTCTAGGGCCGCATCCTGCTGCTCTGCGTCAGGCACTGGGCCGAATCCCTCGATGCCTCCCTCTGCCCTGCACTCCCGGCCACCTCTCTTTCAGCTTCTGGGAAGCCCGGTGGAGGAAAGTCCCTGATTTGTATAGGGAAGGGATGAAACTCAAAGGGAAAGGACCAAAAATCTGGGGAAAAGCAAATGAGACTGGGAGATGGATGAGACCGGGAGCTGAAGGGAGATGCTGGGGCTGGTTGGGCAAGGGGTTATTGCCTGGGAGCTGCTGGAGTGACTTGGGCTGGATGAGCAGGGCAATCGGGAGCAGAAAGCAGGGCTGGCCGAGGCAGTGAGATGGGGAATGGGAAGAGCAGAGGAGAGGTGATCAAAGATGGGGAATGGGAAGAGCAGAGGAGGGGTACTTGGCAACAGGGTGGGCAGGGGGAACGGGAGGGAGGCAGGCAGTGCTCAAACCGTTTGCCTGGGGAGTGGAGGATTCTGGTGACAGATGGGGACTGGGGATGGAGGGGAGCTGCCACCAACAGACTGCCCAGGAAGGCTTGGACTGGTGACAGGGAGCAGTTTGTGTGGAGGGGGACAGCACGTGGTGGGAAGGCTGGGACTGACTGGCCAAGGACAGACAGCTGAGCCAGACTGGTACTGTCTGGGCAGGAGACTGGGCCTGGGGGTGCGGTGGGGAAGACACAGAGAAGGGCAAGTGAGGTGGACATGGGAGGGGGCAATGGCCGAGCCTGGAGTCCAGGACTTCGTGACAAACCTGAATAAGGGAAGCCAAAAGTGGGAAAGCTTGGGGAGCAGGGAGGACAGCCATATCAGCTTGTGTTTCTGGGACCTCATATTTCTCCAGTGCCTGAACAAGAGTCTTCTCCCAAGTCTTCTTCCCAAGTCTTACTGCTCGTGCATTGTTACCCCAAACGCCACCTGACAGCGTGTCTCACCTCTCACCAGCTCTGCTCCTCACTGAGGACAACAGGCCACTATTGCTATCTGTTATATCAGAATAGATATTTCTCATCACTCAGAAATGGCAGCACCAAGACTGGCTGTACAACTGCCCTTCAATGTCCTCATGCATATGAATTAGGGTTGAGTCTTTAATTATGTGGCCGCAGATTTATTTTCCACAGGACACCTGCAGCACACAGGTTAGATGGTGCTCTGGATGAGTCTGGACTGTGTCATGAAGAAGGCTCTTTGCAGGGACTCAGCATCATCTTCCCCCTCCCCCCCAAAATGTGTGAAGAAAAAGGAGTGAACTCATTGCTGAGACAGTTGTGTGTTGGCCTAGATCCCTGCCCCAGCCACGGATTTCCTACCTGATGCTGAGCGAGTCACTCACAGCAACCTTTTCAGAGGTAGCTATTAGCTATGTTTTATTTATTTTGGCATTTTGCATTGTTTTTAGCCTGGGATCCTGATGTCTCATTTGAAAGGAATATTTATTGCTCCCTGCTGCATGTGAATGGAGACTTGCACATGACTGTAGAAAAGGCTTTAAAATGCAGAGCGCTCTGGCAAAGCGTTCAGAACAGCATCCCCACCTTGCAGGCTGCATTTGACCTTCCCTCCAGGAATGCTGGGTCTTCTCTAAAACGCTACTCTTTTGCTTGGTATGAGTATTGAAAAGGCAAATCCATTATTATTTGGGAAGTACTGAGAAACTAGAGTATGCGTCCCATGAAAAAGATCCTGTGAACATTAATCATTGTTTTTTGTGTGGGGGCTGCATGTTCTGAATAAACTGTGAGTTAATGCTTTGAACAACTCTGTTCTGCTCTGTTGGATGTGTCAAGCCACAGGTACCTGCCTCCTCGGGAATCTCTGCTCTTGAATTGCAGGTGGAAGCGTGTTTGTTCTCACTTCTCATCTTTTCTTGCTTTCACTGGCCTTGCAGAAGTAGAACTTCAGCACAGAGTCAAAGTTTCCTCTGCTGTTTCCCCGATTCCTCACACTTTCCTAGCATGGGCAAGTCTCTCTGTGAAGAAGTGGCTTTGGTGTTCAAAGCAGCGTGTCCCTCATGTGTGAAACAGGATTCTGCTCAGAGCTGCCAAATGTGACCTGGCATTTCTCTGAGGTCTGCTAGGTCACCGGAGCTCAACTTTCCCACGAGTTTTACTAGGTGCTATGAATATCATATACAGTGACACTGGAAGGCCACCCAGCAGTGACACTGTGAATAATCAGGGCACTTCTAGCCCTTCTTCTCTTTTCCTACCTGAGGAATGACATGGTGGGCAGTGGTGATGCTGGCTGGATGCCCAGTGAGGTATATTCCCCTTGGATACACCAGCCTGCAAGACTCAGCCTAAGACACATCACTATGGGTTCCCTCCACAGCACTGCAGTGTGAGCACTGGGGACTGCCCGAGGACCTTCCCATGAGAACAGGACAGCAGCCAAAGGGCCTGCAAGCAGAGCCACCCCGTGTAAACCATCTTTTGCCTGCTTGCCTTCAACAGCAGCACTCCCTGGATCATCTAGGGATGCTTTGGCCATGTCTGAACCCTGTGAGAGGTAGACATGAGGTGTCCCAGGTGCAGGTCCCCCAGTTGCTGAGCTAAGGGACTTGGCTGGAGCCTCGACTCCCTTCCACGTTCTACACCCAAAGATCCTTCCCAGGCAAACCAGGGAAAAGGGGTGAGGCGAGGCCTCCTCGGGTCTCATCCTGGCATGGGGTTGCGAGTGCGGCTGCAGCTCACTGCTGGGTCTGGGAGGTTAGACAGCCTTCCAGGCACTGTTGTTTAAACAAAGTCTTAATGTGCCTTTGTAAATGTATGCTGGTGCCTAATACAAGGCTAGACCTGAGGGGATGTTCATTTTTTGGAGAGGTGCACAGAGAGGAAAAGATGCTTGTGGCTACTGCTGCGCACCAGTTTGGTAACTGGAATGGAGATGACCCAGAACAGACTGTGAGCATGGGTTCTGCCTTTTCCTCAAATTTCTTCCTTTCCCAACCGAGCCCCAACCTTCCTCTAGTCAGGGTCCTGCTGCTTGTGTTATATGTAACACCTACCTTTTTTAGACACTGGGGCAGGAGTTACCTGTTGTACCACTGACAGTCCTGATGGAGACAAGGTCCCTGCGGTACTGGCTGCTACACACACAGCCAAAACCAGCAGCCCCTGGCCCAGACTCCCTAATATAAATCATTCCATAAGAAGAGGTGTAACTAGGGAATCCTTGGAGAGAAGCAGGTGGGTGTTATTAGATCACATGGTTAGCCAGGCTAACAGCACTAAAAGCTTGATTACAATTCAATTAAGGGAATGTTTCTAATTAAAGAGTTCTTATTTTAAGCCCTAAATGATTAAAATAAAGGTAGCTGAAGTGTCCGTACACACATTCCAATTTCATCCCCAGGGGCTGTGTCTACGTTTGGGATTTCTTCAAATTCCCTCCCGCCGCCTCAACCAGCATCGGGGGGGAGCTGGCGTGGCCACCGTCCCCCCAGACCCTACACCCGCCTGCCAGGCAGCGTCACCCCAAATTCTGCTCCCACCAGCCACGCCAAGAGCCGACTCTCCTGGAATCCAATTCAGATTCATCCTTCCAGGACCCCTCTCTGGCAGAGACCGCCTCGCTCAGCACCTGTACGGGCCTGCCGGTCGCAGCAAAGTCATGAGCGGTGTTGGGCTCCAGCAAACTCCCTCTCGACTGATGTGCACCCACCCAGGGTGGAAGGGCAAGCCCTTGGCTGGATTCGGCAGCGGCTGCGTACTTTATTACCTTCCTTCCCAGCTGATGAAAGCTGTTACGTAAGCTGTGAAACTACAGAGGTTCAGTGGAGCATGCGTAAGGAAACGTCATTACTATGAAAAACTCGATTAAATTTTAACTTCTCGGAATGGAGACAAAGTTCTGTGATAAAACTGGCCCAGCAGTGACAGAGGAAGACGGCTCTGGTTCCCAAAGGGTTGCATAGAACAGGAACTATTCCCAGGTCTCAACGGTCCATCAACTCGGCGTGGGTGCTGACTGGCAGCAGGATTCAGAGCGTTGCGGCCCACCATCTTGGTATGACTCGAAGCAACGACTGCCTTCTGCACCGCACAGTGCTGGCAAGGCTGCAGCTTGGGCCTCTTGGTGCCAACAGCCGCGTTTACGTTGTGTATTTGGAAATTGATATGGGGGTCCTGGCCCAGAAGCATCTATGGGCTGGCCTGGTATGGCTCTCCCCCATCACGCTAATCTCCTCCACCCTTAGCCGGACTGCAGGAACTGCAGTTCCTGATTTTGCGATGACTGTGCCGACGCAGCTCCTCCCTAACAAAGCGTCCTGGTGCCTGCGAAGCTTTGCAGCATCTGGCTCTTGCTCCACAGGACCTACGGCTGTTCCCTTCCCTCTCACCCTAGGCTGGCCTCCAGCCTCCCCCCGCGCTCCTGCTCCCAGAGCTCACAATGGCGCCTTGCTCCTCCATTGCCCATCGAGTCCCAACCTCCCACCTCCCAGGAGCCACCGAACACTTCCCCAGCCTGGGCTCCGCTCCTACACCTCCATGCGGGTCTGATACACCCTGGCTGCCTCCCCCCGACTCAGCTGGCTCTTTCTGAGCAGCTCTGGGGCTTGCTGCAGCACACGGTGGCCACCTCACCCCCAAACACCCCAGGGTCTGGGGGGGGTACCCCCGGCCTTGCACCCATCTGCTGGTGGGTGCCCTGTGGACCGTCTGTGTTAGGGTTTATGTCTGCACACCGACTTCCGCGTGGATTTGCCGGTGCTTCATCCAAGGGGTGCACCCTGCTCCCGAGGGGCCGAAGAGCCCCGACCCTCTCTGTGGGGTTGGGGCGGCTCTGACACCTCATGGGCCTTCCTGCTGGACCCCCGCTTGGCATCCGCCCCCATCGCGATGGGACCCGATGCCCTTGTGTGAGGATCCCCAAGGGGGACCGAGGGCTCATGACCCTGCCGGCAATGGCGCCATATTGCGGCTGCCCCACTGCCCCCCACCGCAGTGGGGTGCCACGAGTGGGCTGTTGCCCCACTCCCCCCCGCAGCGCCCCGCTGAGGAGAAACCTTCAGCGGGGAGCCCGGCCGCCGCTGAGGGGAAACGTCCCCCGAACTCCCCCGTGCGTGGTGGGTTAGGCCTCCCCCTCGCCGGGGCTGAGGGGGGACGCCGGGCGGGAGGGCAGAGGGAACGGCGGCGGGCGGTTGCGCCTTTAACGGCGGGCGGAGGAGGAGGAGGAGAAGGAGGAGGAGGGCCGGGGCTGCGCTGGGTGACATCAGTGGGTTTGGCTCCGGGGCTCAATGGAAACTGGGTGAGCGCCGGGCTGTGCCGAGCACACGCCGGCTGGAGGGGACGGCGAGCGGGCGGGAGGCGGCAGGCAGCGCCGCGCCGCGCTGAGCCGAGCCGAGCTGAACGAAGGAGGGACGCGCCGGGCACGGCCGCCACCAGCCCTCCCCAATCCTCCGTCATCCTTCCCGCCGCGGCCGCCTGGCCCCCTGACAGCCGGCGGAGCAGCAACCCCACACGGCCCCCTTCCCGCCAGGGTGGGTATGGGGGGCGCCTGCCTCCATCTTGGGGCGCAAACCCCGGGGGAAAGGCGGCCCCTCCGGCTCTTTGTGTGCGCGGAGGGAGGGGGAGGGGGCGGGGGAGGGGAGGGCAGGGCGCGATGCGCCGGGCCGGGGGGGGACAGCGGGGGACAAAAGCCCCTTTGTGGGGGCGCGGGGAGGGGGTCGCCCCTCCGGCGGCGGCGGATTTGGGGGGGTGGGGGCTCCCCCCTTCTTCCCCTTCTCCCCCTGCCGGGGCCTTGCCTGCCTGCCGTCGGGGCCGGGGCGAGCGGGGAGGGGGAGCCGTGCCGTTCTCGGTGGGGGACTGCGGGGGTCCCCGCGGGGGGCTGCCCCCTGGGTAATTTAACCCCCCACCCCTCCCGCCCACTGATGCTCCTTGTCTCCTTCTCCAGCTCCCCTCATCGCCTGTTTCGGCGGGTCTGCGTTTGGGGGAGGGAGTGTGTGGGGGCTCGGTGTTTCCTTTTGTGCGGGGTGAGGGGCCGTAGGGGCGGGGGTCCGTGGCCGGGAGCGGCGGGGGGGGACGAGGAGAAGTTCAGCGCCGTTCCTGGGGGTGGCTGCTTTTTGTTACCTACCCGGAAAAATAACAGCCCGGGTAAGGCTGTCTTCGCGTAGTGTTTTGCCTGTAGGGGGTGGGGGTGTAAGGGACATATTTATTATTATATTTTTTTGTTCCCCCCCTGTTTTCCTGTTGTGGCGATTTCTTCCTCAAATGTAGTCCAAACGCTCTGTACGTGGGGTTTCTCTTCCCCCATCTTATTTGCTGCTCTCCTTTTTGTGAGTGTGAAAGGGTCTGGGGGGGTTTGATGTTTTGCATTTCAATCAAAATGTAATTTTTCTCTTTTTCCTTCCCATTTTTAAGCCAGTTCAAATTATTGTTTTGCCAGCCTGTTCCTTTATTCACACACACACACACAAAAAGCCATGTAAAGCCTTTATGGTCTATGGGCAAAGCAGCCTCTGCTCCCCACACTTCCCCTGAAAGCCGGAGCGGTGGTGGGCTCGGCAGCCTCCATTATGGAGCCGTGGGTTTGGTTTTGTGTGGCCTTTGCTAGCCAGGGCATCTTCTCACTCCCGACCCCCTCAGGTGGGGCTGAGGTGGCCCTCCTGTTCCCCCCCTTGCGTCTTGGGTCGCCATCGGTGCTGGCACAGCGGAGTGAGATCAACTCTATCATGTGTTTATATAATGGCCTTTGTGCCTGTACGTGGGTATTTTATATTATATAAAAGGGGATTGGTACAAAATGGTGTGTGTGGGGAAGCAGCGCTGGCGGCTGGATAGTAATTTTTTTTTTTTGAGGCTGTGTAGTATATTGTAGGTGTCTGTGTAATGTTGGATATTCACGTATGCAAACGCTCATGCAGAGCACACACTTGCTTTGAGGTTGTATGTGTGTTAATCCCTTATGGAAAACTAAATGGTTTAACTAAATGATTGCCCTGCAGCCCCTGGGAACGCTGGAGAGCGCAGGCCGGGGGGGTTAAGCCTGCTGGGGGGGCGGGAGGGAGGGGTGGCTTTTTAAATTTTACACGTGTAAATAATATATATAGAGTAATATAAATTTCTTGCATAATAATATAAATTTTATATGTAAAATTTTCTTTCTTCTTCTTGTAATAGTAGACCTGAATATCAGATGATAAGGGCGGAAGCTGTAGGTGGTGGGGGTACGTGTGTGAAGTAGAAGCAAATGGGGTAGATGTTTGAACTCCTGGAGCAGTTGTTGGGGGGTGGGATGTGTGTGTCCTGCCTGCTCCCCTTACCATGAATCCAGGCTGTTGCTCTCTGGCTATCCTCCACCCAGGTTTTCTAAGCACACTTGTGTGTGTGTGTTGGGGGGGAGATAAGGCAAAATGACAGCTGTGCGAGACCATGATTTTTCACTCCATTATCCTGCTTCCCGCTTCCACCCCCTCACCCCGGAGCATTTTTTAGATTCCCCTTTGGAGCCTGTTGCTTAATCAGCTAGAAGGGCTGCTGCCTAGTTGTGCGAGAAACCCGTCTTAACCTGGCTCCTGCCTGTCCCAGAAGGGTGGGACCAAATTTAGGCTTGGGACTGTGGTGGTGTAGAGCAGTAACCGCTCTGCCCTGGTGCGGAGGGAGCCCCGCCGGGACCTATTGCCCGGCATCTGCAGCTTGGTCGGCTGTGCTTGTCGCAGCTGGGAGTTGGACTCGAGTGGAAGCGCTCAGGGTTAGCAGGCCTGGGCAAACGTGGCCATGAAGGAAGGCGGTTCGAGAGCTGTCTTCCTGACGGTGGTGTGACGGGTTCCCGGGGACACAGACCTTTGATCGTTTATTGGAGTAGGAGTGTAAGCAAGTCAGATGTATGTTAATGTGGTTATACAGAACAGCAGGCAGCGGATAAAAATCATGTCTGTTTGCTGTGCCCTCACCCAGGTACGCCTGCCTCCTGGTTTGGTTCCCAAGGCTCTGCCTACATTCCTTGTAGTAAGAAAGTCAGAAATAGCCACAGGGTTTTGTAGACTTTAGACGCACAGAAACCCACATGCATAAGTAAATACTAGGTGAGGGGACTCCACCTCTAAGTGTTTTGTGTGTGGTTTCTGGTGACTGGAGCTCTGCTTTCAGGGTTCACAATGTCCCCTGAATGCCTTGATAGGATTATTTCCCTGTATGTCTCTGCAGTCCGTCCATTCCTTTTTCTGTAATCCCATCTCCTGGGACAGGAGAAGCAGCTCTGGGTTTATAGTATGCCCAGAGTCCTGTACCTGGGATTATTTTTTTTGTGCTTGTGTCTCACAAGGCCGTTTCTCCCTTCTTTCCTTCGGTGATGCTTCCTTCCCACTGAGCTCCAGCAAGGGAAAGTTCCTCTCACCTACTTGTGAAAACATGAATCATTCCTCACCTTTCCTGTCCCCAACAGGCTCTGTGTCTGCATTTTGTACGCTAATAATGTGGCATTGCATAAATTAGGAGTGTGGCAAATCCCTCTAAAAGGAGCCACGTTGGCTGTCTTGGGAAGAGCTGTGGTTCCTAGAATAAGTTGGTGGCCATGGAAGGGGTGAGGGAAAAGGGGCTGTTAAGGGGGGAACTGTGTTTGGCCGAGGTGTTTGCAGCAGAAGTTGAGATTGGCAGGGAGAACAAACTGTGGCCGTGGTCCTTCCACCTAGTTGGTTTTCTGTGGAAGGTGAGTAGGCTAAGCCTGGGCATGTCGATGGGGTATAGCAGGTCAAAGGGTTAGCTAATCACCTCAGGTAAAGGGATGAGGAAAGGCCTGAGCTGCTAAAAACAAACAGCTGGCACACCTGGGTAGGCAACAGAGACAGAGAGGCTCAGGTAGACCGAAGGAGGCTGTGATCCCATCAGGAGAAGTGCGTGGAGATAAGCAAATGGCGTTCCTAGTCAGCGTACGCCACGCAGGGCTCGGTTCAGCAAGGTGTCTCCTCCCTGTCCCCTCTCCTAGAGGCGATGGAGTCGCTTGCTCCTGGCAGTCTGTCTGTCTCTCGTGGCCCTTGGGTCCCGTGCTTCACTGCCACCGAGGTGCTGGTCTAGGGCTGGGCCAGAGACCGCTCCTTCTCACAGGGTTTATTATGCCTGCCCCTTCTGGTGCCTCATGAGGTTACCACTATCCTGGTGCCAGGTACTGTAGGTTACAAGGAGCAGTACCATCTCTCTTCACAGTAGTGTGAAGTGATCACCCACTGAAACCTTCTTAGGAGGGATTTCCTGCCCCCTCCCAGTCTCTGAACAAAATGGTGGGAAAGATTCAATCCTTCTTCATTCCCATAATGGGAACATGGAAAACATGCTTGAAAGGATCGTGTTCCTGCAGCGTTTCTAGCTCATGCTCTCCCTGGACATCCAGGAGATCAGGAGAGGTGATACAGGCCATGCAGAAAGTGAAGTATTTCAAGATTAAAATCTGTACCCAGCCTCTGGGTGAAGCGGCGAGGTCTCTTCTGTAGCCTTACATGATTCACTTCCTGTTTCTGCTCTGACACTGCGCTTTCTGTGCTTCTTTTCTCAGCACGACTGAACCATGGAGCTTCGAGTGGGGAACAAATACCGGCTGGGCAGAAAGATTGGCAGCGGTTCATTTGGAGACATTTACCTAGGTGAGTGTGAGACTGTCCTTCCACCTGCAAGGTTGTTTTCTCAATTGCATCATTGTTTTGGGGTTGTTTTTCTTGCCTGTTGATATTTGTGGGCACCATGTAAGCTTGGAGGTGGTGGAGAGAAAAAGAGCTTCAAGGAATACTGCTAGTTGCTGCCGGTCTTCTGACGGCAAAGAAAGTGGGATGAGCTCAGCTTTGCCTCACAGGTATTGGAGAGACAGTGGTGTTTGATCAGACTGATTTAGATTTGGACTATTCAGGGCATATTTGTCATACACCCTACTCCAGCTCTCTCACTTTCTTTTCTTGAGCTTGGGTGTGTGTGGGTATAAACTCTGTAAAGAGTGGGTGGTGGAAAGGGAGGAGACGGCTGTTCCTTCAGGGTAGAAGGAATAAAGTTTTGGGAAGATTGGTAGTGGAAGAGGTGGTCCAGCACCTGTGAGAGAGAGGTCTGAGACCAGGAGGTGTAAAACAGGTCAGAGAGGCTGGCCTGGTTAAAGTCTTGGGGCCCAGATCTGTTAGATCTGTAATGGGATTTAGAGTTAATGTCTGGAATGACCTGAGCTGGGAGCTCAATGGACAGAGCCCATGAGACGCTGGGTTTCCTGTTACCACAGCAGGTCACTTGGGGAGAAGTTCTTCCAAGCCAGCATGCTGATGTGGAGATATGTTCCCTAATGCTTTGCCTGCTGATGTTTTTATTGGCTCAAACCATGTGGGGCTGGAGTGGCGAGACTACCCAGCAGCCTGATCGATCCCTCCGTGAGAGCTGGCGTGGCTTTACCTGTCATCTAGTTCTCACCACTACCTGTTTAGCTGTAGTTCTGCAGGCCAGCAGGATGATTGCCTTCTCCCTTCTTGGTGTTTGCACCCTTTGGGTACGTACAGGTGGTCGTCATATGCTCCCTGACTGTTAATTTGCTCAGTTGAGTTGTATTTTGCTTCCTAATACATCCACCACTCCTCACTCTTGCTGCTCCTTCAGTTTTTCCCAGTTTGTCCATCTGCTGAGCAGCTTGGAGCCTACACAGCATTTGAGGTGTGGCATTTCCAGTGCTGGGCAGCAAAGGGCTACCCTTGAGTGATCTGTAACATGATGCCTCTGCGTAGACTCCTTTGGGTCTCCTTGGCTTCCCCCATCACCAGCACTGTATTGGGCTGCAGAATTGGCCTTCGTGCACTGTCAGCTATATTGTAGGAGATCTCTTCTAGGTTCTCTAACATCTTCCCATCCCTCCCTGAGTTCCTTTCGTTGAATACCTCTAGTTCAGATTACTTTTCCCCATGTTTGTAAATCACCCTCTGTTTTCTACCTCTGGCTTTTATCTCCAGTTTTCTGTTGCTTTATTATTCTCTCTTGATTGGTGTTGGCAGCCTTTGATTAAGTATCCTCTGGGAATCGTCAGTAACAGGCTTTGTTGCCACCTTTATCCAGAGCACGAACAAAGATAATAAATGATGGATCTGGGATCCCAATTCCACTGCGTGCTGCCTTCACTGCAGCCTACTCCTGTATGTCACTCCTCTGTGGCCCTCCAGCCAGTTAGTGTCTCGGGTGACAGGTGCTAGGAATTGAGGGGTGATAGCCCAGACACAGCATTTTCCATCTGTGCTAGGGCTTGAAGCCTTCCAGACCCTCTCTAGGACAGTAGAAGTTGTCAGGATCTTGCAAAGCATCCGGGAAGCGTGTGGAGAAAGAAGGGAGGTACTGAATGGAAAAGCCTCTGCATCATATAACAGGTCATCCACCTGTGCAGAGGGGGCATGGAAAACACGGGCTTTGGTGAAGGGGTTGTGCCCGCCTTGCCTATAGCCAAAAAACACTGAGAGGCAGAGGAAGCCCCAGTGCCCTAGTGCAGTGAGCCCAGCGGGATGCCTCCAACTGCCGAGTTCAACCAAGTTACTTGAATGCAGTATCAAAGCTCTTGTGATGTTCATTGAGGTGCAAGCCAGCGTGTTTTGAAGCAGTGATAGCGAGACTTCTTGGAGCCTGGGTGACTCCCCAGCCTGGAGGGATCAGGCATGTAGTCTCTGATGGTGCGTCTGGAGGACGCTTGTGCTCATGCTATCCTCTCACAGGCTGTTCTGCAGACAGAGGGACTCATTCACAAGGATTTCTCTCCTGCACCAGATTCACCTCGCAGTTCTCTCCCTTCATAATGGTGTGGAGACAGAGCAGAGACAGACAAGCCCTGTCTGTCTCTGAAGGCAAGCATGGGCTGTATGGTTTGTTCCCAGCTTCCCCCTCTCAGGATGTTAGTGCCTTCACTCACTCTGTAACCAATGGGTGCTGTGTGCGGTGCTCTTTGGGATTTGCTTGTGGGTTTTCTGTCAGAAGGAAACTTTAATTTCCACGTGGGCACACACAAAGGATGGACTCCTGTTAATCCTCGGCTGGGGTTAAAGCACAATGCTTTGCTTCCATGCTCTACCTTGTAGGGTAGATCTGCTATGGGGGGATTCCCCCAGCGTTGCCTTGGCAGGGTGGGAAATGAGATCCAGCTGCCTTGGGCCTTGGCTACCCCGTTTACCTCTCAAAATGCTCACTCAGAAAAGCAAAACCCAGTTTGCAGAGGAATCATTGAGACCTTTGGGCCATCGGAGGGGAGCTGCTTTGACAGAGGTGTTGGCCAAGAGGCAGGGCAGGGTTGCTGGATGTGGTAGGAATCGTTGGGGCCGGGATGCACTGGAGGGGACGTTGGTGGTGGAGAGGAGCTGGGGATGGTGGGGCGGACAAAGCATGCTGGGACCTGCGCTGGCTAGGGACAGTTCCTGGTGGCAGGCTCCTCCTTTGCTGGGAGGGGAGTGCCTTCCCTTTGTTTCCTGGCCTGTTAACTCTCTCTCACCCTATCTGACTTCTTCCATCTGTTCCCAGCCCTCCTTTCTTCCTGCGCCAAGCTGGCGAGAGGGGAGCGGGCAGGGGGAAGAGCGGGGGGACATGCCTGTTGGCTTGCCCGATGCGCAGGGAGGGCGGTGTTTATTGTATCAGACATGCAACAAGGCTTTCACTCTGAAAAGATCCTGTTTAGCCGGTGACATCCTCTGTCCCGGGGGCCCCGTTTCAAACAGCTCGTGATGAATTAGTTGAATTTGTGCAGCCCCCACAGTGGAGCGAGACTGGGGGTGGATGTTAGGAATTATCCCCAATCCTACATACGTCTCTGGAGTGGCTGAAGCTAGGCAGGCTCTGCTGCGTTTGTCTGAAACATGGTGCTTTCCAGTCTGGAGAGGGAGTGGAGAACTGTTGCTTTTGTACTTGTATGTTTTTTAAAGATGGTGGTTAAAGTGTGAAGCAAAGGATCAGAGAGACTCCTGCCCTTGAATTCCCTCCTCACTTGTGGTGGTCTCAGTCTGGGTAGATCTCTAGCCAAAAAATGCTAGAGGGAGCAACCTGAAGACATATAGGGGTTTGGGGAGGGGGCGAGCCTAAAGTGTTCAGTTGGTGACCCCCTCAGCAAAGAATAGCTCCTCATTAAGTCCCATTGGTCCTACTTTTGCTGTTCCAGGCCACAGGGTTGTTTCTTCTTTTTTCTAAGAGACTAACAGCTGTGTTTGGGCTGTGGAGAGTGTGGGGCTGAAGGACATGTTGATCGTTTGAATGGCATATTCACATTTTGCAGAATCTAAATTTTCTCGATGCTTACCCCTCCTTTCCCTTTTCCTGCTTTACATGCTTACCTGCAGACAACCTAGTAGATGGATGCATCATCATCTTCCTAAACACACAGGGTAATGTGGAGATGAGAACCCATTCATCTTTCCACTGTTCAACTTTGGGGAGTAGGGTTCATTCGAAATGCTAATGCTACTGCTGCCAAAAGTCAGCAAGACTTATCATTGCCTGTGTGTCAGCAGATGGATTAGGAGAGGGAAGAGTTCCCCCAGGGAACGGACAAGGGAGCTGCTGCAGAGCATTTGGAGGAAAGTCTTCACAAAGGCAGGGGAAAGAGAGGAGGGAAGGAAGCGTTCTTATCTATTTGAATGTCCTGGGTGTTTCCATGCTGAATGAGGGCCAGTGATTGAACACCAGTTTAAAAGGTAGATGCTAGTCCAGGGCCACGTTCTTACTGTGATCTGAGCCCCTTTTCCTGCTCTTTTCCTCCTTGCACTCCTGATGCTTGTAAAAAGGGTCCTGTGGTGGAGTGAAGGGAACGTACAGACTTGCTTTGCTGGCCAGCAGTTTTTAAGTGGAAAATGTCAGCATCTTTCCAAAAGTAACCATTGAACAAATGGCTTTAGCTCTTAGGATGGCTTTTTCCCTTTCCCTTCTCCTGGCTCTTGAGTAAAAACCCTTATTAAATTCATCCCATTGCTCCTCCTTCCCCTCCCTCAGAGCACCCTAAATAATTCCTCTCCCTCCTTAGTGTTTACAGCCTTCAAATATTTGCAGACTGTTGTCATGTCCCATTCTTCCTCCCCACCCTTCTTAGTTGTATCTCTTGTCTATGTTACATATTTAGCTCTTTTAATCTTTCTTAGTAAATCAATCCCTCTAGGCCCCGATGGTTTTTGTTACTCTCTTACAAATTCCTAGCAGCTTGTCTGTCTCGACCCGACGCTGTAGTATCTAGATGACGTCTTTTTGCTAGCAGGCAGCTCTTGGCTAACTTTGTGTACAAGCCAGAACTCTTCAACAGGATCCAGGGGCAGCTGGGATCTAGTTGTGTGAACATTTCCTTCTTCTCTTTGGTCCCTGGCTCTGGAGGCGGTGTGTGAAAGAGGATGGATGGAGAGATCTATCTGCAGTTGAACTTGTGGAGTCTGAAAGTCTTACTATAGGGATCAGGAGGCACGAACTAGCCGGACCTACCAAAACTAGCTATGGAATATCTACAAAACATCACCTTTGACTCCAGCTCATGTTTGGCATGCATGTTCTGGAGTAGTTTATTTTATGACAGTGTTCATAAGCTGCTCATGATCAGAGCTGCTCTCTGATTTGTGTTTGAGTGCAACTTTTAATAGTTCCGGGTATGAGGAAGGGCTTGTCTGTGTATGTGAGGCAGGCATGGCGGGGGGGGGGGGGGCGGGGGAGATAGAAGCAAGTCTTGAGTGTCATTCCCGTGACCTGTGTACAGACCTTCATTCTTTCCATTTTAGGATGATGTGAAACATCTGGAATCCTCTCAGCTAGCGCGAGAGAAAGACCAGCGTGTTCTTCCTTTGACAGTGCCCTTTGGGACCAGAGTGCTGGCTTTCTGGCTGGCAGCTCAGTTCTTTTCAGAAAGAAGCGTGTGGGGTGGTTGTTTTGTGTCATCGCAAACTATCCAGCAATACCTTCAACAAAGGCATCTGAGTAGCTTAATTCAGTACCGGATTCAGTTTATTTCTTCACGCTTCTAATTTAGGATATAGTAAATGTTTCTGTGTTGGCAAAAGATAAAGGTATTATTAAAGCCCTCAGGAGAGGGAGAAGCTGGAGATTTGGGAATTGTCTGTATTGAGCAGGTCAGGGCTGTGGAGAAACCAGAGGTAGCTGGGAATGTTAGCAATGTCTCCTCCTGAACTAATTGGCTCTGTTGAAACGATGTACCTGAGTTAACCAGTAATTTTGCTCAGGAAGAGGTACTCCATATCACTGCCTGGGGGGCTGGCTTGGGTTCAGGGGCTAGGTATGTCATCAGGAACAGCTAAAACTTCCACTCAGTTTAGGTACTGCTGATACATACAGATTGACCTCCCAAAGTCTGGCACTTTTTGAGGTAACGAGGCAGTTAACACGTTGTAGGACTGTTGTTCTAGCCTGGCTGCAGGATCAGAGCTGGTTTCCTATTTATGTGCCTTCCTCTGGGCTTGCCTTTGCAAACGGTAGTGCTGGAAACTCTGTATGAAGTCGAAGTGGCTGAATCTAATTCCTGTCACAGAGAATAAATTTCAGGGCAAATCTTAAGGTTTTGTCATCTGTACGGGCCTTGTTAAAAGTGTTTAGCTTCAGAGGAAGCTTGCACAATCTTCATTTCGCCCTCATTTCTATGCAGGAGCCAATATTGCGACTGGTGAAGAGGTGGCTATCAAACTGGAATGTGTCAAAACCAAGCATCCCCAGCTCCACATTGAAAGCAAGTTCTACAAGATGATGCAGGGAGGAGGTGAGATGGGGAGGAAAGAATGGGGCCGGGGGAGTGGTTGAAGAAGGAAATTATTCTGGGGGGCCTTAGAAAGGAAATGATTTGGTGTTACATATGATCTTCTCAGCAGGGGATGCAGCAGTTTTCCTCTGTTCCGTGGGCTTAATCTTTCTCTTTCTCCAGTGGGTATCCCCTCCATTAAGTGGTGTGGAGCAGAGGGGGACTATAATGTGATGGTGATGGAGCTCTTGGGGCCCAGCCTGGAAGATCTCTTCAACTTCTGTTCCCGCAAATTTAGTCTCAAGACAGTTCTGCTTCTGGCAGACCAGATGGTGAGTTTCCTCGGAAGCATTTGTGCCTACTCTCCTTTTCCATGCCTTCTCCCCTCCCCTCCCCTCCCCCCCTCGCTCAAGAACTGCTATATCCCAGGCTTTTTTCATTTAGCAGCAAGTGGCTGCCAGGTTTCTATTTCTTGATGAAGCTGGGGGCCTGGAATCTAGGCATTGATGGCTTTTCTTGATCCCTCCTTCCTTCCCCTGCTGCTCACCCTGTATTAGTATTGCGTGCGTTGATGCTTTTGCCTATGTGATGAACAACTGGCATCGCTACCTATCTTGACTCAACTGCCTGTGCCCTGGGTTAAAGACCCTTAGTTGTTCTAGACCCTCTCCTTTCCCAGCCTGGCTAAGTTTGAAAGTTGACTGGTGTCAATACTGAAGCTCAAAGTTTTAGTCCATACGGCCCATCCTTTGTTGTGGTGCTAATGGTGACCTCCCCAGATGGAGGACTGGGATGGTGTGCAGGGTTGAATTCCATCTCCATTCTTCATCTTCAGATCCTTCTGCCTCCAGAGAGTGTGTTTTTCCTTGGCTGTCATCTCTGATGTTCTCGGCAAAATGTCTCTTTCCCTGCTCTAACAGGCTAGTGTCCTCAACAGGGTACTTTTTTTAACAGGTGCAGTTATGATAAGTTACCTTTTCACTTGTCTCACTATTTATTTATTTATTCCCCCCCCTCCAGATCAGCCGTATCGAGTACATTCATTCCAAGAACTTCATCCACCGGGATGTGAAGCCAGACAACTTCCTTATGGGCCTCGGCAAAAAAGGCAACCTAGTATACATCATTGATTTTGGTTTGGCCAAGAAGTACCGAGACGCTCGGACCCACCAGCACATCCCTTACCGGGAAAACAAGAATCTGACCGGCACAGCCCGTTATGCCTCTATCAACACCCACCTGGGAATCGGTGAGCCTGCTGTTGCATCTTGGTGGGGCTTTCCAGGGGAGGTAGCATGTCCCCAGAAGGAAGGGGTTGGGTTCTGTGTCTGGCTCTGCTGCTGACCTGTGTCGAGATGGTGGGTAAATAACGGTTATGCCTGTGGTACCTCACCTGCCTTTTGTGGCACTCTGAGCCTCTGAATTGTCTACGGGTATGTGTTTGTGCGCTGCTTAGTACGGTGGGGCTCTATTTCAGCAGTAAGGCTGTGACCTCCCTGGCTTTACTGCTGCTAACTCTGCCTTGCACAATTTTTGCAGGCTGGTTATATATGTAGAGGAGACGTTCACAGGCACTGAGCTTTGAGGGGTATGTGCAGTTGAAACCTCTCTTGTTGATTCCTGAGTGCCTTCATCAGTGATTGTTCTGTAGCTGTCAGAGCTGGAGGATGCAGGCCCACTGCAATATGGTGATACTCCTGTTACCCACCGCTGAAGATGGGGACAGCCCTGTGCTGGAAACTTACAAGAAGCTGAAATGAGGAGAGGCTTCCTACTGTCTGGACATCAGGTTTTGTGATTGAGGATTGGCTGTCATGGGCCTTCAAAATATGTGTGTGTCTGTGAACCACGCTGCCGCGTTCACCACGGAGAGAGATTGCGGCAGCTTTAGGGAGGTACGGCTCTGCCCTTAGTGTCTATGGCTAGTACTGTGGGGATAAAACTAAGCTGGGAAAGAGTGCTGAGAGTTGAGCCAGGTCTTACAGTGGGGATGGCCATCATCCCAGGTTTTGTAAAAATGTTGTGCAGGTTAGTACCCATGGCACTTAAACCTCCTGAAGTCACCCAAACTCTTAGCCTGGGAATGAGCCCTTGATGTACAACACCTGGTTGTGTGAGGAGAAGTTTTCTCTTCTGTTCCCTGACCAGATACTTCTCTCCGGTGTGTGACCTTTTTCCTCTGCTTGGGCTAAACTTTGTCCCTGAGGGTTTCTTAGTTACTGTAGTGTCTGTTCTGAGCAGGCTGACTCGATTCTGCTACTGGTTGGCAAACCCGAAAGGCAGAAACACTGAAGGCGCCCTGCCTGTGGACCCAGCTGCCTGTGCTTGCAGCTTGGTTTGTATCTCTGGGAGACCTTATTCTGAAATGTATAAGCTGGGAATTTGAAAATCAGAGTGAGGAACTCAAACCTTTTAGGCTAAGAGCTTCCACAGGATTTCATGTTCTCATTCTTCTTAAGGAAAGCTTCCCATTTTCCCCTCTTGCAGATCGTTTCTCAGAAATCTGGAGTCAAGACTTGACCTGCAGAAAATAAAGCAGTTTCCCATTGTCTTCCCTGCTTAATACTGTATAATGGTAGACTGAAAATGCTTTATTTATATCGAAATGGGGAGTGTTGTGTGTTGAGAGTGGGCTGTGATCTCCTGACCTCTTCCATGTAGTAAAAATAGTTCTCATAGAGCTTTCCGAGTTGGTCTTCTGTATTTTGGCTTGACCTGCTTATATATAACTGACTCTCCATTGAATTCTCAGTCAAGATTTCCACAGCCATGGTAACTGCCACAAGGAGACATGCACAAAATAATTCTCACTACTATGTCTGTCGATTCTTTTCTGTGTGCCTGCTCTGTCTGAACTGATCACGAGAGGCTAAATGTCTGGTCGTGGGGTTGGTGTGGTTTTTTGTTTTTTTTTTTTTGTTGTTGTTGTTTTTTTTTTTTTTTTTTTTGAAGGACTTTATTATTCATCCCACCCCAACTTAGCCCTTTACTACTGGTGCTTGGCTCAAGTATCACGGTGGACAAACAATGTCTGAACACTAAGCCAAGGGCAGATTGCATATACCATCGGTCTGAGCACAGCCGTCACTCTCTTCATGCCCTTTGCTTCAGGAAAGTCTGGGTGTGAGTTACTCTGCGCAACAGGTCTTGGGTGTATTATCTCCACGTTGCAGATAGTTCCCCTAAATGGCATAAAGGTTACATGACTTGCCTGGGGGAAAGGGGATGGGGTGTCAGGGTTGCAGCTGGAGTTCCTGTTTCTCAAGATCTTGCCACAGGGCGTATGACAGACACGTTTGTAAGTTAGCAGCATTGCCATGGGAACCGTCACTCTGAATTTTTTGACTTTTCAGAGACTAAATTCTCTGTCTTAATGTTACATTAATGCAGTTTAGGGAGAGGGAAGGAACCAGGTGCTGGAGTATTCGTGTGACAGGAATAGCAAATGAATAAATGCCTTTATTTGAATGTGCAAGCTAAGGGTTGGGCATTCCGATGTCTGGAGGAAACATTCTTTTCCCAGTGACCGGGGGAAAAAGTAGGAGGCGAGATTGGGGAGGGTTTCCACAGCTGGAGACTTGCTGTTGGGGGAGTCATTGGGCTATGCAGGCTTTGGTTCACACATTCCAGTCAATTTTCACATGCTCTGGGGATGAGAGTCCCTTGCACCCTCTGGAGCTTGTAAAATCTGAAATAGATGCCCAGGGGTGCCCAGGAGACAGTCTTGGAAGAAGCCTGGTGGGCTCTGTCTGGATAACTGGAGGCTGGGGGCAGTTCCTCCCCAAACATGTGTCCTATATGGCATCAGCGTAGGCTGTGCAGATCATAAAGTTCTTCTGCTCATCCTGCCCTCTGTCACCCATACCAGATTTCTGTGTGGTTTTAAAGGCTGTTGCCATGCAAGAGGGGAGAGAAAGGGGAAGTGTAGTCCCAGCATGTGCAAAATCAGATCTGAGTACGTAGTCGGGAAAACATTGCTTGGTTAAGACTGCTTGCAGCTGGGCTGGCTCCAGTGAAGACAGCTGATTTCTAGGGAGTCCTGCATGGGAACAGCATCGCTTTGGATAGGATCGGAGTGGAGGGAAGCACTGTCGTGGGGGACCAGGAGGCACTTTAGGCTGCAAAGAAACAAGTTTTGTCATGAACCTTGTGTCCAAGGCAACCAGTCCTCAGTCTCCTGTCTTTGCCCAAGCATGTCTTCCCCAGGTAACTCACTGTCCTGCTACTCACCCCTGACTCAGCTCCTTCTGAGGACCCTGCTTTGGGAAGGGAGTGAGGGTGTGGGCTGGCTCCCTGGGAGTGGGAGGGAACTGGCAGGAGATTATTTGCAGAGTGGGTTGGGTTTGAGAGGTCATGCTACGTTGGGTGGGAAGGCAACCTTGCGTTTTCTATTGTAAGGGGGCTTGAGTGAGGGAGGAAAGGATGAGTGTCTTAAAAAAGTAGCAGTCCCCCATGTATTGAGAAGCTGAAATAAAATGGAGAGAGGAAGTGTGGTATGGTGTCACAGGTCATGACTGTAATCCTGCTTCTGGATTGACTTGCTCTGGGCACGCATTCGTGTCTCTGTTTCTCTTTCTCTTTTCAAACTGTAAAGTGAGATGATGATGATGATGATTATTATTATTTTGCCTGCGTCCCAGGGATGCTGCGAGAGTTAGTCAATGGTTATCAAGCTTCTAAAAGTGGAAAGCAGTGATATTAAATAATCTTTCTTTGGTGTGTAGAGGTGAACTTTTTTTTTCTAACTCTAAATTAATTACTCCACTTTCACTGTCTAATGGTATCTAGTATCCTGAGGATGTTGGTATATGAGGCTAGGCAAAAAAAAAAACCACCACTAAAAAAATTTGGAGATGTGTCATAGAAACTGAAGATGAAACAAAGAAATGGGATGTAACTGTTGTTCTTCACCATCATCCAAGGTTTAATTCAGGATCTTGTAGTTAGGGTTACAGGTGAAAGACAGCTACGATGTTTTGAGGTAGCTTGACAACTGTGACCCATCATGTTGGTGCTTCAGGCTCGTTCATAGATTTGAATCTCACTGAAATTGTTTAAGTGGGCTGCAATGACCACATGTGCCTGAGATATTGGACGTTGGGGATGCAACACAATCAGACATTTATCACTCAGCATTTTAAGAATTAGGTGTTGTGCTTGCAGTTGTTTTTCCTCGATCATATTGCTGTGTTAAGGCACAGTTAAGGTGCGTTTACATGCATGTAATGGATACTAGTGAGCTGCCCAGTTTGGTTTTGTAACCCCTCTCATTGCCTCCAGTAAGGGCTTGTAGCATCCCCCACTGACTTCAGGCTCCCTAACCTCAAGTGTCTAATTCTGGCCTTCCCCAAATCACTAGGACTGTGCCTAGGCATACGTTCACAGAACGTTTCCTGTTCTGGATGGGGTCAGTGGCTGTGCTCAAAGCTGCTGTGCTCCGTGCAAGCGGAGTTGTGTGGTCCAGCCTGCCCTGAGCAGTGTGGAGTTCAAGCAAGGTTTTGGAGGCAAGATCCTGATTTATTCCTAAAAGGCTGATTTTCTTGTTCAGTAGGTTTCTCTGGTTCCTGTCCTGCCTTTCCCTACTCCTCTGAGGGGCATCACCATGCTCTAGACAGGGAACCCACAGTTACAGGCTTTAAAGCTACAGCATGGATAAGTCAAGGGCTGGCAAACTGCAGGATTGAGGTTACCCTCGTCTCCTGTGCTTTCAGGCCCTGGTGTGTGTTCTGACTCCATTTCCACACCCCTCCTGTTTCAGGATGTAGGTCATTATCGAATATTGTTTCGTTGTATTTATTTGATATGCGTGGTGTGTAATCGTGGCCCTCTGAGAGTACACATATCCCAACCTTAAGCCAAATGCAAAGCTGTGGCTTTCTTTTCCCTGCTCCCTCTGTAGCATCTAAGCATCTCCCAGCCAGTCATGTAGTTATCTTTGGCAGCAGCCTGATAAGATTAGGAAGTATTAGCCCCTTTGAAGTGGGCAACTTGAGGCAGTAAGTTAGCGAGGTCAAAAAATGCTGTTACTTCTGCATGCTCAAAGTAAGACACTTTGGAGATCTGCAGGGCTGCTTTCTCCTCTACTCCTGTCTTGGAACATGGTGTTTTTATGGCATTTCATGTGCTTTGACCCAAAGGCTCTCTCCTCTCAGTTATGGAGTGATGAGACCCTCCTTTTCTTCTGCAACCACAGTGCTTTTTTTTCCCCTAATAATTTTAACTTGCCAAGTCCCCTAGTTCTCAAAAACACTAGGAGGTTGTGAGAGAGATGCAGGAGGAAGAAAGGCCTGTGATGACCCACAGCTTGTGTCGGTCATCTGGACATCTAGATCTGTGACCTGCTTCAGCTACTCCTTTGTCAGGGTTCAGCTCAGCTAGCAGAGTAAGGGGTAGCTGTAACAATCTACTGGCCTTTGAATGGGGCAGGTGGTAGCATGTAACTGATACTGAGAGTTAACCCACAGACCAATACATAATCTGCAGCATCTTCTAGGACATGGCACCGAATCCAACAAAATTTGCTGTAATAGTAAATTAATCTAATATATATGAATCTCTATAGTCTTTCCTCTACCCCTGTGCTCTCCCTCAAGCTGTATTTTGCATGTCTGTTTTCTAAGTTGTTGTTCTCCTCAAGATGTAAAGTACTTTCTCCAAAGTGTTTATTTTATTTTATTTGGGAGGGGAACAAGGGCAAGAGCTTCTTGGAAAAATTTATAGATGAATTTGTAAGCGTATTGGAGGACCTGGAAGGAGTTTCACAAGTTAACCAGTCAACATTTTCAGT
This sequence comes from Calonectris borealis, assembly GCF_964195595.1. Classification (NCBI taxonomy): domain Eukaryota; kingdom Metazoa; phylum Chordata; class Aves; order Procellariiformes; family Procellariidae; genus Calonectris; species Calonectris borealis. The sequence continues at coordinate 57,846,824 of NC_134312.1, forward strand.
TGCTGAGATTCTGCATCAACTCCATCTTGAGCTAACTTGAAACTTAAATTAGCATGGCCGTTCCAGAGAATAAGTTCAATGTGGAATGTTTTTGTTTGGGAAACAAATTTTTTGTTTTGTAAATAAGCATCTAAAAGCGGGTCCTTACATTGGTGTATTAAGAGCAACCCTTGCTCTGAGTAGAGTTGGTAGTGATGCCAGTTACACAGTCATTCCCCATTTGGAGGGGAACCTTTTGTTCAAAGCATTCATGCCTCTGTATTCATGCCTCTTTCCTCCACAGCTTGAAAAATGCCACCAATTCGGAAAGATCTTTGCACAGCATTACATGTTAGGCTTCTCTAAACTATCAAGAAAGTAGTTTACCACAAGAAGGGGTCGCTAGTTCCTCGCTTCTGCCCTGTGTAAAGAGTATCAGCAGGTTAATTAGAAGATGTGTTTGAAAGGGTTGTGTTGGGCTTACCTCTGTTAGCTTTGTCTTTCTGTGACTACCTCTGTCATGTCTAATCCCCAGGATGAAATATCATTCTGGGTGGAGAAGTGTAGGTGCCCTTCCTCTGGGACTGGGAAGAGCAAAGCAGGCAGTGTCACTGCAGCATGTCTTGAGCTGTTGAATTCTTGTGTGAATTAAGGCTTGTCCAAGTAAGGAGGTAGTCAGCGTCATTATTCATTTATGAAGTGGGTTGGGCTGTATGGGGAGAGGAGCGCTTTAACTCTTGCAGTATGAACATCCCCACAGGAATTTGTACTGGAATGTCTTCTACAAGTTTGTCTATAGAAATCTACCAAAGAAGAGAGAAGGGTTGTTTCTTTTGTTCCGTGTTCACCTCCAAAGCTGTGTGATTACCAAAGCAGTTTTGGTTGCTGCTCACTCCTTGCCCCTTTGTAACTTCTTCTCACAGAACAAAGTCGCCGTGATGACCTGGAGAGCCTGGGCTACGTGCTCATGTATTTCAACCTGGGCTCGCTGCCCTGGCAGGGCCTCAAGGCTGCCACCAAGCGCCAAAAGTATGAGAGGATCAGCGAGAAAAAGATGTCAACGCCCATTGAGGTGCTCTGCAAAGGGTACCCTTGTAAGTGCTCTGATCTTGATGGCTGTCTTGTCTGATGCACAGCTTGCTCTCCTGCTGAAACCCAATGAGTCCTAAAGGGCAATGTCCAGTACCCCCAGACCAGGATGTGCTGCTGACACCAGTGATGAGAAGGATAAGAGACTGGTGGTGATACAGTTCTCATTCAGAAGTGGGAAACATGTTTTTGTGGAGAGTTGAGCCTTGTATTACTAAGGGTATGAGAGTGCTGAGAGGGATCTCTAGGACCTCAGAAACAGTCTGGAAGGGAGGTGGGCAGTGAGGTGAGAAGGTGTGCTGATGATCCTGAATTTTTACTGGGTAATGAGGATGAGGGCCAACTGTGATGAATCCCAGAAATAACCAGGCAATGAAGTGGCAAATGTAGGTAAACGTGGAGTAATGCATGTGAGAGGAGAGGAGGCTTGGTCCTCATGTCATATGCAGAATAGTAGGCTCTGAGCTGACCAGTGCCACTCATCAATGAGCTGTTGCAGTTACAATAGACGGTTCTGTGAAAGCATCAACTTTGTGCTTAGTGGCTACTGAGGAAAGCTGATTGAGTGTTTGGAATTGCTAGGAAAAAAGAAGCCCCAACAGTGTGCATAAACCCATGGCCCACTCGCATCTTGCATGCACTGTGCAGCTCTGGTCCATCCCACTATTTCAGAAAGGATGCAGTAGAACTGGAAAAGGTCCAGGAAAGGACCAAAAGGGTGATCAGAGGTGAGGTGATTTCTATACAAGCAGTGAGTTTTCTGGAACCTGGAAAAGAGGAGATTAGAGAGGTGATAGAAGTCTACACTCCTGCTATGCCTCCAGAAGTTTGGATGTGAGCTGATTATTTGGTGGCCCCGGTTATTGTATTGGAAGAGAAACAAAGCTGGTTCCTGCTAGCTTCAAAACAAAACGATGCGGTTCTTCGTACAACCAGTAGCAGACCTGTGGAACTCCTTCCCAGAAGATGTTGTGGATACTTAAAGCTTATAGGAGTTCAAGGAGAGATTGGACAACTACACGGAGGAGAGATCCACTGAGGGTTACTAAATAATTAGAAACCACATCTAGATCAGGAAGTTCCCTGAGCTGAAAGTAGGTGGAAGCTGGGCTAATGTCAATGAAAGAGACCAGGGCATGTCTGACATTCTTCTCTATAGCTGTCTACTTCTGGCCACTGCTTAAGACAGGCTACTGAACTAGGAGGACCTCTGGTCTGAGCTGAGCTTCCCAAAGCTCACCTCCACCTATTCTTTAGGCCTGCATTCTTACTCTCCTTCAGCAGGGTCTGTGAGAGCTTCTTGGAGAAGCAGCCAGAAAAGAGAGAGACGTGAGCATTTCCTCTGGTAAAAATAGGGATGGGTGGTGGCCAAAGCACTGCAACTGGCAGGCTCTGTTTTCGTTACACAGCTCTTTGTGCCGTCCTGGTCCAGCACACTGCTGCTGAAAGGCTTTGGCTGCTCTGTGGTGGGACCAGGGGAGTTGGATGGTGTTCAACAACCAACTGTTCTTTGCTCCCTCCAGCTGAGTTCTCGACATACCTCAACTTCTGTCGCTCACTGAGGTTTGATGACAAACCTGACTATTCGTACCTGCGGCAGCTCTTCCGCAACCTCTTCCACCGCCAAGGCTTCTCCTATGACTACGTCTTTGACTGGAACATGCTTAAATTTGTGAGTGTGTGTGGGGAAAGAGATGGAGTGGCAAGGGTTGATTTGTATCATGGAGATGGGGGAGGAAAGTTGGAAACTGCCTGTCATTTGTACTTACCCCGGATAAGCAATTTGAGAAGGGGGACCAGGCAGAGTGAAAAAAGGCAGAGTTGTTTGGTGGTGCTAACTGTGGGGTATAGCTACTGTTGTATTAGTGAGTGTGTTTGCTGGAGCATGTGTGTCAATAGATCTATAGCTATAGGTAGGTAGAGATAATTTTTCGGGAGAGAACTGTGTTTGGAGGTGGGCCATAGACATGGATTGCAATAACAGCTGTAGTACCATATGCTTTCTTCCCTGTTTCTTCATGGAAGAGAATGAGGCCCTCTCTGGGTGGAGTGGAAGATGGTGGGGGGAGAATGTGTTTTGGGGATGGAGCTCTGCTTTTTTGGTGCAATGGAGCACTGTGAGTTTTCTGTCCGGGGTGTCTTTTCTGCCTGACAGCTGTGGGCGGTGTGGGGGTTTCTCTCCTCCTCAGGGAGCAGCCCGGAACCCCGAGGATATGGATCGGGAGCGGCGAGAGCACGAGCGAGAAGAGAGGATGGGGCAACTCCGGGGGTCAGCCACGCGAGCGCTGCCCCCCGGCCCGCCTGCTGGAGCCACTGCCAACCGTCTTCGCAATGTCACCGAGCCCATGGCCTCCACCCCCACCTCCCGAATCCAACAGTCCGGTGAGTGGGGTGGGAGAGCTGAGGGAGGGTGCCGCCCCTGCTATTGGCTGGGACCTGAAACGATTGACTGATGTTCTTGTCTTGCGTCGCACTGCACCGACAGGAAACACGTCCCCCAGAGCAATCTCAAGAGTGGACAGGGAGCGGAAGGTCAGTATGAGGTTACACCGAGGAGCTCCTGCCAACGTCTCCTCATCTGACCTCACAGGGCGGCAAGAAGTGTCACGGATTTCAGCATCACAGGTGAGTCCCTGCTGCGATGTTCGTGGCCTTGGCCTGCATGTTCCAGAAGGACTAAGGGCCCCACAGTGTTTTTTTACCTGGTTTGCTGGAGCTGACGTGCACCTGAAGCTTCTACAGTGTGGTGAGGGGAGTGGTACCAGGTTACACCTTGGCTCTTCAGTTACATGTTTTCTGGAGGCCATGCTCAGTACTGTCTTCTTAGCTCTGCTTTGCTCTGAGTAAGCCTTCATCTGGTTGTCTTCCAGACCGCAGTGGTTTGGAGAAGTGGAACAGTAAACTCTTGGGAGGGAGGATATCCTGAGAGAAATGCACAGCCTCTCTGTTTTGGTGTCCTTCGTGCCTGTTTTCTTCCTCTCCATCCCTTACCTATTCTTCTTTTTCTCTTGTAGACAAGTGTGCCATTTGATCACCTTGGGAAGTGAGGAGCAATTGCCACTGGACCAGTGTTTGCTTAGGTGAGCCTGTCCTCGTGCCTGGGATCCCCCAAGGAGGGAATTGCTGGCATTAGGGATTAGGTTAAGGCTTTGATATTGCTGTGGGGCATTGGTACATTTCCTTTCCCTTCGCCTTACTTCGAGATGGTTTTTGGCTTCAGAGGGAAGGGTATGGTTGGCTGCCAAAACCTTGGGGGGATGGATTATCTTGGGTGTGAAGGTAGCTTCCATTTCTCCAGGAGGGTAGGGAGGTTGGAGATGGTGCTGGGCCAGAGAGCCATTTTGTTAGTTCCTAATGAATGCTTTTCTGGCAGCGTGATAGTGTTGGAGAGGAGAGTGCTGAGCACGTAATCAAGTGCGTGAGACTTTGCACAGCTAGCGGGTGCCTCTTGTAGAGGAAACAACAGTAGCTGGACAAGGTAATGCTGAGGGGTGGCAGGAGTGTAGAAGAAAGGGCTGATTTGATATTACACTCCAGTTGACATTTGAAGTGCTGGGAAGAGCCTTTTCTCCTAATGTTCTCTTCCTGTTTTCTCTTTTTTTTTTTTTTCTTTTTCTTTCCCCTCTTTCTAGTGTCTTCACTGTATTTTTCTTTTAAAAAACAAAAAACCCCAAAAAAACAAACAAAAAACTAAAAAAGACAAAAAAACAACAAAAAAAAACCCCCCGACAGAATTTCTTTTTGCCAACGACGAGGAGTCGAGCTGTGCCCCTGCGCTGGTGTGAGCCGTTTCTGAGAGGGCCACCTGCGTCCCCCAGCGCGAGCGCCTCTGAGAAGCTGACGACGCGGGAGCCGTGCGGGAACACCTCCGCTGCCCCCCCAGCCCCACCCCGGCCCTACTGCTGCCTCCACTGGCTACCCCCAGCTCCCTCTCCTGACTCTCTGCTCCTGGTTTTGGTTTCTCTCTCTTTTTTTTTCCTTCTTCTTCTTCTTGGATATCTTCTCCTGCTTTTTTTTTTGTTTAAATTTTCAAATCATATGGTTTCTAGCCATATAAATTTTAACTTTGCTCTCTTTTTTTTCTGAGGGCAGGCAATGGTGGGGGGATTGGTTTTTTGTTTGGTTGTTGGTTTTTTGTTTTTGTTTTTTTTTTTTTTCCAGGAGCCTTATGGGCCAGGAGAGAATCAGATTCCAGCCACAATTGATGGTAGAAGTCTGATTTTTATTATAATAACAGACTTTATTTTCTCAAGCATTAAACGAATTTTAAGCTGTGAGGGGAATTGTGGCAACGGCCTAATCATTGACTCGGGCTTCCTTTCCTCGGGTGGCTTCTCTGCGGTTTTTTTTCGGCTGTCGGGAGAAGTGCCAGACTGCCCTGATCCGAGCGGTCCTCACGTGCCGAGGGATCTCTATGAAAAGGCACCTGGTCCCATGGAGGATGGGAAGGCTGGAGCAGAAATACAGGGAGATGAGAACCCGCTTCCCATCCCTGCAGCGGGGTCCTTTCTTTGTCTGGCTGTGCGTGTTTTTCTATTTTTTTTTTTTTTTAATTAAAACTTGTTTTAATTCCTGCGGAGAGAGTGTGGGACTTGAGGAGAAGAGAGGGGCGCACAGAAACTGGAGTTTGGTGTTCTTTCAGAGCGATGGCTCTTGCTCTCTCCTTCCCTCATGCAACCCTGAGTAAGATCCACCGTACATGCACAACCCCTTCCTGCCCTCTCCCACCCGTGTCCCCCCCCCCCCCCCTTTAGTTTTTTTTAAATATAATTTAGGAATACTCAAGCTGCTTTGTGGCACTTGGGGCTTTGAAACACAATGATCACCACTGCGACCTATGGCCTGTAGCAGACACACTGTCACTGTAGTGTGGAGCCGATGGGTTGTTGGCAGGGCGGGGAGGGTGGGGTTAGTCTTTGTTTTGTTTGTTTTTATCCTTTCTATTTAACACTTTATTTTTCCTCCCTATTTTTTTCCTAATTTATTTACCCTTCTTACTGTCTCTCTCTTTTTTTTAATTAAAGAGCAAAACTTTTTATTACTTTGTAATTTAAAAAAACAAAAAAAAACCTGAAGAACTTTGGGGGGGGATTTTGTACTTTTTTCCTGTGTAAATATTGGACTTTTTTGAGCTTTATTGTGGTTGTTAATTTGAAGTAATAAAGTAGAAAATGATAAAGTGACGCCAGAATCTGTCATTTCTTCCTTGCCTGGTATCCTTGCTGGGAGTGACGTCTTGCACGCAGGAAGTGCCGTCTTGCAGCCAAACCTGTTCCTGAATTCCAGGAATGAGTTTGATCAGAATTACTGGCAAAAAGGCACAGGGCTGGAGCGCCTAAAAATAAACCTGAGCTGATCTCTGCACTTGCAGCCTTGGAAGAGCGAGAGCTATGTGAAATCCGATTCAGGATCTCTCGGTTCCTGGATTTGAGCCTCTGGAGTCCTGTGCATCTGGCCTTCAGGAGGAGCGGGATGGGATCTTTCCACGCGGTTGGCTCTGGGTGTGCACTGAGTTCGACAGAGGTAGACCCTGGGCTTTGTATTTTCTTGCTTTCTTCTATCCTCAAACTTAAGGGGAAAGAGAGGGGTCAGAGCAGCAGCTCTGAGCATGTGCTGAGCTCCCTGTAAAGTGGCACCTGCTGCTTTGGTGTCTGTGGTGGTGTGGTTTTTCCTCCTTTGGTTGCCTGACCTGTATGGCAATAAATTACTAAATTTTAATACTGATTTATTTCTATATCACTGCTCCTATAGTTATGCTTCCCTGCCTTATCCAGACGAGAGGCCTATTTCTTGCAGGCTGTGTAAAACTCTTGAAACTGATTTTCAGAAACACCTGCTGGGAATAAATGGTGGATCTTGGTGACATTTGCATATTCCTTCCAAGCCTGTTCTCTGCCAGCCAAGCAGGAAGAGCTGTCCCTTCGTTTGCCTGCTGCATGGGGCTTCCAGCTCCTCGGATGAGAGAAGAGTTGGAGGGAAGGGAAGAGGAGGGTAGTTCAGGGGCACGGGGTATTGTCCTGTTGCCTCTATCCCGCGCTAGTCCTGCCTCCATTTTGAGTGCATTTTTGAGGGATCGGAATGAAACTGGAATTTTTCCCCATCTAAATCTCATTTTCTGTGAGAAAGAGGAGAGATGCCTATGTGGAAGACAACACCCATGTCCGTGTGGTGCCTTTGCTCCACTGAGCCCGTGGCCTCACAGCGGTGCGCCGGAGGCAGCGGAGCCTTGGTCTGGCTGGGTTCAGGAGAGGTTGCTGCGTTTCGGATAGGAGCTCTGTTTTGGGGCGGGAGGGAAACGCACTGCCATTTTGGGAGATACGGGGTAGCAGGTCCATGGGTGCATTTGTGTTTCAAAAGCAGAGGGCAAGTGCCCCTCTGAAGGAGAGTCTCATCCCCTGCCTCAGGTGGGCTATCGGCTGCTCTTGCTAACAGAGTCCTTGCTGCAAGCAGTTTGCCTGTCTATTAAAGGGCTTTTAGGGCTTGGTTTTGGGCTTTTTTGGAGTTTTTTTTAGATTGAAAATCCATTGTTCTGGCTTGAGCGAAGGTATGGCATTGGTTTCCAGCACCTACACATGCGTTTTTCCCTCCGAGTTTCTGGGAAGGCGGCCCTGAGGTCGAGGTGGCAATCTGCGCGGGGGCCTCTCCCTGCCCTTAACCGGCCTGGGGGGCGGGGAGAGTTGCTGGAGCGCTGAAAACCCCGGGTGCCCAGCTCGGGGAAGCACGGCCAAGGTTGGGGTTGGGGCAGTAGCCCAGCCCAGCCCAGCCCAGCCCAGCCCAGCCCAGCTGCGGGCTGCACCGCCCTAGCCTGGTGACGGCCCCGGCGAGTGCCCGCTCCCCGGGTTCCCGTCCCCGGAGCGTCGCTCCCCTCGCGGCGGCGCCGCCCCTTTAAGAGCCGGGCGGTTACGTCATCCTGTTCTCCCGCCGCCCCGCCCCTGCCCGCGCGGCGCCGAGAGTGGGCGGGGCGTGTCGTGCCGTGCGCAGGCGCGGAGGGCCGGGGTGGGCCCGGCGTCGCCATGGGCTCCTGAGGCCCTCAGCGCCCCCGCGCCGGTGCCGGCGCCCGCCCGCCCGCGGGGCAGCGGGGCAGGGCCCGACCCGACCCGACCCGACCGCTCCTCACCCCAACGGGCTGGGCCGAGCCGAGCCCCGCCCGCCGGGAGGTAAGACGTGGCGGGGGCAGGGTGGCCGCGGAGCCGGGGCGCGGGGGCGGCTGTGGGGGCGCGGGGCGGGCCTGAGGGGCCGCGCTGGCGGGGAGAAGTGGGGGGGTGCCCGGTCAGGCCCCCGCAAACTCACCTTCCTCCCCGGTATCGCCCCGGTGTGGCCGCGATCTCCGCCTCCCTCCCCCCCCCCCCCCCAATTTCTCCTCCTCCCGTTCCCCGGCGTGGCCTGCACGATCCCCCCGCTGTGGTCCCCCAGCCTCATCCCCCCCCGCTGCGGCCCCCCAGCGCCATACCTCCCCGCTGCGGCCCCCCAGCCCGCCTCCCCATTCCCTGGTGCAGCCCGCGCACGTTCCCCCGGTGCGGCCCCCCCATCCCCGCTGTGCGGCCCCCGCCATTCCCTCTCCGCGCGGCTCCCACAGTCTGCCCCCGCCACGCACATTCCCCCCGCGTAGCCTCCATACCCCCCCGCGCCTCTCTACAAGCTCGCATTGCGGGCCCGCCCCCCAGATGCAGCCCACACAGTCTGTTCCCCAATATCTCCCTGCTGCAGCCCACCCAATCTCCCCATGCATGCCTACGCGTTGCCCCAGGGCAGCCCGCACACCCCCCGGTGCTGTCGTGCTGCTCAATGGCACTGGGTGGGTGGGTATCATTATCTGTTTGTCCCCGGGCGGGCTGGGAGCACAGCAGACTCCAGCAGGGTGGTGGGCACCTGGCTCGTGTTTGCTGTGCCTCCCCTGGTTCGGGCTGGATGGACTGACAGACGCCATGTGGGTGTGCTGATGTGGTAGGTGTGTGAGGAGGCTGTTACCGTGCCTGTGTGCTCCTGTATCGCAGGGGAGTTATGATCGGTCTTGTTTGGATGCTCACGGTGGCTTGAAATTTCAATTGCTCCGTGAGGGCTAATTCAGTCTTGGCAACTGCAGCGTGTAGTGGAAGAAGGGCTTTGGAAGAAGGTGTGCGTGAGCAGGTTCTGATGAATTGTGATCCAGGAAAGGGACTGGAGTGGTTTCAGGGACAGCTCTGTGAAAGCTGCCTGGAACACCACAAAGCTGTCAAGAGGAGGAAGAGGAAGAGTGGGAAATTTAGAGGAAGTACTGAAGATGGTTCCTCCCTACAGAAAGTTTGAAACCGTTCTTGCCACATAAGGAGCTTGAACAGGAGTAATTATCGAAGACATAGACAAGGCTTCCCCAGAGAGAAGACTGTTTACCTCTGTTGAAGAGAAAAATAGAAGGCATTGATCAATAATAGTGTAAAGGCTAACAGGATGAATAGAAATGTCTATTCCCTATCCTGCAAGAAAAAGACAACAATCGATGAAAATGTAATAAAGCATACATCCCGCTAACAAAGACTTGGCTTTTTTAACACAGTAGTTAACTGTTCCTTTGAACTTGTGTTGCTGGAAGTTACCCTTGAGTCTAAGAGCTTAGCAGCCTCCCTAAAAGGGACCAGAGATTTCTCTAGAATTGTTCGTGTTATTCAGGTTTCTAATACTAAAGGTTTGTATTTGTGTGGTAGTTTTGGAAAAAAAAAAACCTCTTACATTTTTAGGATGTTGGCTAAGTACTAAACAATAGGGCTTTAGGAGAGCTTTTCTTATGGTGAAGGTATTCCACAAAGGCCTACTTCAGGCTTTTTTTCACCATTGTCCCCGAGAAAATGGGCTTCGAATCAGTTTTTAAGTCCTTAATACCATCGTTGTTAAGGTTGTGCTATAAATCTTAAGTGACATGTATGCAGCAGGTGCCTATCTCTGCATCTGGAGCAGAAAGTATTCAGTCTTGCTGTAAAATGTTTGGGAAAACATTGCTACTGAAGTCAGCGTTTCAAACCAGTTTGGTGGTGTGGGAAGACCTTTTTTTTTTCTTTGTGTTCTGCTCAGGTCTCTCAAATCAGTTCAGAGTGCTGAATGGGTTGTGTTTTGGAAATGTGGGGCAAGGAGAAGACTGCTGCCCAATCACGTAGGCATCTTTTGTGCTCTTACTTGTCTCCTTGGACACGTGGCAGTTAGAAGGGGAAGGTTCTTAGACATGCACAAGTTGGTCAGAAAATAAAGTTCAGTGTGACTAGCTGGTTTGGCATAATGAAAGCATTCTGAGCTGGCTGGTGTCTAACGATTTGCAGAATCCAGCTAGAAATCTGCCTTGTTCTCTGTCAGCTTGTTTGCCTGTTTGGTCGTAGTAGGCTGGGAGATGAGCTTTTGCGGATTGCAGTTGTGGGATTAGGGTTCTTTTCTTCTCGTGGATAAAGGAAGGGTAGGTTGTTTTTTCTCTCTGACTCATAATTAACTTTTAAAACACCTTTTCCTCCCCCTAAAATATCAGTCCCTTTCTCTATCCAGTTCTTCTGCTGAGTTAACCAAAACACCTAATAATCATGTTTTGACTTAAGACAACAACCTTTTAATTTCTCTGTGATGGAATTTACCCTTCATCCCCTTCTCCCCTCCTGTTTTGGGTCTGTGTTTAATTGGCTTATGTTTGCAGCGGTGGAGATGAGCTCTTGCCTGCTCCTTCTAGCAGAAGTGCCTGTTTCATTTTCCAGCAGCTCAAAGGATATCTTTGAGCTCTTGCAGCAATGGCTGGTGGGAGCAATGAATTCCTCAGGAGATGTTTGTTATTTGGTCCTAGCTGCTTCAAGAGCCCAGTGTTGCATTGTTCAAAGTATTGAAGGTTGAGGTAAAATACGAAGTTGCAAATCAGACTTGTTGATTCTGAAGGGCCGCTGCTGCGACTAGTTTTCATAGGGTTTTCAGGCTAAAATTGAGGAAACCAAGGTTATAAAGCAGCATTGAATGTACAGGTTGGGCTGTCTGCAGAATCAAGAGACTAGTACGGCCTCAGAGAGAAATTGCACTTAACCTTTGTACAGTAGAGCTTTCCTAGTACCCGACTGCTGCTAGCTATCTGTGTAACAAAGCTGGTGTGTGTTGTTGAACAGCCAGGGCCGGGGGCAGAAGCTTTTCTCTGTTTTAGAGCTTGTGATTGATTGCACTCGCTGAGGCTCTGGAAAATTGAGGTGTTGTAGAGAATAGCATCGTGTTTGGATTTTGTGTGCTGACTTGCCCATCTGTTCGCTTGAAGCAGTGTGTGCGTTGTGTGCTGTTCTCGCTTCTTCCCAAACTTGTTGGGGTTTGCTTTCTTGTGGTGGAAGAGCGGTTTCCTGCCAAGACATTACACCCTACCAGAACACTTGGGACTCTGAAAGCGGTTTGAAATGGTGATAAGATGGATTAAAACACTTAGCTGAAATAACTGTAAAATATGGTAGCGCTTGGACTGGAAACACCCTTTTGAGAAGGTTTTTTGGTGTTTGGTTCCCCCCCCCCCCTCCCTTATGAACTACTTTTGGAGAGAGCAACTGGACATGTTTTCAGAGCAGCAATCCCCAAGGAAGGTTTTGGAGGTGAAATTCGGCCAGCTGAAGCAGTGAGCTGCAGCCACCTTCCAGGAGTCTTGCCTCAAAATCTTCCTCCTCTGTAAAGAGGCAGAGGACTGGAGTACTTGCTTATAGCCAGGTTCTTTCTAGTCTTTAAAAACCAGCTCAACTTCCACAGGGTTTCTGTCTGTGATGGTGTAAGTAAAATGTCTGGGAAGGCAATAAAGCAAACTGTGTCCAGGGAAAATGCAGTGTATATAGGCAAGCTGCCCAGGAACCATGCTGTAGTTGGGTGTGACCAGGTCTTTATAGCCCCCGAGGGGCATAATTTGCGGGAAACCTGAAGAGGGAAATAACTTACATGCTCTACCTGCAACATGGAATGTCTTTTAACCCATAGAGTACCTGGATATTTGTTTCCCCACCCTCAAGTCCATCTCTGGATTGAAAGGATGGGAGTACTGCTATTATTATCTTACAGTCATGGTGCCTGGCAGCGTGATGATACTGAAAGGATCAGCTATTTGAGGACGTTGTATAATGGAGTGTGACCAAGACCATAGAGAGGTGGTGTCACGGCCTCAGATTTTGTGTCTAACCCAAAAGCATTCCTCTCTGCCTGGGTATGTTGTACATCTGGCCCCTGGTCGACTCTGTGGCAAAAAGGTAAAAAAAGGTCTGTCTGGCTCAGCAAAGAAAATGACTGGAACATGTTATCTAGTGCAGCAGTGAGGCTTTGAGAAGGAGATGAGATGAAGTAATACCTTAAAAGCTGACCTTGCCGGCCCGTTGTTCCTTCCCCAGGCTGTGAAACATGACGTTGATGCTATTGGAGGCTGTTGAGCTGATTGCTTGGGAGCCTGCAGTCGCCTGGTCATTTCCAGCACAGATGCAGCCCAGGCAGCAGTAGTGTAAGTCACTGTGCCTCTGTCCGGGTTGCTTAAAATGGACCTGGACAAACCAGTCACCTGAGGAGACAGAAGAGAGTGAATTTCTCTTCATGGCTCATCACATCTTGTCTCCTTCTTCCCAGTTTTGCTAGGAAAGGCTGGTTAGTGGTGGGTGAAGCTATTTGCAGCTAATTGTCCCATGGGAGCCGGGAGCAACCTCTCTCCTTCTCCAAATTCTCCTGACTTTCAGACTTTCTTTCCCCCGTCCCAGTGGCTTTGTGATGGCACTGATTTTACAGCAGAGCTTTAAGCTAGAAGTTGTATAAATTCCCATTTAGGCAATTTTATCCAACTGAGTAATTTAATCTTACTGTGTCTGGAAATTTTGTCTTTTTTTAAGCACACACCCTCTTAGGTGGATGCTTGATGTGCCCCTGTCTGTGTAGAGAAAATACATTGCTGTTGCTGACTTCTGGGATAGAGAGGGGGGATTTCAGAATCACTTTGAACTGTGTTTTAGTAGCTGTCAGCTTCTAACAGTATTGACGACTTGTCTGCAAACCTCTGTGATCAGCTTCGATGCTGAGTCAGGAAAGGGTGAGCAGCTTCTAGCCACTTGTGTGGCGTAAGTAGCCTTCGGAAGAGGATGCCGGGCGAGGTTTTTCCCACTGAAAGCTGTCTCTACTTGCTGTGCTTTAGCCAGCAAGGGTGAGAATGTTTTCCTCCTCCAGCCATTGTGCTCTGCCTGTGAGCTTCCAGAGGTAACTTCTGTGTAAGGGAGGTGCTGTGTCCGGGTTCATTCTTTAACTAGCAAAGCTGTAATGCTGATGTATCTACGGCTTGGCATTTTTGTGTGGGGAGGAACTCTCTTCTCACAGGAGTCCGGGAATACAAAGCTCCTAATTCTGCTTTTAGAAGTCTGCATCTGTAGGATATTTATTTTTCCTGAGAGAGTAACAGGGCAGGAGAAAAGCATGGTGGGGGCAATGTTGAACAGGAGTAATGAAATTAGGAGTCGGTGATTTTTAGGAATTAACAAGAGGATGTGTGTGTCTTATGTCCAGAGTTTAAAAAAAAAAACCAAAAAAAACAAAAAAAGAACCCCAAACAAACAAACAAAACCCACAACAACCCACAAACAAAAATAAGCAGATCAGATGTTATTTTAGCAATAACAGAATGGCTTCATAGTGGGTGACTTTGGGTGCTTTGAGAATCACTGTTTTTACTTCTGCAGTGCTCATCACTGTTACATATTTGCATCAGAGGATGATTGCTAGGAAAGTCAGATGTGCCATCTCCCTGATATGCATCGCTGCACAGTTGCCTAGGCTTGTGATAAGTAGTCTGGCTTCTTCCAACACATTTACTTGCTAAATTTAAGTATGGATCTGATCTGATAGATTCTGTATGTTATATTCTGTGTGGAAAAGTATGCTCCAATATTAAAAAAACCCCACAAAACCAAAAAATAAACAAACAACAAAACCCACACACACACTCACAAAAACCAAACCAAAAAAAACCTAACAACAAAAAAACCCCAAAACCCCCCAAAACCGAACTCCCTTCGTGTGCAACTGCCACAAGTTCAGTGGCTTTTGATCCTGCTGTAGAGTTTGACTTCTGATGCATCTTAGAGTAACTGTGGCAACTTTGAAACTGTTGTCTCCTCTGCCTTGGCACTTGGAGGTGGGGAGGGATGAATGCAAGTGGTGGTGGAGTAAGTTCTGATTTGACTTTGTTCTTGACAATTTGGAAAATGAAATGCAAACTTCCTCTGTCATGCTGGACACAAGTGTTTACGACACATCCTTTTTCTCCTTGTTTCTTTCCCCTCTGCCACTTGCAGAACATCTTTGTAGTCTTTCTGTGTTTCTCTCCTGGGAGCAGAGGGCTTGACTGGTTCGTGTGGAGTGGGGCTGCTGGGAATATGGGAAAGAGACACAGCGCATGGCCCAAGCTGCTTGATCCTGCTCTTGAAGGAGCGGTTGGAAGATTGGGGAACATCCCTTCTCCTCCTCTCCCTCCCCCTTTCTCTTTTTTTCCTGTCTCCTTCCAAAAAAGGGACTGGATGTTGAATGTTGACCTATCACAATGTGGGTCAGTCCACAAAAAAAAAAAAGAGGAGGAGGAGGATGGGGGGAGGAGGGCTGTGTGAGTACAGCGAGACAACAGAAATTAATAGAGCAGAAAAAAACTCTGGAAAGAAGAGTGCACGGCTCAGGGTAAAAGGGTTTTATTGTTGATTCTGAGTTTTTAAATGGGTGCATGGGGAGGGGAAGCTGCTCTCTCTTCAGATGACTGTGTATGGATTAGCAAAATGGGTGGGGGCTGTGTGAGCTGGAAGTGGAGAAGATTTTTGTGGTATTCTCATTGTTCAATTTTCTTAAAACGAGAAAGGAAGTTGCATGGCCTTGTTGAGGGTTAAATTGTTTGTGTGTACGGTATGCTCTTATGTGTACGTAGGTGTCAGATCATCTCTTGAATATGGCTTCGTGGGTGTGTGCCTTGCCCTGTGGTTTGGTTCTCCTAGGTGCCTGACTCCTCTACCTTCTGCCTCTGAGGCTAATGGTCTTCATGGTCCACTCGTGCTGGCACTACTGGTTTTATGTCCCAGTGACACTTTTCTCTGGTTTCACTGACTGTACTGACAGCTGTTTTGAAAATTGAGACTGGGTGAAATCTCTTCAGTGTTCAGACTGCATACACCTCTGGAGAAATAACATTGCGAAGAACTTCATTTGGATCTGAATTTGTTGTGCAAAGAGAGAAGTCGTGCATTAAGCGGATGCGAAGTGCAGTCACTGTAGATTCAATCACTGCGTGTTTTTGTGAATCTTGTTGAATGCCTGTCTTCTAGCTGAGCACAGTATTGCTCCTGTGTGTTTGGAGTTACGTATGTGTGCGTGTGTATGAAGTGTGTGTTGTGGGGTGACTTTCAGTGACTTGACGTTAAGAAAGCTTTGCCCAGCATGAATAGTAAAATGTAAATGAGTTACACTAGTAAAAATTGCATGCTAGGTCACATACTTAACTCACAGATTGTTTTGGGAATGCTACTGGAGAGCTTAAAAATGCACTGTTGGGACCTTTTCATGTCTCATAGCTAAGTAAACTAGATACCACCCCAGAGAGCAAAAGCAATTTAAGAAGTAATAAATTTAAAAGCATTTGATTTTCTTTTATTGCTGTCACTGGTTTGAGCTGCACCAATGACTCTCTTACTGTATAGCGTTATGTTACTTTGTCGTGACTCTCTACCTCCTCCTTTTCCTACCTTTTGCCAGATCAGCTGGTGATGCCGTGCCTTTGGGGGTTGAAAAGACCTTAAATCGATTATGAATTTGCAATATATGCCTAGCACAATGGAAAGAGCTATCCCAGTTGGCAATTCTAGGCATTCTTATAATTAAAATAGTCTACAATAAACCTTGAACCATTTTGTCGTGTGTTCTTGTACTACTTGTAAGTGTAGGGGACATTCTGAAAACCATAAAGCTCGTGCTTTTACTAATGTAAAGCTCTGACTTATGTCCTAATAGATGCACAAAATTCAGACTTCCAATCACCTACCACATGGCACTTCGGCGTCGGTCTTTCTGGGTCCAGAATAAGGATAATTTACTGGAGAAATTCTTGGAGCAATAAGAAGTTAAGAGGGGAGTGGAAAATGGTTTTGTGGTATCTTAAGAGAAACAAAGTTCAGCATGGTGGATATTTGAAACTACAGTAAGTGTGGAGTAGGTTTTAAGGAGGAGCAATTTCTTGCCTCGTAGCTTTCCAGGAGAACCTTGCAGCCAGGTCATGCATGTTTTGTTGAATCGTATCTTGTACAGCAGAAGGAGGCTTAGCTGTTAAGACTCTTTCATGGGATAACTTTGTGTATCATTCTCTGCTCTCTCAGCGGTTTAGAAATGAAATACTTTTAGCCTCGGAGGAGATGATCTATTTTAAAACCACAGATTGGGTTTGCAGATGGCAGAGAACGGCTTCAGAGTCACGTCATTTGGGGTTCTTTTCCTACCGACATCAGGGCAAAGCGAGCACGCTGTCTCCAGCAGCACAACGGAGCGGGTCTTGCTCAGAGCAGACAGCCCGCTCCTCCTTTTCTAGACTCTGCGGTTGAATACGTGTTCAGAAGTACCCCTAGGAACTGAAGGACCAAGCTTGAATGTTTCTTCCTTCCTCTTATGCTGCTTTTGTTGCGTCAGAAATGGGTTCTATGTATTTATGTTTGTTTATCTTTATGTAGAAATAGCTCCTCCTTGATGGTAACATTTTCCATGCCTTTATGCAAGCCAAAAATGAAGTTTTTTTGTTTTCACTTGTGCCACATCCCTTCTGTTTACTGTTCTGAGTTTATTTTCGGTGGAAGAAGCTGCCATGTTAATGTTAGAGACAGGAGGCCTTGGTTTCCAAAAGATACAGGAATGGCAATCTGCTCCTGATCAAGAATAACTGCATTGCTGTGGACACATCCCCGCTAACTTTACACTGGTGTGGTGTCTCTAACAGAACTGGTCCCCATGCAGGTTGGAGCCCCTTCCCTATCAAGAATCTCAGTAACAGTGTTTTGTATCTCTACGTTTTTATCACGGTAGTTATCCTGGCATAAATAGGAAGTGCTTTGCTTTATTTTTTTTTCTCCTCCTTGCACTGAGAGGAGACCCTTCTACTCCTAAAGTGCTTTCAGAAGATCCATTAGGTAAGTTTAAGCCAGTACTTGGTTGGTGTTTAAGCTAATGCCCTAGCAGTACAAGGTCCTGTCTTGCTCTAATGTGCGTAACTTGTAATGGCATCTAGGCAGGAACACGTAACAGCTTGTTGGGGATGGGGGTATTACCTCTGCCTTCCACATTTGGGGTTGTTGGGTACAGAGGTCATGCAGACCTCAGCACTGCCCGAAGCTCATGTAGCCTGCATACAGGAATCGTAGCAGCTGATCCGAGGTTCCTGTGGCTGTCCTGAAATACACCTAGGCCATGTCTGAAAGCCCTGTGTGTTTACCCAGATGTACTTTTCTGTGACTTCTGTGACTTTTCTCATTTCCAAAGTTTGGTGCTTTTCCTGGCTATCTGTTCTCCTGGTCCTGTTTGGGATGTGCTATATTGCAGGTTACCTCCGGGGGGAGCAAGGTAGTCAGTTGGAGCTGGGGAAGGAGTGAAATTTAGAAGTGTTGAAATGTTTTCCTTTGATATATTTAGGAGAGTCCTCCAGAGAGGGAGAATAAGTGTGCAAGTAACTTTACTCTCCCTTGAAATGGAAGCAGTGAGATGGAGGTGAAAGAGATGGGCAGAGAAAACAGGATATGGCAGAAGAGTAAGGAACTCTTCAAAATTTATTATGCATTAGATTAGTTTGGTTTGTATTGCATTGGTAATTCAGATTTCTAAATGTCCCTAATTTGCCATATGGAAGTGTCAAGTGCCTTCCTCATGGTTTGGTACCTCGCAGTGCTGGGAACTGTATGGGCAGAGAACAAAAAGATGGTTGTCCCAAGGAGCTTAAAATGCACAAGAAACAACAGAAATATAGCCAGCTGGCAGGAGTACACAGAAAAGAGATCACAGCCAGTAGCCTAACCGTTGGCAGGTTGTTGCACAGCTGGAGTAGCAAAGTGGGAGAATGGAGAAAATCGAGGTGAATATGAAATAGCTTTGTGGCTGTGGGAAAGGATCTTTTTCCCCGGGCGCGAGGGGAAGCAGGAAGGTACGTGTTGTGGCACTGACATAGGCTGCGATGGAGGTAGGTGTCCAAGAAACAAGTATCAAAACACATTCACTGTGTCGGGTAAGAGGGAAGCTGCTTACACCAGGATGCTCAATCTGTAGCTTGTCAAGGCAGCGTGTTTGCTGCGATGTGCTCTCAGGCACTGCTTTTACATTATTGTTCTAATGATGTGCTGGGCTTGTGTCCCTTACACGGTGGGGAAGAGGCATCTCAGAAACAAGACCTATCAAGAGAGTTGCCATAGCCTGCCCTCATGATGCTCTTTTTAACAAGGCAAAAGCGGAGCTAGCAGACTCTGTGCTGGTGGTGGTGAATGAGCTGAAATGCGCTCACCTGGTTAAGGCTCCAATCATCTGTGCTATTATCTATTTCTTAAATATGGTACAGAATTGCTCTTACAGCTTCAGCTTCTTGCATACAATAGTCTTTTGTAATAACTTTGTGCACTGCTTATACCTGTCACTGTAGCAATGGTGTACGGGACTTTAGGAGATTAGAAGGGATAATTTGGAAGGGATATGTTAATTTTGCAGATCCGGGAGTACAGTGTTCCTTCGTGTTTCACTAGCAAGGAGAATGAACTGCAAGCTGATCCTTACAACCAATAAAAAGTATCAAGTGATTAAAAAGTTGTCGTTAGGGGCAACCCTGAGGAACAAGGGGGGTGCTCATGGATGAGGTGCATTGGGGTTTGGGGTAGGAGAAGTGGAGCCCTGGTTAAGAAAGTTTGTATATTTTCTTTCAGAACGCAGTGCTGGAAAGAGTTATTAGTTTCAATGACTCTGTGAATTAAAGGGGATTAGGTGAAGAATGATGTGTAATCATGTAATTAATGACAGTTGATGTATAATCACAAGGGGGCAGTGTTAAGGTTACATATACAACTTGAACTTGTAAGTGTCCTTGCTTCTGAATACGTAACCCTTGTCATGTCAAAATGCTTGTTGATCACTTTTTGCTGTTTCAGCTTCTTTTAAAATGGGTGCAGAGAAGCAGAGGAATTCCCTTTCAGATCTTCAGTTCTGCTGATGTTACCGGCACTGCATTTGAGTCTGTGCTGTCGGTGTCGTTTGATTAGCTGGAATGTGGAGCTCCAGGTCCTGTCCTTCCTGCCACTGGTGGTCTACAATAGAGATCCTCTCTCCCATGAACTTTAGGAAGGGCTTAGCAGCTTCCTCTCTTGCATAGCTCCCAAAGTGCACTGGGATGTGCAGGATCTCAGCTGGCTGGACTTTATTTAGAGCTAGGTTGACCACAGGTGCATCTGCTCTGATTTCATTTTAGATGTGCCCTTTGTTGGCTTAGTGGAAGCACTCTCAGCACTGTGAGTGGTCAGTTGCTTCAGAAGTCCCTTGGGTAGAAATCCCTTTCTTCTCAAAGCAATAAAAACCTTGCTACCTTGTGACATCTCCATCCAGCCTTCATCACTGCAAATTTTTAGATATAGTGTAGATAATATAACGTGTGTGTGTATGCTTTGAAACTCAAAACTTAACAGTCATATTTCCTGTACTGATCAGGACTGGAAAGGAATTACCCTTCAGTACATGCAGGTATGGAAAGCTGTAACTCAGAGCAGGGATATTTTGGAAAAAGAATGACTGGAAAGAACAAAGAAAAGCCAAGTTTGATGATTGTTTTGTAAATTAAACCGTAACAGTTGTGCAGCTCCCTTTATAGTAAGATAATATCTGCTTAAACAAATCTGGATATTTCCCAGGATTTGTATTTGTTCCCTTCCCCTCGTGGAAGAAAGCAGAAATGAGGTCGAATGTGGCGTAAGTAGCATCAGAGTGCCATGCACCGCTGGTGCAAGTGTGTGGTTTGGAAAAGCATGTGCTGGAGGGGCTGTTTGCACACCTTAGTGTGTATGTGGAAATGATTTGCTCCTGGCCCTCTGCTTTTACTGGGTGCCTATTCCCAGATTTATGCTGTGGCTTCAGGTGAAGAAAGGCTGGGGCAGTTCGTCTGTGGATGTATGTTCTCTTTCATGTTCTGCTGTGACCTGTCAGTAAAAGACAGACGTGTCCTTCCCAGCTGCAGCTGTAAACTGTGGCGATGGATCGTTGGCCTTTCTAAAGCCCTTTCCATCTGCTGAGCTTAAAGGCCTGCATAAGAGCTACAGAAAGAGTATCCCGAAAACTATTAGGAGGTTATCAGAAGGAGGCAATATTATGCTGTTCCCCTTGATAACCATGTCTTTACTGCAACCGCATCAGAAGCAGCTCTTCTAGTGGATAGAACCAATGGCTGCCTGCTTGTGATCTTGGTTTAAGTGGATTATCTTCCTCCAATCCAGAGGTCACATTAGAGCCTGCTTACAACCAAATTGAAAATAATAGCTGCTTTAGATCTTAGACCTTCAAGAATTTGTTCCATTGAAAGAAAATAGCTTTTCATCCAGTAAATGACCAAGGGTCATGGTGCTTTGAAATCTTGCGTATCCTTGTGTTCTGGGTGTGTTTTCATGGATCAACTGGCTTTTAAAAGCCAATCAGGTTAAATTCATGTCATGTAGAAAACAGTGCTAAATTAGTAGAATTAATGACAGGCTGGCTAAGTGTACCATGCCATACAATGTCTGGTAAAAGCTTTCATGCTACTCTTTCTAGTGAGGAGAGCTTTCAGTGCATATCCTTCGAATGAAGGTGCTTTGGGCTGAGTTTGGTTTTCAAAATGGTAGTAGGAGAGGTGGGGATTGCTCGCTGGAGGAATAAGGATGCTCTTCTTTCCCCCTTGCTGGGCAATGACGCTTTGTGGTGCATGTTGTTGTTGCCTGCAGCTGCTTGTTCTGCTGCCTTCCAGATGAAACCATTAAGACTAAGACTCTGGCAGACTAACCATAAGACTAGGACAAGGCAGAATAGCCAGTGCTTTTGTGGAAAGTAGATCTGTTAACGTAGGTGTGCCTGTCATCTTCCAGTATGGATGATTTAGATACTTCCTTCTGATGAATGCTGTGTTTACCTTGTTCTTAAATATTTTTATTGCAGAAGGGTGATGACAATGGCGGTAGCAGTGTTTCATGATCTTGGGGAGGCTGTGTTGTGAGTGGTAGAGAGGTTCCTGAGTACCACATGATTTGTTTTATCACGAGGGGTGGCAGTGGCAGACTTATCCAAGTCCTGTTCGTAAAGCATGTGAGCAGCCTGGTGAAAGGCATGTGAGAGATGCAAAGTGCTGTTACTGTTATGCTCCTGAGTCCTTTCAGCTGGGTTCAATTGCTTTTTGGTTCTCTTCCCTGACAGGTCTTGGCTTGTGGGCGGCTCTTCAGCAATCCCAGCTGGAATCTCTCATCAAAAGGCACCATGATAGTGATGACTGACGTCACTGCAGCCCCCCGATTGGGGTCAACTGCCACCACTCCAGCTGTGGCTCCCAACTTCTCCTGGATGCCAGAGGATGGCAGCCCCACGGCTGTGGAGCAGCCAATATTCCTCATGACCACTGCTGCTCAGGCCATCTCAGGTTTCTTTGTATGGACAGCTTTGCTCATCACCTGCCATCAGGTAAAACCCTGTCACTCGTACTTCTCATCCTTTTCTTTTCCCCACATGGAGGAACAAATAGATCCCCTGGCATGTCTCTGCCAGATACAGCTGTGTGATGGGAGTTTGCAGACTCCGGAGTGGTACCAGGACCTCTTCTTTGGGGTCTAATATTATCTGTGCTGATCAAGGCTTTAGATCTTAGACCTTCAAGAATTTGTTCCATTGAAAGAAAATAGCTTTTCATCCAGTAAATGACCAAGGGTCATGGTGCTTTGAAATCTTGCATATCCTTGTGTTCTGGGTGTGTTTTCATGAGTCAGCTGGCTTTTATGTGAAGGCCTTTTTCTGCCCAGGTTCAGACCGTTTCGTAGTGTGAATGGAAAGGAAGCAAACTCTTTAAAACTAGCAGGTGTAAAACATTTGGCCATCTCTCGAGTGTTTGCAGAAAAGTGTGTTATCTCAAGCCACCCTTTCCCAAGTCTTGTAGCTGAATCTAGCCATTTTTTTATTGTGTCAGCTGTCAGCTAAATGATCGTGGTCATCTGTTGTTTGACATACCTCCTTTGATCTCTGGTGCCAGTGGATTCCACAGGCTGAACTCTGCTGCGGAAAGGAGTAGCAGGAAATGTTTTATTTTAATTTTTCTCCCCTCCCCTCTTTCTGGGGCAGGTGTCCTGGGAGCCGGAACAAGTCAAACCCTGCATCCTGTTCCGTACCTCTCTTTCATGCGGTTGTCATGTGAACTGAAAAACACAGCGGGGAAACGCAAGCCCTGTTATTTATCAACCTGTATTTTGTACCTGTTGGTCCGTAGATTCCAGAGTGATGATTAGGATCTAGAAAACTACAGCCTATTGATGGAGTACAGGGGCTAGTGAAGTTCAAAAATGGATTAGTCACTGATGAATAAGAGTAACACCTGCAGTTTCGCCAGCTTGGGTAACAATTACAAGTGCTGTGGATCCTCCTGTCAAATTGATCACCTACTGAGGGTAGGAAAAAATCTTTCCTCTGCAGTATAGCATCGCACAGTTAGGCATTAATGCCCTTCTCCGAAGAAACCAATGGAGGTCAGTGCCAGAGAGACACTGTTGATTGAAATGCACTGTTGTCCTGTTACAAGGCAGCAGTTCCTGTGCCCTTGTAGGCGCAGAGATCGCAGGGCTCTTGTGACAGCCCAAGGGCAAAGCTTGGAGTCATCTGAACTCCAGTGTCAGCTGTCCCTGTGCTGGGTGAGGTGTGTCACTGGGATTGTCACAAGGAAAAAATACCCCTAAGGTTTGTTACTTTATTTTCAACCTGTTCTCCTCAGGAAATGAGGCTTTTGTGAGCTTCTCGTGGGATAGGGAGAGGAAACAGAAGTATTTTGAGCCCTTCAGTTGATTTTGACCAGATCTGGCCAAGAGGCAGGGAGAGATGAGCAAGAGACAGCTGGGAACAGACAACTCCTTCTCCCTTACGAGGGAAAGGCAAGATCATCAATGTATGCTTCATGAGACCCTGGAGAGTCCTCACAGCACCCCCAAATGCAGGCTGAAGCTTCAGACAAATGCGTGTGCCTCTTTAGGTAGCAAAGTCGGTCAGTTGTGAGGCACGTATGTAATAAACTAGCTGTTATTAATTCCAGCAGTTGGGGCAACAGCCTGATGAGGGTTGCCGTACGGAGGCCTTGCCTCTGGAGAACGTGCCCTCTGCTGACTCCATGGCCGACAGAGCGTACCTGCAACTTGCGCCGAAGCTCTGGCTGTGTTATTAGGCCATTACAGGAGTGGTGCTCATCTTCAGGGTATGCTTGTGGTCAAGAGCTTTTCCAGGAGGTGGGTATTCTGTGAAAAAGCATCTTAGGTGTGGGATTTAATGATGGCTAACAAACTGTGAACAGTGGGAGTGGGTAGGGTGGGGACATTGCGCTCCCCCTAGCCAGTGACTTAGAGGGATTGGCATGTGTGCAGACAGTCGGACAAAACAAGTGGTGTGGCTGCGAGGTCCCTTTGAGCATGGTGCATGAGCTCAGTGCTCATTTGATGGTACTGACGCTTCATGGCTGTGCTGTCACCGATGTGCAGAATGGCACTTTTTGAGTAGATGGGCTGTGGCTTATCAGCTCTTGGCAGTGCTGTGAAGGGCTCTCTTAGGTTGTTTCAGGTGGAAGTCTCGAAAGCATCCAAAACTGCCAAGAGAGTGAGAGTGTTTACAATGAGCACGTGCTTAAGTGCACGTACCTTCCCTCTTCACAGAAAAGCAGCCTGCAGTGTTGTGAATCTTAGGTACTTAAAACAGGATAGCAGGAATATAGGCTTGGTAATTGGAAAAAAAGGTAAGAATGAAAGAATATAGGCAAGGTGATGATAATAGCAGTAAATTAATTCCTATAAGAAACTAGATTAGAAATGCCTTCACTTGCTTTTCCTCCTCCTTCCCCATCTCTGCAAACTAAGGGATGCTATATCAATGCCGTATGATAACAGTGATTTTTTTTTTTTTTTTTTTTTATGTTCATCACCTTGAGGCTACTGGAGGCAATCAAGAGGTGATTTACTGAGTTTGTTTTTCCTGGTCCAATTGACTCTCCAGTTCTACTTTCTCCTCACTACTCCATATACCACTGATCCTGGTCTCCCCTTTCCATCCTCTCAGATCTACATGCATCTTCGCTGCTATAGCTGCCCAAATGAACAGCGCTACATTGTTCGGATCCTCTTCATTGTGCCCATTTACGCCTTTGACTCATGGCTCAGTCTCCTGTTCTTCACCAATGACCAGTACTATGTTTACTTTGGCACAGTGCGGGACTGCTATGAAGGTAAGGAGGGGTCAGACGGAAAATGGGGGAGGTGGGAAGCCTCTGCCCTGAGAGGACTTTTGCTTCTGGTTGGGAACATGGAGAAAGCATCACTGTTGTCTACTGAGACAAAGTTTTACGGTGTGCCTCACTGGATGACCATGGCTTGCTCAGTGACTGAAAATCATAGAGTCATAGGATGGTTTGGGTCGAGAAGGACCTTTGAAGATCGTCTAGTGCAACGCCTCTGCCATGGGCTGGGACATCTTTCACTAGATCAGGTTGCTCGAGGCCCGTCCACCCAGACCTTCTCCCTCGCTGGCCTCTGAGCATGACAAGATGTGTTGAGGTTTCCCTCCAATGTTCTATAGAGACAAAGTTTATGATTTTCTTGGGTCCTTTGCTTCAGGAAGATGTAAAGCCAAAAATCTGATCCTAGCTGGGTGTTTAAAGCGAGGCATCGGTTAGCTCCTGGTTCTTGGAACAGCGTTTACTTAGCAGCCAGATGCTTGCTTTGTCCTGTTTTCCTGGTGCAGTTTGTTAGCGACGAATTCTTCTGCTCCCATTGTGTGGCTGCTTGTGTGATCAAGAACACAACATTCTGGTGTTGGTGAGGTGTAAAGTGCTTTGGAGTCCTGCAGGAGACAGGGTGCCGTGTTCAGGATGAGTTACAGATTGCTTTGTTTTCGGTTATCTGCTGCAGATGATACCACTAGCATTCTATATCAGGGAAACAGTTACTCTCCAATAAATGCTATCTAAACTTCCCTCCTGATCTCATCCAGAAAGGAGCCTTATACCATCCAGCAGGAGAAACTGCACTTCAGCAGCGTATTTTTGAGAACAGTTTATTGCCATACCCTCGTTAAATCATAACTCGCTGGTGCAGTTGTTTTGGTGAGATCTGCATTGCAGAGAGGTGCCCCTGGCCATGTGAACAAGTTAATCAGCTGAAGGGACCAGCAGGCCCTCCTTCATGTCCATGACAATGCTCTGAGATGCAGCAGCAGATGGCAAACGCGCACACGTGATTCAGAAGGCATCTTTCTTTGGGCCTGGGTTTTTTTTTCCTTACCTCCTTCCCCGCCCTGCGCGTGTGCGTGGATCTAGCAGGAAGCCTGCTGCTCTGCGAAACTCCTCTCCTAGCAACAGCCAGTATCCCTCTGCCTCACTTGCTTGGGGAGTTTGCAAACATCCGAGCGTCTGCTCAGGAGGCAGCCTATGCTCTGGAGTTCACCTCGGCACGTTGGGCTGTGCGAAAAGACTACAGGTGGAGGTGAAAGCACCTTTGGTGAGCAGGTTCTCTCCCTCACTTTTTCTGGGGACTACTTTGAAACAGCCTTTTTGTTCTTTGCCTTCCCTTGCCATCCACCTTACAATTTCATTTTTGGGAAGGTATTAGATTGCAAAATGGGGGGAGCTCTGTTAGGGAAGAGCGGGAAAAGACCCTGTTAATAACTTTTGAAAGCTATCTTGGGCCGTTTTTGGGCTGCATTTCATATGTGCATTAGAATGAGCATATTTTGGTGTTGCTCTTTCATGTGACTCCACTTCTGTACAAACCTGAGTGTCAGTAACACTGACGCAAGCAGATTTTTTTTTTTGTTATGTTGATGTCATGAGCACCATCTGATGAATGTGGATCAGGAATGGGAGAAGACTTCTTTTGCTGATGTGGTAAGCTTTGATAGTTAGCACTCATTTCTTTTGGGGACAGAGATTCCCCCCCCCCCCTTTTTTTTTTTTTTTTCTTCCTCTGATGTCATCTCTTCCCTAGCGCTTGTGGAATGGGCAGCTGGTATTGTAATGACCACATCAGAGGGCAGGGGTCACTGGAGCACAATAGGAAAAGCTCAACTAGAAGCTGTCAGCTAAGTTGCAGGAAAATTGCAGGCAAAAGGGGTTACCACAGTTATTTAAATAAGTTTTCCATGGTTGGTGTTTTCTCTCCTAATTAAGGCTTTCACAAAATCGTTGCTGTGTGAACATACCTAACTTTGTTCAATAACAAGGATTACAGATGGACTAACAATATCCCAATTACATACGTAGAAGCAGGTACACCACTGGCTTTTATGTGCTGTAGCATTCTTGCCCAGCTAGGCACGTCTACAAGCCATATATGTAATGTTCTGAGACTATGAGCATTTTGGGGAGCATTGAATACCTCTTTTCCAGGGCACAGGTTGGATGCTTGTAGAAGAATTAGAGTTGATGTCTGCCTCTGACTTTGGAAGTTCATCCATATGGGAAAATTGACCTCAGGTCTAATAACTGGCTGCTTGGTGAAGTCAGCTTCTCAGCACTGTACATTATTAGGCTTTTGTTCTTATTTCAAAGTTCCTCGAGACTTCTATTTCCATCCCAAGTTATTTTCTCTTTGTATTATGTCAATGCTTGGGCCAAAACCAGGATTTGGGTGTTGGCATTCCAGGGGATGTCCAGGTACAGACTATCATAGAAAAAACATTGAAAGAAGGGTCACCTGGTCAGTCATTTTGCCCCAAGGCTGTATGTGGCACACTTAGGAGTATAGTCCTTGCCCTAAAAATCTCACAACTGTATGAGGGTTCCAACAGCGGTTATAACAAGTCAAGAGAATGGCAGACAGGGCATGTACAGGCTTACTCCATGCACAATTAAATGGGTTTGGATCCCATGAAAAGGAAACATGTCTGTAGTTATGATGAGAGCCCTCCCCACAGTGTCTTCACCTCAGTTTATATGTATCAGCAAAACTGAGCCTTGAAGAGAATTGAAATGGGGCAGAGTATTAGCGGTCAGTCTGAGAAGGCTCTTCCTCATCTGTACCAGGTTGCTGGGGAAGGCAGAAAAGAGGTGGCCCAAGGATAAGGCTATTCAGTACGCAAGAGATTTTAACTTTCTGAGGAAATGAAGCACAGAGCCTGTTTTTCAAAAATCTCCACCAGACATGAAAACAGAGTTTCACTGATTGGTAAAAACCCTCTATTTCTCCAACTCTTATGTCTATAGTCTGGTTATCTCGGAGAGAGAAACTGTGTTCCTCACCTAAAAGGTTAAATACAGGAGATAAGATATGGTTGATGGATCAGAGATAACTTTTCCAAATTATTTAGTACCAGTGTAATGTCCTGGCATAATGCACAGGAACCCTGTAAAGAATGGCAGCTTGCAGGTGCCAAGTAAAACAGAGACTGACCACAGTTTTAAATGGTCCTGTGACCCTTTTGGCATGAGTCGTGGAACTGGCCTGGGACCTTGGCCAAACTCCAGTTCAGATAGTCTTGTGAGTGCTGAGGTAGGACGATAAATGCAGTGAAAATAATCTGGAGTGCTTTGAAGGGAAAGATGCTGCATAAGCAGTCCCTGCTCATGTTTGGTCTGTTGCCTGTACTCTTGGTCCTTGCACCTGTTTTGAAGTTGGTTGTCATTTTACTCTGATGTCTTTGCAGCCTTCGTAATATACAACTTTCTAAGCCTCTGCTATGAGTACTTGGGAGGGGAGAGCTCCATCATGTCTGAGATCAGAGGGAAACCGATTGAGTGAGTATTTATTGTGCTTACAGCACGACCCTCTCCTCCTTCTGTGCCCATCTACCATGCCTCTATCCCTGCCCTGAAAAACTGTGTCAGGTGGCAAATGTCTGCTGGGACTGGGCAGCATGGGTGATGATGATTTACCAGTACCCTGCTCTGAGACAGATCAGGCTGATCACATCCTCTTAGGCAAGCTGGACCGATTCACAGCTTTTCTGGACACTTGCCTACTCCTTTGTTTCTTTTCTTATTCCCTTCTCCTCCTTTAAATCTCTTCTGTCTTCAGTTGGTTGTGTGCGCTTCCTCTAGGATCTGTGTTTCTCCCCATGCTACTCAATTAAAAAAATAAAAAATAAAAAAAAAAAAAGATTGGAGTGTGGAGTCAGGACATTGTTTTAAACACATCTCTGAAAGAGGGAATGGCTGTAACTGTAATCATTGTTGGAGAAAGCACCAGTCCTGCAACTTTGCTACAGAGAGGTAGACAAAGAGGGTAGGAATCTTGCACTCTAGCCCAAATCTTGCTTTTGAACCCTGTCATCTTGTGTTGGCTCTTTCAGGTCCAGCTGTGTATATGGGACTTGCTGCCTGTGGGGAAAGACCTATTCGATTGGATTCCTGAGGTTCTGCAAACAGGTATGGGCTAGAGGAACTGTGCCATCCTCTGGAAATGAATGAAGTGCGTGTGGGTGGCAATGGTGCCTTTTGCTGCTGAACTTCGGAGATGAGCACTCCTCTGAGGGGGTTTATAATATCATTTTGAGAGGCCTGCAGACTGCTGAGAAGAGGGGGTGTTTCAAGGTTGGTTGGTTTGTTTGTTTTGAATGATCCTAACATTTTCTACTCAACCCCGCATCCGGAAGGCCTTAGCAGAAGACCCAATTTATCTCCTGGATCTGATGCTAGCCCTGGGAAGAAATTTGATTTCCTCTTCCCTTTCTGGATTACAGAGGTCCAACTTTAAGAAATTGATGGCTGTGTTGTGTTGCAGACACCCCACAGTTGTGTAACAGCCTCCTGAATTCCCAGTGCTGCTGTTGTGGTTTGGAGTTGAGGAGGGGGTGGAGGTTAAGCGTGACACAACACTTTGTAGGAGGAACCGAGTATTGCTCACCATGTGTGTCTGTCTGTCCTGAATTGGGTATGTCGAGGGGGAGGGAATGGGGGAGATCTAAACCTCGATACAGCCCTGTCTGCTCATCCCAGGTCAGTCACCTCTGGCTGCCATGAAACAGCAGGTGAGTTTCAAGGCTTTGCTCATTTGCTGAAATGAACACATGAGGTTTCTCTGGACACAGCGTGAAGCAGGTCTGGGTCTTTGAAAGGGCTCAGGTCACTCTAATTCCAGTCACTGGGTCTAGATATCTGCCCTGGCTTCTCCACATTATGCCCCATCTTTTGTGTTTTAGCAATATGTGGGAATATCAAAGGTACAATGCAGCCTCATAGTAATATCCAGTGTTGATCTCTGCAGGACTGCGTCTTTCTTTTCTCTGTTGTGTTTGTCTGTGTCGCATATTCTTTCCTCATGGCTTTCCTGTTTCCTTCCCTGATACTTTATTTTCTAAGCTGCTCCCAGTATGCTGCTTCACCTGTTTCTCTTGGGCTTCATTTGTACACCCCAAGCTTGATTCAATGTGTTATCTATTCTTCTTGCTCTTAATGTTAACTTTTACCTTTTAAATATGTCATTAGCAAGCATAACACCTATCAAGGTGAATGAGTACAGGAGAAATAATTTCCTCTTGTTTCCTATGTCCCTCAGCCTCTGGCAGTTATCTCCACATGGGTTGCACCTGGCTGTGTTTGGAAAGTTTTTTCACAACAATGAAGACTAGAAGCACTTTTTTGGGGGGTGGATTGTGCCTGCTTCCACAAATTCTCAGCTCACTTGGTAACTCAAGCTTAGGTGGATATTTTGCTTTTGCTTTGCTGCTGTCTGGCAGCATTTCTAGTCAGGCCTGCCCTTTGCAAACTGCTAACTCTGCTGTGGAGGCTGTGAGGGAGGTGTCTTGAGGGATGTTTAAGTACTTCCGTCCTTCTTGGCTCAAGCTTAAATGTTGCCTTGGTGAGAAATCTTCGGCACCAAGACTCACTTTCTAGTACTTCTAGACTTCCAGGATTGCCGAGGAAGAACTTTCAAGGCAAATTCCTGGGTAGGTTGGTGCTAAAGGGCAACAGAGCAGATCTCAGTGCTGATCTGTGCAGTATCCACCATTGTGGTGATCAGGAAGAGGAACTTGCTGGAAGGAGCACCTTACCCATTTTATCCCTGCTCTCAGCATCTCCAGCACTCCTGTTGCCTCCCACCACTACTTGCCCATTTTCTGCTCTTTCTAGCCCCTTTCATCCTGAAGGAATCTGTGTCTTATAACCGTTCCTTCTTTCCACCTTCACCCGCACCCCAAGGCAGGTGCCTGCTGTGGGTCAGTCAGTGTGTGGGTCTGCCTGTGTTCCCTGCGGCCCTCCAGCAGTCGGGTGGTGGGCTGGTAAAATCTGGACAGCTTGTTTCCTTAAAGATGTCTTGATCAAAATTCTTGGCTGGGTCTGTGTCTGGTGACCCTCACAGATGGGTCACACACCATCCATGTGCTTCCCGTATGCTGTAGCATATTCTAGGGAAGCAGCTAAAAATAGGATGTAGTGGTTTGGATTGCAGGGAAATGGTTAAAACATCCCCAGATTGGAAGGAGGGGAAGCTCAGAGGACAGAGTTGTTTACCAATTAGCTTGACCTTTTCCAGTTCACATATTTACAATGACTCACTAACTGGCATGTGCTGGGGTTTTTAATCTCCTTGAGGTCTTATGACCACTAACAAATTGCATCGTATCCAAAGCAATTATTCCTGTTTGGTTTTGCCTTCTTTCCATACACAGCCCTCCCCACATGTGCGCAGGTCAGCACCTGCCCAGGCTCCTCCAGCCTCCTTCAGGGAGACACGGGTGACATTTTTAGGGTCACAACCCTCCACTCTCTTAGGACCTCGAAGTTCAACATCTCCAGAAAGATGAAAAATGGGGTGGCTTTGAGAGAGGAGGAGTCCCAATAGAAGCAGTGATTTATACTGACAGAATGGATGGAGCTGATGCAAGTGCCACGGAGCCTTTGGGGAGATTCAGTAAAGGTCGTGTGGGTGACAACAGAATAGCTCTTAACTTCTGTTCGGCAACAGACGTCGCTGTGTATACAAAATGCCTTAATATTGTGGCAGTTGTCAAAAGTTCCTCCTCAGAGAGCTGGGTTCCCCTCCTACCCAAGGGACCTTCTTGCCTAGCTTTATGGCAACTATGGGTTGGAGTTTGCTTCCCTGCCCCAGTATCTCTTTGTTAAACTTGCTGTGTCCGTACCATAGCACAGTGTGGGTTTTTTTGTTTTTCATGCTGTTACCGTGCATAAATGTGCTGCAGCGCAGCCTATGAAAAACAGCTCTGGAAGAG
Source organism: Calonectris borealis (assembly GCF_964195595.1). Taxonomy (NCBI): domain Eukaryota; kingdom Metazoa; phylum Chordata; class Aves; order Procellariiformes; family Procellariidae; genus Calonectris; species Calonectris borealis. The sequence continues at coordinate 57,878,288 of NC_134312.1, forward strand.
AGCAGCTGAACAGCTTCTGGGAGCAACCTACAGAGAGGTTTTTCTTCCCATTCTGGACAAGTAGATAGCACACATACTTCTCTTGAATCTCCTTTATCTCCTTTTGGGTGCAGCAGTCCTCAAGTACAACCAATTAGCAAGTGGCTGGGTCAGACTCCTTGCTGGTGTTGGATTGTGTTGCCTTGCTGAGTTGTCCCAGTGGACGCTCCATCACGGTGCTGGTTTGGGAACTTGGCCTCTTGCACCTCCTGCCTTCTCATTCCTCCTCTCTCATTCCTGTAGGCTACCCTGCAGTTCTGTGTGGTGAAGCCCCTCATGGCGATCAGCACAGTCATCCTTCAGGCCTTCGGCAAGTACCAGGATGGTGACTTTGAGTAAGTTTGTTTGTCTAGCATGCAAGCCTCGGCTGTCCCTTCTCTGCCCAGCTGTGCTTATGGTCCGTGGGTGTGCTGGGCCATGGGAAAAGACGGGGGACAACATGGGCTGAATATGCACGTGAGAAAAGAGGGCAGGGGTAAGCCTGTTGGTTTCAGATTTTTTCTACTTCGGTTTGGGGGAGGGAATGGGACAGGGAGGCAAGAAGGAAACGGAGTCTTGGAAATCTCCAGTGACAGCAGCAAGGGGAAAAGATCATGCTGAAATTTCAGGCATTCATATATCTTCTCTTTTCAGTGTAACCAGTGGCTACCTCTACGTGACGATCATCTACAACATCTCTGTCAGCCTGGCACTGTATGCCCTCTTCCTTTTCTACTTCGCCACACGTGAGTTGCTCAGTCCCTACAGCCCAGTCCTCAAGTTCTTCATGGTGAAGTCTGTCATCTTCCTGTCCTTCTGGCAAGGTGAGCTGCTTTTCCCTTCCCTTGGTAGGCACAAAGAGCTCTCTGCAGGGGCTCAGATGCTAGAGTTGATAGAGCAGATGCTGAATGTCTTTCTGTATTATTATTATATTTGTTTTATAGTCTTTCATTGCTTTTTCTCTGGGAAACCTGTTTTGCTCATTTTCATCTTTGTTTCTATGCTCCTGAATCCTCACTATCCCTGTGTGTGTGCATGTGCACACGTATATCTGCCTGGCAAAATCGGCTGTTTGGGTGAAGAGCCCTTTGCATTCCTGGAAGAATCATAAAGCACAAGCTGCCAACATTTTATCTGCATGCCGCCATTTTATTGATTAAAGTGGCACATCTAAAAATTTTTAGTACTTTTTTTTTGGTGTTCTATAAATAAAATTTTAATGGTATGTCTGTGATTCATGTGAAGCAGCAAGCTGGCTGAATGCAGCGTGTGCTGCCACAGAGCCACCACCAAGCAGAAGGACGTTTAGAATACGTACACATGATGCAGAGGCACATTCAGAAAGCTGAAATTCCACCTAAGCTTAGTGCTTCTTACTAATTGGCTCTAAGCATTTCCCTGTTCAGTGCCCTACTTAGGTTTACTGAGTTGCACTTCAAAGACTAATTGAGTAGCAACTTAGGTGGAATTTAGGCTGTTGGAGTATGGCCCATCCTCCCTGTCTACAGACAAACTAATAGGCTGTCTAGTTTATCATCTTGAGCCATCTGGTCACACGCTTTCTGCCTTCTCTGGAATTCTTCAGCCACCTGGCTATGGGCAGGGAGAAACATCTTCCTTGCAATAGCGTGTCAAAAACATTTTATGCTTAAATGATAAACTCTGTTACTTCAATTTTTGCTCTAGCTAGTGAAAGTGCTGAGATCACAGAGGTGCTCACAGAAATATCTGACTGCTTCTTATCCTTTTGGACTTAGTCAAGTCCTGCAGCAGCTAGTTCCACAGATTATGTGTCAGTTGAGAACCGAAGAGGGTCAGTGTTTGAACATTTTTTGCTTAAACATGTGTGTCTTATTTATTCCTCCTTTCTCTGTTTTACAGGTGAGTGTAGATGGGAGTATCTAGCCCACTCTGTTTGTAGCTCCTGTGTTAAATGAGTTTGTGTCTAGGACATACAGCACGGAGAGCCATTTCCATTCCTTACAGTTAGTATGTGATCATGTTTTCTGCACATTTACATGTTGCTTTGTTTAGGGATGCTGTTGGCTATCTTGGAAAAGTGTGGTGCCATCCCCAAAATCCACTCTGCCAGTGTGTCTGTGGGTGAAGGCACAGTAGCTGCTGGATATCAGGATTTCATCATTTGCGTGGAGATGTTCTTTGCAGCCATCGCCTTGCGCCATGCCTTCACGTACAAGGTGTATGTGGACAAGAGACTTGATGCCCAAGGTAGGAAATATGCCAGCGCATACGGCATGTCTATTTGGTAGCGAGACTGGGTGGAGACTGGTCCCTCTGGCAGCCAACACACTGATATGACTCCCAACCTGAATGCTTGGAAAACATCACATCCCCTCCTCCGTGGTGTCTGAACAGATTCATTGTGCAACGGCTCTGCAGGGCAGAAACCTTGCCTGAATTGCACTGTTCCCTTTTCAGTTCCCCAGTATGCCACCCACGACAGCTTGTTGCAGACCTGAGGGCTGCAAGAAGTTGCATCCTTTTGGTAGAGTGGGTTTGTCCTCCTTCCTGTCTCCCCAAAGGGGAACTCCATTGCTCCAGATTGTGCAACAGACTGAAGGCAGGAGGGACAGGGCCTGAAACAGGCTCTGTTTTGAATCTGGCTCAGGAAGATGAGGCTGTGCTTTGGCAATATGTTTGGCTTGGAGGAGGAGGATCTTCCTGTAACGACTTTGTGAGGGCTGGGCTGCTAGAAGTCTCATTCCAGGGAAGAGGGAGGTGGATGTTATCTCTGGGAAAAGGGGGTTCTCGTGCCCAGGACATTCAGTGTTCTCCGAATAAAGGGGTTCCTTCCTGCTGGGGGGAGTCTGTGCTGAGGTGCGGGAAGACAGCAGCCCTTGGGCAGTGTTCATGTAGATGATCCCTCCATCCCAGCCAGCCCCAGAGGTTTTGGAAGGACAGTGGCTGCAGATGGGGGAGATGAGATCTGTGGGTGGTGAAAGGGTAAACTTCTGGCCAGTACAGTGGGGGTTGTTTCGGTGGTGGGTCTTGTTCAGTTCTTGTTATTTCCTCTCTCTCTTTCTGTCTTTCTTTCTCTGTCTCTCTCTCCTCTCCCTGTTATCTTTCCCTTGCTTTGGCCACTGGTCCCTGATGCAGCTGTTCCATCATATGGGCCATACGGTAGGTACAGCATGCTCTGTGTTTGTCTCCGTTAGTTTTTAACTGGGATGCTGTTCTGTCCTGATTCCTAGCCTGTCTACTGCTTGCTCTGTCCCTTGTTCCCCCTTGTAGGTCTGTAACTCAGCTGCCTCACACAGCTGCTTTAGGGTTGTCTGGATCATAAGGTGTAAAACAGCCCCATGGGCAGTGGCATAACACCTAGCTTTAGAGCGTTTCTCTCGGGACTGTGTGAATCTCTCTCCTAAGAGTTGCACAGGCTCTCAAAGGAGCCTGTTTGCTCTCTCACCCCAGCCTCCCTTCACTTTCATAATTGCCACAGATGATCAGCATGCTTTCGTCGTTTGGGAAGCTCGTCCCCAGGACTGAGCAGAGCCAGAAGCCCACGCTGGAAATAGGACCTAGCAGCCATGAGAAATGGCAGCTCGTAGAAGGACACACAGTCTTCCTCTGTGCTCAGCACTTGGGTGGGACACTCTCCAACTGTTGCTTCCTTCACAGTGTGACTGTAACATCCTCCACCTGTGGAGTGGTAATGCCTCTAGTACTGCCTGTTTCCCCTCCTTTCCCTCCTTTGCGCTGTTTTCCACTTTTATGATCTCTTTCCTGTGGGCACTTCGATACCGCCTGTCAGTCTAATTTCCTGTGAGTGGAAATGGCAAATGCCATTTCTCCTATAGTTTTAGAATTTCCTTAGTTTTTGTTTTCTGAAACCCTTTACAGGAGCACCTGCCTACCTGTCTTCATTGCACACCCAAGCTAGCACAGGTAGTGCGTAGTGGAAGTTGTCACTGTGAGTATGTCCGATTCTCATGGCATGTCCCCCATTTGGAGCTGAGGTGGATTCACTTGGCTAGCAGTGGCTGGATTTAGGAGCACTACTGGTAAAACTTGACACCATTTCTGTGGCATTTTCCCAGCAGCTGCTTCAGGAAGTCTGTAAAGTAACTTCTGCAGGGTCTAGGAATGCATGTTCCCTCTTCTTACCTTTATGTTAAGGGGTGTGGGGGAGGGCAGCAGTATTCTTCACTTGTCCCTCCCCGTCTTACCCCAACAGGTCGCTGTGCTCCCATGAAGAGCATCTCCAGCAGCCTCAAAGAGACCATGAACCCCCATGACATTGTCCAAGATGCGATCCACAACTTCTCCCCAGCCTACCAGCAGTACACCCAGCAGTCAACGCTGGAGCATGGTCCACCCTGGCGCAATGGCAGTCACGTTATCTCGCGCTCCCACAGCTGCTCGGGTGCCCGCGACAACGAGAAGACCCTCTTGCTGAGCTCCGATGATGAATTCTAGGAGGAGAAACTGCCAGCATAGGCTGTCATTTTCCTTCTTTTGTTGTTTTTTTTATTTTTTTTTTTTAATTTATTGAAGCAGAAACATGCAAGTCATATCACTTCCTAGAGAGTGCAGATTGCAGAAGTGGGCACTTCCCATTAGCTTTTGTGGGTACGGACACGATGAGCAGTGCGGAGGTGGGGGAATGGCCAGGAGTCCATTCTCAAGCCCATTTTACAGCAGCAATCGACTGGAATTAATTGCAGCAAAGCTCCAGGGTTTGGGGCTCTGGCCTCCCACACCTGCCCAGCTTGGTGTGGAGCATGACCGGCCAGAGCCCAGAGTTACGGCCAAAAAAGTTTTTGTTTGTTTGTTTTTTTTTTTTCCAACTGGACAATGCGACTGCTTTGTACTCCTCTTCCTGAATGGTTGATGTAGGCACAGTTTGCTCCCCCAGCTCCCCGGTACTAGCGTCTCTGTGATCCTTGGGACATGGGATTAGGATGCAGCGATAAGTATTCCTGAGGACCAGACCAGAGATTGGTCTCTCTATAGCCATTGCCTTGAATGCTTAGTAAGGAGCATCTGCCCCCACCCTCCCAAGCACCTGGTTGTGCAGTCCTGTACTTGAGTGAGCGAGGGGGGAAAAGGACAGGACTTTATTCCTGTTCCTCGGCTCCCTGCATCCCCCCTGCTCCCCATCAAAGCTGATGCTTGTTGAAGCGCAGCAGGGATGGAATTACTGTCTCACAAGGGTGGGGTTTTCTAATCACCAGGTGTCCAAGCTTCCCATCTCCCCTGCATTCCTGCGGCAAGAAGCCTCCTTGGAGCATCTGTCTCCTGCTAACATGAGGACTGGCCATGATAAGTGGTGGAAGTTTGTAGAGCTCTGGCCCTTTCATCCCTCTTCGGGAAAGGAAGATACGGAAACACTAGAACGTTTTTTTCTTCTTGTTTCCTGTCCCACACTGACATAGCTGCCCCTCTTAAAGGTGTGGATTGCACCAGGTAGCTGCCAGAGCAGGTCCTGGTCTCTCACAGAAGGCTCTCCCCATCCTTGTCATCGCTGACTTCCCCTGTGAGCTGCACAAGTTTTGCCCTTAGGCTGGAGTATTCGGGAAGGGGTGTTGCACACTCCTCCTTTGCTTTTTATCTCCATAGCTGTTCCGGGCCAATCTGGAGCAGACTTGAAACCTGACATGACCTGGCTGGTTAAAATTGTCCCTCTTAGTTTCCCAGGCAGCAGTTGCTGCTGCTGCTGCACATTTCACAGGCCCTGCAGCAACTGCAATGCTATCAAGGGTGGAGCCAGCATCCATGGGAGTGGGAAAAGAAGCTTCCCCTTGCTTTTGTTGGATTTTGGATTGGCCCCTAGGTATTTAGTGGAGCCAAAATAAAAATGATCCCCCTGTAGATCTATCCAGGGACCAGGAAATGCCTCTTGCTTGTTTAATTGTCTAGGGGAGGGGGGGGAGCACACTCAAGTGCCACAGATCAGATGCCCCTATCCCCAAGCAGGAAGCAAAATGGAGAGGTTGGAGCAAGCTGCTGTGTTCTTGGCTGTAGTTTCTCTGTTCCTCTCCTGCTTGATGCCTACCCTGCCGTCAGCGGACCCGTGCGTTTCCAGTTTGCCCCTCGTTGCTCTGCTAGGAGAACTGGGGTCTGGCTTACTGCCTGGAGTTTACCTTTCCTCTTGTATCCTAATCTGTGTGCTCGCTCATTCACTTTCTCGGAAGCGACTGAGCGAGCCTCATTTCTTCGGCACCCTGCCAGGAGCATGTGGTCAGGAGCAGTGGGAAGAGGGCTTGAAGAGAGGTGGGTTTGCTCCCTGCTGTGAGGATAAGATAGGGGAAGACTTAAGGACAGTGTCTCCTTCTGTACTTGCGTGTCTGGGGGGATGGTGAAGCAGGTGGGAGCAACGGTGCTGGCTCTTGAGGGAGCCGGAGGCAGGGTCAGCGGATCCAGCAGCTTCTCTGCTGCTGGATTTCTCCATTTGCACACATCCTGCGATGCCATGCAGTTAGTTACTGCGTTTCCTAAATCTGTCGCTGCTTAAACGGACATGCAAACACTATCTGCCAGGCTTTGTGTGGGCTTGGTGCGAAATTCCTTTTCCTCATGCCATAAGCCGCCTGGAAAGCAGGGCTGAAGATTGAATGGGCTTTCCTTCCATCTTCCATGGCTTTGATTAATAGTTCTTTAGCGTGAGGTATTTATGTTAAACTTCCCCTCTCTCTTGGGAAAGTGGGGCATGGGACATGATCCCTTCCTCCCCTTTCATTGCATTTGCAGGCCTTGATGGTGTCCCAATGTCACTTAATTAGTGACTGTTCCCAGTCTTTGTTGCGTTGGGTGACTGAAATCTGAAATCTCTGGGCTTGCCCCATTGAGCTTGAAGATGATCCAGGCTTGGGGAAGCATTTTTTTAAAAATTATTTTGAAATGTATGCTGCATATATATGCCATGCAGAGGATCTGGATATTCTCGAAGCTTCCTGTATGTGTGGTTTAAAGTATAACCCTTTTGCACTAGCTGCCTTTGGAACAGCCTGATGAAGAACTAGCGCCCAAACAACAGCCAGCTCCCATGCGTTGTAATTTTTTATATATATATATGTATATACATATATATATTTTTTAACACCACACAAAATCATCTCTGAGCTTCCTGCTCTCCCTCACAACAGGTAAGTGCCAGAGCAAGGACTGGCTCTGAAGCCGCTCTGGCTTGGAGGAACAAATATAAGACCCAGAGCTTGAGACCAAGGAGGCCAAGGCATCTGTGGTCTTGCAGGTCTGCTTGCGGTAGCCCAGGGCCCCAACAAACGTGTTGGTTCCGGGAGTAGGCCCTTGGAGCTGCTCTCCCTCACCTGCTTCCCCTTTCCTTCCTTCCTTCCTTCCTTTTTGTTTACCATGTAACATACCCATGGGATTTGTTTATTATTTTTCCATATAGAGTAGTTCTTTGTACATAAACGACTGAAAAAAAAATGTATGATAAATAAGACAGAGTCACCTAGTTTTGTACCTATTGTGTTTAACTGATGTGAGCTCAGCGACAAGCCGCTCTCTCTATTTTGGTCTTTGTGACGTTATACTCTGCAGAAATGAGCAAATATGATGACAAATAAAAATATAGAGATAATATAGATTGTACTTAAGCTGCCTCTGCGTGGTGCTGTCGGGGTGACTTCTCTGAACGGATTTGGAGTTTTTGCTCGTTGCAGGAGCTGAGGCTTAATGGGTCAGTGTGTCTTGTCCTCCTAGTCCTCTTCTCGAGAGGAAAGCTTCACCGTTTCACCCTGTCTGTGTGTGCAGGAGCTGACAGAGAAGCAGCGCTACAGCAGCCTGGGGCCGAGACATCACTGATGGCCCAAGGCAGGAGCAAAACCCATTTGTCAAAAACCTTGAGTAGAGATGAGTCCTGATCTTGGGAAGCACCTGTGGGAGGAAGGGGACTGCTTTCTCTGGGGCAGGCCCCAGCAAACAGCAGCTCTGGGCTTTTCTTCCGTGAGTGGTGGTGGGGCTGGGGCAGTTTGTGGTGGCAAGAGGGAATGTGAATGTAAAACCCGGAACCACCATGTGAGCGCTGCAAGCTGCTGGGAGGCTGGGACCTGGCCTGCCTGAGCGTCAGGGGAACATGCTCATCGCTTCCACCTCAGCTCGAGGAAGGGTGGCTTTTCCCCACGGGGAGGAGGTCGGGCTTTACCTCCGGGTAAGGCGCCTGCCACGCTTCCTTCCCCTTCTCCTGCCGCCCACGGAGGCAAGCTCCCTGCTTTTCCTCCTGAGTCAGGCGGTGAGGTCACTTGGCAGGGAAGTTTTTGGGTAGAGCTACCCTGATTGCACCTGCCTCTCCTCCTGCACCAGGTCTCAGGGCAGCCTGGAGGGAAATTTTCCAGTGAGAAGTATTATCTTTCCTAGGAAAAGCTGATTCAGCACAGCTGAACTGCTCCTGAAAGCAAGTGCTTTGGGGGGTGATGTTCAGCATCAAGCTTGCTTACTGAGCCCTTTTCTTCCAGAGACTATAAATCTGTGTTCGAAAGAGTCATGACCTGTCCCCCATCCCGTCTTTTTTGGGCACATTCTTGAATATGTCCTGCGGCAAAGCTAGAGGGAGCTAGAACACCTGGTCCCCCTGAGACACGGCCCTGTCCTGAAGTTCAGGAATGACCAAACACACTCTCGCTGTGGAAAAAAAAGAACTTGCTTTATTTGTAAAGTCTACAAAATACAGAGGAGTCGGGTAGGACACATACTGTAAGTCAGAAAATAAATAAGTATTTTTTTGCTCTATATAAGTATAAGATAAAATGTGATTTGCATATATAAAATATAAAGTACGGCTCTGTACCAACATCCTGGCTGTGCCGAGAGGCGGAATGGCAAAGAGGACGTGAAAATAACTTATGTTCGTGCAATAAATAAACTCAAGAGGAGTTGGGGTGGGGGGGATGCTAGCCACAGTGCCCCCTCCACGAGGGCTGGGCACCTCTCTGCAGGGAGGGATGGAGGCTGCAGCCGACGGCGGCTGGCGTGGCAATACCCAGGCAGGGGCAGAAAGGGGGGGATCATCTACAGCAGCAGATGCCAAGAAGGGTCTGCCTCGTGTTACCTCCCCCGTGCTGCCCATATTTAGCAAACCCAACTCATCTCCAGCATTTCAGCCTGCTGAAGAGCCAGTTGTCCCACACCGGTGTCCAAGGTGGAGGAAAAAAAAAAGGGAGGCGCCTACCTGCCTGCCAGGCAGCTCCCAGGAGCAGGGATGCTCTCCACCCCTCTCTCTGCCTCCACAGCTCTGGCTCTCAGGGGCCAGGAGCACCTTTCCGTGGGCTTTGTAGGCAGTGGGGTGCTGGGGAGCGCTTGGTGGGGCCGTATAAGCCGGCCTGTGCTGAGCAAAATAGTGTTTATCTCTGCTCCAGCTGCCTCCGCTTCCTTCCTGCCAGTGCTGCTGCGTTTCGGAGACACCCAGCCAGCCGGCCTGAGCATCCCGTAGGCAGGAAGAGACGTGAAGGATGTGCGTGATGGAGAGAGATAAAACAGCACCACTGCTTCTCCCCTTTGCATGACAGCCTGGGCTGACCCGCTCACGTCCCCCAGCTCTCCCCTGCCCAAGAGTGCCTCCTCCATCACTGTCACCTCTGGGCTCCCCCAGCGCCACAGGCTGCCACGGCTCTTTCCCCATCCCGCTCACCCTTACCAGGCACCAACCCGCACCCACTTTCTCTCCCCCTCTGACCTGCCATCTTCCCTCACCATCTCCATCCCCAGAGCTCCAGCCATGCTGCCACCTCCCTCCCTGCTCCAGCTGTGGTCCAAGTTGCAGGGCCAATGCCAACCCCCCCTCTCCATCGTATCCCTTCTGCCCCTCGCTGCGAAACCTCTCTCTCCATTTCCCTCCCTGGCACGTGCTCCTGGGAGTGCCTGGCCCACACTCAGCTCTCCCATGCCCTCCCCCAAAAAAAGCAGCACCTGGTGTTTTCCTGCCAGCTTGGAGCCGTGGGACGCTTCCCCACTGCTGCCTGTGCAGGCTCGCCCTCTCCTGCCTGCACCCCTCAGGGTGAGGGGTGCCTGGCCAGGGGGGCTGCAGCAGGGCACGAGGCTGGGTCGGAGGGGAGTGGGCTGTGGGGGCCACCAGTGGGGTCCTGTACTCCGCCCCAGCACCCATGCTGCAGCAGCTCTCCCTGTGCGGAGGAGCTGGAGGTCAAGGGATGGGAGAAGGAGAATTTCAGGTCCCGGTGGGAAGGAAGTCAGGGAGGGTACGGGAAGGGATTCGTGGGGGAAGGCACCCCGGCGGGGCCGTGCCCGGCCGGGGGACGGAGGCAGACACTAGGAATAGGCGGCCTGGTTGGCGCCGGACTTGACGATGGTGATGACGCTGGCGGTGGCCACCTTGGCAGGGGGCCCGTGGGCGGCCACGGTGCGGGCGAAGCCCTGCAGGGCCTCGTACTTGCCGCGGAGGGTGTCGAGCTCCAGGCGCATGGCGGCGTTCTCCCGGGCCAGCTTGTCCACCTCCCATTCCAGCTCCATCTTCTGCTTCTGCAGCTCTTCCTTCTGGCAGACGCGCTTTACCCGGCAGCTGGCGGCATAACCCCGGTTCTTCAGCGTCCGCCGGCGCTGCTTCAGCCTCGCCACCTCCTCCTTGGAAAGACCCCGCAGGTGGTGGTTGAGCTCTCGCACCGACAGCCCCATCAGCTCCTCGTCCGACAGCAGCGGCGTGTTCTCCCCCAGCTCCCGCTTCACCTGCCGGAGAGAGGGGTGGTCACCTGAGACCCCCGAAACCAGACCCCTGCCCCCCTCTGGTCCCACCGGTGCTCACCTTCAGGGCCTTGCTGGAGAGCCCGTCCGCAGCCATCCTTGCCTCACGCTGGCCCTGCCGAGCAGCCAGGGGAAAAGCCGGTTACTGCCAGCCCGCGTCCCTCGCCTCGGCACAGAGGGCACCGGCCCTGCTGGCCCCCTGCCCAGTGCCCACGTCCCCCCCGCCGGCCGCGTGACTCATCCCTACTCCTTTAAAAAAGTACGTAGTAATAATAATAATGATAATAATAGTAATAATGACTGCAAAAAATAATAATAACAGGGGAAGGCTGGGCCTCCCATCCCTCCTTCATCCCACCCCGAGGTGGTCGGGATGCTGCTCTGCCCACGGGACCCGAGACGCCCCAGCCCGGCTGCCGGGAGGACAAGGCTTCCCCTCGGGGAGGAAACCCGGGCGAGATCCGCCCGAGGCTGAAAGAAAAGTAAAAGCAGGAGCCCCACGGGGCGAAACCGTGGGGAAGCCACCCAGCCGGGACCCGCGTGGAGGTGCCACCCCACCGCCCCCGTGGCCGGCGGGCGAGGGCACCGCGGCTCCCGGCGCAAGGCTCGGGTGTCCGCAGGTTCCGGGGGCGAAGGGTCGGGGCCGCGGCCACGCCGCGTGGACGGGCGAGAAGTAGCCTCCCCCGTGATTCAGCAGCCCAGGGGGAAAAGTCACGGAAGCGGCGCCTGTCCCCTCGCCGGTGGCCGGTCCCTCCCCGCCCCTGGGTTAGGAGAGGGGGGAGAGGGCCGGGAGTCCGGGCCGCAGCCGAGCAGCCTCTCCCCACCTCGGGGAGCCCCCTCCACGTTCGCAGAGCCCCCGGAGGGGTGAGGGGGGCCGGGCTGGGACCGGGAGCGCCCGGCGGGGACGCGAGGGGCTGGAGGGGGCGGCGGGGAAGGTGGAGCCGGGGCGGCTGGAAGCTGATGCAATCCGGGCCGGGGAGCCGCCGCCGGAGCCGGGGGAGCGGCGGCTGCTCCCTCCGGTCGGTGGCCAGGACTCGGGAGGGAAGCGCGGACACCCCCCTCCGCCCCGGTCCCGGTCCAGCCGGTGCCGGACCCCGCTGCCCCCCCTCTCCCGGGGGGAGACCTGCGACGGGGCGGGGGGGGAAGAAGCCGGAGCCGAGAGCGGAGGAGGCGCCCCGGGGGGGGTCTCTCCCCTCCGCCCCAGCCGGTACCTACCGGGAGGCTGCGCTGGTCCCCGCGGGGCCGCTGCTGGGTCGGGCCGTCGGGCGGCGCCTCCAGCCCCGCTCCCCGCGATTACTCACCCGCGGATTCTTTTCATTCATAAAAACACAGTCATGCGGTGACGTCATATTCGCCCCGCCCCCTCGCCGCCAGTGCCGCGCGGGGCGGACCCTGCTCTTAAAGCGGCCGCTGCGCTTAAAGCGCCCGGCGTGACTCCCCCGGCTTGCACGCTGCCAGAGTATTAAACGCACCGGGGTATGAATGCAGCCACTCTCCAAAACTCCTGTTTTTCCCCAGATCTGGGGGGTAACGCACGCCCAGGGAATGGCCGTACCCGGGAAAGAACACCCCCACCCACCCACGTGCAACGGGCCGCTGCCGCTTTAAGAAGAGCGGAAGCCGATTGCCCCTCACAAAGATGGCGCCCTCCACGTTTCCGCCCTCCTCCGGGATGGCGGCGGGCGTGACGCAGCGGCGCTCGCCGCGCTCCCCCGCCCCGATCGCCCCTCCCCGGGCGCGGCGCCGTTGATTGGCCCGCCCCCGGGGGCGGCGCGGCGATTGGCGGGCGGCCGGCGTAAGCGGGCTGGGGGCTCCGCGCGGAGGAGGCTGGGGGCCCGCCGTGCTTTGCGGGCGCCGCCGCACCCCGGGCACCGGGCCCGGCCCTGCCAGGCTGTGGGTCCGCCCCCAGCCCCGCTCCGCCGGGCCCCGCTTCCCCTCCCAGCGCGGCAGGGCGCCGGGGCTGGCTGTGGAGGGGGGTGTTTGCCGCCTTAGGTGGCGGAGTAAAGCCCGTGCGAGGGAGGTCAGAGGTCGGCGGTCGCCGTGAGGCGCTGAGGAGAAGCGGGAAGAGCCAGAAAAGAAACCGCCGGTGCCGGGCTTTCCTCCCGGGCGGTGTGTCACCCCGGCGGCTCTCGGTTCCCCTTTCCTGACGCTGGGTCGCTAAGGTCAGGGAAGGGCAGGGGCCGGGCAGGGCCTGCGACCGGGTTTCCCTCAGGAGGCGGGGGAGAAGCCGCCTGAGGCTCCAGAAAGATGCAGTTCTTTGGCCGGCTGGTGAATACCATCAACAGCGTCACCCAAATATTCACAAACCCTTACCGGGTGAAGGAGGTGCCGGCTGCAGAGTATGCCGCTCATACCCGCCTGAGGGAGGAAGGCAGGGTGGCCCTGTATAAGAACAACCTCGCTCGCTCGTGGGATTGCCTGCTGGTGAATCCCCAGAGCCCGCAGGTGGCTTTCCGGTAAGTGACAGACCTGTAGCAATCGCTACTCGAGCCTGAAGCTAAAGACCTGAAATCTCTGATCTCGGGACCGGGGCGCTTCGCGGCTGGGGGTGCGGTGTGATGTGTTTGATCAGCAGGTGGGCTCATGAGGAGCGGGAGGCCCTTGCGTGTGCTGGTGGAGGAGTTGTCATCAAAACAGTTTGTGAGAACAGGGCAGGGCAGAGTCCAAACATTGTGAAAACAGGCAACTGTGAAATAGGTACTCGGGTCAGAACACCCACAGGTGCATGCACTTCCACTTGTACCCATTGCTGCTTTAACATCTGGAGCACAGGATACTTCGGCCCAAAAATTAACATTCCTCAGGAAGAAGAGATGCTCTCTGCTAATGAAGTAAGCTCCCTTCTTCCCTTGGAGCAAGCATGACACCAGATAAAGAGGAATGGGAAAGTCCGCAGCGCTAATGTTTGGAGAAGAGCTGTTTCTCTCAGATATGTGGGATGGAGGTTGTTTCTTTGAGCAAGACCAACGCTGCGTTTGCCTTTCCTCCAGGCTCTTTCAGCTCGACAATGAAGCAGATGCCCTGCTGCATTTTGAGCTGTATGCCAGGCAGCTGCACCCTTTCTACGAGAGCGCGCGCCAGCCCTTGTCGCTGGAGGATCTCCAGAAACTCAGCGACTGCTTCCGCAACCACCCCAGCTGGTCCGTGGCACATGTCGCGGTGGAGATCGGCCATCGTGAAAGCTTCCGGCACAACCATGTTCTGAGGCAAGGGGCGGGAGGGGTCTCCGGTGGGCCTGCTGCTGGGAACGAGCTCGGGAGGGCGAGCTTGGCCAGGTTAGGGTATCCCAGCTTGATGTACCAAACCAATGGGGGCTGCTTCTTGAGGGAACTTAACACCTGTGGTTACTGCAGAGGTCGAGTTTAAAAGTGCCGGCCTTGGTGTGTCTTGCCTGAATGACAGATGTGGTCCGATGGTCGCTGTGAAAGCTTATTGGTGGGCTTTCAACCTGCTACTGTGGACGTTAAAGCCTGGAGCTCTGGTGTTTGAGCTAAAGGATTGAAGTGTTTTGCTAGAGGCTTTAGTTAGATCCTTACAGCCCTTGTGGAGCTGCTTTTTGGAGGGGGTTGTGGCTGACTTTGTAAACCACGAGAGAGGAGGTACAGTAGGACTGTCTTTCTGGAAATGGTTTTTGGCCGCGAGCTCTTGCTCTCTTTCCATGGGGAAGTTTGTTGGGGGTAGGGGAGACTAGTGAAGGGTTAGGGGACTTGGGGACTAATGGCAGCACCTCTGCCAGGTTGCTGACTGTGACCTGTCTCCTGCCTTCCTTTGGGCAGGGGGAGCTGCTCCCATATGGGGGGCAGAGGAATCATAGAATCATTAAGGTTGGAAAAGACCTCTAAGATCATCGTGTCCAACCGTCAACCCAACACACCATGCCCACTACACCATGTCCCTAAGGGCCTCATCTACACGTCTTTTAAATACTTCCAGGGATGGTGACTCCACCACTTCCCTGGGCAGCCTGTTCCAAGGCCTGACCACTCTTTCAGTAAAGAAATTTCTCCTAATGTCCAATCTAAACCTCCCTTGGCGCAACTTGAGGCCAACTTGAGCAGTGTGTCAGGGAGAGGGTCCACAGCAGGGCTTGGTGGCCCTTCCCTGTGCTCTTTCTCTGGCAAGAGGCTGGGCTTTTGTGAACCTTGTGGTTCGCACCAGCTGGGCCTGTTGCAGATGTGGAAGGTACCTTCCTGTCAGCTCCCAGGGCAGCTGCACATCCTCATCTTTGCAGCCCTTCCTTGGCCTCACGTTGACTCATCTCTTGCAGCTGCGTGAACAGCACGGACAGCGAGGATGGCTGCACCCCGCTGCACCTGGCATGCCGCAAGGGAGACATGGAGTGCCTGCTGGAGCTGCTGGAGTGCCACGCTCGGGTGGACATTACGGACAGGAACGGGGAGACCGTTTTCCACTATGCTGTGCGAGGGAACAGCCCCCAGATCATCGAGGTGAGAGCAATTTCAAAGCTGGGGGAGAGGGGGACTACAATGGTCCTCTCTATGCTGTGAGGAGGGAGACAGGAAAATAGCTGCAGACAGGGGAGGAGAAAGTCAGTTCCCTCTGCAGCAGCGTTGAGTTAATGCTTGAGGCTGATTTCAGCTTCTTTCTTCCCTCTTTAGTGGTGCTGTTTCCCGTACGCAGGCTCCAGATTCCACCCTGCAGTGGAACAAGGATATTAAGCAAGTTTCCTCAGAAAGTGTCCATTGCTGTTTGCATCAGGCCTTCATCCTGCCATTCCCCAGGCCCTTGGCTGTCCCTTCTCTGTCTCCTCTGAGCAGGGTATTTGGTTCTGGGCAGAGTGCTGCTGTGGGGGAGCGTGTGTTTAGGCTGCTGTGGGGGAGCATGTGTTGCCCACAGTCTGAAGGACAGTTTGGAGCCGCCCTGGGCTCTCCTGAGCTGCAGAACCTGTTGTTTGAACTGAGTGGCCTTGCACGGGCGACAGCGATCAGAGTCTCGAGGCAGAGACAGGGTGAAGCCGGAGGCATTCTCGATTGCTGAGAAGTGCTGGGCAGAGCGACAGGGTTCATAAGGGCGTGGGTGGCTTTCCACGTTGGTTCCTCAGGTCTGTCAGCTCCCCAGCACCCAGTGCGAGCACAAGGTCGGCTCTTCCCTATGGCTGCACCCCCACATTTGCCCAATACTTGTTGTGACAGCTCCCCCTCTGCCTGCCAGACTGTGCTGGGGTTTCCTAATGCGTGATGGGGGAGGGATGACAATCAGGGCTTGCTGTGCTGTGGAGCACGGCAGTTGGGACCTTTGTATTAAAAAGATATCCTCTTCCTTTATTTCTCTGATGGCAGCACCTGGGCTTGTTGTTACAGAAATAATTCCAGATCTGATCTGTCTCCTGATTGTTTCTTTTCTCTCTTGATTCCTTGCTAAACCAGAGAAAAGAAACTCTAAATCCCATTTCTCTTGTGTGCACCAGGGCTTGCAGGGTTTCCCCAGTACAGCAGTGGGATATTTTTGTGTGACAAACCAGTCAGCAGGTAACAAGTCTAAAATTTATGGGGAGAATAGGAAAATTCAAACATATCCCCACATGTATATTTTAAACAGAATCCTGTTTGTGTCTGAAAGTAACGGTGGAGTTGCAGGGGAGGTTGAGCTCCTGCCTGCTGACTGGCCGTGGTAACTGGTGGGGCTGCAGCAGGAGAGGAAACTACTGGTTTCAGTTAGCACACTCATTGGGTTGGGCTGAGCTTGGCTCACGCAGTGGGAGACGGTGGGAGTCTGCTGGGCTGTGTCGTTCAAGGTGGTGCGAGCCCTTTTCGGCTGAGGGGTGTCTCAGAAGCACCCAGGCCAGAGGAGCAGGGCACAGAGAGCAGTGATAAACCCTTTGGGGAGAGAAAACAAGGAGCGTTTCCATAGCTACTGTTTTGGAAGCAGGGGTGGAGAGGACAGGCTGTAGCATTGTGAGGAACCCAGTGCTCCAGAGTCTGTCCTCGGAGCTCTGGAAGAGAGGCTTCCATGTGCTCTTCCATGTCTATTTATTTATCTATTGTCTCCTCTTCCCAGCTCCTGGGCAGAACCCCAACTGCTGGCTTGGACCACCTGAGCCATGAAGGGCTGACCGCCCTGCATCTCGCTTGTCAGCTGGGCAAAGAGGACATGGTTCGGTCTCTGCTGAAATGCCGTGCCAGCTGCAGTGTCATGGGGATGCTGGGCTACCCCATCCACACAGCACTGAAGTTCTCCCAGAAGGGGTAAGTAACCGCTTGGGCTGCCAGAGCAAGGCTCTTCCTCCAGTCTGAGGACCTGCCTGCTTGCTCAGGATTGTCCAAGACTGGACCCCTTTCAGGGCGGTGCTCAGTAGGAAGATGTCCTGTGCTGTCCTCTGCTGCATCACTGACCTGGCAAAAGAGAAGTGCTGGCGTGGAAAAGAAAGAAACACTTTCGGAAAAAAAAGTTTTTCCCTGAATTTATCTGTATATTATTTAGTATCGGACATCAGGAGAAAGACATGGATTTTTTTAAAAAAATGTTTGTGAAATACTTTTTCTCAGAATAAGCTGTAAGAAGATGATTTACTGATGCTTAAATAGTATTGCTAATTGATGTACCTCTGTCTTTGAGTGCTCCGACACTAATAAGCTTTCATTTCAAAGCCTAGTTATTCCCGTCTCCTGTGGGCCAAAGGTACTCTTGACTCTTAATAACACTCTCTGGAACCGAATCAAAAGAGACACAATGTTTACTCCCTGTTTTGTTTTCCCTGGAGAAATTTGATTCTTTTTGTGTGTGCTTTATAATACTTAATTTTCATACAGTGTCCAAGCTCTACAAATAGAGCTCTCAAGTCAACACTAGCTGCTACTAGCTAATTTTTCAGCATTTTGAAAAGCGCTTTCCAACATTAGATTCACTTTCACAAGCCAAAAATGTGCTTAGGTCCCTCAGTTTGCAGTGGGGCTCAATCTGTTGTACATGGTTTATTTGGTGGTGTTTCAGAGTGGAGAGCATGTATTTGTTTCGTAAGTCTACCTACCCAAATTTCTAGGCACTAGATACTAGTCTATTCACAGTAGGTGTGATTTTTTACTCATAGGGAAGTACACAGGTTCTTAATTTCAGCAAGTATTTAACTATTTCAGTTTTATCCCCACGTTTCCACAGAGAGGGAGGGAGAAGAGAAGAATTTGCCCTTGGATCTTGAGAGTTTCCAGAGAAGCCATATTCCTGTCTTGGAGAAGCACTCAGATGTTGCTCCACGACTTGGAATTGGGAAGGGATTCTCCTGCTTCTTCCAAACGCTGTGCTGCTTGTACGCTTCCTGTTGTGCCCTTCCTTTCTAAAAAGAGCAAAACAAAACTGCAGCTGTTGCAGAGAGCCTGCTGCTGCCGAAGGGTTTCCTGAAAGGCTCTGGACGGGAGGCAGGTGCTGATGTGAGTGGAGACCCTGAGTCAAGACGGCAGCCACCCATCCCTTTGTCTTGTTGTCTTTGCCAGATGTGCCCAGGCCATCCTCGAGGTGGATGCCAGCCAGGTTCGCTCCAAAGACCCGCGCTATGAAGCCACTCCGCTGCACTGGGCGAAGAAGGCAGAGGTAAATGGAGCCAATCTGTGGCGAGGGCCTGCGCTGCCATCCAGCACCCGGTTAATTCCTCCTGCTGCCGACCTCTCCCTTTCCCGAGTGCATGTGCAGAGCCCTGGGAGTGTCAGAGCCCAGCCAGCAGCCCGGTGTTTGATTCTCTTTGCCCGGTGCTGATCAGTGCTGTTTGCCACAGAGGACAGAGCAGTGGAGCCTTGCAGTGAAACGAACTGGTGGGCTCATCCCGAGTGTGTCATCCTTGGCTGTGAAACGGCCAGCTTGTCCCTTTTCCCTTTTTGTTGGGGAAATTGCAGCAGTGTCGCTGTTACCCCTGGGGGGGGCTCTCTTCTCATTACTGACAGTTTCACGGAAGGAAGCAGGTTGATGCTTTGAAAACTGCAGGGGGAGTGTGAGGTAGGCACAGGGTGGTGGCGTGTGGGTTATGGTCCATCTTCTGCCAGAGATGGGCAGATGAGTGGTGTGATATGCCATGCTGGAGCACCTGAATGGTGCTTGTTGCAAGCAGGGGACGTTGATGTGGCAGGACTGCTTTCCCTCCTGCAGTAACATGTTCCTCTCAGAAATGTCCTGTGGAGTTTCAGAGCAGACATAAATCTGCTTGGCCTATAAAGAGAAGATCAAAAAGCAAACTTTTTCCCCCCAGTCTGCAAGGATTCTGGCCTGAGTAAGAACTGTTTTTTCTCCATTGCTCTCAGCCAGTTGCTACGCTTGCATAAGTTCCAAAACATCCAGAAGCTCTAGCCAGATTGTGAAACCACCAACTGGTTCTGTGGTAAAAGATAGAGAAACCTCATCTCCAGCGCCTGGAACAAAGCAGCTGGCATCTGCCAGCCAGCCGTGTCCAGGCTAAGGGTCCTGCCTCTTCCCCTGCTTTGCTTGCCGTGAGATCTGCATCGTTTGAGCGCCCAGGCGGTTGTCCTCATGATCGCTTTCTCTCTTCTTGACCTGGCACGTGCACGCCTGGGCACAGATGACACGGCTGCTGCTTGAGTACGGCTCCGAGGTGAATTTGACCAGCCGGACGGCTGACATGGCTCTGCACATTGCGGTCAAGAGGGGACGTTTTGACTGCGCCATGGTACTGCTGACACACGGGGCCCACACCAACGCCAGGGGTCAGGATGGCAACACACCACTGCACCTGGCCATGAAGGTGAGTTTTCTGCAGAGGCTGCTGGGAAAGAGAGAGAGAATTTGCTTGAAGGGTTGAAGCAGGGACAGACTCCTTTGAAATTCTAGCTGTTGTCTTTCATGGGGTGATCCCTTGTGGGTGCTTTGGCTACTGAAAAAAAGGAGGGAGGGAATGAGAGATGATGGAGCCAAGGGGAGCGTGGCTCTTGACTGAGCTTTCTCTTGTCCCCTAGCATGACCACCTGGATATGATCAAAGCGATTGTTGTGTTTGGAGGAGATGTCGAGATCCCCAATGATTTTGGGGAGACACCGGGGCTGTTGGCAGCCAGGAGCAGCAAAGGTGAGGGAGCACGTCAGCAGCCTTACAGGGTGAACCTGGCATCCTGTCTCCCCTTGGTGGCCAAAACAGGGTCTTGGGGAGAGGTGAAAACATGCCAAGCGTGAGTGATGCTTCTCCAACATGCTTTGCCAGCTTCTAGTCGCTCACAGGGTAGGCACTTCCTGAGCTAGTGGTGTAGGCTTTGTATTAATAGCCCTTGATGAATTTCTCTTCTATGAGACAGAGATGCAAGAGGAAGAGCTGGCACACACTCCCCCTCTTTCAAGCCACGATGTCAGGCACTGCAGGCGCACAACAGGATGACGCGCTGCTGCTGAACTGCCCAGGCGTAAGCAGACACGGGCGTTTCTTCAGTGGCAAGAAGTGTGCGGCACACACCCTTGAAGCTGCACAGCGTTGGGTACCCCTGCTGTGCACAAGTCCTGCTGCCTGGTGTTCAGGGAGAGATACCTGGGATGTGCTTTCCCTTTCCCCGGGTCATCCCAGAGGTTTTGTGAGGGCCAGGGCTGCTGTGAATTTGGCAGAGCCCCCCCTGGTGTGTGCGTGCACTGATTCTCTTTCTGATCTGTGACTCCCCCTTCGTCACCTAAGGTGCGAACCGGAAAGTGCTCTTAGACCTGCTGCAAACTGTAGGGACCGAACGCTGCCACCCACCCAATCCCGACTCCCCAAGCCTGGCACCATCTGCCGCCTCCTTCCTGGAAGGCCAACCTTCCTCATGGAGCAGCTTCAACAGCTTAGGTAAAGCCTCCCCTGGCCCTCCCTCGCTTTCCTCCCTTCTTGCTTCACAGTGCTGTCTCAGATCTCTTCTTCAGATGGGCCGTGTTCTGGGGACTGTCTCCTAGTTCTCCGTTTCTGGTGACTGTCTTCGTTCAGTTGTTGCAGGATCTCGTCTCTTTTCTCTGTTTTTCCTGTGTGTGTACTCTAAACTCCTGTACTCTAAACTTTTGTTTTATAGACCTGACACAATGCAGCTCTGTAAAAAGGAAGGGGAAGACTGATTCCCTCACCCCCCTGGAAGAGGTGTAGGACTTAGTTGCCTGCATGCACTTTATCCACTGGGTCATGTACAGAAGGGGAGGTGCTTGCGGGTCTGCCTCGAGGACCTCCCAGTGTCATGCTGGGCACAAGGAAATTAGAAGTGTCGCTCGTTTAGATCCTGGAGGCCAGCAGCTAGGATAGGGAAGGGATGAAGCCCAAGGATAAGCAACCCTGGTCACAGGGTTTACATTACGCATAGGAAAAGCCTACCTTAGGACATATGATTGTGTTGTAGCTTGTGCTCTGTCCTGCCCAGACTGTGTGAATAAGCCCATGGGTCTATTCTGGTGCTGGGCTTTCCCCCTCTGGGGAGCTCTGGAGCTCAGGCAGGGACAGCGTGAGGGGTTATGGAGTGGGCAGTGGGTGAGTTGGCTTGGAGGGAGGCTCTGACCCTCGTGAGCAGGCAGATCACAGCTGCTTAGGGTCCGCTTCCCCTCTCAGGTTGGTGGTTTCCTTTGCAAAGCCCCTTCTGTGGGACTAGAGGACAACACACTCCCCACCCCCCCCAGGCCCTGGAGTGCATCTGTGTCACCACAAGTCTCACTGGCTGGTGACACCAGGACTTCCTTCTCACCATGGCCTTGTGAAGGTGACTCCCCCAGTGTCAGCTCTGATGCAGTGACAGAGCAAGACCCTTTTTTCTCCTGGACTTCGGCCCCTGAACAAACTCCTCACCACATTCATTGTCATCCACAGCCACCTTCCGGCCTGGGCGCT
The DNA here is from genome assembly GCF_964195595.1 of Calonectris borealis. Taxonomy (NCBI): domain Eukaryota; kingdom Metazoa; phylum Chordata; class Aves; order Procellariiformes; family Procellariidae; genus Calonectris; species Calonectris borealis. The sequence continues at coordinate 57,899,762 of NC_134312.1, forward strand.
GGCAGGAGTTTTTAACTTCTCTCCCCCTGTTCTTTCTTCTTTTGGTTTTGCAGGCTGGCTTCTCACCTAGGTTGGATTGGTGCCCTGCACCCAGGGTGGCCTGGGTGTACATCAGCTGAGGGGTAATGACAAGCCACCCTGTCCGCCCAGCTCTCCTGCCTAGGTTACCTCGCAGGAGTAGATTTAGGTTTTATCTTACGGCTTGCAGTAAACTGCGTAGTGGGCACGCTGCTAGGCTCTGCCTTCTCTCTCACCTACTGTGCTCATCATCTGCTTCTACAAATCCTTTGTCTCTGCCAGTGCATCTCCAGCTGCCTGCTCTAAAGGACGGGGTTTCTCCTCTTTGGTGCGGAGTTTAATCTGGGGGGGGGGACTTGGTGATTATGGGTAAGGTGACTTGTGTCTCCTGCAGGGAGCTTTATTTGATTGGGAAGGGAGTTGGATGTTCTCTGTGTGATTATGGTGGAAATGATTTACTGCAGGTGTGGGAGGTTTGGGTATCCTGACCAAGTTTTCTGGGGACAGAGAGAAAGTAGGAAGAATAATTGAAGGTTTTCCAAATGATTAAGTATAGTTTGGTTGACTAATATCTCTGAGGCACGTATCAGAGGGTTCAGGTAGCAAATTGGTCTCTAATTTTTTTTTTCCTATTGCATGTTCATGGCCCTCTAGGGTACAAGGACCTTCTGTATGTTTCCACAACGCTCGGACAGTTGTTGAAGGCACCAGATGTTGTGGACTCGCCCAGTGAAGGTAGAAGAAAGTAAGTGAGGAACAGCTTCTGTCCAGGCTCCCGTGCAATTTGAAGGTGAAAGCTGTGTGTGTGAATTCCTCCCCACCCACACCTGTGGGTGTGGCATCCTCAGAGCTGACATTATTTAGTGTCCATGGACGTTGCAGTTTTTGCCAGAAACCCCCCTGTGCCCTGTTGCGGTAAATCTCTGTTCCCATAAACGACCACTGCCTGTTCCTGCCTGCAGCTCTGGAGCTGCAGTGGAACCCGAGCTCAGCAGGTGAAACCCCTGCTCTGTCCCTCCCCTCTGCCGCTGGGCACCAAACGCTGTTTTGGCTTTGTGATTTCCTCATCTCCACACGCTGCCCTGGCGCTCACCCCAGCTCCTTTGCCAGCCTGTGCGCTGCCTTGGCAGTGCCTGCACCTCGCCTTGCACGGAGCGGAGGGAGGGTTGGCACTGAAGTGCTGCTAGCAGGAACTTAGGGCTGTCCGTTTTTTATTTATGAGGCAATGTCTATTACTGCATAATAAGGGACTTGAATGCATTTTTGGCTTGTGAATGTCTCTCTGGTGTAGAGGTTAGAGATGGCTAAAAGAGCAAGTGGTGTTGCACCACCTCTGATGAAGCTTATCTGGCCGTGTTTGGTCTTATTTGCATCTGAGGAAGCACCTCTGGATTTAGTTGTTCACCGATTGCGCTGTCCACAGCAGCGTTCTTGTTAACGACCTGGTTTCCCACCCCCAGGGCCGTGTTCCCATGTGGCGTGCTGTGATTTGTAAGCTGTCCCACAGCTCCCAGTCATCTGTGTCTCTCTTTCTCTCCAGTCACGACCGCCTCCTGTGCCTGGATGGAGGGGGCATCCGGGGCCTGGTGCTCATCCAGCTCCTCCTAGCTATCGAAAAGGCTGCGGGCCGTCCCGTTCGTGAGATTTTTGACTGGATCGCGGGGACCAGCACTGGGGGGATCTTGGCCTTGGCTATTGTACACGGTGAGGACACTGCAAATAACGGGCCCCTTCTCACTCCTGTGGGCTGGAGAGCTCCTCTGTGGGGAGCGGATGCGGGGTGGGAGTCCCCGAGTCCTGACTGAGATTTGTTGTCCCTACCAAAGGAGGAAAGGGATGTTCGTTAATGAAGGAAAGCCTAGACCTGGCTTTGTGCTCAATTCTCATGTCAGCTGGCCTTGAGCAGCTTTCTGCGTTTTGGGAAGTGCGTGGGGGCAGAGTGCAATGTTCTGTTCTTCCTGCTCTCTCCATGGGGCTTTCACAACAAGGTGATCGGCGGCACGTTCTGGTAGTGGGAAACCACAATCTGAGCTTGCCCTTCCTCTTTAGTCCGTCCCGGTCATGCTGCTGAGGCTTGAGCAGAGGACAGGCAGCCTGGGAAGGGGATGGGATTGGGAGTGACGCTTCCCATCTCCTGCTGGTCCTGGAAAGTCCCAGCTCTGATGTGCTGTTTGTTCTGCCTGCCCTTCATCCCACCCCTGGTTCTGCCGACGCTGTTGCCCGTCTCAGGGAAGTCCATGGACTACATGCGCTGCCTGTACTTCCGCATGAAGGACATGGTGTTCCGGGGGTCTCGGCCCTACGAGTCGGAGCCCCTGGATGAGTTCTTGAAGAAGGAATTTGGGGAAAACACCAAAATGACAGATGTCCAAAAACCCAAGTAAGTCCTGCCTGGGGCTGCACTGGTTGATGCTCTCCTGAGTGTGCTCTAGACCCCTCTCGGCAGAGATGCTCAGCCTCTCCTTAGAGCAGATCTTGAGGAGTGTGATGTACAGACTATTGAAGCTGTAAGTATGTTTTTTTTCCATTTTACTCTTATTCTGTCATGTCTCTCCCCCAGGGTTATAGTGACAGGGACATTATGCGACCGGCAGCCAGCTGAGCTCCACCTTTTCCGGAATTACCCTGTACCAGAGACAAAAACCTCCACTGAATACAAGACAAGCGCATCTTTCAAACCACTCACTCAGCCAGAAGGTAAATGCTGGCACACAGCAGTCCACCTGGTTGGCAGGGGAGGGGGCCGTCCCTCAGAGACAGAAGATTTCCTGTTCTTCCTCCCTCGCTCTGAAAATCGGGATGTCCCAGCAATGGCTCATCCCTGATCTTGACTTGTAACTTGGTCCTAGTGATGGTTCCCTTTTCTCCTCTCTCCTTCTCCCTCGGCTTCTCTTGTAGGAACAGGAGCTGCCTAGCGAGGTTCATGAGGAAAGGGTCTGCTAGAGAGGTCCTGTGTACAGACAGTACCTCTTCCTGGGCTCTCAGGAGCAGATTAACATGGAAAAGCTGTGTAACTGAAGTATCCAGCCCCCTCCAGCTTGCTTCTTTCTTTGTCTAGCAAACATAACTCTTTCACCGTCAAAATAGCAGCAATGAAGCTGGTAGAGAGTGAATACGTAGATAGGATATGTAGAAAGTGGTGGGAACATCTTTTAAAGCCCTCGCAAATGATCCTGTGCATTCAAGCAGAGGCACAACTATCTAGGGCAGGGTCTTCTGGGATTGCAAGCCCTCCTGCTTTGTGTTGGTGAAGGCGGGGTGCTTCTTGCACACAGGAAAGTTGCTGCAAGAGGCCGTATGCTTTCTCTCCCTCCAGACCAACTTGTATGGCGTGCTGCCCGCTGCACTGGTGCAGCTCCCACTTATTTCCGGCCGATAGGACGCTTTCTGGATGGTGGGCTGCTAGCCAACAATCCGACCCTCGATGCCATGACGGAGATCCACGAGTACAACAAGACGCTGATCAAGAAGGTGATGGGAAATCTGGCCCTGATTGGTAACTGGGGCTTTATTGGCTCCACTGAGCCTTCCTTGAAGGGGAAGATGGTTTGGGAACGGATGCCTCTCTAGTGGATAAACAAGTTAGCAGTGCAGCACCCTAGAAGGGGAGTGTATGGAGGGGAATATGGTGGCTGAGAGGTGAAACACTTCTTCTGACAAGGGTGTGAGAGAGGGAGGCAGCCCCGTAAACCTGTCCTTGCTACTTTGAGCAAGGATGATTCAGTTAATAGTTGTGTGCGGCCCTTGACGCAGCTCTGCAGGGCCTTTTTCTGCCCAAAAACAAATGGAGAAGACAACGGTGGGGCACTCTGCAAGGCTGAAGTGCCTTCTGTGGTGTGGCAAGTTCCTCAGAAAGATGACTAACTACTGGCAGCTACTGCTCCTTGTAGCTGAAAGGGGAGGTGCGTTGCCAAAATGACTGAAAGAGTTGGACTGTTTCACAGTCGTCAGGTCCTAGGACTTGTCTTTGGGGTGATCCCATAGGTTTGGGTGCAGCCAGGAGTGTAAGGAACAGAACAGTGCAACTGTTGGAGTCATGTGGATTATACCTGTCTCACCAGGCAGTACTAAAGGCGGAGGATGGGAGAGAGAAAAGGCTACTGAGCTTTTTGCCTTGGCTTTCAGAGCTTCCCCAGGACTGCTGTGAAAGACATGCTCCACCTTAATTGTTGGTCCTTGCAAACAAATCTCTTGTTTGTCCACAGGGTCAGGGGCAGAAAGTAAGAAAATTGGGGTTGGTGGTCTCCCTGGGGACCGGGAAGCCTCCGCAGGTCCCAGTGAGCTCTGTGGATGTTTTCCGCCCCTCCAACCCTTGGGAGCTGGCGAAGACCGTCTTCGGGGCCAGGGAGCTTGGCAAGATGGTCGTCGATTGTGTGAGTACTGGGAAGAGGGGATGGGGGAAGACCCCTGGGGCTGCTTGCGGAGAGGAAGCAAAGGTTTCCAGTTTTCAGCTTCTTCTTCTGGAAGAAAATTGTATTTCCTTGGAACTGCTCCAACCATGGCCAGTTCAAGGAATGGATGTAGTGGGTAACCTAAGAATTGTGGGAGCACAACAGGTCTGAAGCTCTGTCTGCCTGTTTGGGGTTTCAGGTGCCAAGGAAGGTGCAGTTCCTGCAGCTATAAGGAGCTAAGGTGTGGGAGAGCTGAGGACAGGATGGTGGTCAGTGACCCCTAGGAACGTTTGCAGATGTGAGTTCGTGAAACTCAGTATCTTTCCAGGGAGCATTGATTACCGACTGAGCAACCTGGACCAAAAATACCACGCTCAGAAAACAGCAATTAATTTTTCTTTAGAAAAGCTTTGTTATCCCCACTGGGGAAATTAGCAAATGCTAGAGAAGTGGGAGTATCACTAATAAAAAGCAATAGTTCAGAGCTGTGGTTAGGCGTGTGTAATAGGCATACATTCTTTGATGCTTCAGAAAGAAGCTCGTTAAATGTTGTGCATTAAAACACTCCAAATGAATGAAAGCCAGAAAGATCAGAACTGAGATTTTGACTGTAATCTTAATTCTGTCGCTTTATCTCCTCTTAGCTTCCTAAAGCCAGAAAATACCTGGAGAGGTCCCTCTGCTTCCCCTGTTTTTATTTCAGGGCTCCCAGGGAAGCTGTCCCAGGATAGCCCAGAAAGCCTGCAGTAATCACAGCTCTACTGGTTCTGGGCTTGGACAGAAATGGGTAGAGATGAAATCCCAAGGAGGCTGTGACTCAGATCATCCTGGGGGTTTCTTTAAGGGAATCCACTCGGTGCTGTGACGGATGGAGGATCTGTGCGGTGCAATTCCTTGTGTCCCAGTGATCCAGGAGCACTGTTCTTATGTTTAAAAACACCCAACCAACCAAACAATAAAAAAACCCCAATAAAACAAAAAAAAACCAACGAAACAAAAAGCTACCCCACTCTTGGTGGTGAATGTTGCCATCCAGGATGCTCCTGGTTTTCCCTCTCCCTCTGCGGCTTGTGCAAGTTCGACTTGGTGCCAGGGGAGCCTCTTGCAGGCAGGGGGAGAGCAGTGTGACAGTCAGGCTCTAACTGTGGGCCTGTTTCTCCTGCAGTGCACTGACGCAGATGGCCCAGCTGTGGATCGTGCCAGGGCCTGGTGCGAGATGACGGATGTCCCATATTTCCGGTAGGAGCTTCCTTTCCGCTCTCTGCACGGACCTATTTTTAGCCCTCTCACTTCAGACCTGGCTGTAGCATGCGTCATCCCAAATCGTGTCCCCGCCAGCAGCATGCCTTCCCAGACCTGTCCCTCTCCTCATGCCTCAGGGACATATTGGGGGATGCCGCAGCCCACTCTATGAGCTGATGCACCGAGCATGCCTTGTCTGGGGTCGGTTAGTGGGGGCTCGGGGGATGCTGTCTAACAGGGTCCTTAGGGGATGTGCATCCTGCCCTATTCCACCACGCACAGCGTGTTTTGAGGCTCGTGCCTTAGGTGGTGCAGTTGCTGAACTGAGTCTCAGCCTTGAGTGTGGTTGTGCCTTGAAGGAGGGGGAAGCCTGCTAGATAAGGGGAAGCGAATGCCCAGGACGGTGGGAGCCACTTCGCACAAGTCTCGTGCTTGGCACGCTTGCTGCCCTGTCGCGCTCGTGTTTGTGCCCAGCTGGTGATGCTGTCTTGCTGTATGCAGGCTCAGCCCTCAGCTGCACACGGAGGTGATGTTGGATGAGGTGAATGACACCGTGCTGGTGAACGCTCTCTGGGATACCCAGCTTTACATCTACCAGCACCGGGAGCAGTTTGAGCAGCTGGTGCAACATCTCTGCCGATGACTGACCTGGAGGTTCCTGTTCAGCATCCCCATGGCAAGGAGCAGCAGACACTGAAATGGCTTGGATTTGCCCTTGAACCATAGATGTTGAGGTGGGGGAGGGACTACTACTACTACTAATGAGCAATTAATGATATTTAATAGACAACAGCACACGTACACATGTATTCCAGGACACACCCCGGTATTCCCAGACAGCTGTGAAATGCTAACAGTTATCTTGGTACCGTAGCCCCATCTCTGCTGCTGTTTTGCTGCCCTGCTCTGACCATACAGCTCTTCCCAGAAGCCAGAGCCCCCACCTACCTGTCTTGAGCTGTAGCAGCTGGACTCTGTCTCCTGTCTGTGCAGCACCTCCACTGACAACGCACCATGCACCTTCCCACATCACAGAATGGGCCAAGGTCAGATAAAGCTTCAGGGATTACCTGGCCCGCTGGGGCCAAGGTGTTTTGGAGTGTATAGTGTATTATTTTTCCCTCAACATGCCCGGTTTGAAGGGGAGCAGAAACGCTGCAACTTTCTGCCGTAGATATGACACAGAATGTTGCGATTGGCCTTGGGAGAAGGAGGAACGTCTCCTGAGCCAGTTGTCTTCTGTAGCACCTTCCCCTTTCCTCTCCGAGATGGGCTGGCAACACAGGTGGTGACTGCGCCCAGGGTGGGAGCAGAATCCCCAGAGACTGTTCTGTGCCACCTGACTTGCTGTACTCTTTGCTCAAGGGCTGAGATGTGAAGGCCTGTCTTTACTCGCAGCAAGCGCAAGATGAGGGACAATAGCCTTGGCTTGGTAGAGAGATCGTTTCTCTTTATTCTTAGTGTGGAATTGAAATGCTCTGAGATCAGTTCCCACCAAAGGAGCTGACCCTATGACAATTTGGTTTTACTCTTACTGCTGGAAATTCCATTGTGGATGCTACACTACTCAATGTTTCTGTAGTAAATTTTCATATTTATAAATAATTTATGTATCTATTTGGAGGCGTTTTGAGGAGTAGCCTGAAAAACTGAATTCTTAATCATTTGCTTTTGACTGGATGGACTGCTGTTGTGAACAGTGCTTCTATGCAAAACTAACATGACCTGAAATAAAGACAGGTTTGCATTTGGTTCCACTGTCATGCAGTGCACGGTTGTCTTGTCTCTCTCTCCATCCTACAAAGTCCCAGAGAGGTTCTGAACTTGCAGCTTCTGAATTTCTTACAGGTAGAAAATCAGGAATTGGGGTCCTTGAGAGACAGGGTTATACCCTTTGTATGGGCGGAGGAGGTGAATGGCCTGTCCCTGCAGCCAGCCCCGGGAGCGTGTGTGAGTGGCCGGCTGTCCCACGAAGCACAACACTGCATGCTGGGCGTATCAGTGGAGAGGCTTTGGACCAGCTCCCATGTCAGAATCCTCCTGGAGCTGGTCTGGCCTAAAAAGAGGAACACTGAAAACCCTCGGGATATAAATGACTGGAGACGGGGCTTTAACTTTGGTATCCCCAGGTGGTTCCTGGACAAGGTAACTGCTGCAGGCTTGCTGGACCTAGTGCCCACCGATTCCTAAGGGACACTGCTGGCAGGAGTGCGGGTGCTGAGTCATGAATAGGGCTAAAAACTGGTTATCTGCCTTCTGATCTTCACTTTCACAAATGATACTGTGGAATTAAGGGGCTTTTAACGTGGAGTAAAGGTTTTCTTTTTCCTGCATAACAGAGGGGCTTACCTTCCTGTGGAAAACAAAACCCCACATCTTGGGATGGAGAGAACGTGAACTCCTTCCTGCTTTTTGCCCTTGGCTTGCACTCTCCCCCTCCATAAGCCTGCACCATCTGCAGGGACTTCCCCGAGTGAGCTGTGCTCGGGCTTCTTGGGTGCAGGCGGGGAGAGCAGGAGGGTTCAGGCACAAGCTCGTGCCTCCTGTTAGGAAGACTCACTGAGACCGGGAGCGGGTGGGATGCTACAAGCCAGAGGGCTGAGGCCTGGGGTGGGGGAACAGTGGGCAGGGAAGAGGTGAAACCTGTTTTGAGCTTTCCTTACGTTTCCCCCCAGCCCCTGCTATTTGCTGCCTGCCATCGCAGGCTGTGTGCGAGGGACCTGAAGATGCTCTGCTAGCACAGCGAGGCCGAGCGAGCCACCTCCGAGCGGTGGCAGTGACGGAGGCAGCGAGCCATAAGGCGGTTACTCTGGCAGGTGGTTGGCTCCGCAGGTGTCAGGGCAGGGAGAGCTGGGTACCGAGCCGGCAATCAATAATTCAAGGAGGCGGTCACATGCCCTTGCTGGCTGTCGCAGGATTCCTCTCTCCCCAGAGTCCGGTTACTTCCAGAGATCAAGTTCCAGTCTCTTGGCTGGTGAATTATTAAACTCCAGCAGCGCTCCGTTCCCTTTGTACCACGTCTGCGTCTTCCTGCTGTCCTACCCTGCCAGTGACGGGCTCTTTCCATCCAGCCGGCTGTGCAGAAGCAGAGTCCTCTGGGCCAGTATAGTACCTTGTGCTCTCCTTTGCTCCTTGCTTCTCCGTAGGAGAGGGAAAAGGCTCTGGAGATGGACCTCTCCTACAGATCCACCATCTCCATCTATAAGGTGAGTGCCGACACCAGAGGCTGCTCCTGTCTGCCTAGGGGAGATGTGCGGGTGGGAGGAAAGGAGCTGTTTTCTGCCAAAGGCTCCCTTGAAGGGTGGGCAGCCAAGGGCTGGATCCGTCCCCGGGCTGAACTGCAGCAGCTCCCGTGGGCTCTGGGCTGTGTTTGAGAGCAGACGGCTGGCAGGAGCGGAGGGTGGTGTGGTTCTTAAGGCAGATCCATGAAGGAACTGGGCAACCAGGGTGGTTTGGACACGGAGCATATTTATGAAGGGTGACACGCCTTGGTTCCCAGTAGGAAGCTGGAGCTCAGTCAGCTGTTTTCCCCTTTGCTGGAAAGAGCAGTCTGATCTCACGAACACTTTCTTACGCACATCGGTGCTGCACCAAGGTGGTGAGGGCTGGGAGAAGGGGGAATTGCTTATTCCAGCCTCTGGTCTTCTCTGCTGTAGGCAATAAACATCTTTCTTTGATACATACAGCAGGTAAGAGCAGAGAGGGTGATGTGAAGCAGTCCGTCCCTTCTCTTAGCAAGATACTGACTCTGGCAGTGCACCAAATCCTGGCTAGGAAAAAGTTGTGTTCGTGCCTGGATAATAAGTGGTGGCCCTCACCCCAACAGGCTCAGGGGTAAGGGGAAAGGCTGCTCAGATCCCCTTGCAGTTATTCCCCTGTCTGCAGCGGGTGTGGGGCCTTGGGAGAAAGCCATCTTCAGGTGACCACTTGTCTCTCCAGCGAGCTACCTTGCCCTCTGGCATTGCTCCTCTCCCGGGTGGCCGGAGGGGACTCAGGGCAGCCGAAGGTCCCAGCTATCTCCGATGCAGGGACCTGACTTTGTGCACGGCTGTACATTCACCACGGCCATCCAGCGTCGTGGCTGGGGGAGCTCTCTGGGTCCCTGCTGCACCCAGCCGAACCGCAGTGGGAGGGCATCGACCTGCTGAGGTCTCGGGCGTGGGGAAGACTGGCGTTAACGTGCTTCTGCCTGGCCACAGAGTATCCTGGAGCAGTTCAACCCTGCGCTGGAGAACCTGGTGTACCTGGGGAACAACTACTTGCGTGCCTTCCATGGTGAGTGGGGTCCCGCATGGCCCAGGCTCCAGATCGTGCTGCTGCGTCCATCCTGGGCATCCACTGTGTGTCAGGAGGGACTGCAGTCACCCAGGGCAAGGCTGCTGGTCCTCCCCAGGGCATGTCCTCAGCTGCCTTTCTTCACTTTTCTCCTGCTCCAGGACCTGCTGCTGTTATTAGGCACAGATGGGGAGAGACGGGGTGCCCTTGCCTATAGGCAAGGTACCAGGGGATGGCTGTCCTGTGTGTTGCTTGCTGGGGCTTGTGATGGTGGGAAGGCAGGCCAGATCCTTACCTCCCCTCTCCTCTCCTCACAGCATTATCCAAAGCAGCTGAAGTGTATTTTAAGGCGATCGAGAAGATTGGGGAGCAAGCGCTGCAGAGCTCCACCTCACACTTGCTGGGTAAGGCTCTCCTGCTTGCCATCCTCTGTCCTTGATGGGCCACAGTTACATTTTTTTGGCCTTCTCCCTTAGCTAGTCCCTCTCCAGGTATTGGGAGAAGGAAGACAGCTCCTCTAAATGGTGTCTCACAGCGCCAGGCCCTGTCCAGGCAGTAAAAGTCAAATTTATTGTGTATCCTTGAATATCCCCCAAGGCCCCAGCAGTCTTCCCTGTATCTCTCTGAGATCAATGACTGAGCCCAGCTCCTGGGATGAACCTCTAGTGATGGACCTCTCATGGAAACCAGCCCTTGCTGAGGCATCCTGCCTCGAGAGCTGAAGTTTTCATCTTGGAGGAACCATTTTGCTCCTCTTGTAGGTGTGAGGGAAAAGCTGGAGAGCATGGACTGACAACAGCTGATGGAGTGTTGTCCTCCTGAGCCTGCAGCCAGCTGAAGCGGCAGCTTGGGGAGGGGCTTACATTCAGCAGCGTAAACAATTCTGCAGCCTAATGATGGCTGCTGAAAATATGTTCAGAGAACTGCTCTGATACTTAACATTTTAGTAAAAAACTTCCAGCAGATGTATCCCTTCTGCAGACTCCTACCATCGACTGCATCACCCAGCTCTCTCTTCTGCTCCCTGACATCAGTCTCTTCCCTTCACGGTTTCATAATGCCAACACCGGTGAAGTGGGACCACACACAGCATCAGCGGTGGGTGCTGTAGCTACTTTCCTGTAGGACAGCCAGAACCATGCACTGTAATTGGGGTGCCATTGGGGGTGGAAACGGGGCTTGTAGGGGCTGTGGCAGAGCGGAAACCCAGCACCCAGAGCCCATGGCAGAGCCGAGGCTGCCTGTCGGCACCACGGGTTGTAGCAGAGCGCTGGTCTGGCAGGTTCATGGGCTGGATCAACCCCGCATTGGCAGTGCCTGGGGAGTGTTGGTGGAGCTGAGCGCTGGGGAGGAAGGCTACCAGCCTCTCTCAGGGTGCAGAGAGCAGTGCGTTGCGATATCTGTTGGACTTTCACACCGGTATATCATCAGCCTGAGTCACACGCTACTGGTCTGCCTCCTTGGGCGCAAAAGGAAATGGCTGTGGGATTTTTCCACCCTCTCCTGTCTCTTTCCCTGAAGGTGAAATTCTGATGCAGATGTCCGACACGCAGAGACTCCTGAGCTCTGATTTGAAAGTCGTGGTGAGTGGTTTTCCTGGGGGCTGGTGCAGGTGGGGAAAAAAGGGACTTCCTTAACCACAGCATGCCAGCATTCGCCCGATTTGCCCCATCTCCCGCCCTCTGACATGCCTGCTGGCAGGTGCCTGCCTCTCTGCTATCCCTGCGGCGTGTTACAGAGCTGGCGTGCCCAGAGCCTGGCTGTTGTTCAACGTTCAGCTGTTGGTGTGCTGCCACCACCTCTCCGCAAGCGCGGTGGCAGGTGCACAGTAGACAGAGCAATGCCCGGCTCTGAAGGTGTGGCAAGGCTGTCCTCTCTTTCCCTGGGTGGCAGCGGTGGGACAGGAGTGGAGGGGATGCTAACCCTTCCAGACACTGCTGTTTGTGCCTGTGCCGAAGCTCTGGGGTTAATGGTCAGGTGGGTGCTGAGTGCTGACCCGCAGGCTGCACGGCTGCTCCATGGTAGCCCTGATGTGCCCATTTCTGGCTTCTGTATGGGGTCCAGGTGGCAAAGGAGTCACTAGCTCTGTGGGTTTTGCGAGCCGCCCCTTCACCCCATATGGTAAAGGGACAAGGATGATGGCTTCTTCACCTCTTCCAGGCTCAGACCTTCCACGTGGACCTGCTGCAGCACATGGAGAAGAACACCAAAATGGATGTGCAGTTCATCAGTGTGAGTGATGAACTCCCTTCTCCTCCTCAACCCTCCTCGTTTCCCTCTACCCTCTACCCAAGGGCTTTCCCTTGAGCACTTGAGGTGTTTCCTTGACTTTCCTCAGCAGAAGTTAGGGGGTATTATCTTCTTCTCTTGTCATGGACCAAACCCCCCCCAGTTTCGCTGATGATGGAGGGCTAAAGAGGGCAGGCAGCTCTTCTCCTTTGCGCAGTGGGACTTGCCGAATGCCTCAACAGGGCTGAGAGACTTGGCACCCCAAAAGCAGAGCTCACAGCTTCCCCAAACCACAGCCTTTGCATGGGTGTGGGTCCTGTGCCGTTGTGACCCAGCTGGCCATGCCAGTGAGTAGTGTCATGGAGGGAGACAGAGGCCTGGGGGCTTGCTCCCAGTGCCGGGGGAGCTGGGTGCCAGTTTTCGCTTCTGAGATCCTGAGGCTCATTAGCACTCCGGGGCCCTTCAAAACGAAGGGAAAGGTAAAGAAAGACTTTTTGTAAGAGGTCCAGGTGAAGCATGATTTCAGGGGGCTCAGGTGCTCAACCACCCATCAGAGCAGGACCCCTGCTGCATCACAGTGTGGCTGGGTCTCCGGTTCCTCACCCAGCCTGGTTTCTCCCTGGCAGGAAAGCCAGAAGCAGTATGAGCTGGAGTACCAGCGCAGAGCCACCAACCTGGATAAGTGCATGGCAGAGCTGTGGAGGATGGAGAGGGCCCGTGATAAAAACGTCCGGGAGATGAAGGTGAGCAGCGATTGCAGGAAGGGGAGTTAGAAAAAGAACTGGATGATTTATCTGGAGCCAGGACTGATTTCTGAGCAACCTTGTCCTTCCTTAAAAGCCAGGGGGTTGTCCCCAATGTTCAGAAGGCAGCAGACTTGTCTGGAAAGGAGGAAACTCCTTTTCTAGAGGGTGCTGTTGACCTGTGGTGCTCACTCCTGCCAAACCCTTGCCTCAGTGAGCAAGGACTTGGTCCCTGGCACTAGCTCCTCTGTGCTGCTCCAGCACTGCGAATGGACTGGGAAGCTGGTAGACACGATGACCCATTTCACCCTTTCCCCTGCCGTGTGTGAGCTCGCTCTGCCGGATTTACACTGATCCTTCCCTCCCTCTTTTCCCTGTGGCCCAGGAGAATGTGATGCGACTGCGCTCGGATATGCAGGCGTTTGTCTCTGAGAGCCAGAGGGAGGCTGAGCTGGAGGAGAAACGCCGCTACCGCTTCCTGGCTGAAAAGCACCAGATGCTCTACAACACTCTTCTCCAGTTTTACAGCAGGGTACGGCCCTGGCGTGCTGGGGAGCGGAGCTGGGGGAGCAGGCAGCATGGCTGGAAGGGGGCCATGCAGGCAGGAGGGGCCAGGGCCAAGCCTGCCCTTGGGTGAAGGCAGCATCTGTGCATGGACTGGGCAGGAAACTATTTCATTTCTTGCTGTGGGGTCCAGGCTGACTGTATTAGGCTGGGAGAGCATGGCTGGGGGTGAGGATGGTCCTGACATAGGGTTAGTTGGATGTGTGAGCGATGGGAGAGGGAAGGGCGAGGTAGGTGTTTATGGCAGGGTCACTGGGGCCAGGGGATCTCTGCTGGAGAGTGCCATCCTAGAAATTCACTCCCGTGGGGCTCAAACATAATTGTGGGAGGACCTAATCTAATGCACGTGGCAGCCCTCGACTCCCTCTATAACTGTTCTGCCCCGTCCGTCACCTCCTCTTCTCTCTCTCCCCAGGCCCGGGGCGTGATCCAGACCAAGGCGCCGCAGTGGAAGGAGCAGCTGGAGGCCAGCCGCAACCCCTCAAACAGCCACTCGCAGGGGCTTCTCACGGCCTCCCATGGCCAGGGGTATCCATCAGGCCGGCTCACCCCCACCCACCTCGAGATGGTGAGGAGCCCACAGGCAGCCTCTGCCTTGGCGGTGGCGAGGCTGCAGCTGCCCCTTTCAGGCTGCAGGGCAAGGCCAGTCCTTGGCCGACCGTGGTACTTGCTGCCTTGTCCAGCTTCCGTGGTCTTTCCTGGCCAAGATGAAGGGAAGCGTGCGTATGGGCTGCAATGGGGGAACGTGCGGGGTTTGGCTTTCTGAGAGGGACTGGGTATCTCTCAGAGCACCTCCCGCTTGACGCAGCCCCTGTGGATTCAGCCTCCTTTCCTTCCAACAGCCCCAGAGACCCCTTGGGGACTTTACTTCTCCCATGACTGGGAATAGATCCAGCGTCTTCTCTCCGGAGCCTCCAGAAATGAGACTGTCTCCTCAACCAGAGTCCCCCAGGCGGCCACTGCGGAGGACACCATCAGCCAGTATGACCCGTGTCCGGGAGCGATACTGTGGGGAGACACAGCAGTTCAGCCTGTCTGGGAACAGGGTTGGGTTTGGGGAGGGACCACCGCTCTATCAGACCACTGGTCCTCAGCCACATTCCTGAGCATGGTGAGAGGACAGTGCCTAAGGGAGCTGGGGAGGGCAAGGCTGAAAGAAGCAGAGGGTGAGCACAACCTTTCGAGCAGGGTCCATCTAGGACAAGGCCAGGTTTCCTGGCTGGCTGTGTGAGGGGGAGAACCCACAGGTGTGCAATTTTCAAGGCTCCTTGAACCATGAGGGCTGGTTCTTACTGGAGTTCCCATTTTGGTGACACACCTTCCCTTGCCCTACCAGATAAAATATTACCCCACCCTATGAAACCCAGCCAGTTACCTCATGTCTCACCTGCTTTTCCTTCCTGAAAAATTTCAGCTTAGTGTTTAAAAAAAAAAAAGGGCAGGGGAAGAGGAAAATGACCCAAATCCTCAGTTGCTGTAGCAGGGCTGGGAAGAGGGGCACGAGCCAGCCATTTAGCAGGCAGTGCCTGTGCTCTAGACATCTGGCCAAAGAGGACATAGTGCAAAGCAAGTGGTTTCAGCTTGAGTTGATTTTCTCCTGCAAGATGAATGTTTTACCCTTTCGCATGCTATGCCCTGCTCTCTGCCTGCAGAGAAAGGCCATCTACTCCTCTAGGATAATTACTTGACTGGGGAAGCACTGGTCCCTTCAAGGCAGCGTGGGTCTTGCAGGAGGATGCTGGACTCCAGCCAGACCCCTCTGATGCCTCCCTGCAGGTTTGCTCCCTACCGGCCGTACCTCCCGTTCGGGTTCCTTCGGCGAGGCCAGCAGCAGCAGCGAAGGCAGGAGGAGGAGCGGCACGGCGAGAGTGCAGGCTATCGTGCCCCACGCAACGGGTGCCAACCGGACCCTGCTACGGTTTGATCCCGGGGATGTCATCACGGTGCTGATGCCAGATGCGCAGAACGGCTGGCTGTATGGCAAGCTGGAGGGCTCATCCACGTACGTGACTTCGGTGCTGTAAATCGGCCTGGCAGGCTGATGCGGGCTTGTCGGGTCTGGAGCTGGGAGGCTTAAGCCCGAAATTATCTTCTCCCTCCCCTCCCAGTGTGGCCTGGGCACTGTGTCTCACCCACCATCTGGGTGGGACGTCGCCATGGCCTCAGTCATGGGCTGTGCCTAGCACGGGGGCTCTCCAAGCCGAGGAGATGTGGTGGGGCAGGGTGAGCGTGGATGAGCTGCCTGAGAAAGCTCCAGGGGCTCTGGGTAGAAGAGCCAGGGACGCAGTGACCCCCTCCCGGCTTGCATGACTGAGTGACTCCTGTCATGGGACCCAGGCCATGAACTGCTGGAGTTACCTGAGAGGCCTGGCATTTCCCAGCTCGCACCGCAACTGCTGCTGCACCCTCCGGCACAGACAGGGCATGGAAACTGCTGCACCCAGCGCTTACTGAATTACTCCCTGTGGTGCTGCCGGCCAACGCCTGTGTGCAAAGCCTGCCCTGTTCCACACGGGATCCCTGCGCTGTGCTCTGCAGGGAAGCTCACGCTCAGATGGGAGATGAGCAAAAGCAGTGCCTTTCGTTTTGGAGGGGTTTCTGGGGTGGAGTTGCTTTGCCCTAAGCAGAAGGGATTTCCACAGCTTTCTTGTGTGCTGGCCTTGGCGACCACGCTCAGTCAGAGCGTCCCTTCCTGGATTGCACCAACGTGGCTCCCGGTAGCAGGCATTTTGCACAGCCTCTGAGATAAGTGAGTCCTGCTCCAGGCTCAAGGACTGTCTCGCAATAACCCTGTGCCCCACCTAGGGGTGAAGGATGTGCAGAAACCCTGTCACACGTGGTAGCGGCAGCAGTGGCTTGGTTGATGTGTGGGATGGGTATAGATCAGAAGTGCTGAGCAGCTGGATCTGAAGAACCACAAACCATGGCTGCCTGGACCTCATTTGTCTCTGTTCCTGTGCCCTAGATGCGGCTGGTTCCCCGAAGCTTATGTCAAGCCTCTGGAGGATGCGAGGGATATGGAGGAGCCAGGCACCAGGTAACAGGAGAGCAATTGGCCAGGCAGGAGTTGGAGTGGCTCCTGGTAGGTCACTAACACCAGTGGGGTACCTGTTTGGGGTGTGCCCCATGGAGAGCTGCAGTGCTCCCATGCTGGAGCATCTGCTGAGAGCCTTGCCGTGCCCTGAGATCTCACAGGCTTACCCTAGATGGCTCCCCTAACACGTGCAATATCTTCTCAAAGGTGCTTGTGACTGGGCCAGTCCAAGCCATGTGTATTTTCTCCAGAGACATCCCATAGATACATGTTGTAGCTAGCACCGGTGCTGTTCCCTATTCCTTGCTCTTTGACTTTCACCCCACTGTCTTCTCCTCTTGCTCAGGTCCTTCCCACTGCGAAGCAGTCACAGTATGGATGACATCCTGGACCGTCCCAGCACTCCTTCCTCTAGCAACTGGCCTGCTGCTGCCCAGCCCAGTTTGCCGAACCCACCTCCCCTCTCGGTGGGTGCCAGCAGTCACCAGAGTGGGGTGGCCACCCTGGTTGGTTCTGGCTCCAAGGTGAGTGCAGGAGGAGTGTCTGGTGTGTGTGTGTGGAGTGGACCATGTCTGAGTTTCATCCTCCAAGGCACACCTTTTCTGCATTGGCCTGTTGAGAAAGAAGAACACCTTCCAGATGTTGGTGTGTGACCTCCTCCCTTCCTGAGCTGAGTTAGCACTGGCCTTTCTCACCCAGTCTGTTCGCATGCCGCCATGTCCTGTAGGCCCTGCGAGTCAGCCTTGTGTGTGCAGATCCTCAGTGCCTGGCTTTGCTCCCCCAAGGGACTGCTTTTCTGCCCCTGCCCTCCTCATTTCTCTCTCTTTTTGCTCACCAGGGACCCTTCAGTTCAGTCCTTTTCTCCATGACCTCCCAGCCTGATTTCTGGTGGCTCCAGGGCAGCACCTCTTTCTGCTAATAGTAGGACCATGGAGTGATCAGGCTGGGCTGGGAGTGGGTGACCAGCTAACAGAGATGCCATCCTCCTTCTCCCTTCAGAGAATGGAGAAGAGTTTCATAGGGCTCCTCTTCTAAATTCAAGCAAGGGTCCGATTAAAGTCCCGTAAAGATGGGGTAGGGGAAAAGCTAGGGGCAAAGGCTGAGAGCACAGCCATTTTGGAGAGCCTTAGAACAAGTTGTGTCCAACCCATGGCTTATGGCTGCACTTATCACTGCTTCCAGCTGCGGGGAATTGACTGGTAAGGACAGTCAAAGTGAAAGTTGGGAACAGTTAAAGGTGAGGAACCTGGGAGAGGGAAGAATGGTGCTGCCTGTGGGGCATTTACTTGCTCAGTCTCGTAGGAGGCTGGGAAACCTCATTTCTGGTCGCTGGTTCCAGGCCAGTGAGAGGTTCCAAGCAAACAGATGGCTCAAAGGACTGAAAAATGTAACATTTAATTACTCTTTTTTCCCTTCATGTCCTGCTCTGTGGTTTCGGGGAGCCTCAGGCTGCACAACACAGAGGGGAACAGGCTCTGCAGCCTATTCCCACCTCTGGGTCACTGGTTTCCATCTGGTCCCAGGTCTAAGGTGTAGGGATAGACCTGGGATTAAGCAATGAAGCATGTGGAACATTTAGAGTACCATGGCAGAGAAAAATTGAGCCTCATTAAAAGTTTGGAAAGACTCAGCCTTGCTCTAAACTTCTGCCCAAGACATCCCCCAGTTGAGCCAGCAGCAAATAGGTGCGTGTTTGACTTCCCAGCGGGAACACAGATAGACACACATGGCTTTCCTGTCCGCCACCAGCTACAGAAACCAGTGTACTTTAGCAGGCCAGTTGTCACTGATCCATCATTATCTACTGGCCAAGAATAAGGGCCTCAGGGCCTAGGTCCATCTTTTTCCATCAGATTGGTCCACATTTAAGCAGTATGTGGTGTAGGGTAGGGTGCAGCACTACAGCTCTTGAGTTCCCTGTGGGTGCAGGAACCATGTGAAGGCACTGATGATAAACTCTTTGCCAGGGTGTGTGGGCAGTGTGAGGGGGGCATCTCTGGCTGTGCTGGCAGGGTAAAATCTAGCTCAAACTGTCACTGTTTGCTGTGCTCTTCAGATATGACACTTTGGGGATCTGAGGCATCTTCTTTCTTCCCCAAGACAAAGGGAGGTGTCCTAGGGGAATAGGGAACCTGTGGTGTAGGGACAACCCCCACCACAGAAATCCATAGCGGTGAATTTGTGGGATTATGCAAAGTTTGAATGAATGAGTCAGAGCCCCATTAATAGGACTCGGGCTCCTAACTCACTTAAGTGTTTTGTGAAATCTTCCTTCGTGTGTGCGGTGTTTCCTGCCCCACTTTTGTCTCACCATTCCCCTCCCCACCCCGGATTGCTCACTGCTGCCTTTCTTTTCACTGCAGAAACCAGCAGTATTTGACCAGCCCCCTGAACTCTTCCCACGGTGAGTGAGGCGTGGAGCTGCGCTCTGGAATCATCAGATGGGGGGGCATTATTACAATACTATTATTATTTAATCTTTTGGATTGTCAAACGTGGGAGGAACAGGGAAGTGTCTGGAGGAAAGCAATGCACAACCCACCTTCCAGGACAGGAGGTGGGGCCACAGAGGTGGGCCATTCTGGCTGACTGGGAAGGCTCTCTCCTACCTCTGGTAGTACAAGGTAGGACCTGAGCACCCTGAGCAGATGGCCAGACCTGCATGCTCCTTCTGATCCTTCTTGGAAGAGCCGCAATAGCAGCTTGCAGCCTGAGCGTGGAGCTACATGATCTGTGCAGCTCTGCGTGCTTGGAAAGGGCTGAGGCGTAAGGGACGTGGCTTTTAGCTTTGATGAGTCAGGTCTGTGGAGATGAGACTTGCCATAAATCCCTGCTTTCCTTCCCCTGCAGCTGGGTTGGTGTCTCCATGTTTCTGGCATGGTGCTGTGGCCTCTTTCTGCTCCCTGACTCTTTGCTTGGAGGGTCAGGGGCCACAAGTGTAAAGTGCTATCGCAAGGGACAGCCTTGTGCTACTGTCCCTTCTTCATCCTATGGAAGAGGGAGGGTGAGAAGCCCTGAGGAGAGCCCAAGGGGAACCACATGGGAACCTGCAGCAGGGTGTGTTAAGGAGGGAGAAAACATACTCAGCAGCCAGCTTTACCACACTCTCCTCCTTGGCATGGAGGTGGCTGTCTGGCAGGACTAAATAGCCTTTGCTTGGTCAGTGGGACACCTGCATGGTCTTTGCAGATTTCCTGATGGTTGCCTGTTTCCTTTCCCCTTCCAGAGGTACCAACCCCTTTGCCACAGTCAAGCTGCGTCCCACAGTCACCAACGACCGCTCGGCACCCATCATCTGATGAAGCGGGGCTGTGGACGGCAGAGAATTTCAGCAGGGAAGGGGGAGGCATACAAGTGACGGGCTGTGACCCCCAGCTGGGCAGCAACCTAGTGCTACCACTCACGGAGTAACCTCTCTTTTCCCCACCCTTCCCTCAGGGTCATGGGGACCCGTCTCGCCTGGCTGTCTGGCGTGCTTTAGCCAGCAGCAGATCCCTGCTGCTCTTTTTGGATTGACCCCTGTCCCCCCTTCCCGTGTGATGTTACTGTACTTGAGTGGGAGAAGCCTGGTGTTACTGGTGCTGGTGGCCCGGGAGAGGTGATGTTGATCTGGGAGGCAAAGGGTAAGGTCATCTGCAGCATGGGGCAGTGCTAGGAGGACGAGGAAGCCCTCTGCTGTGGGCGGAAGACACTCACCGAACAGTCCCTTTGCTACCAGAAGAATGAACCCCAAAGGGAGGAGGCCACAAGAAGGCTTCCAGCAACGTGGTCCGGCGGATGGGGTCTGCAGCGTGCAACTCTCTGCTCTTGGCCCCTTTGGCAACCGTGTAGCAGCATCTGCCCCTTCTCACCCCCAGCGCAGCCCCTTCCCTTGCTGGGCAGCCCTGGGGCAAGGCAGGGGCAGGTGACAGCACTGCCACCCTCCTCCTTTGCCTATTGTCCTGCGGAAAAGATTTGTTTTTTTAAAAAATAAAATGAAGAATGCCGCTTCCATAGCCATCCCAGCGGCTGGGACATCACCTCGGTCAGAGGATGCAGGGGGAGGAGGACATGGGGTCCCTGCCAGCACTGGGGCCATGATGGCTGCCAATGGTTGGGGGGTTGAACGCCGCAGCACCAAGGCTCTGGCTAGGGCAACAGCCAGCCCAGGGGGCCAGGGCAGACATGGAGGGCACCAGGAGGGCTGCACGACCCACCGTCAGCCACCCCCCAGCCCCCCCCAGCTGTCCTGCCACTGGAGGGCAGCAAGCCCCCATTTTGTGGCCACCATGCACGAGCAGGCCTTGCCCGGCGGCCATCCTCTCCTCGCCCAGGCTGTGAGCCCCAGGGGTGCCCGGGGGTGGCTCGGTGTGGGGGGGAAATGCTCCCCCGGGGGCCTGCGGGTGCCCTGCCAGCCTGGCCCCACCACTGGGGCCAAAGGGAGAGGCGGCGAGGGCAGGAGCGCGAGCAACGGGCAGGGCTTTAGCCGATTAGCCTTATTAATAGAAATTAAACCCCAGCTGCGAGCACTGCAAAGCCCCCGCAGGCCCCCCTGCCCTGCCACCAGAAAGGCACAGCAGTGGGGGCTGAGGGGCTTTGGGGGTTTAGAGCCTGGGCCTTTCCCTCCCCCCCTTCCCCGAAATCCCACCTAGGGCGTGCCCCGGCCCCCTCTCTGGAAGTAAAACGGGTTCCCCTGCGCATGGCCAGAGAGTGGCTTGTCCCTGGCGCCCACCAGACACCCTCCTGGGTGGCAGCTGCCGAGGGGTTTCGTTTTGGTGGGGGGTGGTTAGTGAGCTGCCAGGGCTGGGCTGGATCCCGCCCTTCGAGCCATGGACAGCAGTGATTCCTCGGCCGGTCCACCTTGTCTTTGCTCTCTGCTGGGCACGTGCCCTGCAGGACCACGCCAGCGCTTCTCCATCCTTCTGCCCGGCGGCTGAGGAAGCGGTGGGGGGGCTTCGAAAGCAGCCCCTTCCTCCACTGTGCCCTTTACTGAAGCATGAGCCTGTGCCCTCATCTTCCACTGCCCCCCTTCCCAGCACCCTCCCTCCTGGCTGGGTCCATCACCAGCACCCCCCCTGCCTCGCCCCGCTTCCTCCTTCCTCGGCCCCTCCGAATCTGCCCCCTGCCCCGCTCTGCTGGGGGAAAGGCGAGGAGCCCCTGGGCAGCGGGATTACCGGGGGATTCGAGCCGCGGCAGGCAGCCACCTCCTCCCCATTGGCTGGAAAAGCCTCTTAAAAGTGGAGAAGTGCTTTCTGCCCGCTCAGCACCCACCGGTCTCTGCCGACCTGAAACCATAAGCGGCTGCTGACCCACATCCACGCTGGGAGCACCGTGGGGCACTACCTGGCACCCGCAGGAGGCAAGGGGGTCCCCCGCGCGGGGCGTCCCCCCGGATTGGCCGCAGGTGGCTTTGCTGGGCAGCATCGGAGCCAGAGGAAAGCAGGCTGAGAGGGGGATTAGCTCTCTAGTGAGGGGGTAGTAGCCCCGAAGGAAGGAGCGGGGCACAAGAGACCGCTCGACGGGCGCTGGATTCCTGCAGGCATCGCCCTGTGCCCTGCTGACGGCCCGTGCCCACCATGGAGCAAAGAGCCAGCGGGACCATCTAACCAGGGGCCCTCGCGCAGAGCCGGGAAGTGCCAGCCGGAGGGAGAAGGGAGCGCTGCGGACAGGTCCGCTTGGCCCTCGGAGGCTCAGCCCGTGCTCAGGAGGTCATCGCTTCGTTGCGCAGGTCAGTGGCACGAAGGGGTGCTTGCGTCCAGGCACCGGCTGCTGACGGGGCAGCTCGTTCCAGGCCTGCACTCATTTAATTCTCTAACGAATGCTTTCCCAGGGTGTTGTCTACGGGCTGGGGAGGCTGGTGGCATGAATTGTGGCCCTTGCATTTAACAAACAGACTCTCCCTACCCCATCCGTACTGTGTGGAGGCATGAGGAGCCATCCTAGCATGCATATGGACCCTTCTGGGTGCAGCTTGCCTGGCACAGCAGGGCTTTGCTGGGCGTTGTCCAGCACCGACGGCTCTGTCCTCTGTGTGCATCCAGGGACTGGCAGCCATGGCTGAACCTGCTGCAGCCTTCGGCCTCCCATCCTGGGCTGGTGACTTCTGGCATCGGCGCAAGTCTTGTCCTGGCACTCACCTGCAGCTAGCTCTCCGGCAGTGCCTGCTCTGGCCCACCTGCGTGTGATGCACGGGGAAGGGCAGGTGCCCATGCTGATGAGCTTTTAGGTGCATGTGAACGTACTCGTGGTATTTTTACCTGTGAATAAAGCTCCTTAACTGAGGAGAAAATAATAGCAAGCTGTAGAATGTGCAAAGGCAGGTGCAGGGTACACGCTGTGACCACCGTGAGCAGAAGAGCCAGCATATGTGCCGTGGTGTTAGGAACAAGGCAGCTCTGAACTGCCTGGCTCAGAGCTGGGATAAATCTCCAGCAGAGCTACGCTATAGCATATTGGCTTTGGAGGCATCTCCACAGGCGAGCTACTCTGGTGCACCTCATCTTTTTCAGCCAACATCTAGTTGCAGGCAGGTAAAAGCCCCTTCATGCCTTGCTGTACTGTTGAGTAGCACTGAGCAAGTGGCTCCTGCAGAGGTACCCATCCAGCTCCAAACTCAAAGACTACTACTGGATGTTTGTCTAATGTGCTCTTTAAAATCAGATGCCGTTGACTCATCCTTCACAGGCAATGAAGAAATCTCTGAAGAGCATGCCACAGATGGACAAATATTTTCTTGCTAGGAAGCCGGGGGGAAAAAAAAGATGAATTGCAGTGGTTTGATTGGTTCATTTGGTTTGTGGTGCAGGACGAGATCAAGAGCGAGGCTGGGAGAGGGGCTTGGATAAATAGGCTCAGGCTGTGTTTGGTGTCAGTCACTCTTATTTGAGGTAGCTATGTGCAGCAGATGGTGCAGTGGTGAAGCACTAGCACCGATCGAGAAATCGTTGCGCCTTTGCAGCAGGTCATCTTTTGTACAGCTGTACCTAGCTTGTCAGTCAGGTGGAGCTGGGAGAGGAGCAGCAGGTGGGTAATGGCAGAAGCTGAGCGAGACTCTTCAGTCTGGCTGTCCCAGTGCTAGTGACCCAGATAGCACCAGAAAGGGTGTTGGGGGGGAAGGTATGCGTGTCTGGAGAGTGTGTAATGAATATTTTCTTCCTTGCAAAGATTCTTTGCGTTGAAAATGTCTTTATAGCACCCTATTCTCAGTTCATGCCTCTGCCCCTTGCCACAGTCCCTGAGACCTGGGCTGGGGGGGAGAGACTGGAGTAGCCTGCGCCAGCCCCTGTGTTCAGCCCGAGAGTTGTTAGGATATGGCCATCCAGAAGAAGAGCTGCCCAATCCACACTCAAAGCCAGATCCTGCTCCCTTTATTCATGGCTGATAGGGTCCTGAAAGTTTGGGGATCTCTGCTGCAGGGACCCATGGTGGTGGCAGACGCCTGGGTGCTGCCATGAACAAACCCTCAAGTGTTTTCAGGAGCAACGGTTCCCCGGGGAGGGGAAGGAGGGAGACCACTGTGGGTGGCTGGTGACTCTGATTCCACCCTTCCCTCCACAAGTCAACCTTAGCTCAGGCACCTGACTAAAACCAACCAGCCAAGACCATTTTGTGCCTCCTCACATCGATGTACTGTGGGTGCAGGTGCCATGTCCCTCTGCTAGGTCCAGAACTGGCCTAGTTGCCTTGTCTTACAAGTCCCTTCTCCAGTATCCCCTAAACTATGGTTTCAGACCCCTCTCAGAGCACTTCCCAGCTCTGTTTCCAGCCTTGTCTCTGCATGCTGAACCTCCTGCAGCCTGAGAAAGACCAGTCACTCTCATTTTCTGCAAGATTCAGGGGTGTCACAGGGCAGGACCACCTCTTGCCAAGCAAGGGCCCTTTACCTGGACTATGCCCCAGCCTGTGCCATCCATGCTTTTCCCTAAAGGATTTGCACTTGTTTAACCTGCAGAGCAACAGCAGTGCTATGGAAATCAGGGCAAGTCGTCCCCATTGCTTGGAGGACGCGAAGAAGAGGTACTGCCTTGAGAAACGCACCCAGATCCAAAGCTCCCAGGTGCTAGCCCTCCATAGGAGTGTCCTTGTCCCCTCGGCAGTCTCCAGTCAGCACGTGACTGCTGGCATTTCCCACGACTGCCAGTGCCAAGGGATGGGGACATTGTCACCATCTCGTAGTCCTCCAGCCAAGGGAGCTGGGAGGAGAGAGGACCCGCGTTGGGGTGTATTGCCAGCAGGATGGTGATAGGGCAAACTGGATCCGGCAAAGCCCAGCTCAGGCATGGAGAAAGCCCACCTGCTTTCTAACGCCTGTCTGATGCTACTTAGGAGCATCTATAATCAAAGGCCAGTGATGTTTTTGCATACAAAATGTGTGTAAATAAGCCTGGCTGAACAAGAAACTGAGGCCAATGGTGCTGGAAGGGGTATGGCAGAGACCTGGTGTCTAGGGGAGAAATGAGAAAAACATACCCACAGCAGCCAACTGGAGCAAAATTCCTGGGCAGCTTAACAGCCCCAAGAGCGACTCACAAGACATCCCCTCTAATTCCCTCCTTCTCCCCCCTTAGGCTTTGTTCCGGACCCTCCATGTAGGTACAAAGCCCTAATCTCTCTGGCATGCAAATAACCACTGCCACCGGTTTGCCCGTGCTCTCCCCCTTCACCCATTTCCCAAATCTGACCCCTCACGGCAGGGAAGGGAGGGTGAGGGAGAAGACTGTGCACAGAGGCCTCCCGGAGGAAAGCACAGCAGGGTTAATAGACCTCCTGCGTCCCACTGCTGGAGGCGTCTGGAGCAGGGCAGGTCCTGGAAGGCTCCCAGCTGGAGCAGACTGGGAGGGGAGAGGCTCAAAGAAAGATCTTGGGAGCTGAGTGGGGTTCATGTTGCTGGCTCTCACCTTGCACCAGCCTGCAGGCAAAGCTGGATATGGAGCAAGTGGGGTGCTGCAGATCCTGATGCCCCACCACATCAGATACAGCTCTCTAGTCTCAGCTGGCAGCTATGGTCCTGCTTGGCTGCGTCTGACCAGGGGTTAGAGAGCTGTGGGCTGCCCCGAGCTCAGGGAGACCTTCCCACCTCTGCCCAGCTGTGGCTTGACCTTGCACCCTGAAGCAATCCTGCCTTGCCTGGCAGGATGATGGTGCAGAGAGATGATGTGGTCCCCCAGTGAGGCTCTTGGAGTTTGGAGATGATGGGCATGGAAAGAAACCTTGTAGTAAATGTTTGTCTGCTATGCTCTTCTTTTCTTGCAGTGCCTGGAGACTTCTCTCTCTCTCTCTCTCTCTCCCTCTGTTGCCCTACCTCATCCTGGTCTGCCTTTCCCTTCCCAGGCTAGACGATGGGGAGGGCTGACCCAGAGGAAGGGCAGCTCCCAGCTCCCGTGAAGCCCCCGGATGGTGGCTGGGGCTGGATCGTGCTCCTTGGCTGCTTTGTGATCACCGGCTTCTCCTATGCCTTCCCGAAAGCCGTCAGTGTCTACTTCAAGGAGCTCATGAAAGATTTCCACGTGGGCTATAGTGACACAGCCTGGATCTCCTCCATCATGCTGGCCATGCTCTACGGGACAGGTGATGCTTGGATACGCTTCCTCCTCCCCAACTTGTGCCTTCCCCTGCCCTGCTATGGGCCCAGACCATGTCCCTATGGGCTTTTCCCATGCTCACTGGCCCGGTCATGAATCAACATGCAGAATGCAATTGTCCCACCACTTCTCTTCTAGAAGTGTGCTGCATTTCATGTCCCTGTTTGCTCTGCCCCAGGAGACCTCAGGGGTCACCCCACCTGCCTCTCAGACAGTTGACACGGGGTTTGCTGCCATTGCTGAAGTGCTGCCCCTATGACACCAACCCCCTCTTGCTCCCAGGGAACAGGGGGCTGAAGGCAGGGCAAAGCAGAGGTCTCCACTGCAGCCTCTCTCCCTTGGCCAGGCCCAACGCATGTGTATCTAAGCAGCCAAGCACCATCAAGGCCAAGAAATGGCCTCAGGTTGCGCCAAGGGAGATTGGACATTAGGAAAAATTTCTTCACTGAAAGAGTGGTCAAGCCTTGGAACAGGCTGCCCAGGGAAGTGGTTGAGTCACCATCCCTGGAAGTATTTAAAAGACGTGTAGATGAGGTGCTTAGGGACATGGTGTAGTGGGCGTGGTGGTGTTGAGTTGATGGTTGGACTCGATGATCTTAGAGGTCTTTTCCAACCTTAATGATTCTATGATTCTATGATCATTAGTGTTTCATCTTCCCCAAGAGCCCTGCTTGGGCTGGCTGCCCCTTCCCAGTTGTCCTGTCTCCTTCTGGTCTCCTACTCTGTCTCCTCTGCTTCCTCCCAGGACCAGTATGCAGCATCATGGTGAACCAGTTCGGCTGCCGGCCCGTGATGCTCATCGGTGGGCTGCTAGCTTCCTCTGGGATGATCCTGGCATCTTTTACCACCAATATCATTGAGCTTTATCTGACAGCTGGCGTGCTGACGGGTGAGAGTCCCAGGAGTTGGGGTAGTGGGGCACAGACTTACCTGGGGAAGAGCCAAGACCATGTTGTATCTCCCTTTAGCCATGTCTAGCATCAGGTCTCCCCTCGCCTATTCGCACCTGCTCACAGAAAGCATCTAGTCCTGAATGTTGCACCTGTGGGAGATGCATCTGTTGGATAAACAGGCAGGGCCTGTGGTTGAGGGGAGAGGGACAGAAGAAACATGTGATGCTCAGTGGTCATAGCAACTGGGGTGGCATCAGTATATAGTGATAGGTCTAAACATGGCCATAGTTACCTGATTCAAATACACTTCAGGTAGACAAGCTGTTTTAGCCCATCGTCTCCGTGTGCAAGCCACTGACATGAAGGAGCAGAGGCTTGTGAGGAACACATCATGGGACTTCAGGACTAGGATAGTCTGAGGGGAGTTTTCAGCTTGTTGCAAACCATGTCTCATGTTCTTGCACTCCCTGTCTCTCTCCTGGCTCCCACCCTCATGCAGGTCTGGGTATGGCGTTGAATTTCCAGCCCTCACTGATCATGCTGGGCACCTACTTTGACAAGCGTCGGCCTCTTGCCAATGGACTGGCTGCCGCTGGGAGCCCTGTCTTCCTTTCCTCCCTCTCTCCACTGGGGCAAGTGCTGCTGGAGAAGTTTGGTTGGCGAGGAGGGTTCCTTATCATGGGGGGCCTTCTGCTTAACTGCTGCACTTGTGGGGCAGTCATGAGACCCCTGGATATGGGCATGAAGCGGAAGATGGAGAAAGCTCAGGACAAATATGAAGCCAAGGAGATGCTGCCCATAGGAGGGAAATCAGAGGAGGGAATCAGCACCACTGATGGAACCAAGAAAGCCAAGAAAGCCAAGAAGAAGCCCAAGAAAGGAAAGAAGCTTCTGGATTTTAGTATCTTTTCCAACCGAGGGTTTATCATTTACACTATTTCAAAGTTCATCCTGGTCTTGGGTCTCTTCGTGCCCCCCATTTTGCTGGTCAACTATGCCAAGGACACAGGCGTACCAGACACAGAGGCTGCATTCTTGCTCTCCATCATTGGTTTCATAGACATCTTTGCCCGCCCAGCCTGTGGCATGGTGGCAGGGTTGAAGTGGGTCCGCCCTCACGTGGCATACCTGTTCAGCTTCTCTATGCTCTTCAATGGCTTGACAGACATCTGCAGTGCCAGGGCTAGCAATTACACGGGGCTGGTCATCTTCTGCGTCTTTTTTGGCATCTCTTACGGCATGGTGGGAGCACTGCAGTTCGAGGTGCTGATGGCCATCGTTGGCTCTCAGAAGTTCTCCAGTGCCATTGGGCTGGTCCTACTTATTGAGGCTTTCGCTGTGCTCATCGGTCCACCCTCTGCAGGTAGGTCTCTTGCTGCAAAACACAGGTGATTCATTTGGCTGCCATTCCACAGTATTGCAGGCATAGGGCATGGGCACGGTACTTGAAGATCGACCCTATTTCTTGACTTCAAATTTCCTCTGGAAGCTGAGATCTGAAGTGAGAGCTCCTAGTTTCACTCTATGCACCACAACAGTGAATCTGAGCAGGGGCAGAAGATGGCAAGTGATATTTCTCTCTCTGCTCAGAGACCTGAGTGATGGCAGGCATATAGAGCTATCCAGAATGGCATGACTTCCAGCGTTCCTCGGTCCTGATCAGTGGCACTTCCCTCTCTTTCATGCTGGGATCCAGGTCTCTGCCTTCACTGTGAATGTTGCATAAAATCATGTTATGGGTAGGGTCAGGCACATGCTGCAGGCAAACCTTTGAGTGTCTTCAGTAGGACAAGGTGAGGGTCTTTCAAGTTCTCCTTGGTGTCCGTGGCCTTTTGATTGGTGCTGTAGGTAATGATCTCAATTTGTGTTGGCCCCAATCCCAGGTGTTTTGGTGTCAATCAAGTCAGAACAGTTTGTCAGCCACCTGAGGCATTTGCTGTTACTTTTTTTTAAGAGGATTAAGACACTCACAGCTTCTCAGCCAGTCTAGCCTAGGCCACAGTCCCTGGTAAGCTCCATGCCCCACAAACAGCCCATAAACAGGCTGGTGAATGGGGAAAGACCCTTCACCCAAGAAGTTGGTGTAGGTTATTGTTAAGTGTCTGATCAGGTCTGAGAAAGCCAAATCATGCCAAAGGCTTATTTCCAAATGAAGTGCAGTTCCCTGCATGTGCAATTTGCGAGGAAGGGTCAGGGACAGACCATGGGCAAATCCCTGGGCAGGAACCACTCCGTTGCTTCCTGCACTCCCTTCCCTCAGCTGCAACACATGGGCTAAAGCCCATCAGTGAAGGCCTCTGTGAGAATGATCTTTTCCCCAGCACATACCACCAGTCATGAGCAAACTCAGCAACTCCACCCAGCTCTCAGGTAAAAATTGGTGGCTTAGAGAAGACCCTCTTGATGCTAACAATAATTCATGTCCCATCTTCCAAGCTGTGGGGCAGTTGGCAGTCCCAGGCGAGGGAGGGTCAAGAAGTATGTGTCTTGGAAGCAGCTGCAGAGAGATCGTGGCGGGGGAGAGGGGGATTTAGCAGCGCCTTGCTCCAAAGAGCAAGGCACGCCAGTGGGTGGTGATGGGGGACACATCCCTCAGCCCTCCTGCCTCAGCTCAGCTGTGCCTTGGTACTGTGCGCACGCGCAATGGGGCGCAGACGGTGCAGGATCACCGAAGAACGGCGTTGGGGGGGAGCCAAGTCGTGGTTCCCACCTTCCCCCCAGGGGGACCCGCTGCTGCAGGACCCCCCCTGGTACGGGACGCTTGAGTGTGCTGGCAAACCCGGCGGCTCGGACTCGGGGGAGCAGCGCTCGGCTGGAAGAAGGGGATTGAACAAAGTGGCTTTGTTTGGTGTAATCCTCCTGAGCTGCTTCCCGCTCCGTGGGGCTGCGGGGGTTTGGCACGGGATAAGCTGCACACACGCACACATGCGCGCGCGTGCACGCAGGCTTCTCGCTCGCCGTTCGGCTTGGGTGAACAGGGGCACATTCACCTGGGGAGGAATTCGCCATGTGCCTCCCATGACTGGTCCGGGAGCCACCTCAGCGTGCCCTGGGGCTGGTTTCAGGCCACGCACCACAGCACAGCAGGGACCGGAGGTCACATGCGCAGTCAGGAGCACGCGGGACTGGGATGAAGCCTCCGGTCACCATGGCCCCATCCTGACTGCAGCAGGGCGGCTGCTCAGGCTCCCCAGCAGCAAGGACTTGGAACCCTCCCTCCATTGCCAGCCCTGGTGCATTCAGAAGATACAGAGAAAACATCTCTTTGGCAGAGAAATCATCAGGTCTGGGCCAACCAAAAGGATTTCTCTACCAAAGAGCTATTTTTTCTCCCCCTCTGAATGTTTTCCTGACATGATAGCTTAAGAAATAGCAATGCCTCTCAAATTTTGTTTCTTTTCTGAGACTGGACAAGCCAAGTCCTCAGAGGCTCATCTCACCTTGGCACCACGACGCGAGACCATTAGTGTGTCACAACCATTTAATCTTATCCAAAAAAGGGAAAACACCAACCCCGCACTCTTACAGTACTTTCCCTGGTGGTAGAGTGTGGCTTTTGCCCAGGGTGCTTTTTAGATATTCAGGGTTCTTGCTCTTCCCTTGAGAAATGGGGGAGCCATTTCAGCCAAACGCAGGTGCTGCCTGCCTGTGCTGGGCTGTCCATGAAGGCGTGCATAGGCTGAGGCTAACAACTGTCTCATTTCTCCTCCAACCATCAGGCCGCTTGGTCGATGCTCTCAAGAACTACGAGGTGATATTCTACCTGGCAGGCTCAGAGGTGGTGCTCTCTGCTCTCTTCCTGGCCATGGCCACCTACTGCTGCCTGAACAGGGGGAAGAAGGATGAACCTCCCCCGGAGAAGAACCCCTCCGCGGGCGGCGGGAGCGACACCGAGGAAGCAGAGTCCGACGTGCAGGAAGCTGAGGAGCACAGCAGCGACAACCACCAGCCGGCCCACAGCACTGACAACGCCGTGGTGGCGGCCAGCGAGGAGGCCAACCACGTGGCAGAGGAGCAGAGCGGGGAGGGAGGCGGGTGTCCCGAGGGGGACGGGGAGGTGTTGGCACGAGACGGCTGCAACGCTGACCAGACGGTGGAGAGGGACAGTTTTTAGCCAGGGCAGAGGAACAGGGATGTATAAAACTGGCCGTGTTTGCATGCAGCTCAGCGTGGGAGGGTAGGTGGGATATGGGGTGGAGAAAGTTGAGACAAAAGCAGATGTAAGAAGTAAGAGGGAGAGGTATAAGAATAGCTGGTCCTTATGTACATATGTCCGCATACCTACCCAGTGATACGTCTACTTGCATCCTGCACCCATGCTGGTACAAGACAGGCTCAGAGCAGCCCAAACACCAAAAAGAAAAAAAAAAAAAATCATCTTTCCTCACTTCCAAACCAGCCCTGGAGAAAGTCTTTTGAAGAAGCTGCCAAGGACTCTCCTTTTCCTTCTGCATTGTCACAATACAGAACAGAAACAATTAGAGACTCTTTGTAATCAGATCTGGTACGCTTTGGTCTGGTGTCAGTGTTTCCCCCGCCCCACTTCCACGGTCGGGATCGCGCCAGGCTAGCTGACAGTAGGTTTAGGACGTGGTGTAATTCATAGCTATCACCCGGGCCTCCTCCAGCTGCAGCCAGCATGGGGGTAGACACTGCGTTTCCTGCAATACCTCCCTCGGGCACTGCCAAAACGGTGGGACACCGGCTCCAACCACCTCCGTCTGGAGCATCTTTTGTGGGCGGTAAAGCCGGGGCAGTGACACATGATGCTGCTTTTCCAAGTAGGGAAGCGCTGGGTTAGAGGCCGCTGCTGAGGTGCAAGAAGAAGACATCTAAGAAAGACTTAATGCCATTAGGTGAGCAGCCACGAGACGGAGTCTCGCCGACAGGAATAGCAGCGAGCCAGTTTTATCTAAGCTGAAGCGAGTCCTGTTGACGTGTGAAGGGAACAACTTGGCCCCTACAGGGGTGGGGGTTTCAGGGCAGGTAAATAACCGTGTCTCAAGCAATTATCCACTCAGCAGGAATGAAACCAGATATGTGTGTGTGTTTTCCTTTTAAATAGAGAAAACCCCCTTACGTAAAGGAATCAAAGATAAGGCAGAAGGACAAGCCACAGCCTCTGGATGCCACTAACGAGGGTGCTGGAGCACGTGGTAAGGCAGGCATGACCCCCTCACCCCCATGGCAGTGGTGGATTTCTAGATTCAGAGAGGACAACCTTCCCTGGCATGCTTAAACCACTCCTAATCTGCTTTAGGACTGGATCTTTTATAAAGGGCCAAAGCCCTTTCTTCCGGTTTCCTGAACTGCTTCACCTCAAAGGCCCTGGGGGAACCTGTGACTACAGCGAGGGATCAAAAACTAAGCAGAGGGCTACAGGGAAGGCAGCTCATGGGACCATAAAAATGGGTGTTTCATTCCAGAGCAGACTGACTACAAATTCAAGGGTAATGGCTGAAGCCTGCAGGACCCATAAAGCCATTTAAACCCAGAGAGGGGGTAGGAACATGAAGGAAAGGGTTTCATTCTAGATGCTCCCAAGCAAAAAGAGCAGTAAATGATGAGCAAAATAAAGCTGCTGAAGAATGTCAGTTTAAGAAGAGAGGTAAGAACTGGAAATTGGAGAGGAGAAGGTAAACCCCATGGGGCTGTGCCCTGTCCCACCATGGCTAACACCACCGCTGTTAGCTCTGATTGTGAGCCAGTCACAGCAGTGACTTTGGGCTTTTTCCTATTCAAACCCACTTTTAGACACATCCCAAATCAGACTAAGCACCACGACAAACCCCAGATGCAAAGCTCTGGGAGAATGCAGCAGCAGCAGCAAGGGTGATGGAGCCCCGCAGGCATTCATTCACTGCTCTGCAAGCTTGTTCTCCCCTCCCCACAAGGTAAGATCACTGTTTCTGCTCTGCTCGACCAAGTTGCTCTGCAGCTCTTGCCCCAGCAACACCAAACCCCTGTCCCCCAGGCCGGGTTTTTCTTATTCACCAAAACCCCCTCCAAGAAGCAGCTCACAACTTCCCAGAGGTCCGAGGTCCACAGCATGAAAACAACTGCCCTTGTCAGCACCAGGCAGGTCACTAGAACAAGGTCCCCTCTGTTTCCTTGTCACCAGTCAACATTTCCCGCTAAGCTTCCCGCTCTTAAATCTTCTCACAAAAGCACATAAATGCCCTTAGGGTACAAGAT
Organism: Calonectris borealis; assembly: GCF_964195595.1. NCBI lineage: Eukaryota > Metazoa > Chordata > Aves > Procellariiformes > Procellariidae > Calonectris > Calonectris borealis. The sequence goes on from NC_134312.1 coordinate 57,932,906, forward strand.
CTTGCTACAGACGGTGCTGTAAGATACCCAGACCTCTTCCTTTACCTCCATCAGTCAGGCTGCAAAAAACCTGGCTACGCTGCCTTCCACTTTGTGTTGTTTGCTTTCAGGCAGGCTCCGCTGAAGCATTTTTCTCTGTTCCTCTTAACTGCTCCGTATTTTGGCACAACAAACAGCTCTGAAAGAGGATCAGGGACTTAGGCATCAGCTCAAGCTTGTGATGCAACAGCTGAGCTGCGTGGAGAAGCTGGCCCTGGAGGGGTGCAAGGATGCCACCAGGCAGGACTGAGACAACTGGTGGCTTTACAAGGCTGGTGTTCCCCTGGGAAGCCAAGATGCAGAGAAGCTGGTATTACATGGAGGACTGGCCTCGCTACAGCATTTATAAGCTTCCTCCTCTGGAAACCTGTGCTGCAGTGACCACCGCAGCTTGGCACAGAGATTATCCACGAGTATGAGCAAGAAAAAAACTGGCCAGCACATGATACCCATCTTCCCATCATTATATTTTAAGATTAAAACCAATGGAGGATGAGAAAACAAATCTCTAAAGAAAACCCATGAAGGACAGGAAACGAAATGTCACATCTTTCTTTATTAGAGACAACAGTCAGTATATCAGAGTCTGTGTAAATCTTTCAGAGCAGCTTGACCATGGATGGCTTTCTTCCAGGCACCCACAGAGATGACAAAGCTCCAAAAAAAAAATCAAAGACAAAAAACCAAACATCTCAATCATAAATTAATGCCCTTAAATAACTTCTCTCACTACCACTAGAATGTAATGACAGAGAAGTCAAAACCCTTGCCTCCGAGAAGCACACCACTCCTGGCAGTTGTGCTGCCCGCTAAATGAGAAAATGCCATCTGCATCTGGGACCAGCCCACAAGGGTGGAGGGAAAAAAGAAAAGGAAGGAGGAAAGGTTTTCCTTTCCCTCCTTCCCTTGTGCTGGGGAATGGGATGTCAGCTACTGCTGCTGGCTGGCCCAGAGGCAGCACAAAATGGCTGTGCAGAGAGGAGAGCAGGGGGTGGCAGGGGTGGTACGCTATTCACGCATGGCACTCAAAATCTCGATGTCTCTGCCTACAGGCCATGTCTTCCTCTCTCCACAAGGCTTCCTGCCTCTCCCCTCTAGTTTAAGGATGGATTATCTCCTTTGTGGTTCTAAGGTGGCTCCTCCTGGCACCTGCACAAGGAAAGAGTGCGCAGGACTGGCTGCACATCCTCAAAAAGCACATTTGGTTATTGTCCATCGCAAGGAGCCATGAGAGAGGAGGACGGTGGAAAGGAAATGCGTGCAGCTTTGCTGTTATTCCCAGGAACCTGTCTGCCTCAGACAAGTACGTTGACCTCGGCGTCTCTGCCAAGTAGGAGGGCTCCTTCCTGAGCCAGGTCCCTCCTTCCCGCAGGTAAGGGCGGAGCCACATCCTGCAGGATTCTAGCCCTGAGGTGTAGCTATAGAGTGGGCAGACAGTGCCAGCTGTGCAGGAGCTCAGGGACTATGAAGAGGATGGTAGCCAGGGGAGGAGACTTCCAAATCTTTGCAGCAGGGTTGCAGCAGCTCAGCATGCCAGGCAACTACTTCCACCAGCCCCTGCTTTGAGAGCTTCCCCCAGCCCCTTGGATGCGGGGGCGATCAGCACAGATGTACCACCACCACTTCTAGGCATCAATTCGGACTTCCTCCTATTTCTTAAAAACAGTGGCACAGAAAGCTGGGAGTGGTGGGAGTGATCATCCTACAAAAATCGGTCCTGCGGTCCATGGGGACAGATGGAAGAGACAGAGGAAGTTTAAAACAGGCCAGAGAATGGGAAGCTTGAAGACAGTGAGCAGTGGGGTGAAGAAAACAATGCTGGTGCTCACACTTTCCCATAGCACAAGGAAAGGACAGAAGGGGCTGTTCTCGCCATTCGTAATCATCTCCAGATGTTTAGCTGGCTTGCATGTGCCAGAGGGCAGTGGTGCATCCCACACACTCGGCAGTGTCCTGTCTGTACACAGAGTCACATGGCGGTGTGGTAAGGGATTTTCCTCCCCACACCTCAGTATCCGAGTTAGGCAGCAGACGTCTCCGGAGGAAAAAGGAATATCCAGGCAAACAAGCAAGGGAAGGGAGAGGAAAGCAGAGGTTGGTGCCACTCCAACCAGCCACCCCCACCCAAAGCAGACGAGGAATCCCAGACTGGACATACACAGAAAGTCACGGAGGATGAATCGGCATGTGAAATACATGTTTTTATAACAGTCTGCAAAGCCTTTCCTCTGGCCATGCCGGCACACTCAGGCATCATCAATGAGCTTTTCACCATTTGCGTCCTCCTTCCCGCTACCCTCTCTCTCGCTTCCTCCTTCTTCTTCTTCTGCCCCGTCCGTGTATGTGTCCTTCTGCCCATAGTTGAGAGTAGTGCGGGCAAGGTCCACCTCAATGGGAAAGACATCCGCATCTCGGAGCACGGCATAGCAGTCATCGTAGTACTTGGACATTGTGGAGACAAAACGCTGGAGCTGGAACACGATGTCTTGCACTGTAGTGGAGACAAGTTGGGAACAAATCAGGTGAAAACCGCCTTCACAAGCAGAGCATGAAGGCTGTGATCAAGCCTCCCTCGCCAGTATTCGTTACAGTCTCCTATGCATTAATCCCTTTTGGCCTCTGAGGGTGGATGTCTCGGGCACAGCCACAGAAGGGTTCTTCAGCAAAGACTTCTGAGCTGAGACGAAGGAGGAGCATGAAGGCCAAAGCCATGTCTGCCTGACCCCTTCAGGTGCTGGAGACAGCAGTGGCACTCACCGTGTTTCTGGTCCAGGAGCTCTATTTTCTCTAGTACGTCCTTCCTCATTTTGGCAAACCGTGTGCGAGCCTCCTGCCGGCAACGTAGGATAAGGCGGTATTCATAGTTCCCAGTGCTGACCCGGTAGAGGGGTTCACCCAGAGCCTGCCAAAAACACGGCGCCATTTTAGAGACTCCCACAACAGTGCTGGTACACAGAGTTTACCTACTGACGCGCACTCACTGTGACCTTGGGTTATTACAGCCCTCTCAAGCTCACTGGAACTGCAGTCAGGAAGCATGAAACATTAGGAATGCTGAGCCACATCAACAAACTGGTAGTCAATGGGGCCATTTTGAAGGCCAAATACATGCCAACCACAGTAAAGGAAAGCATCACTACCAAGCAAAGACAGAAGGACAGGCACTTTTCAACCCAGCATGGAGAAGTGGAATGTCTTCTTATCTGAACTATTAAGACAGGCACTATGAACAAACAAGTCTAGGTCTGAGGGATATATTAATTTATATCAATCAGACAAAAAATTCTGCCCTCCTCTGCAAGCTTCACCCTATATGGATTGCATAACATATTATACATCTACACAGGGAACCCTGTGGTACCATCCAGACACGATGCTGGAAACCAGTAGGAGGGATCTATATATTGTCCCACAAAATAGTTTTGAAAGAAAGGGGTTAGATCTGTTTGTTAGCAAAACAGCATTCTTCTCTTGCACCTGTAAACATAACATACATAAAAATCTGTGTTACGACTATGGCTTGGTAATACATGCTGCATGCGCCAAAACCCAAAGATGTTACTCTGTTGGGCAAGACTGCGATTCTTTCCTTCCCATTTAGCATGAAAGATACAATTAAATATTGTGTTAGGAAAATTTTATTCCTTCCTGGCACTGGGAATTGGGTATTTAAAAAATTCAAATCCCTGCTCTGAGATCAATATCTAGGATAAAAAAAGATCTTACTTTCATGCAGGGAAACTGGGCATGTAGGGGACACCTTTAGCTATCTTAAACAGAGCTGTTAAGGATTAGTTGTAAAACTCTAAACCAGACAGCAAACTTTGCCGGTTTTTTTTTTTTAAGTCTTCTGATTTTAAGTTACCTATTTTTAGGAAAAATTCTATTTTTAAGAGAGATCCTTTAATCAATTTTCCTCAACTACAAATGCAGCTTTCACATGTGTTTTGCTAGAGAAGCTAAACCTTCATTTCTCAGAAACAAGTCCAGAATTAATGATAAGCTGTACACTACACACAAATGGAATCTGTGAAGATAACACCTTAATCCTCCTTACACAAGCTAATATTACTTAAACACTGAGACAGGCAACCACTGAGCAAACAAGCTGCAGAGGAGATGTCTGGTCCCTTTACTATTCCACAGCACCAGTGATTCATGACAGTTATTGGCAGTGTTTCCTAGTGTTTCCTAGGATCTAATTAGAATTAGAGCTCCAATTTCTAATATGTTAAGAACAAATGTGTGTAATTCTTAGGATGTATTCACTAGTTTGGATGCACACAGGCACAGAAGCGCCTTTGCATTTATAAGGCAGTGTGCACAGGGAAGCTGTAGAAACAGCGTATAGAGTTGTCATTGCCACAGTACTGGTACTCACAATGCAGCTGTACTCTTCATCATCCATCTCTTTGACTTTCAGGCAGTAAGACTTTGCAGGATTTAAAGTAAAAAAAAAAAAAAAGGCAAAACAAGAAGGAAATATTAAGAATTAGAAGCCATTTCACCATCACCCACAGCCAGAGGGTTGTACTGTTTCAAGCCTTCCTTTAATGCTGCAGCTAGGGACACTGGGGAAAGCACAGTGGGATCAGAGTATATTAAACATCCCAGGTGGAAAGAAAATCTATTTAGAGAAAGATGGGGAGAGGAAATGGTGGGGGAGAGAGAAGGTGCTTAATATTTATATAACAGGAGCAAATACTTTAGGTAAGTATAACCTAGTAAAAGAAAAATCCTGTGTTCATCTACTGTTTGGGAAAACACACTACCGGATAAGTATGAGGAGGGAATAAATAAAGACAAAAAAAAAAAGTTGAATTGTGGGAAGGATTGATGTGGGAAGAGATGCTGCCATATTCACTTGCCTTAGGGCTGCAGCTCCAAATACTTCTCTCAACTAGTAAAAGAAAATAGATTCCTACAGTTACAGAACAGATGCACTTAACAACCCTACCCTTTTTGGGTGTAGAAAACAAGGGGTGAGTGGAACGGAGGAGGAAAAAAAGGCATAGTCTAAATGAAAGCAAATATGACTTGAAAGTTGTTTACTTTGGCTAAAGAAAGACTATCCAAAACTACCTGAAAAATATGGACTGGAGAGCTATTTAGGGGAGTTCAAGAGCATAAGTTGCATAGGAAGTCTTTACAAATAAATCAGAAATTAATTCAGTCATGTAGAAAATAAGTCATCTGGATTCTGGGAGATCTTCCTTAGCAGTGAGAACTATTAGTTAAAAGCAGGTGTCCGAATCTGAGTAATCTGGCAGTAGACAAAGAATTGGAAAAAATAATGCATTCTTGCATGGATTGTGGAAGGATGGATATGTGATCGTATAGGCTATATGTGACTTTCAGGCTATGAGTCTATGAAATTCAATTCAAACCAGCACTAAAAAAAAAAAAAAAAAAAAAAAAAAGCTAGTGGCTCACCAAATATTCAAACTTGACATCCAGGTATTTTTTGATAGTCAGCCTTGTGTCAGGAATGGCTTTATTCAGATACGTATTCAAGTCAGTAAGCATCTGCAAGAGAAACATCCTGTTGCTGAATGTAAGACCAAAAAGCATGACTACAATTCATCAAGTGCAACCTTCTAACCAGCACAGGTCATGAGACTGCCTCGAGTTAACTGTTTTTTGAACTACTGCATATTTGAAAGAAAATGTTTGTTCTTGACTCAGAATTGCCATGGTTAGAGCATCCATTACTGTCACTGGCAAGTGGTTCCAGTGTTAGAAATGCATGCCCCACTTCTAGTCTGCATTCATCTTCTTTCGACTCATCTTGTTTCACTTTCAGTTGGTCCTGGAAACCGCTCCCCCGGATTCAAAGGCCCACTACCCAACGCTGTCCATCCAGCATTGCACTGAAAGTGGTACCCAAATCAACATTTAATCCTCTCTTTGCTAAACTAAGTGGACAGATCCCCTGGAGACTCTCACTCAAATATATTGATTGAAATCCTTAAATTGTTCCTGGACTGCTTATCTAAACTCTTTTAAATTTAGTGATGTCTTTTAATTATGTGTACCAATATCAGAGAAAGGGCTCTAGGGACTACACTGATCAAACTACCCCCTCATCCCCAAAAGGAAAGGAGAGGAATATACTCATGTGCAAAAGTCAAAGGGACAAGATTGATATATTCACTATGTTACCTCTTAGGTTCTTTATGAAGAGTTCTCTGAAGGAAAGCAGACAAAGACAGTTCTTCCCACAATGAATGATTTATAAGACCACATCTTCAAAGACACGCTTCTGTCTTTCTAGATTCCCCTCTTTTCCAGACCCTTTATTCCTACAGTTAAATTCTTTACCGGTTTAATTGTTTTCAGAAGGTGAATCCCAAACTTCTCAATGTTGCGATGGGCATCAGCAAATTTCACAAAGGCTTCACTGGCAGCTGGTTGCGGCTCCCGTACGCCGATGACAGAGAAAACGTCTCCAAATGCTGGGTGAGGGTAATAAATACAAAAAGACGAAAGAAGAGGTTGACCCTGGAGAATAATCTTGCCTCCAATAATACAACTCCTTCACATAACCTTGCAATTAGCTGGGGAATGATGCTACATATTCCCTAAAGACCGGCGGTTGGCAGGGCATTTCTTCAACGTCCCATGTGAAAGACAGGCCCTGTGTTAGCACCATGACTGCTAATGCCCGGAGAGCAGCCCTTCCCAGCTCACTTCTGCAACACTTATTTTCTTTGAGTGAGGGAATAGCGCATCTAGGTACCAACTAAAACTCCTGAAACTGGAGGTCAAAGATTTCTGCTCCCTTCACTCAAGGTTCTTTACCTCGGTGTGTCTGGGATAGTTCAAAGAAAGCCCTGAGAAGACTCTTGGTGTGCTCTGTCAAGCCTGTGATGGAAGCCAGAAAAAACATGTAAGTCATTTTACTGAAACATAATGGAGGCATCCTTCTCTCCCATCTGGTGTCTGATGGAAGACACAGTTTACCTTTGTATAACTCTGCAGTCCTCTCCAGCTCCTCTAATCTCTTCACTAGTCCATCTAAATGGAAACAAGAATCAGAATAGAGAATTAGAACCGTCAAATGCAGGACATGGTTAAGACTTGACCGACTGGAAAAACACCAGTTTCATAGTTTTGGTTCAAGTTTCTCTCACCTCTAAAGCCTGTCCCCCGCTCCAACATGGGAAGCTTTTAAAATAACTGCCAACTAGTTTTACACTGTGGCGTCATCACCTATCAGCATTCACTAAGTGGGTCCTCACTTTAAATTAATTTTAGTTAACATGACCTTAGTTAACATTTGAATGGCCCCAATGACAGGATATATCACTCAGGAAGGGCAGAGCCAATCATAACAGCAAGGTATAGCAGAAGGAAAGAATTATGAAGGAATAACGTGGAAATGCAAGTAACTATAAAAAGTTGGTAAGCACAAGAGGGTAAGTGTTCCCTTAAGCAAATGTGCTCCTGGACAGTACTTACCATTGCAAAGTATGGCTCGGCTTAACCCCAGCGCATCCGCTGTCCCTGAGCTCATGTTCTCTACCAGTCGATGCTTTACCTTCTTCAATACTAAAGGCCAAAAGAGAGTTGCAAACCAGGACCAGGGTCATTTCTATGGGCATGAAAAGCACACTAGCATACTTCACCACTTTCTCAGGCATTGCATAAACTGGCCAGTCTGAACTTAATTCACTATTGAGGTAGTGAGCAGAAAAAGAATACCATAGAAACTAGATGTTCGGTCCAGCCATGCAGAGCACATCTTCTATCTTCTGCTTGTTCTGCTCTCACATCCTATATACTTCAATCAATAGAGCTCCAGCACTTCTTTTGGAAGACTATTCCAATAAATCACTTTGCTATAAGCTACCTATCGTGTTATTTGGAACTAAACTTTGCTTATGCTACTTGCTGTATTACTTCAACTGAAGTCAGGAGACAAGGCCGAAAGCAAAACAAATAGGATTTAATGCTCAAAGTTATCCCTTTGCTTACTTTTATCTTTTGGATCTTAGTTAAACCCTTTTGTCACCCCCTGATGGAATTAATTTCTGTCTTTGGTGGTCATACCCTGCAAATTACTAGAGACAATTATGCCCTCTTTGGAATCAGATGACTCAGCTACATTTATTTAGAGGCAAACTTGCAGGGGTGTGAAGTGCCTGCAGCTCCCAAGAACTCAGCTGGAGCCACAGTGTCCTGGAAAACTCAGCATCTCTGGAAAATACCATATTCTCACCGCACTTCTGTTTCCCCAGAAATCCATCTCAGTCCTCACCATTTTCCTGAACCCCTGTCAATTCATTAGCACCTTAATCACCATGAAAAGAAATGAAAGCAAAAAAAAAAAGATTGATTTTTTTAGGAAAGCGAAAAAGGTAGACCATATAATAGTTCAAAACACACACTTTGTTTTAGAAATAAAGCCTTCCCTCTCTCCTATAAAATCTGCGGTTGTACAAAACTCAGTGTAGATAGGCATTTCATCACTGTTCTCCACGCTGAGAAATTGCAACCAGTGTTTTTGATAGACGTATTTCTGTGTACAGCTGAAACTCTCAATAGATCAGCATAACTTACATGTATTAAAAATAAATAAATTAAATTATATCTAGTTGAGTTTCATCATCCATGCTAAACACAGCACAGAAAAACAAGCCTCCCACAACAACAGTCGAGCCTCAATTTACCTTTCAAGACTATTTCAAGAAATCAGGGAAGGGTTTTTTTAAACCTGTAATTCTCTTTGACAGTATCCATCTGAAAATGACTGAGTTAAGAGGAAGAACGGAACCAGACTTTTAATTTGGCTTTAGCTGGGACCAATCTTTCACCCCTCCGTGTCACTTTAACACTCTAGGGAGAAAGAAACCAGTCTTACCGATATCCAAAGACTTGCCCTGCTTTGGGTCGGCCTGAAGCTTGTTGTAGTGAATCGTCACTTCTCCCTGTAGAAAGAGCAAATCCAAAACTGCTGTACTGGAAGCAAGTAGCAGTGGCTTCCTTCACCAATGGACAATAAACTGTAAACTACGACCCAGAAGCGCCAGTGGCCCCCTCCTACCTCTCACCTTTACCATCTGTATCATCTTGGCCACTTCCACCTTCGTCTTCCCTTTGACGGACTTCCCATTCACTCCTGTGATTTCATCACCAGCTGCTACGGTGCCGTCTAAGGCTGCTGGAGTGTTATCAAATACCTAGCGAGAGGAGAAAAAGCACAGGTGGTCTGGAATCAAGAGGAAGAGAAAGGTGAATGCAGGGCTGAAGAACAAAAAAAGGACAATTACATTCCTCCTGTTTAACTCAGTTCTGTTTTGTTCATGGTGAAGTCGCAGTTTTTCCCCTTTTCTAACTAAGAGGTGGGTTGATCATCATCTTCTCTCAGGAAGTTCTTGCCTCCAGGACGTACCTCCTCAAGTAGGATTTCCTGATGTTGAGAATGTCACACTGTTCCCCTACGAATTCTAACATACTCTCCAAGGAGAAGGATAATTTCAGAAGTCTTAATTTAATTTTTCCACACCTATTAGGTACTAGGGTAAGGAAATCTTACTCACTGGAAAGTGAGATGATGTCTCCCACTTTGAGAAAAACAAATAGCATAGAAGTCTCCACGCTTTCCATCTCTCAGGCCAACACTATTTTACAAAGATAGTTTATTCTTCTTCCCCGAGTGCCCACCTGGACAATGTAGAGACAGGGGCAGTACTGTGCTCCTCCCCCAATGCTGATCCCAATCAGGTTCTGAGAGTCCTTCTTCAGGGTCACTGTCCCAGGTACAGTGGGGATCCCCCTAGAATGAGAAAGGGGGAAAGAATAACTGAACACGGTAGGCAGAGCTGCATGTGTATGAATCAACTCTGATATCTGAGTTGATACAAACTGAGAACATAATGGGCACTGCACACTTGAATTCATCACATTATCTCCGCCATAGAGTCTATCAGCACGGGCCAGCAGAAAGACCTTCTGGGCTCTATTTTTGAGACTGCATGCAAGGATTAGAGGTGGGAGAGACACCCTCATCCATCGCTAGGCACTGAGGAAACACTATCATGTTTTAGACAGTGTTTCATCTACTCTTAATGCTGGAGTGAGAGGAAAACTTGCACAGCATAAATGAGATGCAAGACAAGTGTTCCATGTTAAATTAATTGTTAATCTCATCAAACCTTTTACTTGCTCATGAAATGCCAGTGTTCTCCTTCTTACAGACCTAAGAAGTCCAGAGTTTCTCTCCACTTCTTGCCTCCATTACAAATTTTTTTTTCTCTGGCTAAGGTCATTAATTTACAGAATATTTGTCAGCACTGCTTTGCAATGAGAAACTCAGGGTAGTCATTGCAGAGCAACAGAAAACATTCTCCTTTGCTCACCAGCACAGCGATGCCTCTTCCCCAGTCCCCAGAGGGAGCAAGAAATCAGGACTGAACAGCAAGTCTGACTCTTTGGCACACAGTGTCAGGAGCAGGTAAATTTATCCACTCCCATTAGGTCTTGGCTGCAAAGACTATTTCTATTGTTAGCAAAAAACAGGAAAAGACAGGCGAAATACTCACAGCTTATCTTCCTCAATATCATAGTCCAAATCTGCAAACATTGTTTTGGTTAAGTGGAGCCCGTTTGTCTGAAAATGCTTATTCCAAACTCCCTGGGAAGAAAGAACAGAATAAACCCCAATAAATTAGGGATCTCAATAAAAAACTGCAGAGAATCAACCTGCCACCCTTGTTGATCCCCTTCTTTTTTTTTTGAACAATGGTTAGACAATAGTCTCTGTTCTTTTATCAGCGATGAAAAACATGTCAAGTGTCTCTGATTCTCTGCTCTGAATGAGACAGGAGAAAGTCCTCGAGTTTGAATGCTGCATGTTTCAAAACCCACACATGTGCAGTATTTCCAAAGCACAGAAGAAAATGTGGTCCTTTCTGGAAGCTGCTTCTTCACACGCTCTACCTGCACCACGGCTGCTAAGGATATTTACAGTTTTATCCCCTACATCCATTAAACATCTCCATTTTGTTCTTGACTTCATAGCAAGTTATGTCCCTTTTTGACATTCATCTCCTATCTCGGGAAGCTATGTAAAGCTTTTTGCAACTCGTTTTCACAAAAAAACTCATTATTTCCCCATGCACAAGCCCACCTGTTTCTATTTAATTCCAGATAGCAATTAGCAGACACGTTTTGGTTTCATTCATCCTTCAGCAGCACCAACAGCACGGTGACGCTGCCCCACACCGCGGCGGCCTCCCGAGGTGGTCACAGCCACATCCAACTCCACCGGCCACCAACGGGCGAGGGCTTCGCCCACAGCTCGCCACGCCACCTCCCTCCTGGCAGTGGCCTCGCACCTCAGGCACAGCCCTTTGCTGCCGCCCTCTCACCGGGCTGGGCCCGGGGGCTGCGGGGCGAGGGCCTGGCATGGGAGGCTCGGCTTTGGGCCCTGACGGCGGGGTCTGCCGGCCGCCCGAGGCCTCTGCCCCAGCCCACGGACCCGAGGGGGGACACCGGGCACTGGCCCAGCCGTTTGGGGGGGGTTGCCCTGACAGGGCCCGGGGGGGGGGTGAGAAGCACGACCCCCAGCCCCTCCCTCACAGAAACCGTCGCCGGGGCAACCGCGGGGGGGGGCGGCCCGGAGGGGAGATGGGGGAGAGGGTCCCGTGGCTCACCGGAAGTGGCCGCCTGGCGCGCGGCCCCCGCCGCCACCTGCCGCCCGGCGCTGTCAGCCCGCCGACACGTCACCGCCGGGGCCAGCCCGGAAGCAGCCGGGCGCCGGGCGGAGCCCCGCCCACTCCGCTCGCGTCGTGCCGCGTTGCCATGGGGACGGAGACCCGCGGGGGCGGGGCCAGCTCGCTCCTGCCGCCATCTTGAGAGCGGCGCGGCCGTGGCCTCCCTCCGCCCAGCCAGACCCCTCCGGTGCGGCTAGTTCCCGAGGCCTTGTGGCCCGTATGGCCACCACGGCACACAGAGGTGGAATGAGGCCTGCAGCCTCAGCCCAGGTTTTGGGCTACGTCTAACTCTGCTTTAGGTTTCTGAGGTACCTCAGTCACCGCGGGGCACCAGGAGGCAGAGCCTTTGGGCTCAGTGAGTCACAGAGGGGGAGCTGCAGTGGTGGCAGCAGCTGAGGAAGAGGATGGGAACTGCTGAGTTGAACAGATATAAGGGTTTCATGGCACAGCATGAAACAGCAGTGCCATGGCTTGTCCTGCTGTTATTAGTGGATCGTGGTGAGCTATCAGCTGTTCAGTCACCGGGAGGGGCACTCAAAGTGTGCCTACCTCGAGGAAGAGATGCTCTCTTGCACTTGTCACTTGGAAAAATGCAGAGCTGTTACCTATGGAAGGTGATATACCCTATAGAAATACACCCAGCGCTGGCCTCTCATGGAAAGGAGCGTTTCAGAAAGACATTTGTGAATGTGAACACGTCCTGGACTGATGATTCAGATGACAGCAGGGACACAAAGAGCTTTGAAACTGGTTGGCACAATCGCCCCTACTGTTGGCAGGCCAGCAGCAACCTGTGGAAGCAGTGATTTGGAAGCCAGTCAGCACAGCTGTATGCAAAACCACCACGCTGCCATGTGTATGGCAGGATCGCCAAGCTTCCGCGCGTTTTGCTCCTCTGAGATGTGTGTGGGGGCGTAGTGGTTAGGTGTTCAAATGAATTTTCTGCCTCCATCAAGACAGCACCATCACTAGGAGAATGCTTTGATTTCCCAGAAGAATGTGGCTGCCTGTTGCGTTATGTGTCATCTCTTCCAGCCGCTGCTGGCTTCTGAGCAATTACTAGGCTGCCAAACCTGACTTATTGACGCAGATCAAAAAAAAAAAAAAATTGCACTCTTTGAACTGAAAACTCTTCCGTGACCAGGAACAAGGACTGGCCGATGACAATGACCTCTCTTGCTAGCTGAGAGGGTGGTTAGTGTTTGCAGTGTGCAGCCCCATGAACCTCTTGACCACATACATCAAAACACTGACTGAAGCCACCCACAATCCTGGAGTACAAGGGCAAAAGCGTGTTGTTAATAATCACTTTGAAGTCCTGGGTCTAAGAGGTGATTTATTTATGAAGGGAAGCTGAATGAGAAATGCAGTCCTTCAGGTAGGAGCTCTCTGAAGAGAAGAGACTGACATCCTGATGCGGGACGCTGACAGGAGTTTTACATCAGTGAAGCACTGGAATTGATGAGTAAGGCCCTGATCTCTGCATGTGAGGCGCTCGCTGGGGCTCAGCAGTACAACGGCACTTGACTGATGGAGGATGATACAGAGAAGACACAGCCAGTCTCTTCCCAGTGCTTTTGCACAGCAAAAGGCGAGAGGCAAAGGGTCGCAAGCTGCAGCATGGAAATTCCAGTTAGATAAAAGGAAAAAAAATAACTATAAGGGTGGGTAAGCACTTTTGCAGCAGCCCAGAGAGGTGGTGGAATATCCATCTCTAGAGATGGTGAAAATGTAACTGGACAGATTCTGCGATGCTGTGATCCTCAGAGAGACCCTGCAACATTTGGAAACATTTTCCTGTGTAATTCTCTTTCAAATTCTTGGATCAAAACAACTGTCCATAACTTTCTTCTTCTTAAATACTTACTTTGAAATGCATTTTTTAAAAAAAGTCTGTCCCCCTGTCCTTCTCAGAGCATATAATTTGGCTATTGACAACTGGGGGTTGACATATTTGTGATACAGTTACACTGCAGCTGCTGCCGAAGACCAGCCCTTGGCTAGCTGGGCACTGCTGAACACAGAGGAAACCCTGCATAACTCCCCCCAAAGTTGACAGTTAATACAGACAAGAGCTGATTAAGCAAATGTCACACAGGAGATCATCAGCTGAGGTGGAAGTCGGGCCTGCTGTCTGTGCCATGCCACGGCAGGACTGCTCTGCGCAGTGGATTAGGGGTCTGGGAGTCCCACACCGTCCCTTTCCTGTCTCCCGCTTCGTGACCATGGGCTTTGCAGGGTCACCCCGGGAGGAGGTGACCACCAGGCCAGCCAGCTGGGCTTCATTTCCAAGCGGGGAGCTCCACCGTGTGGGCGCTGCTGAGAACTTCTGCTGCAGGAAGGGGGCCTGGATTCAGGTGTACTGAGTTTGCAGCGGCGGGATATTTCTCCACCGCTGCAAGAGGAAAAAAGTTTCCCCCACACCTAGCAGAACAGCTGCATAACACAAATCATTGCTCAGAGCCTTGTGCATGGCTGGGCAACAGACCAGTTAAAAGAAGTACCAGGACCTCATTTCTCCTGGGTCTACTGCTGCTGCTAGAGCTGCAAGGGAAGAAAACAGGCAGTGAATGTCTCCTTTCCTGGCAGCTCCTGCCATTAGAAAGAGAGACAAGAGGCAGAACTCGCATGGGGTAAAAAACCAGACCTGCTGACACTGACAAGGCCAAAACCTGTGGGTCTGATGTGCCTTGCTTTTGTGCCGCTCTAGTGATGTGGGCGCATTGTCTATGTCCCTGAAGCATTGGCCTTTGTATGCGTGTGCTGACTGACCCTGCCTTTTGTGTACAGTCACTCCAACATGTCCAAGATTGATTGGATTCTCTCTGCATGAGATGGAGAATGAATCTGCATGTGCCCTAAAGCCATGTCTGTCTCAATATTAGAAATCCAGCCAATCGCCTCCTCCCCAGGGAAAAAGTAATGAATTACTGATGAAAATGGTTATCTAAAATCCCCCAAAAATAAGGCTAGCCAACGTGTAAAAAAATCCCAGGAAGCTGTTAATTTTCGAAAATAGGTCTGATTAATTGTTGTATCAAAAATTTGAAACGCAGCTTTATCCTGAAAAGTGGGCCTACTGCTTACAGTCTACCAATACGGCTTGGATCAAGAGGGCTCAGTTTGCAAGCACAGACATTTTTCCACCCCCAAAAAGACAACCCATGAAAAGTCAGCCCAGGCTCTGAGAGTCAAACTCCCTTCTGCTTGTCTTTCAACATGTGTAATAAGGAGTCTGCAAGCAGATCACACGTTGCCTGACTAGTTAGCTTCTTGGCACTCCGATGCATTTCTCTGTACTGGGTCTATGCTGAATCTTGTGTTTCTGGCTGCTTTTCTGCTACTGTTGTCAGCGTCAACACAACTAACGCTGAGCTAACATCCTCCTCGATTGCTGTCCCTCGAGCCATGTTGTCTGTTTTTGGGGGAACTTTCAGTGGGTAAGTGTGGGGATTGTATTCCCTGCCCAACACTCCGCAGCCTGCCTGCCCTGTCCCTGCCCCACTTCTGCTGGGTGCTCCAGACCCCTGCAGGGGCCTCTACATGGTGCAGGTGGGAGATGGAGGTGGTGGTGGTCCCATTGAGGTGGAATAGGGGACAATCATACGCAGGGGTGGTTTATCACACAGCGGGGTAGGTGTTTGCTGTTAGCACTTGCATCCTGGGACTACCAACTCAGAGAGGAAAGGGTGAGAAACATTGAAAACATGGCTACAAATGACCTGACAGCTTATTTCCCAACCTCTACATCTTATCGCTGCTGTATTCAGACTCCTCCCAGAATTACATGTACCTTCAGTTCCTTCTGACAAGTTGGAGATATCCTTCCCCATGGGGCACCAGGCTCTGAGTGCTTGCCCCATAGAGTTTCAGCAGAACACAGTATTGCTGTCCCTTGGAGTTCAGGCTGACTTAGTTTGGATAGTGAAATTTCACATTTTTGGGGTGAAAAGCAGTATCTTTGTGCATTGATTAATTTTTTTTCTTTTGTAGTGTTTTTTTGTTGGGTGTTTTAATTGTCCTTCCTCTGAAATTTCCTGCATTTAGGATTATCAGAAGCTTATCCAGAGGGAAGAAGCCTGGTGAAATGGACAATGCTCTGTGGTAGATGCATTGTATTTCCACATGCACCAAACACGTTTCATTCCCCCTTGACTTTGTCCCCACAGGTTTCTCCTCCTAGTCAAGGAGATAGATAGGTCTCAGGAGCCTCTGTTCTTACCTACCACTAATATAGTGCTCAGTGCTGACCCCCAGAAGATACAGCTGTTGCCTATATGAAAGCATTACCTGCAAAGGCAGTATTTATAACCTGAAAAAACAGTGACTTAAAGCCTAATGGGTTTTCTGAGACCCTGCAAGTGGAAAGCATGAGCCCTGGCTTGTCTGATCGTTTTTAATTTATAAGGCAACTTTCAGCCTTTCCACACCAGGGGCATGACCACACGCTATTGCACAGCCCAGGAGGACTGCCAGTCTGGCGAGGAGCTAACAAGCTTGTGGTCCTGGGGTTGAGCCCTTGGGGTGTGGAGCCCCACAGTGGAATAGCGGCGGGGCATATGGGGGACCACACCTCGTGAGCACTGGCAGAGCGGAGGGTGGGAAACAGGCAGAGACTTGCCCTCATTATGCATGGGTCTAACATGCCCAATTACCCCATCCTCTCCTCACCTCCACAATGTAAAAGACTCTTGTTGAGAGTGGTCATAATTCACGGTGAACACCCTGCCTCCCCCTTACTCCCTTCACACCCGCTGCTCTCCATTTTCCTTCCAGAAAAAAATGTGTCTTTGATGAAATGAAATGGCTCAGTCAAAGAACCCCTCAAATGGTTGGGGACCCCTGCACTTGGCCACCCTTGCCCACTTCCCAGCTCTATTTCTGGCTGAGTTTGGAGTTTAAGTGGGCTGACCTTGTGCCCTGACTGCCCCAGGGGTCAGTGATGAAAGCGGATGGAGGCTTCACAGTCAGGTCTCTTGTGTGTGACTCTTTTGTTCCCGGGACAGGGGTGTGCAGTGCCTGGGACAGTGCTTAATTGTTCGGGGGCACTGCTTTACCCGTCATGCCCTTCCCCGGGTGGCCCCAGCCCTTCTTGCTCATGCGTGGGAGGGAAGCAGCTTCCCCACTCGGGGTAGGGAGGAGGAAGCAGAGTCTGAGTTGCTCGGCATCATTTCTGGCTGTTTATCAATCTGTGTAATAAATTTTGTGGAGTGCCAGAAAGCCAGAAAAAAGAAAGAAAGGAAAAAAAAAAAGGACTTCCTGGCATTTTGTGACTCCTGTCTGTCACTGGGTGCATCCTCCCCTGTCCTGCTGTGCAGGCAAGAGTAACATCACCGTGTCCTGGCCAGCTGTGCTCCATGGGATGCGCCCTGCCACCGAGAACTCCCTCTGCCCTTCTGCAGGTGTTTAATGAGGAAAGTCCGATGGGTCAGGCCTGAGGCACTGGGCTTAGCCTGAGTGGAGGCGATGGGTTCGCACCAGGGAGTGCAGAAGCTTTGGGCTGAGACTCATCAACAGAGCTGGGTGGCATTGTGGGGGAGCAAGCCCAGGGCTGGAGGTATTGAGGCTCCTGGAAAGCTTTGCTAGACCTGGGCTGGGCACCCATCCCGGCACTGCCCTCAGGACACGCAGAGGAGCAGTGGGTTTGCTGTAGGTGTGCATGGTGCAGGGGATGATGCTGGACAACCTGTGGGCGTGATGATAAAAAGTTGAAGGTTTACAAATGTCCACGACGGAGGTGGGTCAGCAGAGCTCAGCATAAGCGTGTGGGAAGCCTTGTACCACTCAATACCTCTTTGGCTGCCCCCTCAGCATCTTTCTTTTTGCAGCGAGTCCTTCCTGTGCTTTACATCTTCATTACAGCTGGAGGCTGGGGCAGGAGCCTCCACAGCAGGCCCTCCCCTCTGCCGTTTTGGGGAGTGACTGTGCAGAGGAAATGGATAAAAGGAGCGGAGGGTCAGGGTTTAATTACACCATTGTGTGCAGAGACGAGTGATGGACAGAGACTGTCAGTGGGTCACCGATTAGCTGCCACAGAGCAGACAGAGGAGGGGGGAAACGTGATGAGCCCCCGGGACACACCAGTGTCGGGGAGAGCCATGAGACATGGAGATGGCAGCTCATGATGGGAGACACTTTTTCTTTTCGTTGTTTCCCCACTCCTTCGTCTCCCTCTTTGTCCCAGGTCTATCAGGAGCCCTGTGGGCTCAAAAGCCTCCTGCTGGGCCCTGGCTGCTTCACTGGTTAGGGACAAGGGCTGCTGGGGTGGCATGTGCCCCGGGGGGATGGAGAAGAAGGTGGGACATCTGCTGCCAACTGCACTGAGTCTCCTTGTGGGGAGGCGACAAGGAAGGAAGGAGGGAAGAAGGGAAGGAGGGAAGAAAAGGAAGAAAGCTGAAGGAAGTGGCTGCTGGTGGGTGAGGTGTAATACACACGCAGTGCTCCCCTGTGCAGGCGTGAAGGTCTCCTGCGGAGAGATCAACCCAACCAAAGTGGAAACCAGGCTGCCTGTCTCCAGCCCCACTGCCTCACCACTGCCTCCCTTGGACATGGCTGAATGCCTCAGGTAATAAATCTCTCTCCCCATCGCATTCCTGGTATCTGTTGGCTCTGGGGCTGCAAGAAACCAGGATTATTCTCTTGGCAGATTTGGTGACCTGGTTTTGTGTAAGCAGAATGCAGAAGTAGCAAGTTTCAGTAAGTCCTACCCCTTCTGCTCCCAACCCCATAGGTATTTCCCCTTCCTTCTCACACTCATATCAAGCCCTTGTTCCTCGTCCCACCACACTGTCTCTGAGCCCAGCCTCCCTTTCCTACATCCTCGAGAACTAAGTCCACTGTTATCCCTGACCCTGCCCTCAGTCCTGCCATACAATGTCACACCTAACCTGGTAGCACCAGTCTTATTACCCTTGGTCTCAAGACTCTTCTTCTTTCTTCTTTTCCCTACAATCCCTCTACACATCCTCTTTTGGATTCTGACCTTCAGTTTCTAACTCCACCCACAGTTGTCCTCCAAGGTCCTGCTTCCCGTGTCCCCTCTCCCTATCACTCCTACCCTTTCCTCTCCCTTTCTCGCCTTTCCTCACTCATCCTTTACCCCTCTTTCCTGTCCCCTTCACCCCTCATCTCCCAGGGTTGTTTGCATGAATCGTCTCTGGAATCATGAGATCACTGTTTTTTTTCTGTCTCTGTCAGTGGGAACATCACATTAAGGAGCGTGGATAAGTGACCGGGGGCCATTGGGGTGACTCTGGCACCCCCTCTCCCCACCCTCCCTACCCCCCTCTTCTTCTGTATCAAAGGAAGCTTTGTTGTCCAAAAGCAGAAAGAAAAAAGCAGATAAAAAGGCGGAACATGTGATCTCATTGGCTTTATTTAGCCATCCAGCTATCCCTCCTCTCTTTTCTTGATTAATCCAAAATTATCTAAGCAAGAATGCATAATCCATCCTTGGGCTTCTCATCTGTGAAAGAGATGGTGGTAGATTCTTTTTTCCAAAGGGACTTCAACAGCTGACCTCTTGGTCTCCACAGGGTGCAAAGATGACCCTGACGGGGCTCTCTAGGCAGTGTAATGCCTTTGACTACAGTAGTCTCCACTGCAGGACTGTGGGATCCCACCCTGTGAAGCGGAATTGGAACCAGGGAGAAGCAAATCCTTTTCCTTGTTTCACCATTGCTAAATGGGGGTTTCTAAGAGGATCCAGCAATGCATTGCTTCATCAGGGGCACTGCTTGGTGGGGAGGTTTATGTTTGTAGCATTAGATACACAACATTTGAATTCATGAGTTTCTGGATTGACCAGGGTAAAATTCTTCATCTCAGGGTGCTCCAGTTGTCCTTTGTGATGAGGATAATCAGTGTTTATCTACTGAGGCTGACTATACCCTCCTGGTGAGCACCCTGTATGATAGAGCTACTGTGGGAGCAGTGGGGCACAGCTGGGATTGCAGCAAGGATCTCTGTGTCTGCGTTGGGATTCATTTAGATGTTATCAAGCCAGGAGGCAGGAAAAGGATTATTATATATTCGTTAATTATTACATATTAGATGGGTTTGATGCTTTACAATGAAAGCTGCTCTGCATGCAGTTTTGAAACAGATATGGTTGACTTAGCACAAATCTTTATTGCGGGCACAGTCATAGAATATAAGGAGCTGGTCAGTGCACTGTTTTCATGGTGTTTTAACCAGCTTGGTTAAAATCCACCAGACAAGAAGTCCTTCTAATGTGGGAATATAATGGCCCTTTTATCTGTATAGTCCATTCCCCTTCTCTACAGGAATAAAAATTCTCCAGATAGCGCCTTACATCCACAGCTTTGTATGAGTGTGCGCGGGAAGTCACTAAGGCTGAAATTTAATGATTGTTTCACGGGCCTTCCAAAATACTTAAGGCACTGAATGGGAGAAGAGTGCAGAAAGCTTGGCAGATGGAGTCAGGCAGCGTATGCCGTGTTCACCTAAAGCATGACATGGACTGAGATGGACTCGGGACAAAGGGTAGTCAGAGGAGTGAAGAGGGTCAGTAGAGAAGAAGATGAGCAGAAAGGCAGAAACAGCAAGATTTGCTTCAGGTGAGACTGAAGAATTTGATTTTCTTGCAGAAGGCAGTATCAGTGAAGGACATACCCAAACGCTCTAAAAGGTAGGGAGGCGGGAATTTGGGTGGGGAATTGTTTCTGTTGCAGACATGTCTTTGTGGAAGTTGCAGTGACTTTAGCGTCATGTGAACTTTTACATATCTATGTGTGTACGTGTAAAGTGACTCAGTGAAGCAGTATGTGCAAGGAGACTATAGCTAGAAGGATGTCTCTGGGAATGCCTGAGGTATAGGTTCAATGGGGTGTGGGAAGACATGATGTCCATGGGGATTTGCCACAGCTTTTCTGTGATAGGAGGTCATGCACCAGAGGGTTTACAGCAATGGTGCAGAGAAACTATACAACCCATCTAACAAAGAGTGTCAGCTCCAGCTTACAAACAGCTGAATCAGTAAATGTGGAGGCAAGAAAGTGACTTTTTTGTGCCTCCCAAGCGTTTTTTAATAAATGCAGGGTTCCTATAAAAATCTAGACCCATTGAAGCCGCCACTGGACTCCTGCCAGTTCTGGGTCCCTATCATTTGATTTTCCTGAAACAGGCACCATGACTCCATTCGCAAGACATTTCCATTAGCATGTTGGGCTGATTCAACTTATATCCTGCCCTGTTGTGTCTGACTCATTTTTCCCCATCTCTAGGAGAAGCCCGAGGGAAGGCAGAGGGCCCTTCACATAGATGCTCAAGGTCTCTATCAGATAATAGCTGAAGAAATATTTGCCATGACCACGCTATGGTCATTTTTTGCCATTCCTTAGTCACTTGGCAGCCAATGGAGGGAAGAGGCGAGAGCAGGGTGGGGGAGAGTAAATGAGACAGAGGGACAAGAACAAAAGATTCTTTTGTGATACAGAAAGAGAGAAAAGGGAAAGCATCACCAAATGCCCAGAAGCCATGTTTGTAACAAGAGACCTATTCTCTCAGCTACTTGGAAAACAACTTGGAGTAAAAGGCCCTGGTTGAATTAACCCTTCATGGAGGCTGAGTGTGCAGGAAAGCAGCATGGCCATGGTAGGCGTAATCGGTGTGGCTAGGTAGCGGTGTTGGCTCTTGGGCAATTTAAAGCAAGGATTGGTTGTCTGGGAAGAGGAGGTAGGCATGATGTTGAGTGGTTTGACCATACCAAAGTTTTAAAATGTCAGATGTCCTTTCCTCATAGGAGCTTTGGTTTTGGCAAAGATCACTGGAGGGTTTTTTGCAGCATATGAGGCGATGACTCTTTTCCATTGACATTTTTTCTAGGGACGCTGGCACCTAGGACTGGAGAGAGAAAGGAAAGGAAAACACCACCCCTAAAATATATGTTTTACTGCAGTATAATCTGGTCCCATCCCAGCCTCTGTGAATTTAGTTCCTATTGTTGGCCTTCAAAAACTCCATTCTCACACATTGCATCTCTCTTGCTCATGTCTTAGACCTCCCTTTGGCTGAGAAGAACAATTTTACTGGAGTTAGGGGTTCTCTATACAAATGAATTGAAGGTAGGCCAAATGCCCCATCCCCAAAGAAACAACCAGCCTTATTTCATTGTGAACACTCTCCCTTAGCCTCCTCCCTGTCCTTTCTAAGGAGGCTTCCTCTTTTATTGAGTGGATCCTTGGGTGAAATGGGACTTCTGTGATGATGGTATGAGAAAAATTTCTACCCAAGGAAGGAGAATCTGCACCTATTTGAAGATCAAATATGGGATGTTGGCATACGCCAGGTCAGTTTGTATCTGAGCTTGCTTCCGGGTGCTCTGCAAATTAAAAGAAGTGAGACAGCCAGATCTGAAATAAAAGCTTTTTTTCCCCAGTACAGAAGGGACAGCACCCTGCCTCTGGAGCCTCCTCACATAATGCCAGGCAAAGAGAAGCAAAGAGCAGTTTAGAAATGGAAAGACGGCCCTCCTCTCCGCTTCCCTTGCCTCGCCAGGACAGGAGCAGTGTCCACCCATCATGGGTCACCCATCCCCCTTGGCTCGATGGCGCAGATGGGGAGGATGCAGTGGGTGCCCACAGAGCCCGCAGTCAGCCGAGCGGATGTGAGATGCTCACAACATTACGACTGTGCTTTCGTAAATAAGTGATCACATGGGACTCGTGCGTGTGCGTTAGAGCAGCACTTTGAAAACAACCAGGAAAATCATGTGGCAACAGAAGTCTGCAGGCTCCCGGCCCTCCCCCACTCCCTAACCTTCTCCCTCACTTTTGTCTCCTTTCTCTCTCTCTCTCTGTCTTACTGAGATGGTAACCATAAAGGCTGGAGCTGAATTTTGCTCCCGCTAACCTCATCCTGGGGTATTTGTGTTGGCACTTGATCTTGGTGTCCAACCTACCTGTGCCACTCAGACCACCTGTGCTGTGTGATGTCCGCTGCAGCCCTGCCAGCAAAATTTTCAAGGTCAGTCTCCTAGAGGGATTGAAGGACATTTAGCCAGAGGGGATGTTAAATATGATGAAACACATTGCTCGATGGGATTTTCACTATTGCAGCTCTGAGTCCAGCAGAAATCGACTTTTTCTTGGCACTATTGTTTTAATACCTTACTGGCACTTACAGGAGTCACTGGGAAGGTCAGAAGAGTGAGTTCTGGAGTTTGAAATGCAGGCTGGAAACTAAGAAACTTGAAGTTCTCCACTGTTCCTTCATACAACTCATTCACAGTAGCAGAGCAAGGCAGGAGTCTGAGGGCATTAAGACCTCAGCCAAGAGCAGGTGGCGTTCAACAAGTGCCACCACACTATCAATAAATGCATGTCTTTGAGCCTTGGCTCCACTAACGGCCTTCTATTGGAACTAAGTTCCTACATGCGTATGGCCACCAACCTTCCTGAGCACAAAGAGCTCAAAGAGTCAGGAAGGACCTGAGGGATTTAGTGGGCTGTTCCAGGTGAGGCTTAGCCTGCCCCACAGTCCTAGGACTATTGCCAATTACACCTTCTTCTACTGTATGTTCCTCCAGCTATCATTTCTTCCAAGCTGGCATTTCCTAGCTTAGAAGCTCAGGACCTTGGTCTCCAGAGCATAAGACCTTCACCTTTTCCTGCTTTACATGCTCCCTCAAATGCACTTCTGCTGACTGCAGTCTCGTCTTCCCTTCCCTTCCCTTCCCTTCCCTTCCCTTCCCTTCCCTTCCCTTCCCTTCCCTTCCCTTCCCTTCCCTTCCCTTCCCTTCCCTTCCCTTCCCTTCCCTTCCCTTCCCTTCCCTTCCCTTCCCTTCCCTTCCCTTCCCTTCCCTTCCCTTCCCTCTTCTTTTTCCATCTTAAAACAGAAGGAAGAATTTTAAAACAAAGTCCCTATCTTTCTGTGTATTTGCAAGAGATCCATCTGGATTTGAGTCAAGAGGATCTGCTGGAGGCAAAATGATAGGGTGCAATGTGTGGGAGAGGACTGAAGAACGAGTGCGTCTGTATCGATATGATGTGCAGGGTATTTCAGGGGACCGATACTGTTAACCTATTTGAGAGAAAGTGCCACAAGCTGGAGCTCTGAAAGCCATGGTGACCTCTGTACTCTGGGTAAGATCCAGACATTTTAACCGGAAAACATATTTCAAGTGTCTCAGAGCTGAGCTTCTGCTGCCTTGCAGCTGGCACATCCTGGTTCACGCCCTTACTGGGTTAGACTTCGAGTGCAACTGGACAGGCTAGACTATACTAGTCCCTGAATGGAGCGTGGCTTGCATTTGGTCAGAATGGCCTGGGTATGGCTGGCTTGGCCTGAGTTACGCTGGCTTTGATCCAACTGAGCTACACTTATATGGACAGAGTGCCATCTGAATGCAGGTTTGAGATGGCAGCTTGTGATAGGCATGTCTGGGTAGGCTAGACTTGACTGTGTTAGCTTTAGACTGTGTTGAATCTGGAACTGAAAATGGGACTGTTTTGGACCGAGTTAAGAATATTTACGGTGGATGGGATTGAGCTGATGGAAAGAGTTTACTGGGATGCAGTGCTGCTGAAATGGGGTGAGTGACTTCACTGTGGCTGGTTTAAAAGCCTCGTTTTGCTTATACCAGAACCTGTTGCCCCATCTGGGAAGCCGTTTGGTGGACCAACTTTCCATGGATAGGAAAAAGATTATTCAGCAAGTGCTGAAATGGGATCCCCAAAAAGATGACAAAAAGCTTTAGTTCCTCAGTGTCCAGCTGCTCCAGGCCATCTCCTTCTCCCACAACCTTGCACGCTCGTGAGTGGTTCATGCCAGAACACCTCCTTCCTGATTCTGGTCCACCAGGTCAAATCTGTTCAT
Organism: Calonectris borealis; assembly: GCF_964195595.1. Taxonomy (NCBI): domain Eukaryota; kingdom Metazoa; phylum Chordata; class Aves; order Procellariiformes; family Procellariidae; genus Calonectris; species Calonectris borealis. Next base: position 57,957,499 of record NC_134312.1, read on the forward strand.
CACTCAACATCCTAGCCTTAAAAAGGAAAACCCTCCTGTTTGAGAAATTCCCCAACCGTGGATGGCTACCAGTGTTTGAAGTGAGGAAATAGGACCTGAAAACCCAACATATGACTTCTTTTTTAATGGCCAGGGTTCCTTGATGGTGCAGAATTTCATGCAGTCTAATACGCTGTGTGTAATGCATTGCCACACTGTTATTTATCAAGGGGATGAAATAAATATTTAACTTGGACACAGGATTAAGCCCCAAATAAAGGAGAATTCAGACTGTTTCCAAATAAATGATGTCTCAACATAAAAGGCTGTACCTAAATGATTTGGCAAGTCAGCCTAGGTGGGGTGACAGTGCTGCCAAATCTCTTCCCTCCCCACTTGTTCTGGCTCTGCTTTTAAAAAACAGGAAGAAATGTGTAGCGATGGGTAGGAGATGGTGTGGTTCCAGGGAGCAGCAGAGCCCCATCTCCTTACACGGCTCGCAGAGAGTGGAGCAGGAGAGCGGAGGGTAGCACAGCGCTGTACAGCTGCAGGGCTGCTCACAACAGGGCAGAGCTCCCGGAGAATGTGCTCTTTGTTCCCTGCCTTTAAAGGGTAAGAGAAACACTTATGCATGGCAAATTAGCCCAAAAATGTATTTCTCTAAAACACCCGATTGTCTGGCCAGCTCTGCAGCTGCAGGGAAGTTCCAGGGAGAGAAGGGGGAGGCGGCGGGAAGGAGAAGGAGGGAGGCAGGGAAGGAGGATTTTGATGGCTGGGGGGAGAAAGCAAGATGATTGTGCGAATGAGGGAGAAATTCTCATGCCTCCATTCAAACAGAGCTGACCAGTGAGTGAGGGGACCCCTGACAGAGGGGCCAACGTTGGTGGCCAGGGGACCACGGATGCTGTGCAGTCTCCTGGGGGGTAGGGAGAAGAGGGGACACGAGACAGCTGTGCTCCGGACAGCGCGGGAGCAGGCACTGGTGCAGCCGGCGGTGCCGGGGAGTCCTGCTGCCCCGCAGGTTCAGCTGTGCCATCTGGGCCGGGATGCTCAGCGAGCAGTGCCATGCTCCTCTTGTCACCGTGTCGCACGTCCCGAGGGGCGATGGGCTGTGACTCCTCTCCTGCTTTGGAGCAAAATGCGCAGGGTGCGACTCTCTGTGGAGGTGCAGGGCCTGTGCTGTTCCCAAGAGGTGGCACTTGGGTTTAAAACATCCCAAATGTACCTCTTGATTAGGCACTTGATCTGGGCTTGTTACGAATTTCCAGCCTAATACTGATAATCATTTAAAAACTCCCAGACCGTTGCTGGCAGACAAGTGATTCCTTGAACTTCCCTGGGGGCTGGAGAGCAAAACCCAATGGTAAGATTCTCAACAACTGCTCAGACTATGAAGTTCATGGTGAGTGCCACAGTCTTGTCCCTGCCCCAAGGGATGCCACTGAAAGCAGAGTCAGGCCCACCATGAGCACGGCTGAGATCTCAGTGTCCAAGGAGAGTCTCCCACGCTGTCTGGGATGACATGTCCTCTTCATGTGCATGATGAGAATTTATTTTCTCTTCCATTATCTGCTGATGTAGAAGGAGAGGTGCTCCTGCTGCAAACTACAGTGCTTTGCAGGCACAGCCTTGAGGCAACCTGACTGGTCCTCATTACTACCCACTGAATGCTTTTGGGGACATCTGTGGTGTGATCCAGATGCTGCTCTCAGGGGAAGCAGCTCAGGCTAGACTTTGCCTTTGAGGACACTCAGGGGTGCACTCGCTCGCTATAAATCCAGGTCACAGCGCTCTGTCCTTTCTGTGACATGACATGACATGACATGACCTACTCTGGGCAGACAAGAGCATCTCCTTCAAAGCCACCATGCCACCTGCTTGAGGGCTGATGAGATTGGTAGATAGCCTTAGGTTAGACAAAGCTTAGACTGCCCATGAGAAAAAAGAGAGACATGAGAGTCTCAGAAGGGGATTTTGCTTCGATACATTCCTGTGACTGTCCAGCTCAGGTGTAGGGTTGATGTTGCCACCGGTTCAAATTGGCACAGGCAAACTGTACTCTCTGTTTCCAGGTTGCTGCTAAACTCATTGTGTGAGAAGATTTTTCTGAGGAAACCCTGTAACTCTTTGGGTTTGTAATCCAGAAGTCTTATGAGGTCCTTTCTCATGGGACTGGAGGAAGGGAAGGACAGATGGACTTAGATGTTTTATCTGAACAAGTAGTGATACCGACTGCTGGTGGGAATTACTCATTTTTCTTGTCAGAGGTTAGATGAACATACTTTGGATGACACTGGGTATGGAGGTACCTGCTGGATATGGAGCAGTATCTGACTGGGGGAAGCCAGCATTAGGTTTGAGTATTTCCTGTAGTGGAGAAGCAGATCAGATTTGTGTTGGAGAAGGAGTGTGATGGGCAGAGGAGGTGAGGAACTGAACCACTCTTGAAATGGGAAGCTGTTGAGAACTGTATAATCCTGTCGTCACTATCTGGCTCATCTCTATATGGCCACCGGGATGGTTCACTCTCTCATTTTATGTTTACATGGGAGAAGAGGGTATGAAAAGTGTTAGCTTTAATCAAGTCAGCAATTTTTCTCAGCTTTGACACACTTCATTTTCACTCAGGTGAAAAGATTCCCTCTGCGCATGTGTGCATTGCCACGCATCCCTGCGATGAGGGAGAGTCCATCCCACCCCTTCCTCTCCTCCCCTCCACTTCTCCTACAGCTTCAGACCTTCACAACCCTGCCACCCAGTTCCTCATATGTCCCTTTAGAAACACCCTAAGCTGCAGCCGCACAAACATGTACGACCGCGTTACATGAGTTTAAGCCTCTAGTTTTTAAGGCCACAAAGCTACAGCTGTGCCAGTGCTGGGCTTCACGCCCGACCTTCAGGGAGTGGGTGGCACAGATTGATGACAGGCCTGCCATGAGTCCCGAGATCACTTGTGGCAAGGTGGGACTCGAGGAAACCAAGAATCCAGCCGCACTCCAGCACTTTGTGGAGACCCTGAGACCTGCCAGGGATGGCAAGGATATGGCATCATCTGAGGGTGGGAATGACTGGTACCGGGAAAGCATTTATTGGTAAATAACTTGGCAAGAAATGGGACTTCAGGGGAATGAAACCAGTTGCAGATCCAGACCTAATTCAGCAAGCACTTTTGGCTGGAAAGCGAGTGTGGGAGGGGGATTTTTAAAATATCAAAACATTTCATTTCAAGACAATCTTCTTGAATTATTCTGTTTTCTAAATGCCAAAATGTTGTGAACGGACATTTTCAAAGGGAATTTTTGACATTTCTTTTCAAACCAGCGTTTTACATTTAAAATTTGACCCAGGTTGAAAGATGAGAGGTCAGACACAAGAGCCTAATAACCACAAAATAAAACCTGCTATTTCAAGTTCAGCAGAATATTTCAATTTCTAAGTTACGCCATTTGAAAAAAAAAAGAAAAATCACAGCAGAGCTCCTGTGTATGTCCAGATCAACGTGCCCCTACGTGACACCTCTGAGGTGATGGAGACACTGGAGCAGAAACAGCTGATGTGGTTGGGATAAAACCAGCCAGGTAGTGGCCTGAGATGACCTAGAAAATGCCCTTGAGCACCCCAGACAGAATTTCACTCTTATCTCAATAAATGTCACTCTCATCTCAATCAGGCTGTTTATGGTGGGATGTGCACCTCTTAGGGATGCTTGCATCTGTTCAGCTCCATGGGTAGCAACAGGCAGAGCAATGACGAGCAAAGCCCCTGTGGCCCTGGTGATTTTATCCGTATTGTCATCTAGCTTTAGGCAAAGTGGGGACCAGAGTGCCATCGTCTTCTAGCACTGTCCTGCTGATCGCTATCAAAACCAGTGGAGCTCTCCATGGGCATGTGTCCATAGGCAGCTCCAGGGGAAAAAATCCTAACGTAAGCAAGGTCTGGCCACAAGAAAAGCTCTGCTAATTTGGGAAGGGACCCTGGTACTTCTCATAACAAGTGGGTAGGTTGGAGGACGATGACCAAGCGGGATGAAGGACACTGCCAGTGCTTTGAGAAGATGCTGTGCCCCCCAACCACCTTTTCTGTACAAAGGCAGGTTGAGACTCAAGGGACGTGAATAGCCCTCCTCCCCCTTCCCTGCCAGCCCCAGTCCCCCCGCTCCCGCCGCCCCATCCTCTCCGCCGTGCGCACGTGGTCTCCGCTGGCCATGAATAGAGTTGGCACGGGTGGGCCCAGCCCGAGCCACTGGGGCTCACGACTCCCGACCTGAATAAGCAGCATAAAGGCACAGAGCAGCCCCGTCGTGGCTCCGTCCCGACCCATCCTCCCCAGCTGCGACAGCATCCGCTGCGGGCCCAGACCGGCCATTCTTACCAAGTCCTTCTGTGCCGTTTGTCTTTCTCTCCCTCTGTCGTCTCCCCCCGCCTCTTTTTTTTTTTATTTAATCCCCTTTTTTCGAACATATCATTACAGGAGCAACAAAAAAGATGGGACAATACAGCCATTGATGAACTGCTCTCGTCCTCCCGTCCTGGTCCCCCCCACTCCCTCCCTCCCCTCCTCTGGTGCGTGCCAACACTCTTTCCACCCGCCCAGGGCTGGAGCCAGCGCCAAACAACCTCTGCTAATAAACAAGAGGAACCAGATAAACCAGGAACACAATAGAGGGATTTGTTGCACTTTAGTGATGGTGGGAACAATGTCATCTCCGTGGCGCAGCTGCATGGACCCCCTCCCATCCTCTCCCCCCACCGCCTCGCGCCCCCCGCGCACTCGCAGCCCAACACTGTGATTTATGAAAGGCCAAAGGTCACCGTGCATTAAAGGGCTCCTTTCTTGCATCATTTATTAACCCTCTACGACAAGAGGCGCTCATTGTGGCGGTGGTGGTGGCGGTGGTACAGGGAGCGGGGAGAGGTCTGTCCTGGTGGCACCGCGCGTCTCTCGGAGGATGCTGAGATGCAGAGCTAGTGCTTAAACCTGGTTTTGCACCAACCTGATGTGTATGGGGAGGAGAGAAAGCTTTGGTGAGATGCGTTTCGGCCACCGTGCACTCCAACACGGTTCTGTTCACATTTCACACAGGTCACCATCTGTTTGCCCGACCTGCACTTGCTGCCAGGCTGGTGAGCTCAGCTCACGGTCAGTGCTGTGGCCGTGCATACACCTAGGGCTGACCTGAAGGGTTGGCCTGAAGACCCCATAGTCCATATGGTAGGGCTGACCACGGTGCATCACCAGAGCCTTGGGTCACCTTGTGCCACCAGGCGTTGTCACGCGGGCCACCAAAAATGCAGCCGGGCAGAAAGAAGGCGGGTCAGTCACGGAGCAGGACGGGCCGCTCCAAGGTCCCCTTCTCAGGCTAGTAGAGATGTGGCCAAAATCTCTCCTTGCCTCACCAGAGCTGGTTGCCATTACAGGCAACGCTGCAGTGTCACCATGCAGCGCTTTCAAGCCTCCCTGTGGGGCTATGGAGCACCACTGAAGCGCTGGCATACTAACTCACTGTCCTGATCTTTTGCTCCTGAAATTGCAGTGACCAAAGTCAGTTTGGGCAAGACGATGCAGCGGCAAAGGCTTCAGCACTGAACTTCATGGTCCCTTGAGCTACAGCCCCATGATCACGGCCATGCTTGAGGGCTCCCTGGAGACCCTCTCCATGGGCAATCTAGCTTGGGAAGACAAACCCCAAGGCCATCACAGGCGAGCCCTGGAGAGGGGGTGTCTGCTGGAGTTCATGTCCACCGTGGGGGCAGGGGGGTTGTGCTGGCGCCTGGTTGCCTGGCCCATCCCTCCCGGCTCAGCAGAGGGGAGGCTGCGGTGTTGACAGGTTGGGACATCTTCCCCCCCGGGACGAAGTGATGGGTAACAAAAGACAAGCTTAGGAGCTGGTGGGAGCCCTTTGAGTATGAGTGTTGGGGCGAGCCCCTGCATGGGGCAGAGGGGACATGGAGGTTGGGGTGAAGGGGAAGATGGTCCCACTGCCCGAATGCCGGCCGGTAACGCTGGTTACCAGCCGAACTCCTGCCCTGGCTTTGGTGCCTCGGCCTCAGGCCGTGCTCCCTCGCTCGCTCTCCCTTGCATTCCTCCGGGAGCTGATCAGGGCTTGAATGACACCCCAGATGACTCTTTGCTATTAATTCCTGCAAAGAGAAAGGGCTCCTTGTTCTCCCAGTCCTACTCTCTGGAGGAATTACAGGGGCCAAGGCAGCAGGCTGAAGCCTTCCTGACTTAACCCTTCCCCCGGCTCCCCAGGAGCCTCCCTGCAGCCAGAGAACTGGCAGAGGTGAAGACCACCCCGGAGCCACCTCGGCCACCACTCAATGAGCCCACTGGGGTCACCCAGCACTGCTACACCACAGGTCCCATTGGGAGGGTCCCCTTTTCTGATTGTTCTGCCCAATCTTGTACAATTCCCTTCCGCTCCCCACCGGGCATCTCTCCTCTGTCATGCAGACTGAGAGCACCCAGCTCCTCCATTACATTGCACTAGATATGCCAGACTCCATCCAAGAAAAGGCAAAACTGGTCCCCTTCTCCCCCAGCTCCCCACCCCTTCAGCGCACGCTTTTTGGGTTTCGCTTATTGGAAGTGCACCTGGCCTCTCCGGCAGGAGACGAGGGGGTTAACAGCCAGGGAGGCTCCGTGCCACCCATCAAAGCAGGTAGCAGACAGACATGCCTGCTCCGTTCCTCTTTGATCTTCCCAGACCCAAGTAATGCAGGAAAATTGTCCTGTTTAGCCATTGCAAATCCTCCCCATGCCCATGAAACATCGGGCTGGACAACAAGACGTCAGGCTGGGAGATGCCTGGGGTCTTTGTGATGCTCAGAGGTGATTCTCCCCTCTCCTTTCTGCGAGATTTTCCTTACACCTCCTCTCTGAAGCAGCTGGCACCGTAATCCACTGCTTTAGAGTAAAAAATGCCACTGAGCAAAGTCTGCTCGGCCACATCAAGGCAGCACACCAGTGGCAGCAGCGGCGTGGTTTCCTGCACCTGCGGCAGCCCTCACCGTGCCTTGGCGAGGGAACAGGGTTTCTCCTGCTCTGGAGCCAGGTGGGCCACTGCAACCACAGAGCAGAATCTCTCTCAACTCTGCAAGTCAGCCCTAGTCCCCAAAGAGCTTCCTGAGGTCTCCCGTCCCATCCCGGGGTGATGGGAGTGCAGGGCCACGCGCCCTGGCATCACCCAGCCTGTGTCGCCTGTGGGGAACGATAACCCGGGAGGAGAGCAACCACAATGATGTTTCTTTTGTAGGACACTGGGTATGACAGAGAGAGACAAACAGCCAGGTCACGCGGTAAACAACGCCAGGCATCCCGTGCCTTTTGTTTCGCCTGATACCCCATGACAAAAATTAGTGCGCACCCCCTGCAGCTAACCGTCCTGTAACCACACGAACGCAGTGTGGTGCTGCCAAAACCCAGGCAGGGCTGCAGGCAGCTCTTTGCTTTTCATGAGGGACCCACACCACTTTCTTCCTCCTCAGGCTGCCTCGCGGGCAGTCAGTTCACTGATACCCGTGACTGGAAGCAAAGAGGCATCTGAGAAGGTCTAGGACCAATACTGGGAGCTTCAGCCAAGAAAGGCGAGGGGTGATGAAGACCAGAGCCCGGCAGTGGTTCCTGTGCCCTGCTCCCTGTTGGGAGGACGCCTACGGCACAAGGCAAATTGAAGGGCTCTTCGGAGATCGCAGCTGCCACAGAATTGTGGAGGGCGACACAAACGTGGGCTTTGGGGACCCTCTGCTTCTCCTGTTCATGGAAAGGCCTTGCATACGACCCGCACGCTGGGAGCCTGCGCGGGCGGTCGTGACATCTGATCAGGGAGGAATTTGGAGAGAAGTGCATGAGGAAGTGGTGGAGACAGGGCTGGGCTTGGGTGCTCCGGCCAAGGGTACGGCCTGGTCCTGATCTCTCCCAGGCTGCCATCAATTATGTCCCATGATGTCTCATGACTGAAACCAGCTGCAGACCCATAGATTTTCCAAGCGTTATGGTGGCCTTTCCCTTTGCTCCGCCCCGCTTTTGCTTGGAGCATTACACTCAGGCGATCTTCAAATAAGAAGAGTAACCATTTGAAACCTTCCTATTTTTTCCAATTCTTTCATGACTTCCTCTATGGATGGTTCAGATGATCACCTGGCCATCCCCTCACTAGCCTCCACCTCCACCCAGGACTGAGTAACCAGCTTCCCAGCTATTTTATGGTCATGGTGATGAGGTGTGATAGGGCCCCGTGGCATCTCCACACCAAAGGGGACATGCAGTCCTCACTGAGGATGTTGGATATACTATTTCTGGCCGGGGCAGCAGGACTTCCAGCATGGGTCGACTGTCCCTGCCATCTGCAACCTTCCCATGACCGCCTGGGTTGCCTGGTCCTCTCCCTTTCTCTTTCTCCCTCCTGGGCCACCATGGGACTGAGCAAATCCATTCAGATCTCCCCGCACCACAGCTTGGGTGGGGAGACATCCCCCCCTTTCCGGCAGGAGGGCTGCCCCCCTCCCCTTCCTCACCGAGCCCTCCCCTCCAGCCACGGTGGGACCAGCAAGCCTCATGCTGGCGAAGATGCAAATCCCACGTGGGAGCCGGGGAGGGTCGAGGGCTTGGCTTTGGCATGGGAAACCCGGCTCCCCTGCCCGGCAGGGAGAGAAGGGGAGACTTCTGCATCCCGCTCTCTGTCACGATGTTGGGATGGTCACCCCCTTGTCCTTCCCGCAGTGTTGTGGGGGGATGCAGCCAGTGCAAACCCACGTCAGCCTGCCCGGCGCGGGCGAGAAGGCAGCAGGGGCAAGACCCCCTCCCACCCCCAAATTCCAAACCTTGCCCCTTGCCACCCCTCCTGCCCCTCATTGCCTCACGTGCCCATCTCCACGGGAAGGGGATTTTGCAGAGAGGCGGTGGCGCCCGATCGTCCATCCCAGTGGCTGTCCCCATCCTGGCCACTGCCGCTGCCTCAGCTCCTCCTAGCCCGGGTCTCCTCTCCCGTCTTCGGGTCTGGAGCAAGCTGGACGCTCTTAAAAAGCTTTTTATGTGCGCGCGCGTGTGTGTGTGAGTGTGTGTTAATCACATGATTGTCGTTCACCTGTATCCTGAACAAAGACAGCGCACTGTTTAAGGCCCAAACAAGAAAGCCGGCAAGGGAAGGGGGGGGGGGTGTTGGGAAAACTGAAGGGGCCGTTGAGAGAGCAGGCGCGCGCGGGAGAAAATCCTTATCAAACTCCCAATTCATGGGTCTCCCTTTCCCTCAGCACACTGCGGGTATTGTTTGGCTGGGGGGTGTGTGTGTGTGTGTATTTTTTTGAATGTCTGTGTTGTCCCCCCCTCGCTCCCCGGCTCTGACGCTGTTTTACTGTATGGAAAGATTTCACGGGGAACCCCTCCCATTTTCCCAGGCAGTCCTGGGACAATACCAGTGCTGTGCCCCCGAGCTGGGCAGGGGACAAAAGCTGGCCCTGGCTCTCGTGCTGGGGATCCTGCTGTTCCTCTACTGCGCACAGGCTCTCCCCTCTTACTCCTCCCTTGCCACGGGTGCAGGGGATGGGTGTCATCTAGTAAAAACCTTGGTGGCGGAGGTGTCCCACTAGCATGGTCCCCTCATTGAAACCCTACTGAGCAGGTGCCCCTGCCTGCCCCTGCGACGATGCACCTTGCTCGCCGAGCACCCAGCACGGAGTACGGTGCCCTTGGGAGCAGTGCGGACGCAGGGGCATCTAGCATGGTGGGACATCTCCACTTCCCACCCACTTTTACCCACAGCCCTCCCGACATGGCTTTATGGTGGAGAAGCGGCGTCCTTCCACCTTTGCATATTGGGGACTGAGGGCCAAAGAAAGCATTTCACTGATGTTGTGGCTTAGCAAGGTCTCTGGCTCATGAACCACCTTCACTGGTAGATCCTTCATCCGCAAAGGACTGTCCCTTTTTAATGGACCTGGAGCACTTCATGCATAGAAATATATGCTGAGAAGAAGGGGTGCAAACCTGCTGTATGAGCATCTCCACAGTGACCAGTCGTTAGGAAGACTTGCATTTAGACAGACCGCTTCTGCAATGTTAACTGCTGTGGCCAGCGATGGCTCTTGGAGGGTCCTTGTCTCTAAAAAGGCCTCCCAGGGGACACTGGAGGAAGAGACATGCCACCCCAGCGATTCCTGAAATAAGGATGGTCTCTTCTCCTTCCCCTCTGCCTGTCTTCTCACCTCAACTGAAGAGAAAGTGTCACACTTCTTCCTGCTGAGGTAGAGGTATATTTTCCACAGCTCGCTCTCCTGCATCTACCTCTTCGTAGCACAAGAGAAGAGATGACACGTGGAGAGAAGACACTTGGGAAAGGATATATGAGCAGTCAGTGCTGTGAGAGGGGGCTGGAAACAGGGAAAAAGGCGCTACAGGGAAAAAGAGTTCAGAAAGAAGAGACAGGACCAAAGAAGAGAAAAAGCAAGAATGAAGGGAAAAAACCCTTCCCTGCCATTTAAATGTGAGGAGACACTGAGACTGCAGATTGCAGAGACTGTGTGGCCGGTACACGCTCCTTTGAGGATGTCCCTGTCTGCAGCTGAGGCACCCACAGCTCTTCGAACAAGGCACGAATGGGACCTGGCTCCTGTCTGGCAGGTGGCAGCAGCCGCTGATGGGGATGGTGAGCAGAGGGACAAACACCAGTCCAGAGCCCGGTGGGTTACTGAAATCCTTTCTGGGTTTGATCCTTTTCTTGCCCCAGTTGGGAGTGGTGGGTCAGACACTCTTCTGCTCACCCAGACCCTGTGGGTGTGCTGGAAGATGTGAGCCCCACCACTCACTGTCTTGCTGGGGTCAAGCACCGTCTTGTTCTCCCCGCAGAGCCTGCCAAGAGGCCGCTGCATTTGGGATATGAGCTGAGCAGGCTGTGAAGCTCCTCTCAGTGCCCTGTGGGGCTCCTTTGTCTCCTGATTGTGAATCTTCTCCATCGAAACGCTAGGAGGAACCCCGGCCTCTCACTCCCTAACACTTGGTGCCCAGCACCCTCTATCCCCACTCTGGAGGGAAATGAGAAATCCCTGCCCCATCGCCTCTTTCCCATGGGATCCACAGGAACCAGCCACCTGAAGGGAGGGCAAATAAACACCATTTTCTGGCCATTTTTTGTGGCGTTCTTCCTCCTTGCCCCAGGCTGGAGGTTGGTTGCAGCCAGGGGAACAAGCAGGGCAGTGTTTCGCAGCAGTGGCTATCTCCCTGTGGGACAGGAGACCAACCCTCCCCTCCCTCCAGTTCTCCCACACCTCATATGCAGGGTCCCTGCAGCTTGAGAACGACCCTTGCTGGCTGGGGGAAGATGCCATGAGCTCTGCAGCATCATTGACTCTGCATCTAGTGGGCCATGGACAACTTTGTACAAAGCGACCTTGCCCCGTTCATTTTCGCTGGTTATCTGTCTGCCAGACAGAGGGTGAGCTGCCAAACTGCCCCTGTCCGTGCTGCGAGACTCTTTCTCGCCACAACCACAACTCGGGTCTCTCTTGGTGGGAGAAGTCATCCCATACTGCAAGACTTGAGGTTCACCAGCTGCTGCTTTGGTCGAGGAAGCAGGGCCTCAATGCTGTTTTGCTAGGCTCTCCATTGGGTTTTCTCGGCATCCAAGAGAAAGACACCCACATTCCTCTCTTCCAACGGGAAAAAGGCATCATGTGAAGAAGAGTATCTGAGCCCATCTTTTTTCTGGAGTAAGTAATGCTGAAGAGAAGAAAGGTAGGAGACGATCCCTTGAGAGTTTTTTTTGAGGGATGCAAGAGGCACCTTTAAGTATCTTTGCCTCCTTAATGCCAACGGCATGCAGCCGTTCCCCCTTCCAGCTCTGTTCAGTAAAGACTTCGCACTGGGCTCTAGTGAGGTTTTCTCTGCAGCCGCCCTATGGTTTCAGAGCTTTATTTACTCCAGACAACAGCAGGCGTGCAGGGAAACAGCCTTATGCTGTCAGCCAGGTCTGCAAGGGCAGCAGCCAGCCCCACAGATTTGTTCTGAGGGCTTTAGCTCAGCACCATCCTTGGGACTGGTTCCCTTATGCTTCATGTGGTGCCAGCCAGTGGCTTTGCTGGGTCTTTCTAACACAAAGTTTCTGGAGAGTGAATATGTGCTACAGGAGTTGAAAATGTTCTTGAAATCCCTTGAAGCTGGTTCCCTGGGTCACATCCATTCATCTCTTTGCATTTTCTGACTTAGCACTGAAGCGTCTTCAGGTTGGCTCTCCAGCGAGGAGCTGGGGCAGGAGCTAGGTTTATCTCATTGCTAACTCAGGAGGACCTGGGAGAATCATCAGATTTTTCGTGTGTGACCTCTCATGATTACAGGGTTGATGTTGGTCTATACCAGCCCTGGTGACAAAGGAAACTGAAGAAGACAACTACCAGAGGCATCTGGGAAGGAAAGCGAGCTAGAAAATGTAAGATGTGATGGAGAACATCCTAACCCATTGAGTGCTGAGATCCTCTACATGTCCCACTGCACGAGCAGCAAGAATGAGGATGAGTGAGTGTGAGAGAGTCCTTCTCGTCAGGAGACCTCCCTTTCCTCGTGAAAGACCCCACATGCCTTCAGGAGCAATTCAGCATGTCGGAGGAAGCAGAGCCTGCTTGTCTCGGCAAGGCCCCAAAGAGACGAACATGTTGTGACAAGCCCATTCCTAGGGTGCAAAAGTCCTAAGAAGGTTCAAACTGGTATCCACTGTCCAGCAGCATGGTATTTTCCCTGGACCTGATGTCCTCCACCCTCAGGACACCCCTGAACTCCTGCACCCCCTTTCCCACCCCGCAGACTCAGGTCTGAATGAGAATGCCCTTTTGGCAGTGTCTTGACCCCAGCGTCCTGGGCCAACTTGTTCCAGCACAGCGGGGTCCCCGTGAGACTCTGTGATGACGGGGACCAGGGACTCATTTGGCACATGGCAGGCACCAGACCCCGCAGGAGCAACCGTACTAGCAGGGGGAAGGAGGGGGATCCCAGTCCTGGGGTGCACACCCATCTCCCCAAACCCCTTCCAGCACCCCACCACCCCAAACCCCCCGGGCCACGCTGCCCAGAGCAGCCCAACGCCTGCGGCTCTCGTGAAGAAGCCGGCACTGGGGGAAAGCAGGGAACGTGCCCGCGGCCGAGGTGGGGTGGGGGGCTGCCTGCGTCCCCTCCCCACCGTCCCCGACCGACCGTATTCTGGCTCTGAGGAGTGCTTGGCTCCACCTTCCGCCCTTCCCTCCCCCGGTGCTAAGCAGCAAAGCCAGCTAGAGACATCCAGCCGGGGTATTAGTAAAAACCAAGCCTCCCTCTAGGAATGGCACTCGCCTGAGAGCCTCCCCGTGCCGCGCGCCCCGACGCCGCCGGGGCTGGGAGGGAGAAGAGGGGGGCTATTGGGATACAAATCACAGCCCTTGCAGGATCTGCCCGGCACACCGGCCAGCAACGTAAGTTTTCCTACCTGAGCTCGCTTGCACGCGCGCACACATTCCCTCGCGCTTTTTCCCCCCCTACTTTCTCTTACTTTTTTCGATTTCCCCAGCGAGGGTCCGTGTTGCCCTCTGAAACTGGAGGGATAGCAGCCCTTGCTCTGCGTTGGCTCTTTTTCAGCTAAGCCAGAGGCATGCTTTTCTATCACTTCTTTTCTTCTTTTTTCATTTCTTTCTTCTTTTTTGTATTTCTGGATGGGGGGGATAGAGAGGCCTTTATTTTTAGAGTGTTTCTTTCTCCAAGGGGGGAACTGCTGCACGGCAGCAGGGACTTTTAGAGGTGACTGCAGACAGGAGAGAGGAGGAGTGTGTGGGGCAGGCAACCCAAAGCCTTAGCTTGTCTCAAAGTTAAATTTGGTTTGTGTTTCTATCTGTATACATATATAAAAAAATGTAAGTATGTATATGCATACATATATATGGACAGGCATGTGTGTGTGGATGCAATATAGATGTATTTTAAGTCTTCGGTTTATGAGTTGCAAGAGGAGGGTGAGTGATGGGGTGTCCCCGCAGAGGCACTTTCCCACAGCCGGGATCAGGGTTTCTGGGTGTGGATCCCGGGCCCGGGCTGGTTCCCTGCTGGGTGGTGCCGCCCGCTCAGCTTCCCCGGTAGCCAGGATATAGGTCCCTTCTGGTTTATCGATACGGTGCCAGCGCTCCCCCTCCCACGCCTCCCCTCGGGGCACCGTGCTGGCGTTTCACCGCACGTCTTCGAAAGAAAGGGGCACTTCCCCACACAAGTTTTGTGGCCGTCTCCGCCATCCCGCTCCCCGTGGGGAGCTGCGCCCGGGCAGGACAGTCCATGTCTCTCTCCTTTCAGGTCCCCAACCCCCCTTATCCCTCTTCCTGCAGGCCCTTTCGCACATGTAAGCTCCAGACGATTGCAGAGATAGGGAGCGATATCCCAATTAATCAGGGGCCCCGACCCATCCCCACCCCCATGGATCACGGGTTTTGCGGTGTGCATGGCAATTGCTTTGCTTGCGCTTTTATCAAGCGGCCCCTGTCTCGTGGTCAGCTCTTCAGAGACCTTGGAGTCCCTTTCAGATTTGGTGGTTGCTTCTCCTTTTCCCTCTTTTTCCTCTCTCTTTCCTTTCTTTCCTTTGTTTTTGTCTTCCTCCCTCCCCTCCCCAGTGAGAAGAAGGACACCAAGAAGGAAGAGAGAGACGGCTCGAGAGCAACGATGGCTGACGACCAAGACCTTTCGGAGGTGGAGATGAGCCCGGTGGGCTCTGAAGACCACCACTGCCTCTCACCAGGACCCTCCATGGCGTCGGACAACTCCCCGCACCTTGCCGGCTCTGGGAACGGGGAGATGGGGAAGGTCAAGAAGGAACAGCAAGACTCAGAGGCGGACGATGACAAGTTCCCGGTGTGCATCCGCGAGGCAGTCAGCCAGGTGCTGAGCGGCTATGACTGGACCCTGGTACCCATGCCCGTCCGGGTCAATGGAAGTAACAAGAGCAAACCCCACGTCAAGCGGCCCATGAACGCCTTCATGGTCTGGGCACAAGCTGCCCGGAGGAAATTGGCTGACCAGTACCCGCACCTCCACAACGCCGAGCTCAGTAAGACCTTGGGGAAGCTCTGGAGGTAAGAGCGGGCGGCCGGAGGGGAGCGTGAGGGCTGAGGTCCGGAGGTGTCCTGGAGAGGACTGTGTGGTCACATGGAAGGATGGAGACTTAGCGGGATGGAAGGGGTGTCCCTTGAAAGGACTTCCTTCCCTGCGGGGAGCCCCCTTGCAGGAGGCACGGTTGGTGACTGGGGCACGAGTGGTGGTTGGATATAGTGAAGGCTTCCTCAGCAGAGCTCACCTCCATCCTGGGCGGCAGCCCTTTCCACGTGTTTCCCACTAACTTCCCCTGTTGTTCCGGACCAGGACACTCTTGTCCTGGTCCTCTCCTGCCTGACTGCCAGGGGAGATCTTGTTTTCTGGGCTCACCCTCTCTGTTGGGCCAAGCTGTGCACTAGCAGGAACTGGGCTGAGCCCCATCCAACTTAACTCACTGGTGGCTGCCTCGAGCCTGTTTGAACTCGGGTCCCAATGCCAACAGGGGTTATTTTCCACGCAGTGCCGCAGAGCAAGTGGGAGACCAAGTTACAGCCGAGGAGGAAGGTCAGGGGAAGGGAGCCAGGCGGTTGGAGCCCTGCACCCGTCCTTCACAGGGTGGTCCCAGTTTTGGCAGGCCATGCAGGTGCAGCGAGATGAACAAGGAGAGACCCTGCTAGAAAGGGGGGCTGAGGCTTAGCAGAAGGGAAGAGACCTGCAACAGTCCCAGCCTTAGCAGATCTCTTGCAACATAGTGGCTCAAACCAGCCCCATCTCCCTTTGCACCCGGAAAGACACCCTCCCTTCTTGCCGGCACACACACGCTCGTCCTTCTGGCCCCACCAGTTTGTTGCGCCCATTTTCATTTTGGCTTCAACCCGCTCTTCCTTCCTCTGGCAGACCGACGGGCTGCCCCGACTGATCGCAGCCAGCCCGTGGCTATGCAGAGAGCTGTCGTGCCCAAGCCAACCGTGTCAGGCTGGCCGTGCCACTTCTTTCCCATCTGACGGACTCTGCCAATAACCCCATCAACCCGTTATAAACACTTTCTGCCACAAGTCCCCAGCACCGACCCCCCTTGGCCTTGCACCAGCCAACGCAAACCGAGGCTCATGCAAACGGGCCCTCTCATTCTCTCTCCTGCCCTGACAGCATTTCGTGGAGGAAGCCCTCAACCTTGGATGGGCCAAAAGACATTTTTCCAAGCAGAAGCAAAACACACCCCGTCCAGCAGCTGATGCCCAGGTGTCCTCCTGGCTTCAAAGCTCCTTACTCGCAAGTAACCAAGCCCTTGGGCATTAGCTTCTCCCTCTGCTACATCACTCCATTTACCCCGACCTGTTGGTGTCTACTGTAATCCCAGCAAAGAGATTTCTTTGGGAAGTCAAAGGCAGGGCATGATTGCAGATGTCTCATCTGATGCTCTTTCCTGCTTTGTTCCCCGCTGCCTTCCCTTCCCTTTACCAGGGCACTTGCTCCTGCTTGGGGCTCTGCTGCCAGCCTCTGGACTGTGAAGCTGTGCTGGAAGGGGTGTGGGGGGGACCAACCCACCTTTTTTGTTCCCGAAGTGTTATTTCAAGCTATCATTCCTTTATTGCAAAATATTGCCAGATTTTAGAGCAATAGCCTCCCTCTGGACACTGCATTTCCCTTGAAAATATAGCAGAGCAGCGAAACCTTCCACAGGTATCGCATTCAGAGCGCAGGGAGACACATCCCCTGGCCCGTGGCCACATTCACGCACCCGACTGCCTCCCTGTTCCCAGGGCACGGCTCCCACCGCTGGCTGCATGGCACTTGGAGCACGGGGACGCTGCCACCGGACAATGGTCAAGGTGCCTGGGTGTTTCTTAGGGCACCGTGCGGCCAGGGAGCATGGGTCAGGCAGAGAAGCTTGCGGGATCAGGCCTGGGGTTGTTGCATGCTGCTGGGTTTGCCACCCGACTGCTTTGCTTGAACACGTCTCCTCTCCGAGCGTCCCTAGTGCAGGCTGTGGTTCTCCAAGCCGTGTCAGCCCCTACGGGGATCATACTGCAGAGTAAGCTGAGTTATGGGTGCAGTCAGTATCTGGCCTGGGCAGAACCACGTGCATGTGTCTTTCTGTGAGGTTGGGGGGGAAATATCAGCCCACAAAACTCCAGGAGAGGTGGCCCAAAGGTTGCCAGGATAGTAGCCCTGAGCCTCGCCTTCCAGCCACGGTATGGCTGGGTCTTCCTCCATTCAGGTTTCCATTGCCCTCATCTACGCTGTCCCCAAGGTACAGCTCCTACGCGTCGGTACAACTGGGTTTTGCTCTGGACGGCTTAGTCTCAAATATTTGACAAGGGTCCTGGCTGTTCACGTATCCCCACCCTTACAAGGTGGCCACCCAAACCCTACAGCCTGTACCACTAGTCGCTTTGGAAAATGCGGGCGACTTGTATTTCCACGTAGGCTGCTCTGAGCTTATACAGGTAAAGGGCACGTTAGGCAGAGAGAGACGAGTGCTGGTGAGCACAGAGACTGCCTGCAGACCACCATTAAATCAAGCACGTCCCCAGCAATCGGCACTGGGTGGGGACAGCAGAGGCTGGGAAATCTTCTTGAAAGGCAGCTAGCAGATTGAGCGATAACCCCAGTGCTGTCCCATGTGCTCTTCTCTGCAAAATGGGCTGGGCTTTTTTTTTAAGCCCGGTCTTTGCTCCAGCTTTGTGCCACAGCCGTGTTCCCCATGGGCCCCAGCCCTCGCTGGGAAGGGCTGCAGGACATGCCCCAATGGTCGCGCTACCCGCCTGGCCCCAAGTGCAGTGCCGGGGGGCTTATGGCCCGATCCACCTCCCCCAGTCTGTACCCACTTATGGTGTGTGAGGGGTGCAGTCGACAAACCACATATACTAAAAAAGAAGGGAGGGTTTCTGTGCTTGACGGTCATGAAATCTCACCTTGGCTGCTTTCCTTCCCTGGGGTGGGACAGGGAGCAGCTCTCAAATGGAGGCCGGCCACTGAAAATGTCAGCATGACTCTCAGCCAAAATGCCGGCGTGACTCTCAGCCAAAATGCCAACCAGCACCACCTCCCGGGCCGAAAACAAGCGAGGCACGGGAAGAGAGGGAGGAAGGCTCGGTAGGGAGGAGTGAGGGGACCCGATGGAGGGATCTTTGCATGGGGGTGGCAGCACCCAGGGAATAGGGTCATGCCCACAAAATCTGGGGCCGTGGACGTGTAGGAGAGCCCACCTGGCTGCTTTCTGCTCCCAGCCAGCCCTTGCCGTGCATCTGCCCCTACGCCCAACCCCATCACTACACTGACTCATCGGCAGCCGAGTCCCGGCACAGGGTCAGGCCTCTGGCCGCCGAGCCAGTCGCCTGGCACGCAGCGCGGTGCAATGCCAGGCAGCAGAAGGGGAGGCTGCAAGAGGTGGGCAGAAAGATTTTAGCCCTTCTTTCCCCTCCTGGAGCAGGGCGCTGGATGCTTGCCCCTCTCCCTTCGGCTCGGGGGTGAGCATTTTGTGTCGGGGCGGGTTGCGAGGGCTCAGTTAAGCCCCATGAAGGGCTTTGCTCTGTGATCCATAACTTCTCTGCCCGTGCGAGATTCCTTTGCATTATGGCCTAAGGAGCGTGGGGGGCAGGAGTGGGAGGGCAGGAAGCGAGTGAAATCCAAATCCCCCCAAATCTCCTGGCCTTTGCCTGCTCTCACCAGTTTCACTTTGCTAAAGCCGATTTGAGCTCTGATCCCAGCAGGAGGGAGGAGGGAGCAGGCAGCCTTGGAAAGGAGAAGGCAAAGATGCGGGGAGTGGACTTGCTGCTCTCCTGCTGGTGGCACTGCCCGTGGGCTGCTGTCAAGGGGAGAGGAGGTGACACAGTCGGGCATAGCTCAGAGGGCAGGGATCTGACTCCTGCACAGCCTCAAGCGGCTCTGGTTCACGCCATCTATGAGACAGATCTAGGAGGCTGAGCTTCGGTCTCCATGGGAGGCTCTGCTCCGCGCTCGCCATGCAGTATGCCCTGCAGATCAAAGCTGGCTGTGCAGCCTACAGCCCTCTCGCTCCGAGAGGTGCTCACATAGAAAGAGACCTTTCATTCCCAACCACAGCATCTTATTAGCTTTAGCACCATCTGGGCTGGGAGTGCAGGGATGCCGGAGCCTGGCTGCCTCGTAGTGAAATGTCCTGGGTTGCAAGGCTGCAGGTTTTCCTGCATCTTCCATGGAGATGGGCATTCTGCAAGGATGAAAGTTTTGCCAAGGCAAGGTCGTGTCCCAGTCCACGATGCCTTTGAGGGTTGGCCATGATGTCCCTTTGGACCCCTTGGAGGGCCGTCTGGAGCAGCGCAGGCTGAGGGATTAGAGCCCTCTGGGACGTGTGAGCATAGTGTACGGTGGCGGAAGGGAGACAGGAAAGCTGGTGTTGGATTCACGGTGGCTCAGTTGCTTTAATCTCCAGGATTAAGGCAGTGGAGGAATGTGGTGTGTGCCCGCGACTTGCTCAGGCTGCCTGGAGTGAACCCAGGTCAGGACCGTAATGGGCTCCAGCCCGTGCCATACACCTTCTAGCTGCCGGCCGAGGGGATGCACAAGGAGCAGGGGGAAAGGGGGTGCTTAGGAACCAACCCATTACTTGCTGGCGACTGCTTTGATCCCCTGCCAGTTTTATCTGTGTGCTCCTTGAGCCATGCTTCCTCTTTGTCTTCAGTTTTTCAGGCCAGTTCAGGCCTTTGTATCTTCCTCAGTGCCTACAGCTTAACAAAATTAGTCCCATTTTAGTGCTAAGGCTTCAGGGGTACCAAGGTGCTGGCACAGCCCCACCCCCAGGTAGTTCTTTTCTTGGGGAGAAGGCGGCATCTCATAAATGGAGTACTTTCTGCCGTTTGAGAGCCCTGCCATTTCTAACGGCTGTTGGAGTTGCAAGTTATGGGAAGACTGGTCCCTTCCGAGAGCACTGGTTTCTGGTTGCAAGCAGCATGACTTTGAGTCACAAGAATATTTAAGGGGAAAAATCATAAAATGAAACTGAAGTGCTTCCAGCCTAGACGCTGCTAAAGGCTTGAGCAATGAGGTTGATCTCATCTTCAAGTGCTCTGAGCCATCCTGCCCGCGCATTTCACCATTTCCTCAGAAAGCCTATCGTCTTAACTACAGCAGCCCATGATCTGGCAGGAATACAGAGAAGGAGCTTACATTTTTGCAGTGCCTTTCATCCAGAGACCAAAGCTTATCTATTTCTACAAGGCTAGCAATGTAGCGGCTACATTTTTCACAACTGCTCGGCTAAGTTCAAGAAGGGCTGGTCCTTTGTGCTTCAGCCTTTTGCATTATCCATGTCTAAGGTGAGCAGGGGCTCCAGCAATAGCAGAACACACTATTTCCCCCCCTTTGAAATTTTCCTTAATTCCCTTCTAGGATATTGCAAGATGCTTAAAGGCCCAGCAAGTTCCACACAGCAACATGGGTACTGTGGAGCCAACACCGACTGCTGCCATTTGCGCTCAGTAGAGCTTCAAACTTGGAGCAGAGCCTATGGAAGGGTGGGAGGTTAAACTGGAATAAAAAGAGTCTGGGGACGAGCAAGAGACATGCAGGAGGTAGCAAGGGTGTGCCCTTAGTCCAAATGATGATCCCAACTGCCCTTCATTTGCCCAAAGTCTTTGACAGCAGCTTGTCCAGCCTTACTTTACACGGCTATGAAAGGCTGCGCTTTGCCTTTGGGCAATGTAAGAGAGGGTATTGAACTTACTGAGGTGAGAAGCATCACGCAGCTGAGGAAGGGGGACCCAGCGCTGGCACCAACCAGTGTCAGGGCTTAATAATTAAGGAGGACGAGGAGAACATTTCTGTCCCCACTGAAACACCACCAAGCTCTCCCTTGTTGTTCTGGGAAATACCCTCAATGGGGCAACACACTGACATCTAGATTTACCTGCTGTGTCCCACAACCCTGTGTATAGGTGCGTTTTTTTCTGACGTACCTGCCCCTCTCCTTCCCCTCTTCTCCTCTTTACCACCTTGGTCTCTGCAGGCTGTTGAACGAAAGCGACAAGCGGCCCTTTATTGAAGAGGCAGAGCGGCTGAGGATGCAGCACAAGAAAGACCATCCCGATTACAAGTACCAGCCCCGCCGGCGGAAAAATGGCAAGGCCACACAGGGCGAGGGTGAAGGCCAGGTGGAGGGGGAGGCTGGAGGGGCTGCCGCCATCCAGGCCCACTACAAAAACACCCACCTGGATCACAGGCATCCCGGCGAAGGGTCACCCATGTCCGACGGCCACCCAGAACACTCCTCAGGTGAGTCCCAGGTCTCAGTGAACATACTGACATGTTACAGCCAACCCGGAGGCTCAAAAAGACCAAGTCATCACAGTGAAAGCCTTAGCAATGTGGCTCACATCTTGCTTGTGACCCAAAAACCTCTGCTGGAGCAGCAGCATAGTGACGTGTCCACGTTTCACGGGCACTTGCATTCCTCTGGTCAGGCAGGGTGTCATTGCACCCTCTCTCTTTTTCCACAAGATGATATAAAAAGGTTTGGTTTTGGCTGGCTATTTCTCTCTCCCTCCACTGCAGTCTCCAGCTGGACAGTTACTGGCAAACTGGGAGGAGTGGAGCTGGCATGTGTATAAAGCCCACGCATAAAGTGGTAACTCACCTCTCCTCTCTCTTTCCTCCTCAAAATGTTTTTCACGTTGCAGGTCAGAGCCACGGCCCCCCCACACCTCCTACCACCCCTAAGACCGAGCTGCAGGCAGGCAAAGCCGACTCCAAACGAGAAGGGCGTTCCCTGGGGGAAGGGGGAAAGCCACACATTGACTTTGGCAATGTGGACATCGGGGAGATCAGCCATGAAGTGATGTCCAACATGGAGACCTTCGATGTCAATGAATTCGACCAATACCTGCCGCCCAACGGACACGCCGGCCACCCAGGCCATGTTGGGGGCTATGCAGCAGCGGCGGCTGCTGGCTATGGCCTCGGGAGCGCCCTGGCTGCAGCCAGCGGACACTCTGCCTGGATCTCCAAGCAGCATGGAGTCTCCTTGCCCACTGCCACCTCATCGGTGGTAGACTCCAAAGCCCAGGTGAAAACGGAGGGGTCCGCCCCTGGAGGTCATTACACTGACCAGCCCTCCACCTCCCAGATAGCTTACACATCCCTGAGTCTGCCCCACTACGGTTCAGCCTTCCCCTCCATCTCCAGGCCCCAGTTTGACTACCCGGACCACCAGCCCTCGGGACCCTACTACAGCCATTCCAGCCAAGCCTCTGGCCTCTACTCTGCCTTCTCCTATATGGGACCTTCCCAACGTCCCCTTTACACTGCCATCTCTGACCCTGCACCCTCTGTGCCACAGTCCCATAGCCCCACACATTGGGAACAGCCTGTGTATACGACTCTCTCCAGACCGTAGGGAATGGGGAACAGTGACCGAAGCAGCGACGGAAAGGCTCCGAAGAATCAGCACAGGCAGAAGAGCCTCCGAACTCCGAGGTCACTCAGTGCCATCCAGCCACCAGAACCCACTGAGTATACAGAAGTGCCTTTCTCGACCCCGGCTATCGCTGGCTCACCCGCCTAGAGGAAGGTTTTTCGTCCTTTCACCCTTTACCGATTTCACGCAGGCCACACGATTGGCTTGCGACACCTTATTGGCCTTCTAGATGAGGAGGATTCTAGACATGGAGTGACTGGTCCGTGGTGGGTTTCGTTGTGCGCACCCTGGACTGTACGATGAGAGAGACTGTCCTTTCCTTCCCCTCCCCAAACTACTCCAGGGAGTGAGCAAGTGTTTCCAACAGGCCACAACGGCCAACACTTTGTCACCTGCTGTGGGTGAAGGGTGGTTGCTCAGCCTTGGTGAACATGTTATGGGAGGAGTAGTAGGGAGGACGGCATGGCCGGCTTCCTTGCGATCAGTGTCGTGCAGCAGTCCTGCCTAAGATTCACACGTGCATGAATCTTGAACCCCATTGGAAGACCAACCTACGCTTGCTTCCCTGCTGATTTCCACAGCTGCATCCTAGCTTTTCTCCCTGCTTCTTCTCTCCACCCTGTCTCTGTTTAATCCCACACTCTTTCCTGCATGGAGATTTTAAGGCTTGCCTGAACAACGTGTAGGACTCAGGAACCACATTGTTGGTCTTAGCGTTACTTGTATCATAGCCTGTGTGCGCACGTGTGTTCATGTATGGAGGTGTAGGAGAGGTGGGGAAGGACCGATGGATCATTAAGGTGCTGTGGGTGAATCCTCCTTTCTTACAATTACTCTGTATTGTTCATTTATGTCTGGCATTTCTGGCATCTCAGTCCTTTCTAATCTCTTCAGTATCCCAAACAACCTCTGAGCAAACTTGGTCCTTGCTCTTCCACGTCTGACTGTGCCTGCCTGAAACTTGCCAACACCCCAAGTACATTCCAATACTCTCCTTGCATCTCCACTCCAAACTCAGGCTGATGGGGTGTGCATCCCCGCTCGTTTGTTCATCATGTCTTCCAGTCAGTCAACGCCTCCCTCCTACCTATGCTGAAGATGCAAAGATACTCCTGCGGCTTTAAGCAAGGTAGACACGCACCCAATCTTGGATGAGTGTAAAGAACATAAGCCTATTTATGTGCAAAAGAATTCGTTTTCCCCTTTGGGTTTCAAACTGGAAACAACCAGCTCTTGCAGTCAGATCAACCTCCTTTTTTCAACCCAACACCTGAGGACAGTCTGCTTACTTCTCCTTTGTCACCTCCAGGACTGGGGTGGTTTGTCATGCCAGGGAGTGAACTGGCACAAAAGTTGCTGCAGGAAAAAATGACTCCTGGCAATTGATCGCAGAGGCATGTTGTGGGACCTTCCAATGGATATTCCAGTCTAGAAAGATAAAGTGCTTTGACCAAACATGGACTGTGATTGGTGCCGCTGTTTCCCCTCTGCTGATATGACTGTCAGATGCCGTTCCTGCCTCCCTTAGCTATGGATGACTTCTCCTTGTGGTGTCTGAAAAGATCATGTAGAATATTTGCTCCCTGTACACATGTAACCTCTTCCAGCCCTGTCCCCTTATTTATGCAAGTAGCACCTTCCTCCCCCACCTCCCTCTCCCCAGTCTCTATGCTGTCCTAGCACCATTAACTCTGCATTAAACATATGGAATAATAAACTTAAAAGTTTCATTTTCATGTGTCTTCTTTTTTTGACTTCTTTCCTGAAAGTCTCTGTTTTTTCCCCCAGTACGTGTACGATGGGTCACACCACCACCACACGGATCCTGTGCACAGCCTTCCTCTGCCTGTCATGAAGAGGACACGGGCAGAACTCTGACTGGCTTACCAGACTCCTTCACGGAGACGAGACTCATCTCCTGTTCACACCCCAGCTCTGGTCATTTCTTCAGTGAGAAATGTAGTAACACTGATTTCTGGTCTTCAGCTACGATTCAGCACATGCAATTAAGAAAAGCACTGTTTTGCACGTGCTTCACCCAAGAATTTCTTAGTGTGATTGTTAATGCTCTTCAGAATAGGAGTGTGGGGTTTCTCCTCTTGGTTCCTCATCACCAAGTGGCAGATGACGTACCTTCAAAAAAAAACTTCCCCCCCCAAACTTGTGTATTTTGGAAGCATTCGTTTCTTCGTAGAAACTCACCCCCCCGGCCTCTTGCCTTCCTCAAGCAAGAACCTAAATAGAAACACACACACTCACACTCAGAGAGTATATTCAAGCATAGATGAAGGATAGATGATTTTACTTGTTGAGGAAGACATCCTGGGTGTAGTCAGGTCCTGGGAGGCTATCTGAAGATGTTTGGAAAGAAAACGTACAGCAGATATCAGTCTGCTTAAGAACACCTCTCAAGACCAATGGTAGCAAGGTAGGATCCCAATTAACACAGAGACTCCACAACAATTACAAATTGATTCCAAAGGTTTCAATGCAGATGCATGTGATCGATCCAGTGAGTTTGTGTTCACTAAACGCTTTATGGGTGAGTAGAGCAAGCAGGACGTCTAGGAACTGTGGAACACGTTCAAAGCTTTTTAAAACTCACAGCACTATTTGGATGAAGTCCTGCATAGGGCCAAGAGCATCATCAGCAGAATGGCTTAATGGATCTAACACTGGTGATGCCAGCTAAAGAGCTCCATACAAAATAGGACTGTGGCCATTCACGGGAGAGGAGGAGAAATCTCTACCCCAAATTACAGGCTGCGGGAAGAGTCCGGAAGCGAACTACTGCACTGCTGACCAGGTCAGGAGCACAAAGGAAGATGGGAAGCCATGGTGGAGTTAGGGGTAGGAGACCTGATCACAGGGGTGGGAGAGAGAAGGGACATGGTGTGGACGAACAGAAGAGCGGAAAAAGAAAGTTCTTAACCACACACAAGTACCTTCTCTGGCTCTTCAAAAAGCAAATTAAGGAAGTGAGTGGGCTCTGCCTCAACCATTCTCTAGCGGAATGGGATGCCTCCTCTCATCTAGGAGGGTCCTCACAACTAAGACAGGACTGAGAATACCGGGGTAACAGAGGGGTTAACCACTCCTCTTGTAGCCTAGCAGGAGCTGGCCCGGCATCCTTCCCTATCCCTTTAATCGTATCTGATACAGATGCAAGGCTGGGGAGGGGAGGCGGGTAGGGAACAAAGAAGCCATTTAAAAAAAAAAAAAAAAAAGGACAAGAAAACGACCCCCGCGCTCCATGGCGGACGCCAAAACGATTGCACAAAGGCACCATTTCAGGGCTGAAATTTCACCGCACCAACATGATTAAAGGATTCCACGGTGGGTGGGGGGAGAAGGCTGAAGGCCACAGTGCTGCAAATTAACCTTTTCTTGGTAGGGATGGCCTGGACCAGGAAGCATTTGTGTTCCTCACAGTCGACCCCCTTCCCACACCTGCAACCGTCTCCACATTTCCTTTGACCTGTCATTTCGCCCAGGGACTCATTCAGCTCTTGCATTCTCGCCTCCAAAACCAGCTTCTCCTGTGCACACCAACAGAGGAAGGATGGACCGGTGCTTTTACAGGGAGCAGTAAGAGAATGACATACATGGCTAGTTATATGAGCTGAATTCCCAGGCAGGTGGATATAAACTCCCTTTGGGACGTAGATGCTCATCTGCAGCCACCGACCACACATACAGCATGGAGAATGCATGCTTTATATATAAGCACAAGCTTTAACACAAACTAGTTGGAAAGATTCTTCCTGGACCAGTGCAAAGAGAAAAATCAATGTAAAGTAGAAACCATAGGTGCACCTTCTCTCTTCTCCTCTTTAAAAAATGAAAACAAAAATTCCATGGGCACTTTTTAATATGATAATTGAAAAAGACTCAATGTTTTCTGCCCAAGAGCTCAATCTTCCTCATGCAGAGCAAGAACCGTGGCGTACACAAAAGATCAAGAAACGGAAACCAGGCAGTGGCTGGCTGGAGGCCCTTGCAGATTGTAATGCATCCACCCAGCTCCTCTTGATTTGAGCACGTAACCTCCCTGCACGTCAGAGGCAGGAGTGCAGGTGCCTTAAGGGGACAAATGACTGATCTTTCATCACACTACAGATTAAAGGAACTCTAGGATTTAACTACTGTTGTGCCACTGTAAGAACCACCAGAGTAAGTACAACCGAGATGGCCGAAGAGCACCCACACACTCAGGACCGTTAGTTCCAACCGCATGTCAGAAAAAGGCTGAAAGAGGAGCAAACGCAGCAACAACCTACGACTGCCGAGCTGGTGGGACCGCGAGTGGCGACCACGCTTCCGGCTGGGGCAGTGCCACTGAAAGGGGATCCCCACCTCTGATAAGCAGCAGGAGCAGGGAAACAATAGGTGATTTGATGAGAGCTGCTCTACAATACTCCTGAGAAGCCCCACAGCCAGCCCCGGCCAGAGAGGAAATTGGGGGTTTCCACAGCAACCTGCTCAGGGCACAAAGGCCCAACTGTCTAGGGGAAGCAATGGAGGTGTCTCAGCACTCCTGTTTTAAGAAGGGACGGGGTGGAGGGCTGGAGTCTTTCTGAAGCCAAAGTACCTGCAAGAGCACTTTTATACAGCAGGAGTTTAATTGGCTATTGGTCCTATAACCAGGGAGGAGCGGTGCTGGAGGAGGAGGAAGTAGCTACTGCAGTCTTTAGCCTAGCTAGAAGGTATGGCCTTTGCAGGTTAAAAAAGCTGCAAGAAAAGCACAGCACTTGGCTCCCTAATCTTATTAACACAGCCCATGACACAGAAGAAATCATGACCAAGCTGGTGGAGAGAAGTAAGAAAGTCTTCTCTTGGGCATGTAGGACTGAGATGAAAGAGAAGCTGGGAGGAAAACAAACAAACAAACCCACATTTAACTTAAAATGGGGAGGTTCATAATTTATTTACACAAATATAAACAAAAATAGAAACATCTCTGGAGAAGGAAAGAACCAAAACAATGGCTGGAGGCTGATCAGTCTGTGATAATTAACTCATCCACACCCCAGTCTTCATAGCTCCCGTCTGGAAGGTAACGACGGATGATTATGGGGATCTTGCGTGCTCTGAAGGGAAGACAGAGAGGTGAAAAGAAATGCCAGAGCCTTCACTATACCACTTCAGCAGGCAATGGGAACTGAGGTGCCCTGCCTTAGTGGCTTCAGTAAGCTCATCAGGTTTAACTGAAAGATCTGTGTAGCACCAGTGATTTGCTATTATACAGTAGAGGGAAGTCCCAACATCTTCCTCTCTTTTTGTAGGTGCAAAGCACTGAGCACACTTAGACTCAAAACAACCAAAAACCTACAGGTCAGCCCTCTGTTGCTACTGCAGGAATTGAGCACTGTGATCTGAACCCACTATGAGACAACACCAAGCATCTAACTAAGATATAGGGGGGAAAAAAATCAGGGACTTGAAGAACAAATCCACTTTTTGTTTGATGGAATATTTTTCCCCATAAGACACTACGAGAGTGGCAGAATTCTGAGAACCTTCACAAAAAAATGATATTCACAGAGTATTTCGCACCCTGAGATCAGTTACATTTCAAGAAGGATACATGAAATAGGGACTAATCAGGACCAAAACCTGGTACAGCTGGGGTGGAACACAGCATCTGCTAACAGTAGCTCCAATTAGAAAGCAAGAAAATGCTGAACACAAATTAACTTAATGGAAGTAGATTTAAGTCAGCGGAATGTAATCAGACAGTCTGGAATCTAACCAGGGCATCAGGTTTCAACCGTATCAGACTTGAAAAGTAATACAACTTCTTTAATGATCACATTCAGGGCCGTTGTTTTTCCAGTAGCAAAGTAGCTCTCTCATGCCAAGAATTACAACTGAATTTTGGCACAGAACAGGATGCCACTATACTTTGTCACACCCTGACTTACTTTCTAGAGCTCACGCTCAGACAGTGACCAGAAGCAACTCAGACTGAGCTTGGAGATCTGACAGGAACATGACCTAAGGAACTTTTGGCAATGATAACAGGAGCTGTAAAATCTGCAAAAGCAACTGCAAGGCACTGAGAAACTGGGGGAGCAGATGAACAATTCAGTTCAAGAATAGGGACTTAATCGGTAATGGTGTCCAGTTGCTCTGCTTGAAGGATACCTGCGTGTGATCTAGGTCACTGACCATGCAGGCAAACTGTGGGCCGGCAGGGAGCTCTTCTGTGGAAAGGTGGGCCTGTAAGTGGTCATCCAGAAGCTGCTTCTGCTACAGTGAGAAAGGATTTATTTATCTTCTTGTAAGCAGGGGACGTGCCTCCCCACAAGCACAATAAGCCAAGTGTGGAAGGGTGCGGGAAAAGAACATTCTTAATGGGGTCTCCACACCACCAGCCTGACCCTTATTTTATTGTTTGCCAGCACTTCATTTGAACACAGGTATGTTCAAACGGCTGCTTCAAATCAGTTCCATTCAGGGAACTGAACTGATTGCAGAAAGATGAGGATCTTGGGTTCTCATCATAGAAATAAAGAACACTTGGACTCCAAAGTAAAAGAGGTCAGAGCACTCCTAACCATCTGTACTTTGCACAAGCAACTAGGATGGGAGAGAGCAGCTGCGGAGAAGTCCCAAGGTGAAAAAGGGGAAGGCAACTGTAGTGCTCACTGTTATTGAGGGAAGACAAGGTTGTCTTGGAATAGGCTGCTAAATGCTGGCATGAGGAGAGGACTGCTTGCTTTATGGAAATCAATACGCTTACCGTCGAAGTCTGGGACTTACTTGAGTTCTTTCATGGCAATCAGCAAGGGATCTGTCTCCCCTTCCAACTCCACCATCACAGGGGCACACATCCTGGGACAGAACAACAACCATTTGAGAGAACGTACAGAGAAGGAAAAGGGACAGCTAAGCACGCGCCTAGCTACGTCATCTGGACAACGGCCAGTAAAGTAGGAGGGTGGGACACCACCTTGGCAAGTTTGATTTGCTCTCTTATGCACTTTGGGAAGAAAATTCCCCCAAATGGTTATGGACTGAGCTTTTACTTGACTGTTCTTCTTGCCTCATCCCTCAGCCTCTGCTGACCAGCTGAGGCTTGAGAGCCTGTTAGATCCACACCCTTCTAGCCACCCTCTGCTGTACTTAAATGTAAGGAAAAGAGTGGTTCTAAGAGGAACCCAATAAAGAGGGTGGACACACTGTAAAATGAGCCTCCTACAACTCCAGCACATCTCTTACGTTCTGATTTGCTCACACCATCCAGGCTTTGTTTGGGGGAAAGCGAGGGGCTGGATTTACGATGCATTCTACCTCTAGGAATTAAGAATTAAGCATTTTGCAGAGGGTTGTAACAGCAGAGCAAACGTGGGTGACGATATCCACCCATTAGACAGCAGCAGCAAAGAAAGCTCACGTTATGCGTGGATAAGGCCACTGGGGGCTGCTGCTGGCCTAGGTTCAGCACTGAAGGCAGAATATGTAGGTGAAGCAGAACCAGGCGCCAGAGCATTTTGGATTAAAGGCCTGGCACGGGCCCATCTCATCTCCCTCATTTTTCTGGCCTTCCACCAGTTGAAAGAATGTGCATGGAACAGCTTCACAGAGTGGAGACTGTGCAAAGAATAGCTTGGCAAAGTGATGATTAAGGAAAGATCTGATGACCACATATGAGCTTCTAAACAATGTAGAGAAGAGGCATTATTTTGAGGGTGGATATAACCAACATGGAAGTCAGAGACGTGCTTTCAGACAAACTTTGCCACAGCCTAATAATCTGGCTTATAAGGCAGTTTTTCAAAAAGTGCAAAACTTTTTAGTATGTATTATTAAAACAAGTCTAGACAGATAAATGGATCAAGTTGAGAGCAGCCAACCTTAAGAGCACTCAAAATAGGATTCAAATGTTATTACCTATCATAAATGAGGCCCCGTTATTCTAAATATTTTAAAAAACTTAGAGCTTGCCACAGTGCAACTGCATTTAAAACAGATTTCAGGTTGGTTACTCCATTACCAATTCCTACAGCCCTGTAGTATCCGCTGAAGACACTCTGGAGCATCCCTCGCTCCAACGTTGGCTTTTGTAAACCAGTTCTGAGCTTTCCAGCCCACATTGGCTCTTTTATGAAAGGCAGAAACCAGGATCAGCTTGTCACAACCTCTGTTCATTTTGCCTGTGGCCTAGATTCATTGCAGCTGCTGAATGCCCCCCTTTCTAGGCACAAGTACCACAGTCTCAGCCAGGGAGAGATACAGAGACTTCAGTGCAACTAAGAGCTCCACGGTCCTGTGCTTCAGCATTGACCAAGATGGTGATATGCAAGCTCAGCAGTCATGTAAGGGATTACATGAGATCCAGGAGTTTTTAAGGAAGGAGAAAACCAGCTTTAACAGGGAAGGGAGGAGAGGCTGTGGCAATTCTCGGGATACTCACGCTATCTGGAGGGCACGAGTGCCCAGGACTCTGGCTCGCTCGTATTTGGTCATGTAGGGGGTAGTGATCCGCTTCTGGTTCGCCTGCTGCCGCTCTCCTGAGGGGAGGATTTCCACGTTCTCCTGTCCCTCCTGGGGAAAGCAGACCAGCGCTCCAGCTCGGCTGCGCCCACCAGCGAGGCCTCGCGCTGTTGGGAGAGCCCCTGAGGCCCCCCCAGCCCCAGCGACCGCCTAGCCGGGCCGCGACGCAGGCCTGCGGTACCGGCAAAGCCTGCCCGGGCCGGCTGGGGCGGTGGCCCGCGGGACACCCACCTCCTCCGCATTCTCCAGGTCCTCCAGGCCCTCATCCTCCTCCACATCGTCGAAGTCGTCCCCGTCAAAACTGCGGGAGGGACACACACGTCGCGGGCCGGGCCGCCCCTGCCACAGGCTCCCCCCGACCCGACGCCCCGGGGCGCGATACGATACGCCGCCGCCGCCGCCTCCCCTTCCCACCCCCGGCCGACCCCGCTCTCACTTGTCCTCGTTGTCAGACATGTTGCCTCCCCGCCGCCTTCCTGCCTGGCGGAAGTACGAACCACTTCCGGGTGCCCGCCGTGACGCTACCGGAAGTGCCCCGGCGGCGCCGTTGCCGTGGCGACGCGCCGCCGCGTTGCCCCCCCTACCCCCCGCGCCTCCGTTCTCTCCCGGGGCGCCGCTCGTCGCTATGGAGACGTCGGAGCGCCGCGACGTGACGTCAGGGCCCGCGGCGGCCGAGCCCGGCGGCAGGCGGGGAGGCGGCGGGGTGCCGGGCTGCGGTGGGACCTCGGCCGCGGCGGGGGGAGGCGGCGGCGGGCGCGCTGCCGGGCCGGCCCAATACAGCCCGGGAACGCGGGAGCTGCTGAGAGGTAACGGGGGAGCGGGGCGGGGCCGGGCCCAGCTGCTCGGCCTTCCCTTAGCCCGCGCACTGCCGGAGCGCCGGGATCCGGCTCGTCCTGGGGAGGAGCCCCCGCCCTGAAGTGAAGCGTCTCACGGCCGTTCCCTCGGCGGGAGCGGGGGAACCGGGCGGGCCCGGCGCCGGTGGCGCCGCCGCGGCCCGAGTCTTCTGAAGCTGCACCTTCGCCCTTGGGTTCGGGTTGCGAGGAGGGGTTGGCGGCGGGACGGGTTCCCCAGCCCGCCCCCGCTGCCGGAGGGAAGGCGCGGAGCCCCCGAGGGCTGCCGTCTTTGCCCATACGTCATGTTTTTCAGCGATGATGGAGGAGTCGAAACTGACGCGTTTCCAGAAGCGATACCTGATGGACTGCGTGAAACGTGAGTGACGGCCCTCTCGCTCTCCCGCCCGGTGCTGTGCTGCGGTGAAGAGCTTTTGCTGCTCACCATGAGTCGGGGGCACTCGCCCGCAGCCTGCTGGGATGGGCAAGTGCTTTAAAACAGCAGCACGGCTGCTGCTGACACGTGGGGACGTACGGGGCGAGGTGTCCCCAAGGGTCATCCGGGGAACAAGACGCAATGGCGTGACTTGAACCAGTCTGTCTCAGTCGGCACGCACCAACAAGCAGGACGAGACATCTGTGGCACCCGGGGTCTTTGCTTGTGGTGCTACAGTGGATCAACAGGCAGATCTTCTGCTGGTGGTAGCCCAGGGCCATCCATCCAGGCTCCTCTCTGTCTGACTTACTGTTATTTTCGGTTTGTTCTCCAGGAGGAGGTACCCTGCCCCTCCAGTGCCACCCCACATCCAGCAAAGAGCCAGCGCCTGCTTTCTCCCCACCAGTTTGTCAGCCAAGCAGGCTTTCAGCTAAACCACATCTCCGACCTGCCAAGGTCTGCCAGGCAGGAGATGCCTACGCCCGAGAGAAATTCAAGCCACGGGCAAGGCGTAAGTCGGCAAACACCACTAATAAATAAATGATGCCGCCCAGTCCCTCTCTTCGCCTCACGTCCATCCCCTGCCTGCAATCTGAGCAGTGGCAGGGAGTATCTTAATTGCTCTTCATCCTCACGCTTTCTGTTTTCAAAGATGTTTTAAAAATGGATCTCTGAGGGAACATCTGCTGTAACTGCTTGCTGACTGCTGCCCGCTGGCTAGGGGGGTGACAGGTGATAGGAACTTGCACAGTCCTTGCGTAAGAAGGGAGTGCTATGTAATTTTCTAGCTTATGGATGCCAGTTTGGTTGGCTCTTCGTTGTGGGTACACCTGTGCTGTGCTTGCGCAGTTCAGTCTGATGGGGCTGTCGTTAATGTAACGCTTCCTCTAGCATCATTAGCAGAGAAGCAGTGTGGCCAGGCACCTCCCTGAGGA
This sequence comes from Calonectris borealis, assembly GCF_964195595.1. Classification (NCBI taxonomy): domain Eukaryota; kingdom Metazoa; phylum Chordata; class Aves; order Procellariiformes; family Procellariidae; genus Calonectris; species Calonectris borealis. Next base: position 57,990,601 of record NC_134312.1, read on the forward strand.
GACAGGCTGCTAATCATTTATTTCCACCCTTGGAATTCACAGGAGATTTGGAAAAGGAGAAGCAAAGGCTCCAAAACATCTTAGCGACTGGGAAGGATGTGGTGGAGCACAAGGTGAAGCAGATGCTGGTTCAGACAAAGGAAGAGGAGATACCTGAGCTTGACCGGTTTGAAGAATGTATGTCTTTACGTACCCTGGAGGAAGGCAGGCGGGAAGCCTGGGAAGCCGGCTCCCTCCCAGGGCTGGGGTGGCAGGCCATGTTGCCGGTAACCTGAAGCCCGTTGCGGAAGGAGGCACAAAGCCCATTTTCCAAGAGAAAGGACTGGCTGCTGTGACGCTGTGATCCAGCTGTCCTCACAGAGCTTGTACTGCAGAGGTTTGCTGGCAGATTCAAGCTCCGTGGGCTGCCCGCACAAAGTGAACTCTGCTGGCAGGGGAATACGCTGGGGACGCGCAGGGTGACCTGGGCAGGAAGCCCAGGTACTGTGGGTCCTTCTTCCAGCCAGCGTAACTCAACATAGACTAGGACGCTTGACAGCCTGACTGTGGTTTGGGCTCTGTTTTCTTCCACTCCAAGATCAGAGCAGTTACACTAGCAAAGCTTAAATGTCGAGCAGAATTTTAAGCAGTGATGGGCTTTGGCCTGCAGAGTATTCTGGGATGGCAAAACCCTGCCTAATACCTCTCTGCGCTCGAATCTTCAATGTGCGTCTACACCCCAGCCAGCCCTTCGCTAGCCTGGGCAGCACAAAGATGGACAATGCTAGAATAACATGTACAGAATGGGTGCTTTGGTCCCTGCTGGAGGGAGGCCAGAGTGGCTGGCTTCACGCATGCTTTGTATCCTCTAAAACTTGGCGCAAGCTGAGCGTTGTCCTTAACACATCTGAAATACCCATGTACTTTGTACTGTGGCAAGATTTGGACCAGCTGGCTGCAGGTCTGTGCTGCAAAGCAGCAGCTAATGTTCTGTGCCTGTGCTGGTCCTGGGAGCAGAGATGGTTGTGGTCACTGGGTGATGCATGTCAATTAATGAACCTCAATGGCTTTAAGCAGGTTCTGTCTCCATCCACAGACCAGTTAAATTGCCCACAAGCAACAGAGAATTGTCTGTACAAAGAAAACTAGAAAGTTACCATTCTTGCAAGATGGGGAGCAGTAAGAAGATGGGCAGGGGGGGACTTTTCCCATTGTGTAAGGGACTACTGAGGTATTTTGATGACATGCTCAAGATGAGTGTTACAGCAGACATCACCCTTCCTCTGGCGGGACCTCAAGCAGAGCTAGGAAATTGGGGGTTCAGATCTAGACAGAAACGTGTTTTCTTGCCTTTTGGCTGAATCCTGTTTCCACAGTGTTTTCTCTTACCTGTCAGTGGTGAATGAAGTTCAGGAGAGGAAGGAGTTCCTGGCAGAGATGGAAGCTCTAGGACAGGGCACGAATTATCGAAGGATTGTCCTCGCTGAAATCTCACAGGTACGTGAGGGCCCTGGCGACATTGGCTGTGCAGCACGTGGAGGGAATCCCTAGTGTCAGAAACCTTAAAGCAGATTCTCCTTCCACTACCTGAGCAGGGAAGGAGAAAGGGGAGAGAACTGTGTTTCCCTTCATGGCACAGGACAGACAAGAATTTGGGGAATGGGGGATAGAGGTTTTCAGCCTTTTTTTCCATGTCTGCTTGTAACTTAAATCAGGGAAATAGAAGCTTTGTTCTTGGGGTTGGCAAAAGAAGAAAAGAAAGCTGCCAGCATTCTCCCCGCTCAGCTCTTCCTCTTTGTACTTTGCAGAAAATGCGTGAGATGGAGATCATTGACAAGAAGAGAAGTGAGGAAATGAGAGAGATCATGACAAAAGACATCCCTGGTGGGAACAAATCCGATCCCTACGACTAGCCCAAGGGAAAAACACAAGCACAGTTTGTTCCCACCTCTTCTTCCCAGGCTCTCGGCATCGGAGTCTCAAGGGCTGGTCTGTGCCTGTGCCCAAAGAGGGGGCAGCACCACCTGTTGCCTGAAGCCAGAAGGCAGGAGCAATTTGTACGTAACTGGTAACAGAAGAAAGCTGTTGTAAAATCCTACCCACGCACAGGATCCCTTCTTGCTCAAGGATATTAAAGAGATGAAAACACACTGCGGCGACCAAAACATAACAAAGCAGAGCCTCCTTTTGCCTATGCAATTCCTCAGAGTACAGCAATCCACCGATAAAAATGTCACTCCTTTCCATCCACCCAGAGGTGGAGGTTTGTCATAACAGTACAATGATAACACATGTGTTGCCACCCACATCTACGACCCGCTCCTGTCCCCACGACTCTGGGAACGGCTGTGCTGGCAGACGGCGGGGAGGAAGATGCAGCCGCGTGGCCTTGCGCAAACGCGAGCCTCTGGCATTGCTGCAGGTCAGCGCAATTGTGTGCATCAGCAAACTTCTCGGCAGCAGCTGAACTGGGCAGGGCTCAGGAACACAGCTGCGCTGAGGAGGGAGAGGGGATTTCAGCCCAGCGCATGCTGCTCTTTACTGCGGGCTTGCTGTGGTTTTTTGGTTCCTGAAAGCATGCTGTGCAGGACAGCCATTGGTCTCCTGCAGCGCCTGGAAACGGCTGCTTGCTCACCTCATACATACCCCCACCTCTGTCCTCCAGCAGGCTGAAGCATAATGCCCTGCTATTCCTGCATAAAGCCCAGCATGAAGTCCACCTCCCAGTTTCCTCAAGATCCCATCACCTGCTTCTTAGCAATACTCAGCCACTCGGTCAGCCGCTCCCCAAAGCCAGGCAGCATGCCCTGTCCCCAGGACAGCATGGATACAGAAAGGAATCGGAAACCTAAGCCGCGATTGGTTTTAAATCCAATGTTTCTTTTATTTCTGTTCAGGTGAATGGAAGTCATGGAGTTAGTACAGTATAATTTACAAATCAGAGTTCTGACTGGGCACGGGGCCAAGAGGTGTCGGGCTGCATCGATCCCGATGGCCTTTGGCAACAGTGACGTGACAGCAGGCTCTAAAGCGGATTTGTTTCTTCTCGGAGAAGAGTTGTGCTTTGGGATCTCCCCTCCCCTACCACTGCTCCTCATCAGCCTGCTGGGCTATGGCAAGAGTGAGATGCCATCACCAGCGTGGGGCTGAGCTTGCCACCTCCCAGCCACGGGGGCCATGCTGGGATTGAGGAGGGGCTCGCGTCCCTCGGGTTTTGGGAAATGAGGATCCCTTTCCAGAATGCTATGCCAGCCACCTTGCAAGGCACTGCTCCGAGAGCGTTTTGGCTAAAGCCTGTTGGGTTTTTAGAAGGGACTGCAGCAGTTTGCTTGGGGCTGGTTATGTCTAATTTGCTAATGAGAAGGCATGACGAACAGCTGACCAACCAAACACCCATGAAACTCTAATTCAGACTGATCCAACAATTCAATAAATAACTCCTCGCCTTGGAGGAGAAGGCAGGAAACAAAAATGGAAGGAAGAAGGGATGGTTGGAAGAACACCGCCCCCCCATTCCCTCCTCCAATGTACACACACGCACACACACGACAAATAAAATAAGGGATTTAAAAAGTTTTAGGGTGGGTTTGAATTCATCTAGTAAAGGAGGTGTAAAAAATAACCAGCCAAACCCTGCACACTTTTAAAGTATACACAGATGAAGCTGGGTAAAGGTCAGTTGTGACCGTGCCTCTCTCCCCAGCCGCTCAAGGGTGGCACTGGTGAGCAGGGGCACAAGCTTAGTGCCCCTTGCCGGCACTGAGTCAGTCTTGAGCTCTTCTGCCCTGGCCTGGAAAAGGAATGTTCCTCCCTCCCCCCGAAGGCAGCAGAGTCAGCGGTGTTTAGCAGCAGTGGGGGGTAAGATGTCCTGAGTAGGGCACGTGAGCTACGTCCTAGCAGCTGTACACCGTCCCCTTGGGTCCTCTGAGCCCTGTAACGGAGCCCACCCAGCCCTGGCACCCGAGGGAGGGGACAGCTCAAAATAAATAGGGCACCAGTTATTTTTTTGGCTATGGCTCTAGAGCCTTGTGATGCGGGAGTGTTTTCTTAACATTTTAGTTTAGGCCAGTAAAACCCAAAGAATCCTGATTCTAATGCCAGAGCTTTCTCCTGAAGTTCAAAAATGGGACAGGAAGGGGACAAGAGTGGGTGGGCAGGGAGGGACAGGCAGGCCCAGTCCCCTCTTGGCAGAGGTCGGAGGCACATGGAACTGTCACAGTTAGAGCAGGAGAAGGGACGGGGGGCAGTTAGTGCAAGTTTCCCCACAAACACCAAACTTCTTGGCTTGCTTCTCAGTTAATAACAAGAACACGCAATGGGGTAACGTATCCGAAAAGCAAATCCATCTTCTCCCCGCCTCGTTAGCAAGGCTTCACGGAGGGGACAGTCAGGCTCCTCCACAGCCTTGGGAAGGGGAGCGCTTTGGTTGGACTCCCCCACTCCGGGCAGAGGGCTGGTGTCTCCCCGGGGCGGCAGCTCCGTGCCTGGGGAAGGAGCTGGGGGAGAGGCGAGGGGAGCGGAGGGAGACAAGCCCCCCTTCCTGGCAGGCATCCCAGCCAGCTGCAGAGGGGCCAGGGCAGTCGGGCAGCACATCCCTCCCACTGCTAGTATTCCCCTGCTCTAGCTTTTCTCCTTGGGCGACTTGCTCTTGGAGTCATGCTTGTTGCCCAGCAGCTTAAGCACCTTCATGGGCTTGAATTTGCCTTTCTTCTTGCTCTCGGTCTCCGCCTCCTTGTGAAATTCTGGGGTTGCAAAGGGAGGTTGTTACTGTGGGATGCTGATGGTTGTACACACACACACGCACACGTGCGACAACAGGAGCAATGGTGAGAGCCATGAATCAAAGCCCTCCCCTGCATGCACATTTCTTTCTGTGATAACAGGGATGGGCAGCACAACTGTGCTCCAAACTGTAACGGCCCTACGGAAAGGCTCCAGAGTCTGTACAGAATAGATTCAATCTCTCCTTCTGCACACAATTTCATGAATGGCTTATGCTGCCCCTTGCTGGGGTCACTCCAAAAATCTTCCCGATTGTTTCTTACCTTTTCTTTTAATCATGGCTTCCAACATTTTATCCTCCTCCTCTTCTCTGAAAGAAAGAGTGGGAAATAGGTCAGCGATTCAGCCCTGAAAACAGCTGCTGTATTGTTTAAGGCTAGAGAAGCTCCTACTTATAAGCTGTGGAGGGGCAGATCCATCACTGTCTTGTGAGCGTTCGCTACCAGCAGGATAAATCCCACATGTGGCAAGTACTGCCCTGTCTTTCCCACAAGGCTTTCAGAGACAAGAATTGGGAAGCCTGGGAAAGACGTCAGCAACAGGGACATCTTGGGACACCCCCACGAGCTGCTCATATGGAGCTGAGTCAGACGGGCTACACTTTCCCCTCTCCCCCAGCCCACCCCACTCCTCACTCACCTCTGCCGGTCCTCATCCAGGCAGTTCACAATGGCGTTCCTCTGTTCAATGATGGTCACCAGCTCCTGCATCAGCACCTTCTCCCTCCCTCGGTCCTCGTCGGTCCAGTCCTTCTCTACCCAGCCAAACCCCAAGGAAGGACAAGCAATTAAATGGCTCAAGGAACTCTGAAATTCAGAGCTTTGGGGCAGAGATCCCCTAGCACGATCCCCTTCTGCAGGGCCAGTTGGGCTAGCGGTGCTGTGGAGGGAGAGCCCTGTAGGTGGCATCCCGTGGGGATAAAAGGAGCACGTCCCTGCACAAGGCTGGAGCATGCGATGAGATGGGACAGCGACTCTAGAGCCAGCTGATTGCGCTGGCATCCCTAAAGATCTGTCTCTCTTCACCTGAGACCTGCCTAGACAGAGGAGAGATGAAGCCCGGGGGAAAAATGGAGGTAACTGCACCCAGAAAGATGCTTTACCTGGCTTGTTGAGGAGGCAACGCAGCTCATACTCCACATCCGACTGCCGCTGCTCCAGGTTCTGCTGCTTGAAGCTGCAAGGGAAGGGGGCACTGCCAGGAACCACTGCAAGGCTCCAGAGAGGCAGAACATCATCCCAAGGTACGGGGTGAGTTTGGAAAGAACCACTGAGATGCTGATCTTATTCTGTATAGCCAAAGGGCCAGGGAGCCAAGCGCCAGCAGGGACCAGCCCTGGCTGCTCAAGGCCTTCCCGGAGGAGATGTTGCAGGGGCTTTGATGACCTGCAGTGGATCAGTTCTGAGTGTGTTTGGATACATTTGTCTGCTTGCCCTCTTTCCCTCCCTTCTCCAGGCAAGGAGGCAGTGTCAGGCTCTCCCCTGGAAGCACAATTTCAGGAGGGCTGAGACAGGGCTCCCCGCAAGAGCATCAGTGCCTCCCCACATACTTGCACACACTTACATGTAGATGAGCTCTGATTCGTGGCGCACCAGCATGTGCTTCTCATGGATGAGTTTGAACCAGTCCACCAGCAGGCTGTCCTCAGGGCTATCTGCCAAGTAAAGGGACAGTTCAAAGCCATCCCCAGCTCTGCAGGATCCCATCACCCTGCAGCAGACTGGGCTCTGCCAAGCCAGGAGAGGGGCACTGGGCTAAAGCCAACCTGACCTCAGCCTGTTCCAGAGCCTCAGAGAGACCTTGTCTCTTCTCCCACCTGTTTCCACTCTAGGGACATCTCCATGTCCAGAGTATGGCTGCGTCGGTTTTTGGAGCCCAGCACAGCCCTTTGAGCTCTTCCAGCCCCAGCTTCCTCCCAACAGCAGGGAGGAAGTCACCGCTGCCATCTCCTTGGCTGGACACAGGGCAACCCTAAGGTCCCGTCCTGCCCCCCCCACACAGACAACCCACCCCACATACCATTCTCAGCACTGCGAAGTTTTTCCTCCAAGGCCACCCCACGGTGCTCTAGCTGGTCCAGCTGGTGCTCGATGGCATCCATCTCCCCATAGATGTCTTCCTCAGGGATGTACTGATCTGTCTGCACCTGCCAAACCACACGGCAGAGAATTCCATTACCATCAACCTCCAATTTCCAGGAGTAACCCCCAGGCTGGTCAACACTAATGGGGGCAGGGGGACAACAGAACACTCCACCTGAACATGGATCCGAAATCCCCACCCCGCTCTGAAGCAAAGGGAGACCATGGTGCTGCCATCAACCATCCTCCCCAGCCACAGCCACCTGCTGCAGTCCCCACCCACACATGCATCAGCAGGTGCACGTATACAGCTATGGTCCCGGGGGACAGTACAGAGCTGGCTTTTGCCCCCCTGCTCCCGAGGGCCCTTTTACCTTGCGTTTGATCAGTGGGAAGCCATGACCCGGTGCAGGAGGACGCACTGGCTTGGAGCCCTTGGGAGGTTTCTTTGCGGATGGGGAGGCGGCAGGCGATGGCTTCCGGTTGAAGGGGTTCTCTTTGCAGGAAGACTGGAGAGGGGGGACAAAAGGAGATACGTGAGCGTCCAGGAAAGGGAAGGGATAGAGCATTGCAACAGCTGGGACTGAGCAGACAGGGCAGCCCTAGGGTTTGTCCTGCCCCACACCCTCCTAGAGGAGGAACACAGCACTGATCTCCACCAGCAACCTACCCGTGGGGCAAAAACCAGCTGTTTGGCATCAGTTCCCCAGCTTCTCTCTAACAAGCATGCTGAATCATTTTCCTTCACGGTTCCCTTCCTATTTGCTCTGACCACACAACATCCTGCCTCTTCTCTAACACGTGGGGCCGGCAGAGTACAAGCAGCGTCACCATTTAACAAGCACATGCCTGAGGCTTGCTTTCAGGGGGTCGCATACCAAATCTTCCTAAGGGGCAAGCCTGGACTCATGATCCCCACCGTGACCAAGTGATGGGTGGGGAAGAAAAGCCCTGTGATCTGGATGGGAGGAAGGTCACCATCTCACCTTCAGCTGCGGCTTGGGCGAGGAGGGGATCTTAGGGCTCCCAGCACCTCCATCTGAAGCCAAGAGGATGGGTGTAGGGCTAGCCCCAGCAGGAGGCTTGGGCGGCAGCCGGCTGGGGCTGGTCTTTAAGCTGCCGGTGGAGACGCTCCTGCTGGCATGCAGGGTGCTGGGCTGCGCCTCCCCACTGAAGCTGGCCAGCTCGCTGGAGGAGGAGAAGGAGGAGTTGGTGGAGAGGCTGGCTGGGGCAGCAGGGCTTTCACTGGAGGAGACACTGGCCAGCGGCGCGTCAGTGCTAGAGGTCTTGGTGGCCGTTGGTGTGTGGACAGTTGGCTCGGAGGAGCTTTTGGGCACCGAGGCTTCATCAGTGTCGCCTAGCACCTTGGCTGAACTCTCAGAGTTGATGCTCTCGAGGCTGAGGGCTGGAGATGGGGTGGACGATGATGGCTCAGAGTGTGACAGCCTGGAGATGGGGTGGTGGGCTGCAAAGCAAAGGGAGAGCTCAGGGAGGAAGCGGGAGGCAGCCAGGAGAGAAGGGGAGAGTGGTATATACTGGGGGCGGTTGCAAGTGCAAAGGGAACCAGTGTCTGTCTCTCTTCAGAGAGGACAGATGCGACCCTCCAGTGAAAAGATCTTGCCTACAAGTGCTGTACTCTAGTGGGTAGAGAGGACATGGCTAACAAGTCCCAGCACAATCATCACTGTGTAAAGGCCTGGCCTGCCAGGGTGATGCAGAGGTGCCTGGGAAGGGGGGGGCCTTCAAGGGGCTACACAGGAGTTGCGGAGGAAGAATAAGGGAGTAGGGGGAAGCTCACCGAGTGGGGAAGCACTGGGGGCTCGAGGAGCTGGCCGCTTCTTCATCTTCGGGCTGCTGGTGGGAGTGATGCCGTACCAGGGGTGGAGAGGCTTGGCAGCAGTCTCACTCTGCTCCTGCTCAGTCGTGCTCCTCTGAGTGGCAGTGCTCTCCTCTTCCTCCTCATCCTCCTCCTCAAAGGGGTTGTACGGTTTGGGCTCTGTGGTGTCAGACCTGCTCTCCTCGCTCCTGGCTTTCCCCACCTCCTCCCCATCCTCCTCCTCTGAAGTCCTGCTCGGAGTCTCGTGGCCGCTGCCCGGGGGAGGAGGGGGAGCTGGCTTCTTCTTGGGCTCTGCTTGCACTAAGGCCATCCATGGTGGGTCCTTGGCTCTCGCAGCAGCTCCAGCACTGGAAGAAAGAAAGAGAGACAGAGGTGGCAGGGAGCAGAGACAAGCCGGGAGGGTAAGACACAGGAGAGGGACTTAGCCCTCAGGGTAAAGGATGGATGGAGCAGGATGTCTCCCACGCAGAAGCAGCTTTCTCATCCAAGGGAGGCTTTAGTCTTCTCCAGATACAAAGTGTCTCATTCTCTGCGCGCAAACCTATGGGCCTGAGGGAACCACAGCCTGCCTGACTCGCCCGCTGGGCCCAGCGTTTTGGTTTCTGAATATTACAGCTTCCATCTGCTAAGCAGTGGTAAACCTGAGCTTTATGGGCACAGCTGTTCTCCCCTCCCCAACACCTTTCCCACACCCAGCGGTGCTCCCCAGGCTGTGCATGGAAGGGGAGTCGAGACCAGATACCTGCCCTCTGTGGTCACACTCCCTCCCTGTACTTCAGAGGGCTGTTTGTCACCTTATCACCCAAGCACCTCAGGGACAGACCCCTCCTTACTAACTCCCGCAGCTGGAAGTGTCGTTGCTCCTCTGGGGGTGCAGCCCACAGCAAGCCTGCACCACGGCTCAGTGAATCACTGCTCACCAGGAAAGCGGCCGTCACTTGCCGCACACACCCGCTCCTCGGCCATTGCAAATGTGGGGTGCTTGTGCAACCTCTGTCCCAAGAGCAGGCAAGAATGAACCAATGCCAGCAGGCTCCTGGGTAAAAGCCCAGGAGGTGTAAAGGTTGCAGCAGCCAGGCACCCACAACGTCCCTGCACTGGACCTTTCCTGGGACAAACCCTCCACAAAGCAGACATGTGTCCCCTTCTCAGCACCCACAAGCACTTGGCGGTCTGCATGCGCCACAGAAATGCCCTTCTGAAGCCCCCAAACTCTTTACAAACCCTAAGGGACAGAGACCCTGGGAAGTATGGGCAAACATCGTCAGCCTGTCTGTACTGGGCTGGCACCCATCAGGAAAAGGGCTTGAGCATGGCCTGCATCCTCCCAAGAGCAGGGTCTGATGGGAGATAGGAGAGGACACCACAGCTGAGCCGTCCCCACAGCCCCACCTTGCTATGGGGTTTGCAGGTGACCTGCGAACAGAAGGACGTACCGATCAGAGGAGCAGGGTCTCCCTCGGGGTTTTGGGACGGGGGGGCTGGGTTCAGGTACCCTACCTAGAAAGACACAGGGTCAGACTGTCACAACACCAAAAGGACATGAAGAAAGAGGTTAAATCAACACGAGGCACCTCTTACGCGTCTCCCTGCAGGAGGCTGGCTGTTCCCAGCTCCCTCCTTCTCTCTGAAGACCTCAGGGCATTTCTCCCACAGTGGGTGCAGTCAGTCAACTCCAAACATCCCCCTTGCCTTTTTCTCCCCACCCCACCCCTGGAGCTGCACCTGGAGAACTGACATGCCCCTCTGTCCCCACACCTGTGAACTGCTCTAGCACTGCCACCCTCCCTCCATGCTGGCAACACCCCCGGAGAGCTCTGGAGAAATACAAAGGAGCAGGCAGGCGTAAAACTTAGCGCTGCTCTCTCCACTATGGGAACAGCTGGCCGATGAAGGCTCAGTGTCTGAGCCCAAGATTTATTTGGAGGCAGAAGGGCGCCAGGTTGCAGAGAAGGAAGGGAACTCATCCAACCTGCAGCCGACCACCTCAGCTGCTGCGGAGGGGCAGGGTAACCCCTGCTGCCACTGTGCTCCCTTACCGTTCACCATGCCAGGGCCACACTCGCTGCCGTCGCCCTGGAGAGTGGACCTGGGCCGGGGGACAGGGTGAGAGGTCGGAGGGGAGAGGGCCGACGCATCGGTGGCCCTCCTTGGGGCAGGGGTGGGTCGCATGTCTCTGAGCCGTCCATCCAGTGAGCTGGCTTTGTCCTGGGTGAGCACCGTGGGCTTGCTGGGAAGGGGAGGTCTGGGGGGAGTTTGGGAGACAGGCACCCCGCTGCCTGCATGGGCAGGGGGCATCGCTGTCTCTGCTTTGCTGGGCATGCTGTCCTTCTCTGTTGGGCTGGCTGGCCCCTCTGCAGACATATGGGTCTCTGCCATGCTCTCCAGGGAGTCACCGTCGTCCTTCCCCACCTCTGCTCCTGCGGGGAGGACGTCCTCACCCACGCTGCCAGCCCCAGTTTCAGTTCTTAGCTCTGGCGACTGTCGGTCTGGGCTGGGCCTCCTCTCCGCCTTTCCGCTCATGGCCAATTTACCACGATGCTGCGTGCAAATGAAAGTCCCTGCCTCTGATCCGGGCTTGTATGACCCCGGGAGCAGCGTGCTGGAGCACTCCTTACACCTGCCAACGAGAAGAGAGAGCCCCGTGAGATGGGGGACGTCATCCTGCTCTCAAGAAAGACAACGCAGCTGGGAGATCATTGCAGGGTCATGGAGTTAGTTCCTACCCCTGCTACTAAATCCTAGCGCGGCCATGCGGAAGTCATTCGGGAAAGGAGAGGAACAGAGGAACATCACCACACCACTGTGTGAACCCATGGGGAGTTCACAACTCAAATACTGCACGCATTTGGGCTCCTCCTTCAACTCGGAAAGGATTTAATAGATGTGGAAGGGCAACAGTTGGTATTGGGATATGGCATGGTTTCCAGACCTGGAAAAGTAGAAACCCACAGTTTTCCCAGAAAAGATGCAGCTCGTGCAGGACAGGAGAGAGAGCTACAAGATCACAGGTGGCCCTGGGAGGGGGAGAGGGACCAACCATTCACAGACACGAAACAGGGAGTATCAACTGGAATTAGGGAGCAGCTGCTTCAGAACCGGCACAGGGAGGCTACAGGCTGCCTTGCGGGGGCCAAGGGTCTAGGCCAGACACATTTGGGGGGGGACAAAAATACCACCACCAGCCCCTGCCCCGCCCAACTCCGAGTATTAAATAAAATGACACCACTTCCAACTCGGGAAATCCCTACGCTGGAGGGCTGAAGAGTAGTCAGAGCAGCAGCATACAAGGCTAGCCTGGTCTCATGCTCACCCTCGCTGGTGCTGACCATGGCCCCCACCAGGGTGACAGCATTTGGCTGGAAGGACGAGGGAATGACGCAGTAGGGCCGTTCTTATACTCTGCCTTGCCTATGGAAACTGGGCTAATAGCTTCCCCGTCCTTCACTGTCTGTCACATCTCCTTGGATCATCCACTCTTTCCCCACTGAGCCTTTGAATCCTCCCTAATGAAGCCCTCCAGGCGCAAGCGTAATACACAGCGCTGGCAACCAAGTCAGCCCTTTTCCACCTGGGAAGGGAGGTGGATAGCATACATGAAAGAGAGCCAAGGGCAAGGGGCTGATCAAGCACTCCCATGAAAACCAAGCTTGTTCCTTCTTGTCTGAATACCTGGCACTCGCAGCAGCTGGCTGCCCTACACTGCAAGCAGATAATTTTGGTGAGGAATTCTGCTCTGGGTGTCCAGTTGACTGGGATTTCCTTTGAAATGTAGAGCAGAAGCATGAGGACACAGGGGCTGTAGAGAGAAGGGGTATGATGAAATGAAGATGTGGCAAGTTCGGACAAGGGGAGAAAGAGGTTTGTTTTGGTTTTACCTCTGTCAACCCACAGAAAACGCTGCCACAGGACATTCCCGACCAAACAATGCCCATGAATCAGCAGGGGGGGGAAAAATAAGACAAGAAAAGCATAAAGAGGCAAAACACTTGGGATAAAATTACAGAGATCTCACTGCTCAGTCTGAAGGGCCATGAGCTGTGCCAAGGCAGACACGGCACCTCTCCTATTCCTGGCCCATGAGCAATGCTGCACCTGCACCCCAAAGCTCCTGCTTTTGCCCCAGCTGCAGATGGGAAGCTTGATGGGCCCCAGCCCAGCTCCCTCCCGTGACGCTGTTTCTATGACACATCCCCAGCTGGCTTAGGCAGGAACTGTTTATACAGGTGAATGAGGCCTCCCGTATCTTCTCAGTGGCTCAATATTTCTGTACTCAGATGCCAGCTGCCCACTTGCCAGCTCTTGTCCTGTGGCCCACAGGAGAGATCTCATCCCTTCATCATCAGAGCAGGGAAAGCAAAGTGAAATGACTTCACAGGTGCTGCAGGTAAGGACCTGCACCCAGGGAGTAACCACAGAGCTGCTGACGTCTAATCCCTCATTCCTCAGTTTGGTAACAGTCTGCAGCTCTCCACATGCTCCCCTGAGAGCTCAGCACCACCCCAGGCAGCGTGGGAGCCTGTATATCCAGTTGAGGACGTGGAGTGTAGGTGGAAGGAGGTCTGTAGGATGATGTCCTGGCTTAGACCTCATCGGAAGGTGGTGTTGGGGGTTCTGGGTAGGCAGGTGGTAAAGAGGCAGAGCATCCTAGTTTATGGAGGTGGGAGAAGCACAAGGGGCTGAGATCCCAAGCTGGTGAAGTGGGAAAGTGCAAAAAAGCAGGGAAAGCAGAGAGCAGGGGAGGCAAACAGCATAGGACTGGACACAAGGGGCTAGTCAGACCTCTGGGACAGGGGGCTGACAGGCAAATGGACCCTCTTCAGTATCATTTCGGGCACTGTCATCGATGCTCCATGTTGCCCAAGGACACAGACACACAAAGACAGGGTGCAGCTGGCCGCAGACCTCCAGTTTGCCGAGGAGAGCGTCTGCCCCACCAGGCCGGGCCACAACATACCTAAAGCACTGGCGGTGGTAGAGCTTGCCCTCGGCCAGGTAGCGCTGGACCAGATGGACGTGCTGCTGGCAGGCTGCACAGGTACTGCTGAGCGTGGTGCGCTCGGACCGCTCCAACGAGTCCGAGGGGGCATCGTCCTGAGACACAACGCACGGGGATCTCAGGATGGGGGCCATGAGCTGCTCCCCAGCCCATGGCTCCTCCAGAGCAGCTGCTCCCTGTGCAAGGCCCATCACTGAGTGCTTGTGGCACAACTCAGGGGCTGACAATGCACAGAACAGCTGCCCCCAAGTCCAGGCACAGGTAGGCTGCCTCTTCCCAAATTAGAAGGGGTCACTCCAAAAGGTGCCTTGCCCATATCTAGGACTGAAGGGCTGTGGAAGGGACTAATCTAAACCCCAGGCAGCAGGGACCTGCAAGAGGAACCCCCTCTCTTTGGAAAATGTGCCATCCCAAACACCTGCTAAAACCTGAAATAAAGGGCCAAGAAAGAAAAAGACATCTTTTCTGCTCTTTTAATCCCACATTCCTGCTCTTTTCTCATCTACCGGGTTATCCTCCCATAGGAAGGAGGGTGCTTGTGCCCTGGGTGGCTCAAGGAACCATCTGGCACCAATCTGCCCAACCTCTTGCCTGCCATGGACAAATTTCAAGAGACTAGACTCCTGGAGAGAAATCACTCTCTTAGCTGTGTCCCCCAAGGCACCAAAATCCCAAACACCCCTTCCATCCCAAAATACACAGATAGTCCCCTGCAAAGATCCATCCTGCTGTGACAGGCTCTCTCCTGTCTCCTCATCCTGAGCGCAGGGAGCACCACTGCCTCAGGCTGGCTTTGAATCAAGAGATTAGGTACCTGTGGTGCCGGGGGACTCTCAACCACAGCCACGGGCTTCTTGTGGGACAGAAGAGGAGGCGAGGAGGCAGCAGCTGGGCGCTTCATAGGCGGAGGGACTCTGGCTGCAGGCAGAAGGCAAGGAGGATCAGGCACTGAAAGAGGAGCGGTGACTCACACCACCCATGTGGGGGAAGGGGAGGGGAAAAAAAAAATAAAATCATCTAGCCTTGTGACATAGGATGGGACTTGCCACTCCCGACACTTCAGTGCTTATTTTAGGTGGAAGAGACAAACACAATCTAATAATGGGTCGACTGCGAGGCTGCCAGGGAGCCTGGCCCTGCTGTGGATCCCCTTCTGCGGCCCAGGGACTCCGGCCTCTCACTGTGATTTGATTTACTCATCAAATGCTGCTTGGCTTCCTCGTAACCAACTCCCTAAGCAATGCTTAAAGCCCAGAGCACCCCGGGTAGCTGCTGATGTATTGCTGGTGACACACTGGGCACCAGGGCTTCCAGGCTATCAGCAGCTCTGCAAAGCATCCCTTGCCTGTCAGGCTGGCACTCAAACACCAGTCCCCAGCGGGAGTCCTTGGCTGGGAGGCCAGCATCCCTGGAGAAGTATATGCACATGGAAGAGATTTATCTGACGTTTTGGCTAGCGAGTGGAGCAGAGGAGACCTGGAGCCCTTGTCTCCACCCAGGAGGGATGCCCTGGAAGAGCTGTCTCAGAGCAGCTCTCAGCTCAGGTTGCAGTTGCGAGGACAGATGAGCTGATTTGAGACACTCCACCCTGGCTCCCCTTCCTCTGTCCTCCAGTCGCTTTACACATACCGATGTGATAAAAATTAGCTGCTGTAGGTGGGTTGCCTATGTAGCTTTCTCCCATTTTAGTGGGTTAAAGCAGATCACAAAGGGGTCTGATGAGCACCAGGGGTGGTGGCCCAACCCAAGCGGCAGGAATGCAGAGTGGAGGGAGGAGAAACAAGGCGTTCCTCCTTCTGCAGCCTGAGCTGTTAAATCACTCCCCACGTCTTGTGAAACCTCGCCCTACTCCACTCCCTGTTCCAGGCCTTCCTCACCAGCACCAGCGAGATCCAGGAGAGGCAGGTACTATCCGCTCCTCTCCCCTTCCCCACAAACACACACAGCTCCCATTTGCCATAGGAAGGAGGAAA
Source organism: Calonectris borealis (assembly GCF_964195595.1). Classification (NCBI taxonomy): domain Eukaryota; kingdom Metazoa; phylum Chordata; class Aves; order Procellariiformes; family Procellariidae; genus Calonectris; species Calonectris borealis. The sequence continues at coordinate 58,006,252 of NC_134312.1, forward strand.
CACAAGGTAACGCTGGGTTTCCTGTACTCAAGTACTCAAGTGGGGGCAAACTGGAAGCCAGAGAGGTGGGAGGACACTCACCTTGGCTGGGGTTGTTGAAATGGTTGTAATACTGAGACACGTAAGTCATGATGCTGAGGCAGTCGGGGACTTTCATGGAGACCATGTCATTGGGATCTAGCAGGGCTGGGATGCCCAGCTCCCGCTCTGCCAATTCAAAGGCCTGCAGGAACAGCAGAGAGAGGTGTTAAGAAGAGAAAACCGATACTCTCTGAAAAATAACAGAGAAATCAAGTTGGAAGGACTCTGGGGAAGGTTAAGTGGTAAGCCTACGGCATCCCTGATGGACAGAGACTCCCAGATGTGCCGCCCAACTGGAAAGGTGGCATCAAAAGCAAGGGAACAAGTTGCTGCAGCTGCTCCCTTCTCCAAGTCATTTCAGCGGCCTGTGCCCCTGCAATCATCACCTGGGGGGTCTTGGCATTCAGCTGCTGCCCTGGGACAGGGAGGGTAACTCTCAGGAGGTCTCATTTTTCATTGGAAAAAAAACACCCAGCGTTTTTTCAACCTGTAAAATGGGCACACCACCAGTGCCCTCACGCAAGAGCGCGGCAGAACCTTGGCTGGCACCGTGAAGGGCCTAGGGCTGACAGATACTTCCAGCGACACAGCCGAACACCAGTGTCCCCGGCCACCCCAAATGCTCACCCCACAGAAACACCGACTCTGCCCATCCTTTCATGATCTGGGGTGCCACACCTTCCCCTCCCAGTTAACATAGCCATTCCGGCTCAAAGCCAGCAGCCTGCCACGCACAAGCCACTTCAGTATTTTCTGTGACTCAGCAAGCAGAAATGACAAAGACATTGTGATAAGAAGCAAACAGCTCCTACAATCGCATACGTGGCTACTTGGAAGGAAGGAGTGAAGGAGGAAAATAGCTGTTTGAGAGCTTCCCACTTAGCGGTGTATGTGGATTACTGGCTACAGGCTGGCCATTCCGCTGTTGTGCCAAGAGCAGCATACCCACATTGATCTCCAAGGGAGGGGGGGTGCGAGACTATGGCAGGGACCAAAGAGAAAGTGAGTCAGGAGGGGATGGGGGATGAGAGTGGTGTGGGCACTGAATGGTGAGGTACCAGGTGCAGGGTGTGGGTAAAGACTGAAGGTGCCTGGTCTCTGGGGCACAAGATGCTGTGCAGGATGTGGGCTCTAAAGAAAAGGAACGGAGAAATAAATGAAAATGGGTATTTGCAGTAACTGGGGGTGTAAAATGCCCCCTGTGGACATCCAGCTCTGCTCAGGCTGGCTTTAAGCCGGTTCTCTGGACTGAGCCTTGCTGAACACAAGGCTGCAAGCAGCAGGGAGCAAGGAGAGACCCCAGTTTAGGGGTCACTAATAGGACAAGAAACCCGATGCGTGGCTCTCGAATGGGGAAAGATAGCTGCTAATGGCTGAAAGGGGCCAACTGGTCTAGGAAAGGGTGTGGCCAGGACCCAAGTGGAGAGCCCTACTCCTGAAAACCCAAATGACCTAGCTTAACTCGTCTTGGGAAAGTGATGGCCTATGTCTCTCCACAGACTATCAGATGGAGCTGCAGCAATTAGGTCTTTCAGCAAAAAAACCAAGGCTATTGCTGCTCTGTCCTATCCCTAGCCCTGCCCCTGGGTTGGGCATCTCCCCATTCCCCACTGCCTGCTTCTGCTGTTGGCTCCAGCTGTCCCAAGCAGGAGGGGAACGTTGCAGACCAGCCTAGGTCCAGCATGATCTTCCTCTCTGCTTATGCCTGGAGTAAACTAGCTTCCTGCCTGCTAGCTTCCTGTTCCTGCCTGCAAGTCTGGAACAGCTGAGGTCAAGAAAATGTTGCACCATTTTAATCTTCACCTGACGTCTTGGCAACTATCAGGATAACCATCTTCTCTTCAGGACAGGCTGGAAGCTGATGTTTCAGATTCCCTTATGTTTCCAGAGAAGCTCCTGCCTGTTACTTACAAACACAGATTTTTCTCACACCCTCACCACTGTCACGAAGTCCTCCCACACTACATGACCTCCATTCTCATGTCCCTTCTTCCTTCTGTGCACTGCATAACGGGGACTTACCAAGCGGTTATTCTCATAGACATCATCCTTGGAGAGAGAATCAAAGTCTCTGAAATGAGAAAGCACAAAAAAGCCACATGAGGTGCAGAGGAAAAGTGCCCCAATGTCACCACACGCTGGTTCTCAGGACAGCCACCTTTACAACAACTCAACACATAAGACCCTAGATAAACAAAACCTTGGCAAAGCAGATTTCAGGTTGTAAAGGGACAAAGAAACCAAAGGGAAACTGCAATTAAAAAAAAGAAAGCAAGTCCCAAATGGGTCGTGACCAGGAAATCAAAATGTCATTCTCGTCTCTCGTTACCCGCTTCTTCTGCCCTCGCAATTAAAGGCTGCAGAAATACCAGGGTCAGGTTCCGATTAGCACCACACACCGCTGCACTGAAGGGTGCACGACATCACCCCGAACTTGCCCCTCCAAGGCCACGAGCACAACAGCAGGAGGAGGGGGAAGCAGATCCACCACCTCAAGAGAAAGAGCCGCCTACGCTAGATCTCTCCCTCCCATGAGGGTCCTTAGACAAACCTCCCTGCACCACCTTAAGGGATTTGAGGTCACCCCAGGATTTGGGGTGACACAGAAGGTCTTAAACTGCACTTCTGTCCTTGCTTGCCCCCCAACACTTGCAGTACACAGCAAACCGTCCTCGGCCGCAGCCTTTACAGCGAGGCAGCTTGCTGAACGCAAGGCGCTCAGGGCACAGAGAGAAACCCAACAGTTCCCAACCCAGGGACGTTCTGGCATTTCACTTGTTCCCCTGGATCCCCTCGGGGGATTGAATCAGCCCGGCCACAGGGATCGACTAGCTGCCTTCGTCAGAGGAGCAGAGGGTAGAGGGTTAAAGAGGTCTGCAGGTTTTCAAGAGAGGGGGAGAAACAGAGGATGGAGTTAGTTATCCCTTTTGCATGTGCGTGTGGGTAAAATGTGTGAAAACAGCATCACGCTAAACCGATTACAGCCCCTTCCTGCCAAGGATCTCAGCTGTGTTACCAAAAAAACCCCCATGCAGCAGCTTGGTGTGCTTGAGAGCTGGATTCATGGAGGAGGACACAGCCCAGAAAGGTTTAGGGTCAGGCGAAGCCACCCCAATCGCCCAGAGAGAGGTGCCAAAGCTTGGGAGACCCACCCAGAAAACCAATTCAGATTAGAGGGGGGGAGCGTGTCCCCCACCCCAAAGGTGGTGTGCAGGAATCAGGTGAGATGGCGAATCCTCAGCTCTGCGCCCACGGGGAGGGGCTGCGGGAGCCTCCCTTCCTCCATCCCCCTTTGGATTTTATTGCCTTTTCCTGTAACACCGACCCAACCTCCCCGGCGCCGCATCGCAGGGCAACCGGCCCCTTCTCGAAGCCCCTCGCGCGCCTTTCCCAGTGCCGCAGAGGAAGTCCGTGATGAACTCAGGAAGATTTTCCCAGCTGCCTGTGCCACCATAAAATTACACTTCCTCCGTTCAAAAGCAAGAGGCTGCTGGTGCCGTTTCCTCCCAGATAAATAAAACTGCAGCCGCTCGCTGCTGCAGGAGCAAATGCGGCAGATAGGCAGAAGATGGGCTGGACGTTCAGCTCTGTGTTAAGCGCCCTTCTGAAAGCTCATGCAAATACATGCGCAGAACTCAGCCTGTTGAAAATACTGCAACTTTTCTTTCTCTACATGCTGGTGAGAAAAGGCTTCAGCTGCAGCCTTCACTTTGATGTGAAAACTAGTGCCTTTTTTGTATTTATGACTAGTTTCCACTAGGAGATGTTTTTTCCTTAAGTCTTTTTTTTTTTTTTTTTTGCCTAGAAAACCTCTTTAACCTTGCTGTATTTTTTTTTTTCCTTTTAAAGAAAATACCAGCTTGGGAACACAGGAGAAGTGATGACAGCAAAGTTATATATCAACTGCCCTCTAAACATTCATGACCTTCATTTTGAATGCCCTCACTTTCAGGATATGGGAGTGGTGCAGCTGGAAGCTTGAAGACTCCTTGGTGGCCTGGGCTGGGATAGTATTTTTTCGACAGACAAAACATAATGTCCATTCCACTCTGCCCCAGCGAACCAAAGCCATTTTAGTAAACCAAGGCAAATCTGCCTGGGAAAGCAGATGCCAGCAGAGAGGACGTGAACTTCAAGAGGTAACAGGGGAGCTCCCAAGCAGCGAGGGAATAGATTTTTTCCACTAACGTAGGATTGCAGACCCTCAGCTTTTACCCGAGATACTGAAGTCCATCAGTACGATGCCCCAGGGATCACAGTTTATTCAGTTCCTCTCTGCTGCATTTTCCAGCTCCCTCTCCGAACAAGCCATGCAGGACCGCGCTGATCTCCATCACTCCTGACATGAGCACTCCCACGTGCCACTCCTTCACGCAGCATCTCCGCGGCGCCGGGCACGTTCCTTGTACCAACGTGCAAGGAGCACGGCCTCCCAGGCATGAGGGAAAGTCACCCCAGACATACCCCTTTCTTCTCTATAAACCACCTTCTCTGCAGAAAGACCAGAACTTGCCATCCCGCAGCTCCGTGACATGTAGCTGCATGTCACGTTATTTCCTTGCCCTGATCTCAGCAGCCTTTCATCCAGCCCTGCTCAGGCTCCTCTCCTGACAATGTACCAGTCCAAGGGATCGGATGTAAGAATAGGCGAGACTCTGGCTATCCCAGTTGAACAACTGTCTTGACTCAGCAAACCCCAGCGTCGCAGCATATCCTGGAGTAATGTTTCCATGCAAATAACATCTCAAGCGCTTACCTAATTAGATACATACAGAGCCACTAAGCACTCCGGGGTTTAGGGCAGCTGCCAGGGAGCACACCAGACCCAGGGAAGGGGGAAGGGTGCGCCGTACAGCTAAAACCAGAGCAAATTCCTGGATTCCTCAAATATAAATCATGAGCACTTTAACGGCCGTGCCGCATAATAAGCCCTTCAGCTTTCCAAGTCTTGTCAGGGAAATGCAGGCAGTACATGGGAAGGAACAAATGAGATTTGTGATCCTGCCTGTAACCGAACCCACGGCTTTAGGGACACAAAACAGCGTTTCTAACGCGTGGCGCTCATCTCCTATTTTCCTCAAGCCTCCATCTCTCACAGCACTCGAAAGGCATGTGCCATGCTCTCTTATTCTTCTCATCCCTGAATGCCAAGAACCTCCCCTGAGCTCCAGGGAGGCTGCACAGCTTGGGACGCTGAAAGATGCTTTTTGCTTCACTAAGCTGCTGCAAATGCCTTGTAAACACTAATTTTGTGCTTTAGATTTCTGGAATACTGAGCAAACAAACTCATCAATCCCCACAGTCCACTGTCAAGTTGGCCTGGATGCTTCCAGCCTAACTGACAAGGGAAAAGAAGAGATTAAACGTCTTGCCTCGAGATCACACAGCCAGCAGCGCCGTCAGAGGCTAAATCCAGGTTTCCCATTTCCTCGATTGGGAGAGAGGGAGGCAGTGAAACCAAGCAAGGTGTGTACAGTAGCGGAGCTAGAGTCAGGGACCTTCAGCTTCATGGTTCAACACAGGTCCCACAGGTATGCACCTCATCCTTGGTGGTCAGTTCAAGACACCTTTAGCCGGATTCAGTAGACACTGAGCACTTCCAGTCTAGTTCTTTCAAAAAAACCACAAACCTCTAGTGTTTCCAAGAGCTCTGCAGTAGCTGCTCTGAAGCTCTCCAAGGGAGAGCCTCTTATGCCACCTGCCTTATCCCAAGGCGGTTGTGTTCAAATCAGGGCTCACGTGGAAAACTGTCCTCAGCCTCGGTTACCCGTATGGCCTTTCACGACAGCCTCTCCCCCAGCGTGTCACCTACCAGCACAGCAGCGCAACAGGGGAGGCGTCTGGGCAGGGTCAGACAACCGGGACAGACCAACAGCCACCACAGCAGCAAAAGCAAGTCCGGAGGATCAGGGTGCCAGAGGAGCGGTGCCACACAGGTAGAGAAGAGAGCTCCAGCTCAGCTCTTGTATGGATGTACTCGTTCCTCCCCTCTGCGACCCGTGGGGAAGCCAGCAGGAAGCGAGGGAAGCAGCTGAGTACAGAGGAACTTCAGCCTTCGGGGAGCAGCGCGGCTGTCTCATGCGGGCCAGGAGAGCCCCGCACAAAGGAAGACCACGCAAGGTCAGAAACGTACTTGCAGATCCCTGCCAAGTCCCATTACCAGGCTGACTGAAAGCACTTTAGAAGAAAAGAAGGGCAACTACTTTTCCTCCGCCATCAGGAGATTTACTGCCTCTGATCCGATCTTCCCACTTCCAAATCGGGACAGGCTGAAGAAGCTGGAATCAGATGAAATGATGCTACTCTCCTGACCACCCTCTGAAAATCCTTTTACAACATGCCATGTCCTTGTAAGGCCTTGGGCTTTGTCTCTACAATATAGCTCGTGCAGAGGACCTGTAAAGCATTTAGTTAGGACATCTGCCAGGAGCAGATTTAAGCCCATTGACAACTTAAGAGCAGTGGCTCCTGCTTAATGGGATGGTAAATATGGTTAACAGGAAATCATAAGGTGGTTTTAGTGTTTATTGTAAGCTTTTGCTGAACCTCTGCTTTTCAGTTCCCCGTTACTGTGCCACTCACAAAAAAAAAAAAATTTAAAAATTTCCGAAACACAGTAATTGCAAGTATTCCTGTCCTTAATTTGCCTCTTCCCCTCCAGCAGCCTTGCAACCGGGAGCGTTTTCAGAGGCTCTATCCTAGCTGGTCAGAGCGAGCTATACCACCCAGGAGCTGCCGGGACACAAGACCATGCAGCTCCCTCAAGATCTAGAGCGATGCAAAGCCACCGTACGTCTCGGCTCTTGGAGGTTCCTGAATGCCACGCTGAGGATTTTGTAGCAGCCACCTGAAACACAGCAGGCAGCAGTTTGATTTCTAGCCTACCTGTTCGGCTTCTGCTTGTAAGAACACAGGCCTGTTTTGCCCTCTCATGGACACCGCAGCTCCACAGTGGAGTCACTATCAACCCTCTGCCTGCTAGAGGTTGCTGTCATGACAAAAGGCCATCCTGGGGCCAGCTCAGAAAAGAGGATTTGGTCAATTCAGGCAACCTCAGAGGAAGAACGACCAGTCCCGGAGCAGAACGTGACAGGGGACACACCGCCGGGCTTTGCTGACGAGTGAGCAGCGTGTGCACACCAGAGGCACAGCCAGGTGGGGCGATGCCTACCTGCATTGTGAGGGCTACCGAAGATTAGAGCAGACAGGAGGAGAATTCCCAGCAGCACCGGGGGCACGCAGGGTTATGGCGGCAGGTCGGGGCAGATTCCTTCCAGTAGCTCAGCCAGTTTCTCCAGCCTGACACCGTGCCCCCAAGCAATCCCAAACTCACCAGCTGCCTCTTGAAACTCACATTCCCCCTCAGAGTCACTCTGCAAAAGGGAGGCTGACGGAGGAAACTCAACTTCAAGCCATTTGCTGGGGGAGGCTAGCAAGGCTTGATATCCCTACTGGTATTTGGTACCTCCTGCTTCACTGTGGCATCCACAGCAAACAAGCTGGAAGCAAATGCATGAAGTGACCTGGTCCAGGGCTCTGCATGTTTCAGAATGGCTGCCTTTTGGCAGCTGGGAACGCCCCTGTGCCAGGCAGGCCTCTGGTCCTAGGGAAGTGGGAATGCCCAACTCTCAAAACACTCTGAGTGCCCTGCTGCCAGTGGCATGCCTTCTTCCCTGACAGGCACTGCTCCCAGTTGGGTGTACAGCAGTACCAGTACGCTAGCTCGAGGCTGGACCTAGCCTACCTCCATGCTCTCCTCGGCCTTAAACCACACGACTCCTGCTAAACCTGACCTTGATGGGTCTCCAAGCCCGGGTCAGAAAGTCACCCACTGAAACGCAGCATCCCTCATCCCCACACCCAGTTATTTCAGAAGGCAACAGAGCCGCTGCCCCACTCTCTGCTCCCAAGCCCCCCCACGTCCACGCACAGGGAGACTCCGTCCCTCCCTGCCAGCCAGCCCGGAGCCGTTTCCTACGGTGCCTCCATCTCCCCCGGCTCCCTGCGAGCCCCCCGCCCGCCCCGGCAGCCCCCGGGAGAGCGGCCAAGGGGCACAAACGGCTCAGCCCCTCCAGAAACGAGGCGCCCTCCCTCCTCCTCCTCCTCCTCCTCCTGCTCCCAGCGACCGCGGGCCGGGGCCGGGCCCCGCGGCGTCCCGTCCGGCGCGGCGGGCGAGGCGAGGCGAGGCCGGTGCCGCGCGGCCTGCACCGCCACCGCCGCCGCTACACTCACAGGAGGTCGGGCCGGTGCCGATGGAGGATGGCGCAGAAGGCCAGGCCGTCGCGGAAGGAGGCGCTGAGGTCGCGGATCTCCACGCCGCGGTACCCCTCGCACTGCCGGCGGCACCAGGCTTGCAGGGCGCCCCGCGGGCCCGACATGGGGGCGGCCGCTCCAACTGCCGCCGCCGCCGCCCGCCGCCGCCGCGAGCCCAGGGGCGGGGCGGGGCGGGGGTTGCGGGGGCGGTGCTTCCAGGGGGCGGGGACCCCATGGGGCGGAGCCTGCGGGTCCCTAGGCACGCGGCGGCCGGGGCAGCCCGAGGCCCCCCGCCTCTGCCCGGGGCTGCACGCTTGTACGGCGCCTCGCCGGTGCCTGCGCGCTCTCCTCGCAAGGGAGGAGCACCCCCCCCGGAGAGGAGGGGAAAGGCTGGGAAACGGGTGGCAGAGTCAGGCCCCGAGCAGCCGGTGGGGCAGATAGGAAACTCGGGAGAGAAGGGGACAGAGCGGTACCCTAGAAAGGGGACCTGAACGCTGCAGGGAGCAGGGCCAGACCCCAGGGCTTTCTGCTTCCAGGAGAGTAGGGCAGCAGGCTGGGGAGACGCACACACCCCATCGCTCCCCCCAGCTCAGGGAAGGCTGAATTCTCAGAGAAAAGCCCTGAACGAAAGTCACAGCCTTTTTTTCCCCGCTCAGTCCTTGAAGGAGGGGGAGGACTGCAAGCAGGACTGAACTCAAGCTTAACTTCAGCTAAAGGAAAAACAAAAACCCAGGCAACCTCACTTCTGGATCCTCTTCAGGCTTCGACGTAGGCTGCTCTAGGCAGCAGCAGTTCTCGGCAGTCCTAGGGGCATACGCTGCAGCAGCGGAGGACATGGAAACATCAGTGGAGCACGTGTGGGACTGTGGGACGTAGGTGGCTCCGGGGGTAGGCACGGGGCCAGGGAAGGCTTTGAAGCTAAGGACATTTGGAGTTGCAGGCGGTACTTCACAGGAAGCCCTGGAAGAAGTGGAGGAAGAGTGCGATACAATCTCAGGAACCCATGACATCGAGGAGATGGATTGTCATGAGAGCTGGCTTGCATGCTTAGTGTGATGGTCTGACAACGACAGAGGCAGGGGGAAGCACACTATTAAACGTTGTTTTATTTTGCTAAACATTTTTTTCATTTCCAATTAGGCAAAGGGGAAAAATAGCTACCTCTGTGGAAGGCTGATCCATGACACAGATGTTGAGCTTATTACTGTCAGTCCCAAATCAGAAGGAGTCCCCTCCCTCAAATTTTTTTTTTTTAATGGGCTCTATATTCCTGTCTCCAGTCAGATCTCATGCTTGGCACCCTCATTCCTCTATTCCACTGTTTCATTCTATTGTTCCATGGCCCCAGAGCTGTAACAACTGAAAAATAAATTCTCTCTGAATGGCTTGCACAGCCTCCCCCCTCAGTGCCCGAGGTAAGCTGTGGTGTAAATCACTGCAAAAGCTAATATTAGAGAAAAAGGAAATGAAGTATTGTCTTGGTTTTGTAATGACCAAGCTGCTGCTCAGGATCACCCAGACCTGCCTGACAGTGTCCTCCTGATGTACCCTAAGGGAGAGCAGGATCAGGGATGTTTTCTCGACTGTCTTTTCCAGCGTCCATAATCACACTCACTCCCTTCATGACTGCAGGTCAGAGACAGAGACAGAGTACATAACCCTGTGCTGTGGTTCCCTCTGATAAAACCATTTTGACCAAAACCGCCTGAGAACACTTCCACTAACCAAACCCTGCTGCGGCAGGCAAGGCTCGAGCTCTAACAAACCCACCCCACCTCCCTGCAGGGAGCCTTTCCAGCAGCAGCGGGGCTCTGCTGATGCTGCTCAACGCCCTGCATTCCTCTAGCTTCAAGCAGTGCCAGGCACCGCAGTTCGCTGAGCCCATCCTTCCACCCCGCGAGAGAGCTGCAAGCTCTTCCTGGCTTCGTTCCACCAAGTGCCAGTCCCGCTCAGTTAACCTTCAGCGGTCCCTCAGACAAGGCGTGGAGGCAGGCAGACCGGCGGATGGTGTCTGTGCATCCTCTGGAAGCTGCTCTGGCAGACACAAACACAAGCAGCAGCATATTCACATACCCGAGAACAGCCTGTAAACATTGGAGGGTTTAAGATGATACATACATGCACTGAAAGTCTGTAATTCCAACATGCCAATCACAGATTAAAAACAGACCAAATCCCAGTAACACATTGGACTCCTTTGCTATGCTATGAACTAGAACTAATCATGGAGACACTACCCTGCCAGAGGTTCTCCTGTTGTACATCACATCTATCTTAACACGTTCTGTGAAAGATTTAGGCTTTGGATAGCAAGAAAGTAGGAGGAGGGTTGCAGTTGACAGCTATGCTCACTGTGCTGCTGTTGGCAAATATACACAAGCAAAAGTGCCAGCCCTAAAAAGGACTAGATTCTCCTGGTACGAACCCATCTTCTATGCACTGCTGCAATGCAGTGGCATCTTAGCCCTTAAATTTCTTAATTATATGGCTGCCTCAAACCCTTCAGAACTGGAGGGGGTAAGTTCTTAGCATGCATAACACTAACGGCAGCAGCTAGAAGGCCAACAGGAGTTGCCCATTTAATCTCACTGTGCTGCCTGTACCCTGCCTGCCCAAGTTACACGTCTTTGGGATGGGAAACAGAGTTTACTTTTGAGCAGTATCTAGGACACTAGAAACTTGACCCCCATTCAAACACGGTGTATAATCCAACAAAGGCTAATTATTCCCGACTTCTAAACAGAATCGCATACGACGCCAAGCCGGACTGCCAGGACCCCTCTCTCAGTGGAAAGGAACGAGAGGGAGGGGTACAAAGAGGCAGATGGTATATATGAAGCACGCTTTGTGTAGCTGTCCTATGACACATGCAGGTTTTTCTCTTGCACCTGTTTCTACCACTCAAACACCAAACTATTTAAAGACAGTCTGCAAAAGGAGACAGGAGAGAGGGTGTGGAGGGTAGATGAGATGGGATTCATTCTTTGCATTCTCTTCCCCAATATTTACAGTTCCTTGATTCCCCTTTATAGGACTAGTTTTCAAGTGTTTTTTTCTCTTTCAAGGCACTACAAGTTTGCCCTGGAGAATACAAAGTGGCTGGAGAACTGGGAAAATTAGCATTTAACGGGTTTTAATAAATGAAACGCCTTCAGGGAGTTTTCTGGAGAAACTGAACTCCATTAAATTAAGGGCCAGGACTTGGGCATCACTTGCGCTGAAATAAAACACAACCTCCAGCAAGGGCATCTCCTCAGATGACCGAAGTTAATATTGGTTAAATGTTTACAAAAACCCTCCCCCTTCCATTAAAAACATGTCAATCCACTTTGGAGCATTTCTATTTCATAGCAACTGAAAAAAAAAAAAAAAAAAGAGTGGTGGGAAGGCAAAAATGCAACCTTCTAGGAAAGCAACTACAACACAGGTTTATTCAATGTGTGGGGCAAGAGCTAAAAGGAATAATATTAGCTTGCATCTCTTTCCATATCATGTGGAAACATGGTGGAACAGCTAATTTTCTCCCTGTTAATCAGTTCCACAGCCTTCCCTGTTTACTGTGTGCAGTGCCTTTACAGAGCATGGAAAAAGAACTGCTCCCCACTGTTACCTGCAACAGCATGGACCAAAGGGAGCACAAACCAACAGCAGCTGCCCATGTCTCCAGATGCGATTATATTCTTCCATTGAGGAAAAATAAGTCAGTACATCAGATACTGAATGCTCACCAGGAAAATTCCACTAATTTATTAGATGTCTTGTCCTTCGTAGGATAGTTTGAGCCAAACGAGTCTGCTTATTTAAGTACAAAAAACCTTCAGAGTCACAGGAGATTCCAGAAATGCCAGAACCCTGAGCTTTCCTCCCTCGCCACAAAGAGAATAATCTCTCCCACCCACTTCTCTGCTCAGGCCGATCACTGCATCCACAGGAGTTTTAGGGTCTTTGGCCCATCTTCTTCAGGGTTCGATTCAGCTGGAATTAGAGAAAGCAAAGATCAGAAAAATACATAGCGATTGTCATACACTACTGTTGCCCTCAGCAGCCTTTATCCAATGCCTCTACTCCTTCCTCTCCAACTCACTGACAAAAAGAGCTCTCGTGCAAGTGCAAGCAGTGTGCGAAGTAGAAGGGGAACCAGTAAAATTCCCTCCTCCTCTCCAAGACAGCAGAGGAAGATGTGGTGAGAAGAGAGGGTGCAAACTTCTAGCAGCGGTATCGCAGCCCTGTATTGCTCAAGTCCCCACATCTCAGGATTTTGCTGCCCGAGCTTCCAGTGTGCAGCCTCTGTCAGGAGAGTGGAGCAGTGACAGAATGTCACCTCCTGGCGGAGCACAACGCTGAAGCCATCTTTGCTCCAGAAATCTTTGAGGCCACTTTCTAGAGCCATAGTTATGAGGGTAGAGATATGATTTTGGTTGTGTTACTGATAGGAACACCACAATTGTCTAGGGACAATGGAGTCAGCACCCTTACACAGTAAAACCCTCCTCCTTTTCCACTGTGGCTCAACTGAATGAATGCTTCTCACACAAATACATACCATTCCTCAAAGGCCGGCAGCTGCTGCTTAAACCACCTGCCTTTGCCCAGTGCCTCACAGAGCTGGGCTCGCCCCAGCAAGGCATCGCACAGCTGTCTCACCAAGCGTGCCTCCTCCAAGCCCTGCACAGCCCAATGCTTGCCCCACTTTTCCTACAGAGGTACAAAGCTCTCTCGCCCAGGCCTCACCTCCTCGAACTTGTGGATCTGGCGGATGAAGAAGTCCCCATAGCGTCGAGCAACCTTTGTGTCCGCGATATGGATCATGTCCTGGGGAGGGAAGAGCATGAGGTCAGGAAAAGGACTGCGCTAGTAGGGAGATGGCAAGCACTGCCAAGTGAGAGAAGCAACCAAAGGGGCTTCAACTCCAGCCGCGGTTCAGCACCACACATACCTGACCTGTGCTAGTCCCGCAGCAACCATTCAGTTCTCTGTGGGCTGCCTTCCCTACACCTTTGCCTGGGATGGGTCCCAAATTCACATTGTATTCACTTCCCACATTCTTGCACTTTCTGCCTATTTTCGGCTGTCTTTACAGCAATTTGACAGTCCCTACACTGATTCATGCTCTGCTTCCCTCTACCAGCAGCTAAGAGTCATGCTATCTACCAGGAGAGCTAGGCTGCAATGCAAGTCAGTCAGACACAAGTCAGTTTGGTTCAGGTAAACAGGGAAGACAAAGCATGAGACCTTGCAGGAAGAGATCTGCTCTAAGGACCAAGAGCAAGGGGCTCTCCTTCCTAGCAAGAAACCAAATGCTATCTCCTTCAAAAAATGAAGTCCTAAATTACTCTTTCCAGCACTTCCTACTGCCTGAAGCTCCAAGGACAGGATAGTGAAAGGACCACACCTTGTGTTTAGAGTCCTCCTAGAGCCGACAGGGCTAAATGCTGCTCCAGTGAAAACCTGACCTGTAACATGACTAAGCAAGATCCCTGCTTTGTCAAGCAAAGGAGAGATGTGGGGGAGACCTACAAAGCTGACAATCCCACCTGACACACTGACAGCACTAACTGTCACCCAGCTGTCACCTCCCGAGAACACAAACAGACAAACAAACAGTTCCCTCTGTCCTGGGGAAGACACTGAGGACCTTTGATTTCTGTGTGCAATGACTGTCAAAGCTGCCTGCGATATCCCATCACTGTTCATCCACGGACACTTCTATTAAGCAGGGCTCCAGCCAAGCCCTTCACATGGCAAAGAAGGAAGGGATGTTTCCCACTGACTGGAGCAAAACTGCCACTTCCAGAATTTCCTGGGTGAAGGGATTTCCTAGCCAGCAAGGGGCAGATACCAACCTTGTCAATATAGAAGTCGACCTCAGAGGCAGACTGGAACTCCCCGTCCAGGGCAGATATGCCACTGGTCCACACCAGGTTCTTCATCTTGTGCTTGAAGACGAGCAGCTGGATACGAAACTCCTGCTCCGTGAGGTCTAAGAAGCCAGCCAGCTTTGCCACGGGCATGGTGGTATAGAGCTTGAGGAAACTACGGATGGTGGAGAGCTGGGCCTGCTGCTGAACCTCATCAGCAAAGACCTTAAGTTGCTGCAGGAAGGGCTCCTTGTGGTAGTTGGGGTGCACGTTGTCGTAATTGGGCACCACAGGGGAGAGGAACTTGGGGCAAGCGTAACTGAAGAGCTCCTCATAGACTTGTGCGTCACCCTTCTGCATGCGCAGCATCTTATCCCCATATTTCTCTCGCAGCTGCAGGTGGATGCTTTCATCTATGCGCATGGGGTACATGGTGAGGGCGATGGCCAGGAGCGCGTGCATCTGCTCGTTCTGCTTATTAATCTGAGACAGAGAGGAGAACCTGTTAGCTTGTCAATGTGCTCAGGCTTCATGGTGCTGGAGGGAGCTGGGAGCTGCGTTTTTCAGAGACAGACCCTTTACCCAGAGCACTGATGGTCCTAATGCTCAAGGGGATCAGCACAAAGAAGCAGTGCCTCTGGGCAAAGCAGATAGATGAATGCCGCATCAAGGCTCTCATCAATGAAAAAGAGGACTGGACGAGAGGAAAATACAGAGTGAATGTATCCGGAGCCATACAGGACCTGGATGGTCAGAAGCAGATTTGACTGCTTTGGTGCAAAAAAGAGCAGAGGAGAAGGGAAGGCAAATAGTTTAACAACTATCTCCCGGCAAGGGACAGTTATCAGGGAGGCCAGTGAAGAAGACTGAGAAGAAAGATTTATCTGAGTGTGGGATGAAACGGACAGCTGCGTGGCTGAAATAGACTTACCAAATTTTTGAAGTGTCATGGAATTAAGAACAGCAGGATTTGGCTACACAAAGAGTTAGAAATGAATCATAAGGATGAAAAGGAGACAGCAGCAGCAGGGGGTAAAACAGGCACCAGAGACAGCTTAGGTGGAAAGAGAAAGGAGCTTTGTTTCAGCCATGCTGAATTAAAACAGACTGTGAATGATTATCTGATTATGGAAATATATCCGACGATGGCAGTAACCTGAAATGCAGGACTGGACTAGGAACAGGACTGAGTTTGAAGAAGCATCGACAAGAATATCATTAGCAGCTGATATTCATTAACAACGCTGCCTAGAGGGATAATGCAGATGGAGCCGGGGCAACTGTATGGTGAACAACCAAAGGAACCAGTAACACAGCTAAGAGAAAATATTGCCACACATGGCAAAGGAGTTCAAAGGACCCCCAGTCACCACCACCAGCATGCCCAGGAAAATAAGGCTGGACTATTAGATGTAGTTATCAGGTGACAGGAGCGGCAGAAAAGAAGACAGCAGCGTTTTCTTTTGGGAAGTGTAGACCTGTTCTATCTCTTACCATCTCATACTTGTAGGTCGTCCTCTGAAACATGCTCTTGGTCCTCTGGATGTAGAGGAGGATGTTGGCAAAGACACGGATGGCATCCTGGTAACGCCGCATCATAAGGTATGCGAAGCCCACGTAGTAATAGGTGGTCACCTGGCACTCAGGCACCCGGGAGTACATGCTCTGAGAAGGAATGATCAACATGCTATGTTAGAGGGGAGACAACTACCTTTGATCCAAACAGCTCGTTACCCAGAATACAGCCACCTCTGCTTTCACTCCCATCCCAAATACAGAAAGGAGAGGGTTAATTCAGGATACCTCACCCCCCATCCATCCCTGCAGCAGCTTCTTCACTGTTTATTAGATCACCCCATTTCCTATGTTTTCCAGTTTCAGCTTCCTGCAAGCAGAGGACTCTTGCACTGTGCCTAATATTGCTTTGCTCAGTTCCCTTTCCCCCTATTTCACTCCAGGTCCTGCGCCAGGCAGCACATTCATAAGATCTGTGCCAAGCCCATGTTGCAGCTGGACATTTGTTAGCCACTGTTACCGTAAGCAGCACCCAATTCTAGGGCAAAAACACGCAAAGTGGGAGTGGGCACAGTGAGAATGAATCAAAAATAAAAGAATGAGCCATTGACCAAGGTGGGAACGGTGCGTTCAGTTAGCTACCACTGAGCTACCGATTACAGTTCAAATAATATTCCCTATAACAACACTGCCTTGCACAACACAGCAAACCTCCTAAAAAACTAGGCATTTGTGCTGCAACAGCATCAGGCATTATCATGTGGCTTGATTTAGTATCAAAGCTCCAGCTGTGTTCAACCACAAACTCCTGACAACTACAACAGCTACAAACAGCTCCTCAGCTGGAAGATTCATTATGGCAATCTTTCACCAGCACGTTTGAACAAGGCATTTGGAAAACTGCAACGGAGGGTTTAAAACATGTTGTATTACCTTCTTGTTGAGCTCGATGTTCTCCAGAACCTTGATCGCTTGGTAGTAATCCCCCAGCAGAGAGTGCAGACGCAGCAGCCCAACCAGGCTGAAATAGCCCAGCATCTTGTAGAGGGAGTGGCGACCATATTCACCAGCCACGCTTTCAGGGTCACCTAGGAAAAAAAGGAACCATGACGCTTTCCTCCAAGGAAACAAGCTCCCCTTTCAACACCTCTATGTTTACAAGCAAAGGGAGCAAGACCTCAAGTGTAATCACCGGCACTTCTCAAATGAGGCCAACAGAACCTGTTCCCAGTCAATCCATCCACTGATTAAGGGTTTGATCCAGCTCCCAACAAAGCTAACCAAGCTCGGTCAAATCAAAGCAAGGCAGCACAGATACCAGTCTTGCTTGGCATCACCCAGCTAGCTCACCTCCACTTGTATAGACCTCCAGCTGTCGGTTGATGTTGGATTTGTCCACCAGAGAGTGCAGCACATTAAGGACACTGTGGACGTTCCAAATCTTAGGGTTGGAACGAAGGAAATCAATTTCCTCTTCAGACTTCTTGGCTGTCTTGCAGCGGTACTGGCTGAAAGACTGGAACTACAGGAAAAAGCAGAGATTCAATGATGAGAAGCTAGTTTGGAGACGTTCAGCTAAGTGCACTAAGCTTACAAGTTGGCCACGGAAATGCATTACAATAAGCTACAAGTCGCAAAAGTTTCATCTGAGATCACCTGACAATCAAAATGGCAAATCGTACCACCTTTAAAGCACCTAGGGAAAAAACGATACAGTGCGGAGGGAAAAGGCCAGAAGACAGAACGAAACAGAGAAGGATCTCTTAGACAATTAGGACAGGCAACTAAACACAAATTTGCTGTCTGAACAGGTAGCAAAGAGAATGTCCAACTCATAAGATGTGTCTGCATACACACACATCTTTTTCTATATATGCACACATCCTTTCTCATCCTCAAGCTTGACAAGACTGCACTTGAGGAATTCCAGGCAGCTCTATAATAAAAAGTTACAGAGAAAGGAATCTACAGAGAAAAACCAATAGCATTTGAGATCTGTATTGCTGCACTCAGACAATAAGTGGAAAAATATTTGCTAACGTCAAGACCTTAGACCATAGATTATTTCAAATCAGGCCAGGAATCTCTCAGTGCAAGCATAAAGGCCCTACTGACTAAGAAATACAAAAATAAAGTAAAACCATGGAACACAATAAAACTAGTTTGAACAAGCATCTTCATAACGTCTTTGTGATTATAGCAGACTTCAGTCAGGCTGCTTTGCACAAATCAGGCAGAAACGAAGGCGAGTTAAAAAAAAAAATCCCCTGAGCAGCAACTGAAACAGAAATGTCAACAGAAGTCCAGGACTCCCCAAAGAGCTCCCTGTAACTTAAAAATTTGTACATTTACAACTACTTCATCTACCTTTTGACCCAGGAATAACAGTGTTCACCAAAGTTTTTTGACCTGCAATGGTATCCTAGCTATGAAAATCACAGAGAGGGAGGAGATGGAAAATTTATAGTGCTAATAGAGGCAAGGCCACCCCAAAATGGCCCAGTATTGTAGTCATATACCTGGTATATGAATTCATCAATGATATCCCAGAGCCACTGGTTGGGTAGTTCTAGAGGAGCAGGGCCATCAGCGTCTGCAGAAGAACATAAGTAATAGATGAGAGGCTTAATACCTTGAGTAAGAACAGTGGCAGAACTGGAGGAATAGACAAATTAAAGAACACAAGAATTTCCCTGAAATGGGAGATGCAGCAGCAGATGAATGAAGCTTACAGCAGGGCGGTGATATGTAGCTTTGGCTACCTCAACTGCCTTCACTTTTAAAGAATACGAGCATGTATGGGGTTAATCTCTAGAGTGTGACTGCTCAGCAGCAGTGATTCTCAGAAGCTGCGCACAAACTGTAGGGGTTTATCCTAACCGACCTATTCTCCGCAAGAAGTCTGGCAGGGAGTCACAAACACTAAAATTTGTTCCAAGGGGAGTCAATAACAGTAAGCAGTTGTGAAACACTGCAAGTGTTCTCTAGCTTACAGCTTCATTTTGCTTTTTAGTAAAGATAGGTGAAGCAGTTCTCAGCAAGACAGAAAGCTAAATAAGTTTTATTCTTTACAATATTTCAGAAAGCACTGGAAACTATTTGCGCTTTTTGTGGTTTTAAATGCATGGACGTAAAGTGCTCTTCATTCACAAACTCAAACATATGGAAAGCTCGTAGACTACTTCTCCCGATACAATTTATAAACAAACATGTTAGAGTTGTTCTGACCCTTTCTCCAGCTCCGCCCTCTCCAAAATTCACAAACCAGAAATGAATTGCAGCAACTCACTGAGGATGTAGTTGAAGAGATTGCAGTAGTTGTAGTAGGATTCAAATCTCTGCTCCAGCGTGGGCCCCCCCTGCAATGAGAAGTCAGCACAGTCTGCTCAGTTTCAAGCACGGCAGGAGTGAGTTTATGGGCAACAGCGTATGAAGGACAGTGAATAGTCACAGCAGCAGAGGGTCTATTTCAGAAATGTCAGAGCCAATATTCAACCAGGACACCCACCAGCACCACCCAGAAAACCTGAAATTGTATCACTATTGTCCCATAGAATAGAGCTAACTTTTTATGTACAGGTAGCTTCCCCCAGGACGACCGAGCACTCAAACCTTCTGTGAATAGGATGCGTTGACCTTCCTTGTCCTCCTCTCTGCTGTCCAGACTTAAGAGCTTCCTATTATCTTCAACAGTTTTCCTTCCTTCTCCCCTCAAGAGAGGCCTTAATAAATCAGCAATTCTGCCTCTGGACAGTACTTCTAAACGCTTTGAAAGACCAGTAAACACAGTAGGGAATCACTCTCTTCCTAGAATCGTTTTCCTTGTTTCACCTGGAGACACTGGAGGGCAGTCTGAGAACCACTAACAGCACAGCTTGAGAAACAAATCTCCCTTGTTAAAGCCTGACTTGAGTTCATACAGAAGCCTTTTTAAAGTGCCCATTTCTCCACCTTCTGGTCCACACCAAAACTGCAGTTATTACTTATTTACCCCGTAAGTCATGCCTCTGTTCAGCTTCTTTCCTTAAAGAACCCAGAACTACTGTGATTTTCTCACTGACTTCAAATTAACTTATGAAAAAAAGTGGGATTTGTTTTGTTTATAGAGCGTTATTCCTTCCATTTCCTTCTCCTGTATCCTTTACAGTACCCATGTTTCCCTCTCTGCAAGGCACTCTGACCCCATGTGTTTTTTTAATCACAAATAATGCACCTTCCTCTTGTGACACCCCCTCACACCCACCTGCTAATCTGAAGAACAAAGAGCCACAAAGAAACACACAAAACGAACTGATCTATAGGTCTTGCAATTACAGCTCTATCAAAAAGAAAATCCAATTAACCCCCAACACCTCCTTCTTCCCTAACTCCCTAACCACTACATTTGATGTCAGTAGCAAGCTTTTACATAACAGCCTCCTGAAAACTCAGACCTGGTCTTCTGATTCATACAAGCTGCCAGGGAAACCTGCACACTAATTGCAACCAAGCTTGAGGAGACAGCTAACAAGTCTCAGAAAGACAGTCAAGTCTTTCCTGCTTTTCAGCTATCACCAAATCCTTTCTGAACTAACAAAAGGCAAGAATTTTAAGCTTCCCTAAAAGCAACTTGACTTACATCTCATAAACCCATCCAATCCTGTCTTGCAAAAATTACGGAACCACTGATATTGTGGTGGCAGCAAGATTTGGCAAGTTTTATGGCAAGGGGAAGCCAGCATGCAACCAACAGGAAGACACAGGACAAACACTCACGCTGACTTTGGCGTAGATGTGCCTGTAATACAGCTCCTTGTATAGGATGAGGAAAACAGCATCTGGAAAAGATGACAGAACTGGATATTAGCAAGCCACAAGGCCTAGGCAACTGGATCTCTCAGATACGCCAGTGGTGCTCCTCCCACCACAGTAATAAAGGGAGGCACAAAAGGATACTTCCTTCAAGTTTGACTTCTTGCCAGGCATCTGCCGAAGGAGTTGCCAGAGCGAACAAAGACAGCTGACTCAGGTGGCAGCAACACTGTGCACCTGCTCACTCGGGTATCAAGTGATTTAGTTCTTTCTCTCTCTAACAAGGAAAGAGAAAGTCAAAGACTTACCATTTCCAACCTGAGGGGCAATGGCCTCTGCCTCTGGCCATGGGGTATTCTTAAAAAACCTTTCTGTCAGCTTTGTCCAGCTGAAAGACAGACACACATGTGGTATTAGAAACCATTTCTCAGTATGACAGTGCTGGAGTTAGAGATCACAATATAGAGGCCTTGGACTTGGTGAAAGTAGAACCACCATCCCCTTTTAGTAAGTTCCAGCTTTGTTGAAGCAAAGAATGAGAATTGCAAACTAAGCAATTAAAGTCTTCAATTTATCCCTGAAGTATGGAACAGTTGTGTATGTTACTTTCACATTCCCTTTATGGCAAGGTGACACAGCTACAAGCGGGAATGGCGGATCTGTAGGGAACAGACACAACAATTACATTGCACAGCTTTCTGCAAACTAGTACTACTGAGGCCACTTTTTGCTGTCTCCATACCTGTTAGGCACAGGACTAGTATTTTCTTTCAGACAGATCACAACTCACCTATACTTACGTTAGCCTCATGGTCTAGAAATATCTGGGTTTTTTTCCCCAGTAATCAAATCAAACCTCATGCTGCGTTTTAGAGAAAGCTCAAGTTTGGAACAATACAGATAGCAGGCAGCCTTTCCTTTTAAGAGCAGCGTGCAGTTTCATCACAGTTTAAGCAACAATTCCCCCTTGCGGGAAGCATGGCTTTGTACCTGTTTTCGTAGATATCCTGGATCTCGTACACCTTCTGGTCGATAACGTCACTGGAAACACGGCTGGCCTGGAGCTCGTACACCTTCTGGTCAATGAGATCCGACACCGTCTTGTGAAAATACTGAATGAAGTTTTTGATCACTTCGGGGATCACCTGGTAGGTCTGCTGCTCGTACTGGCGCTCGTAGGCCAGGTCTTGCTTCGGGTCTCCTGAGGGGAAAGAGGAGCGGTGAGGCAGCTGCCGCACGGCCCGGCCCGGCCCTACAGACCCAGCCGAGCGCCAGCAGGCCCGGCGCACCTCAGGGGCCACCGTGGCGGCGCGGCCCAGGCCCGCACTCACCCGTGTGCATATCATAGTCGTTGGAGTAGGCGTAGGGGTCGTAGGCGGCCTGTGGAGAGAGGGCGGCAGCCAGTCACCGCGACCAGCCCGGACGCGACCCCCCGGGTCCCCCCCGCCGCCCCGGGACCCCCGCCCCGCACCTCGTTGTCGTAGTCCTCCCCCGGGTAGGCCATGGCGGCGGCGCGGCGCGGCAGGGAAAGGACTCCGGGCGGCAACGCGGGCCCGGCGCGGAGCGGGCAGGAAGAGGGCGTGGGACCAGGGGCGGGGCTCGGGACGGCTGGCCGGAAAGGGCTGTGGCGGTGGAGCGGGGCTGCGCCCTCCCACTAGTTGAAACAACTGTCTGTGTTCAGCCTGCAGAGCTGCGATGGGCCCTAGTGGGGTTTATGGCCCGCCCCTCACTCTGACTGGAGAGTGTGCCTGCCCGTCAGCCCTTCCTGGGCACCGCCTCCCGTCTCGCCTGTCTCCTCGCCTTCCTTCTACCCACTCCCTCTAACTCCCCATTGGCTGCACCCACCGGGGTGCGGCGCCTCCGATTGGTCGAGAGGACACGGGCCGCCCCGTTGCTATAGCGACGACCCTCCCCTCCCCTCTGCCCCCCTAATCCTGCGCGGCGGCCCAGCCCGGCCCGGCCCGTGAGGGGATGGAGGGCGGCGGCGGCGCCGCAGCAGCGCCCGGCGCAGGGCCGGAGCCGGAGGCCGGGCTGGCGCTGGGGGCGGCGGTGGGCGCCCCCCTCGGCTACCTGCACGTCCTGTGGCAGCGGGAGGAGCCCGCGGGCAAGATCCCGGCCCGCCGTCTGCGCAGGGCCGCCCGCCTCCACCGCCGGCTGGGGCCTACGGGCAAGGAGAGCCACGGTGAGCGGCGGACGGCGGGGAGCGCCCCTCTCTGTGACGGCCCTTCCTTCGACCGGCCCCGCGCGGGGAGCGGCCGCGCTGCCGCCCAGGCCTCGGCGGGGTGGAGAGCCTCCGATTTGGGGAGCCGGTAAAGCTTCGGCTTTCCCGTGTGCGTGGCCTCTGGAAGGAGGTCGGGTCTGCTCGGTGGGCGGCTTGGGAAGGCACCCTTGCTCCTGACAGGGGAGGGTGCCCGTCAGGAGCGGGAGGGCCCGTGGCCGGCCTCAGGAGGAGACAAGGAGAGCGCTTCTTACCTGGCGTCTTGATCTCCTGCTTCCCCTTCTCTGGGCTGAGCCAGCACGAGCGTGGTTTGGGCCCTGCACCTGGGCTCGAGCACCGGGATGGGATGTTTTGGTAGGGAAACGCTCCTTTTTCCTCTGTGCTTTCCAGTAATTGCTTTCTTTTCTCCATAGCTCTGAAAAGGCTGCGTGAAGCTGCCAATAGCAACGATTTGGACACAGGTAAGACTTCTGCCAATCCTACTTGGGACCTCTTCCTGGAAGAGCAGTTTTGTCGAGTACCTTTATTTTAGGAGAGGAGGAGGAGGGTGCATATAGTTTGCGGACATGGTGCTTTAGATGCTGCAAAATTAGAAACTGCTTTTCTGGAGCCTTGTTTCGTTCTGTGAGCAGAGTGAGGCTGGTTATAATACTTACTTTTTCACTGCATCTGGTTCATAGTGTTAGTTTTCCAACTGCCTCAAGCTAAATCAGCACTGCACTATTCCAGCTTTTTTGGTATGTAACTTTTGCCCAATTGTAAGCAGCAAGAAAGTAGTGTTTTGGTAAGGTGGAAGAGTTATGATTATCTAAGCCATACCCGGTGTGATGAGACAGTGTGACCCAGTAGGTCAGAACCAGGACCAGCGCTGGACTCTGCCTCTCAAAGTGACTTCAGAGAAGGCTCATGGCCTATCTGTGACTCCCTTTACCTCTCTATGCTGTAGATGAGGTGAGGTTTGATATGAAGTATCCAGCAGCAATATTGGCGTATATTGTCTGCCCCTTATCATTGTCCCTCCTTAGACTATATTGTCCCCTCAGCTGTGCTGGCCTAAGTGTTCATCGGGCCATTCTGTGAACAGAACTGGAAACTGGTTTGACTTGTAGACACTCCCAGTATATCAAGATGGGGGTTTGTCTGGCATGCTTCACCCTTCGGCTCCACAATACACCTTGTTTCATGAACTGATGGATAAAGTTCATCTGTGAGCTCTGTCAGTACAGAAAGGCTTGGCTTCAGTCACCAAGTCAAGAGGAAGAACGAAAGAATCAGGCTTTATGAAAGTCTTGGTTTCAATCCATCTTAGAGTTTTACACCTGTATTTGATACACAGGTTCTCCTGTTTACAATCCTGCTGTCTTTTGTGTATTCTGCAACTTGAGGAAGTGTCTGATGATGAATTTATTCTTCATCAGCAAGTAAAAATCTTTGCTGTTTCCTGTGGTGGGAGAGGTTATATCATTTCCTACTGGCTTCAGGGAAGGACTAGGTAAAGCATTCCTCATTAATGGTTTTCACTGGTGGCACTGTCAGTCTCCCTGTCTTTCTTCCAGAGTATCAAACATCCTCTATTAATGCTACTTCCATCTTTTCAGGTGCTCCTTTCACTTCTACTACGCTTAAAGCAGTAGGTGTCCAGGAAGAAATTCAAATGTGACTATAATTCGATCTCTGGAAGCTGAGACCAATGGTGACTTTCAGTGGTCTGAGCTATCTAGTTTCTTGTCTCCAGTACTGGTCAGTCTTGACTGTTGCAGGATATGCTATTAAAGATCTTAAAATATAGTGAATCTGTCAGTATTTTTAACAGCTACAGAATGAGCTTTATTTTACACACTGATTACTATATCAGGATAATCTCAAAACAACAGGAGTAATAGCCCTCACAGTTGCCCTTACACATATTGCTGCAGATGCTACTTTTATGTCCCTAATCTTTTCAGTCTTTACTGTTCTCTTTGCCTTTGTTATACCTGATACTGGAGAGTCATACTAGTTTCTCTGTCTTTCTATGTGAGCAGGTTTTTCCTTCTTGTCTGAGAAAAGGAGGTAGTTCAGGTTACAAGAAGTGCCAGTGGTGGCATTGAAGAAGTAGCTGAGTGGAAAAACAGGGGGAACAAGTGTGAGTAGATGATGGTATGGCAACTCGGGCTGTTCATTAGCTCACCTCAATACATTGTCTCCTAAGGGTATATTTGCACTGCTGCCGGCAGGTTGGTGCACTCACCTGCCTACTTCCCAATCAGTAGCCACCATTAGTATGGCAAAACCTAGGAGTTTCAGATGAATCTAGGAAGAGGCATATTCAAAACAGGTGTGAAGAGGTGTTTTTTCTCATTGCATGGAGTTACACTGTGAAACTTCTCACTGCAGGTCCATGCTGATGTGAAAAGTTTACACAGATGCAGAAAATGACTGTGCGAATCCATGGAGAAAGCCCATGGAGGGCTAGTAAGCACAGGATGCTAATTCTGGCTTGGGAAGTGCCTGAGATGCAGCTGACTAAAGGCTGTGAGAGTGAGCCCCGCATCCTTGCCATCTTTTTATACTCTTCTGGAGGCATTTGCTGCTGATTGTCCTAGGAGCTTGAATATTTGGCTAGATGGATCCTTAGCCTTAGCCATTACAGCTCTTGGCTTGTCCCTATGGCAGTATGTGGAAGCTGGTGAAGGCTGTAACAGAGGGTGGAGGGCACACTGCCTAGGCTGGTTCTGCTGAGCAGGGATGCTGGCTGGAGCTGATTCAAGTCCAGTTGACTTGGCAGCTGGCAGAGTGTGTAGCTACCTGCAGAAGAGCGGGTAGCAATACCCCTTTCTGACCAGGTGCCCCTTCAGCTTACCTGCTTTCCTCTCCTCCTTGGCGCTGTCAGTGCAGCAACTCTTGGAGGATGGAACTGACCCCTGTGCCGCGGACGACAAAGGCCGGACAGCCCTGCACTTTGCCTCCTGCAATGGCAACGATCACATCGGTGAGTGGGGAGGGGGAGTTCTGTTTTCCAACCTCTCTGTGGCAGTCATTTTGAAGGATGCACTTTATTTTGATTCAGCACGTAACAGAGATTGCTGTTTTCCGTGTGTTTTGTGGCAAAGTTGCCAGCTGAACTCTGGCTCCAGGGCTTGCCATGTCCCCCTGCTGAAGGGGGAGCAGCAGCTCCCAGCTCTAGGGCTGTACTGGTGCAGAAGGATGTTCTTAGTCCCAGTTCTTCCCCTCAAGGAGCGCTGAGGCAGTGGCACTACCTGGCTTTGTGCTGGGTCCTTCTGCATCGCTGCGCAAACCTCTGTCCCTTGTTTCTGGGAGGAAGTTGATGAGCTGAACAGAAGCATCCCTAAGGCAGCCTGATGGCTGCCACGTGGACCTGCGGCCCACGTGGGCCTGACCTGTGGGGCAAAGGGAAGGGACTGACGTGGCTCCGTTTCCTTGTTTCCAGTGCAACTGCTTTTGGACCATGGGGCTGACCCGAACCAGAGAGACGGGCTGGGAAACACCCCGTTACACTTGGGTAAGTGCCAAACAGATGAGCTTTGCATGCAGAGAGGTGAGGTGAATACCGCCTTGCTGTTTTTTTCCTCTCCACCTTCCTCTTTCGTGTGCATCACAGTATGCATCCCCAGCTTTAAGGACCTAGGAGGCACTCTTTGCATTTCATTAGCTTCACTCCTTATGAAGGTTTAAGGGTCAGAGGTAGAGAAAATCCATTTCCCTCCTTCTGCC